>NC_053040.3:374638266-375263266 GCF_002575655.3 Aegilops tauschii subsp. strangulata
ACGATGGCACGGCAGAGATAAATTGTTGCACCTACTCTATTACAAAAATCTTTCAAAGTTTCAAGGATGGGCGTTGTTTGGTGAGCCGCTAGCCGGTTTATGACGCCTGCTGAGTTGAAGTCCCCGGCTCATCTTCTGCTTCGGCTGATCCCAAGGCTTCGAAGGTCGACGACTTCCAGTTGATGCCGCTGAGAGCTTCGAACTGAGCTTCTTCGTCAATTAACCCATCCGGGTTAATCTTCGGGGCAAAGGTGTGCTGGCGAGCCGGAGGAATCAGATTGATGGCTTCATAGCGAGGGGTTGGAATCCTCTGATTCTCCGCGTTGTATCCCGGCTGATACTTGGTTAAATCGGTGTCGTTCCCAATGATGGTGGCCACCGGGCGCACAGCTTTCACACAAGCCGCGAAGTCCTTCTGGTCGAACGCTGAACCGTCTTCTTTCAGGCTGGGATAACCCAGGGCGATGTCTGCCGGGTCTAGCTCCGGCAAGAAGGCTTTGGCCCGGCTCAGTGCGGCGATTGCTCCGGATCTCGCGGATGCTCGTCGTAGCTCCTGGATCCGCTGCGGCAGAACTGCGAGCCGGCGCAGGACTTCGGCCAGATGAGTCGGCACTTCATTCGACAGGGCCACCACAGCTAAAGCCCGCTGTGACCCGGTGTAGAGCTGTTCCACCAGGGTGTACACGGCCTTTAACTTGGTGACCACGCTCTGGTTCAAGTTGGCGCTTCTGGAACCTGTTTAACAACATCAGATGACCCGGTGGTAAGGATGAGTTAAGAGATGTAAACATTCCAATGTGAATGAAAGCCGGTGAGGCGACTTACCGAAGATGGCAGCTACCATTTGGGACACTTGGCGCTTTAGACCGGAGAGCTCAGCGGTCTTCTCAGTAAGGGCCTTCTCCGCCTGTTCTGCCCGGGTCACCAGTGCAGTTTTCTCCTCAGCCCAGGCCCTCCGCTCAGCGTCGAATTCAGTCTTCAACTTTTCCTGAGCGGCGATGCTGGAGACAAGCTTGGCATTTGCCTTCCGGATCTCCATCTCTTGTGCCTTCAGTCGGCTCTTGAGATCCGCCAGGTCTGACTCTAATTTCTTGCCAACAGCCTGCATATATTTCCGGGTTATTAACAGTCATCCTATAAAGTCCCAAGCGCTTTCCATGCAAAGACACTTGGCACTTGGGGGCTAATGCATATTGAACGTATCTATCTATGTACGGCCGGCTCAGTTCAGTAAGCCAGAATCTAAAGTCTACAACATATTCAAGTATAAGTCCTAGACTTGGGGGCTAGAATGGCAAGGATCACTATGCGGAAAGTAAGAGAACAGCAGAAGGTTACCTCAGATTTGTGTTGGATCTGGTTGACCATGGCGATCTCGGCGTCCCGGCTCTTGTGAACCTGGCTGATATAGCCTGAGACGAGTTCTCCAATACTTAAGTCGGTGTAGCTGGAGAGATCCAGATTCACCCGGTGGGGTTGTAGCAACTCCCCCCTTGCGGAGCATTTGGCCAGCGCGGTCGGCCTTCCCGGCTCAACAAACTCCGTCCGGGTAATTACCACGTCCGGGTCATTAGCTGGTGGGGCTTCAGGCGCCGTATCCATGGGAATGGTGGCTTCAGGGGTGGAGGCGACTGGCGGCTCTTGAGCCGTCGTCTCCGGCTCAGGCAAGTCGGGCACTCCGGCTGACCTGGTCTTCTTTACTCTTTTGGTGAGCTTTGCCTGGGCACTGAAAAGGCAGAAGTGTTAGGCATACAAAGGGTAAGTACAGACAGATAATGTAAGGAGATTGTTATTACCCGGGGGCAGTCTTGAAGGCCGGCAGACTTGACTGCATGGAGTCACCCGAGGAGGGGGAGGTCTCCTGGTAATTGGAGTCAGAAGAGTTGAGTGGCTGACGGATGACACCCGCCAACGGATGAAAAGGGTACAGGTGAGAAAAAACCTCAGTGCGGCGTTTCCTCGTTACGTCGGGTAACCCAGTGGAGAGGTCGGTGTCCTTGCGGGCCCGGGTGTGACGCCGGCTCTCGTGAACCTGCTGCTTCAAAAGAAATTGAGGGTCTCGGTGAGCTAATCGATGGGAAAAGCTTACTTTCCGGGTTACCCTTCGGACTTTCAGCTGTGGTAAAGGCTCCGAGCCGGAGGAAAGTGATGTTACCTCTTCGACGACCGGGTTACTGGCGCCGGTGTCATCCTGTCAATAAGCAAGTGTTGATAAGGCGGACAGCATCAGACAACATATACTGCAAGAATTTAAAAGATTTAAGGGTTACCTCTGATTCGGAGCTATCGCTTAATTGCAGCAGCTCCGAAGCAGTGGGTCTGTTTCCCTTTTTGCGAGGGGCGGCTCTCTTGGCGGCTTTCTTCGCCTTCCTGGCCTTCTTGGCCGCCTCGTGGTCATACTTGACCCGCCAGAATTTCTCATCAGCCTGAGAAATACAGTAATGAGCTCTTAGTAAGATGACAGGTAAAACAAAATGGAAAGGTTAAAGTCAGCGGCTTACCGCTGGGGCTGGATTGGTCTTGCAGAACGGGGCTAGCCCGATTCTTCCACAGTCTGCCAGGCTCTCGTTTAAAAGAGCCTTGGTCTCTTCTTCAGCAACGTCTTCTGGAAGATCATTGCGACTGTGCCTCTGCGGGTCATCCTTTCGCCCGGTGTACTCACACATTAAGCCGGGGCGGCGGCTCAATGGGATCACCCGCCATGAGATCCAGACCCGGACCAGGTCAATTCCGTTCAGACCATTGCCTAGCAGGGCTTTGATCTTGTTGATCGTTGGAAGCAGAGGCTGGCGTTCTGCGGCAGTCAGTTTGTCGGATAATGGATGAGTTGGCTCCAGGCGCGTCGGGCGAAAGCCGGGCAGCGGGCTCTCATCAGCCGGGGACGTGTCTTGGCAGTAGAACCAAGTCATGTTCCAGTCCTTGGGGTGACTTGGCGGTTCTGCATAAGGGAACAGACAATCCCTGCGCCGTTGGATGGAGATGCCGCCTAACTCTAGACTTGGACCGTTTGCGCACTCGGTTTGGCGGTTCAAATAGAACAGCTCTCTGAAGAGCAGCAGACTCGGCTCTTCTCCAAGATATACTTCACAAAAAACTTGGAAGTTGCAGATGTTGGATATGGAATTGGGTCCGATATCCTGAGGCCGAAGATCAAAGAAGTTGAGCACGTCCCGGAAGAATTTTGAGCCGGGCGGTGCGAAGCCCCGGCTCATATGGTCGGCAAAGATCACTACCTCCCCGTCTCTCGGCTGTGGCCTTTCTTCGGACGGGTCAGGGGCACGGTAGGACATCACTTCCTTCTTAGGCAGATATCCGGATTTAACGAAGTTGGCCAGGGTCTCTTCGGTGACGCTGGATTTCATCCAGTTGCAAGTGATGGGAGCCTTGGGAGGCATGGTGACGGTTGGTGGTCTACGAGGAAGAGAAAAGTGTCCGGGTTAATTATAAGCCGTAGTATATCATTCAAGTTACAATGACGGCTTATGAAGGGGATTAATGGTATGTCTTGATACGGTGGGTTGTCTAAGCCGTCGGGGTTTTCAGGATAAGTTGGTCGTCTACGGCTTACTGCGGTTAAGTCGGAAGATACTACAGAGCATGATTCTCTTTAAACCGGAAAGTTCTACGGCGCGTGTTTTCTCTAAGTCGGAAATATAAGCCGCCAAGATTTAAGGACTGCAGTTTTTACTAAGTGTGGTAAACAGATTTCACATATTACAGTAACTTTTTTGGATCAAAGTAGTCGGAACAGAGAAAGTTTTCTAGACCTAAAAAACAGAAGCAGGGGAGGTTCTTGAGATGGAACCCAGTCCTTATGCAGTAAAAATAGGTGTTCTTGCAGAAGAAATGAACCTCAGATATCTACCGCGGTGGTTCTACACAAGCCTAAGGATCAACGGGGGCAGTGGCTACAGGGGTTACCGAAACTTGCGGTAACAGTGATGAACATGAAGAACACAGATGAACTCTGTCCTAGATCTATGCTAGTAAGGCAGAGGGGACTCACCGGAGCTGGAGAAGAGCGGAGGCCGCCGACGTTATCTGGTCCGAGTCAGGTTGATGCAGCGGCCGGGTTGAGGAAGACCAGTGGTGCGACGGCGGCGGCGGCAGAAGCTCGGGCAGAGGAACGGCTGTGCGAGGAAGAAGAAGGAGAATGTGAAGAAGAGAGTGCCGGGCCGGCCTATTTATAAGGCCGAGTCATAAGCGGGCGCGGGATTTGAGGAGGCCACGGCGTGGTTATCTCCCCCCTCACGGCGCCTCGATTCTCGGAGGGTCAGTAAAAGCAAAGATCCGTTGCGGATCTGGCGGAGTAAAAAACGGATTTAGTGGAGGATGACGTCACGGCGGATTACCCGGAGTCCAGAGGATGACGTCACTCCGGGTTATGACCTTCACATGAATGATAAGCCGGAGATTTTTTCTGACTGCGGAGCTGAAGATTGACATGAGCCGGCTCAAGTCAATCTGGGGCCTAATGTTGAGGATATAGACCTGGGGGTCACCCGCCAGGAGGGCCGGGTTACTCCAAGGATCATTACCAGAAGCCCGGAGCTAAGTTTCAGGATAATGGGCCAGAGATGGGCTGAGACCCGGATATGGCTTAAAGCCCGTAGTTACAATCATTGTTATAGTAGACTTGTAGTGTAAGGCAAGTATTGTTTTAGAGCCCGAGCCGGACACTCTTATGAGCCGGCTCGGGACTCTAAGGGCTGCTGGGCGTCAGCCTCCCTATATAAAGGGACGACCCGGCAGCGGTTTGGGAACGACAACAATCTCTCCGAGAGCCGGGATAAGTGTTTAGTTCCCTGGCGATCGTAACCCTAATCAATAACACCTCGAACTGGACGTAGGCTTTTACCTTCACCGTAAGGGGCCGAACCAGTATAAATCCTCGTGTTCCTTGTCCCGCATAACCCCTTCAAGCTTCCTAGTTGCGATGGCTCCACGATTAAGTCCTAGCCCAAGGACATCTGCCGTGACAATTCCACGACAGTAAACATTTGAGCCGAGGAAGGAATATGGTTACTACCGAAAATTGGAATTGAATCCACCGGAGAAGAAAAAGAGATGAAGAATGTCGAACGAGGCAAAAAATTCACCGGTAGAAATAATTGAGGAAAGACTGAAGAAGTTCCGTACGAAAAGAAATAGATGCTTGAATAGGGGCTCAGACTCCGGGAATAAAAAGGGGTGGGAGGGCGGAAAAACAACAACGACAACTTGGAAGGGAAAATCGACGAATAACTTTGAAGAGAAAAGCACCGGTTGAAATCATTGAGGAAAGAATGCAAAGACTTCGCACGAGTAGAATGGATACTCGATTACAGACTCCGGTTCCGGCAAGAAGAAGGGAGGGCGGGTGGGAAAAACAAGGACAACTTCGGACAAGGAAAACAACATCGGAAGAGAAATAACTGAGAACTGATCTCGCGAAAGATGACGAGGATCGAAACACTCGAAGAGAAATGCACCGGATTGAAAAAGAATGGACAACGAACGAAAACTAACCACGTGATCCTAAGAAAAATTTGAAGGGGAAGAGGAATAGTTCAAAACACCTACGTCAAGATTTCTCACCAGAGCGACGAAGGGGCAGAGGAGTAAAAAGAATTCCTACTCTCCGATATAACTAGACTCCAAAAAAGTTTTCTTCTAGACTCAACAACGGCCAAACTACACGATCAAACAAGGGGGGCTCCTAGGGTGGGTCGAGGCTCTGATACCAACTTGTCACGCCCAATATGCGACCCTATCCTAAAGGAACTCGAAGGTCCCACCAAGGATAGACCCGCATATTGAAACGCTTTTGCAAGGTGGATATCATTACATCAACATTACATAAAATTTGGGGATACATACAAGGCATACAAATGCCGCAAGAATACATCAATACCACATACATAAGATCAACATCCGACTACGGATGCAACAAAAACAGATACTCAAACGACACCCACCCTGCTAGCCCAGGCTGCCGACCTGGAACCTATCCTGTTGAGGATATAGACTTGGGGGTTACCCGCCAGGAGGGCCGGGTTACTCCAAGGATCATCACCAGAAGCCCGCCGCTAAGTTTCAGGATAATGGGCTAGAGATGGGCTGAGACCCGGATATGGCTTAAAGCCCGTAGTTACAATCATTGTTATAGTAGACTTGTAGTGTAAGGCAAGTATTGTTTTAGAGCCCGAGCCGGACACTCTTATGAGCCGGCTCGGGACTCTAAGGGCTGCTGGGCGTCAGCCTCCCTATATAAAGGGACGACCCGGCAGCGGTTTGAAAACGACAACAATCTCACCGAGAGCCGGGATAAGTGTTTAGTTCCCTGGCGATCGTAACCCTAATCAATAACACCTCGAACTGGACGTAGGCTTTTACCTTCACCGTAAGGGGCCGAACCAGTATAAATCCTCGTGTTCCTTGTCCCGCATAACCCCTTCAAGCTTCCTAGTTGCGATGGCTCCACGATTAAGTCCTAGCCCAAGGACATCTGCCGTGACAATTCCACGACAGTTGGCGCCCACCGTGGGGCCAGCGCGCGGTGGATTTGAGTTCTTGAAGGGCAGCTTCGAAGGGCTCAAGGGATACGCTGTGGGCCAGAGGACCAAGAGTCGTCGCGGCAGGCTCTACATCGACGACGCAGACTGGGGCCCCGACGCCGGCTCAGTGGAGTACGGGTACCGGGTCCCCTTTGGCGGAATTCATGTCTTCATTGGCAAGATTGGTGAGCCGGGCCCCGAGCCGGGTCTCTGCGCCGATCTCATCGAAACGGCTCAGCGCGCCCGATCCGCCCGGGCCCGGCCTGCCTTAAAACGCGCTTTTGTGGGATGCATCCATGGAAGGCCCTCCGATCCATCTGGGTCTGGGGATGAGGCGGCCGCCGGCTCTGACGGCGAGTCGGCCGCTGATGAGTCAAACTCGTTGTACCAACTTCAAGATGGCAGGCTCATGAGTTATTCCGATGGCAACAGTATTCCGGACCTTTTTGAGCCGCCAAGTCAGGTCGGAGTTTTTATGGCTGGTGCGCAGCCTGTTCAGAACCCCGCTACCGGATCAGAAAATCCGGAGCCTTCCCCGGCTCAGGTGCTGATGGATCTCACAGATAAGATGACGGCCCTGTTAACTGCCACGGTTGACCCGGCAGATCAAGCCCAGCGTGACGCGGAGGTGGCACAGTTAAAATTGGATCTGATGAAAGCAAAAGAGGATCTTGCAGCAGAAGGGATCAGGCTGGCGGCGGAGTGGGCGGCTCTCGACGCCCGGGCTCAGTTGATTCAGGCGCAGTCCTTCCAACTCACGATGGATCAGAACGCGGCCAACGAGGTCATGAGAAGGAGGCATCAGAAGGCCCAGTCTCGACTCCCGCCGGTTTACGATCCGCGCAATCTATTCAACACGCCGGGTGCGGGATCCAGTAAACCACCAGGTGTCATTGCGCCCGGGTCGGGACCCCTTATTCAGCCACTAGTAATGGGGCCTCCCCAGGCGCCCCCTGCCCCGCCTCAGTATGTGCCAATACCCCCGGGTCGTTACGATAACCCGCTGGAGAACATGGTAGCAGCGGCAGCACGACTGGCGGCTCTTCCCGTTGACGGCAATTCTCCGGCAGCCGTGGAAACCCGCCGGGTCAGGGAACTCCTGCAGACGGCCCTAGCACAGCAAGAGGCGTACTCCTACAGCCGGGACAGGATCCACTCAACTCCTCGCCCAGGCCAGAGCCCGAGCTACAGCCGGCACATGGTCTCGGCGACCGGCTCAAGTAATGTCCGACGCCATGGCCCGGCTCATGTTGGAACCTTCTACGCCGCAGACCAAGCACGGCAAGAGGCGGAGCAGGTGCCGCAATTGACGGCTTATCAGACCCCCCCGGCTTATCCAACGGCGTCCGTTGATGTGGGTATTTCTACCAGGACCGGGGGTGTCCCTTGTTTGGTGCCGGCCATCCGTAATGAACGTTTACCTAAGGATTTCAAGGGCCCTAGGAAGGTGCCTAACTATACAGCTGACTTACAGCCTGCGGCCTGGATTGAGAGTTATGAGATGGCCATGGAACTGCTAGAGGTCAGCGAGGCGGCCATGGCCAAATATTTCACCATGATGTTAGATGGAACTGCCCGCACGTGGTTAAAAGGGCTGCCACCGAACTCCATTGGGTCTTGGACCGAGCTGAAGGCCCGGTTCATTCAAAACTTCAAGGATACCTGTAGGCAGTCTATGTCAATTGTGGATTTGACTAACTGTAAGCAGCAGGAGGGCGAGTCCACGACCCATTGGGTTCGCCGGGTCAAGGAGATCATACATTCATCAGATAAGATGGACGCCGGCTCTGCAGTCTTGATGTTAGAACAGAATTGTCGTTTTGTGCCCCTAAAGATGAAGCTTGGGCGGCTTAAACGTGACTGCACGGATATGGGTACACTAATGGCGGCTCTTGTCAAATACGCTGATTCCGATGGTACCAAGGATCCCCCTTCAGATGATGAAAGGACAGGGAAGGGAAAGAAGAACGGCAATGGAAAGAGCCCTCAGTTTAACCCGGGGAATCAAGGAGGAGGCAAGCGCAAGGCCGATGGCAGCCTGGAGTTCGTAGCCAACACCCAAGGCAACAACCAGCGACGCAAGGGGAGGCCCCCTCCCCGAGGCGGCGGGTCAGGACCTTCTCTGGAGCAGCTGTTGAATGAACCTTGTCCGAGACACGGCTCTAGAGAGAAGCCAGCGACTCATCTGTGGAAGGATTGTGCTATCATGAAGGCCTTTAAAAACTACAATAGCCCGGGCGGCGGCCCAGGCGCAGGCGGCTCCGGCGCTGGCGGCTCTCATGGCCCGGGTGGAGGGTCAAATTCCGGTCCTCAGAACGGTCAAGGGGGCTTCAATCAACAGCCTGGTCAGGGTCATCAACAGCAACAGGGGGGTTATCAGACCAACCCGAAACAACTTAGCGGTGGACAGTATCACGTGTTCACTACTAGTTTGTGCAAACGAGACGAGAAGCTTCACAAGAGGGCTGTTAATTCTGTTAAGCCGGCGGTTCCACGCTACTTACGGTGGTCGGAGCAGCCCATAGTGTGGAGTAGGGAGGATCACCCTCCCCGGGTGGATAACCCGGGCCACCTGGCCTTAGTAGTGGCTCCTCAGGTGGGAGGCTATAAATTCACAAAGGTACTCATGGATGGAGGCAGCAGTATCAACATCCTCTATTATGAGACTTTCCGTCGTATGGGGCTAGTTGATAAGAACCTCAGCCAGTCAAATACTATCTTCCATGGTGTGGTACCCGGTAAGTCGGCTTATCCAGTCGGCAAGATCGAATTGGAAGTGGCTTTTGGTGATGAGAACAACTACAGGGTGGAGAAGTTGACCTTTGAGGTGGTCAAGATAAGAAGTCCATACCATGCTATATTCGGACGGCCGGCTTACGCCAAGTTCATGGCACGGCCGTGTTATGTGTACTTACAGCTCAAGATGCTGGGTCACAATGGGACCATTACAGTTCACGGCAGCCGGAAGGTGGCTCTGGAGTGTGAGGAAGGTGACGCGGCTTATGCAGAGTCTGTTTGTGCCACAGAAGAGTTGAAATTTTATAAAGACAATGTTGACCCAACAGATATGACCTCTCTGAAAAAGCCAACCACGGAGAATGAACCAGCAATGAAGTTTAAATCGGCCGATGAGACTAAACTTGTTGATTTTGTTCCAGGTGACTCGTCTCAGCAGTTCAGCATCAGTGCAAATCTGGACCCGAAATAGGAAGGCGCGCTCATCGAGTTCATCCGTGAGAATAGGGACATCTTTGCATGGAAACCTTCTGACATGCCAGGTGTACCTAGAGAACTCGCTGAGCACACTCTCAATGTGGATCCAAAATTTAAGCCGGTCAGACAGTTCCTTCGACGGTTTAACGAAGAGAGGCGGAAGGCTATTGGTGAAGAAGTGGCCCGGCTTTTGGCGGCCGGGTTCATTGTTGAGGTTTTTCACCCAGAGTGGTTGGCTAACCCGGTGCTCGTACTTAAAAAGAACGGCACCTGGCGGATGTGTGTGGACTACACGGACTTGAACAAGGCGTGTCCGGCTGATCCTTTTGCTCTCCCCCGTATCGATCAAATCATTGATGCCACGGCAGGTTGTGCACGCTTAAGTTTCTTGGATGCTTATTCCGGGTATCATCAGATTAAGATGGCAGTTAAGGACCAGGAGAAGACGGCGTTCATCACTCCCTTTGGAGCCTTCTGCTATGTGTCTATGCCCTTTGGACTCAAGTGTGCACAGGCGACTTACCAGCGTTGTGTGCAGAATTGCCTTCATAAGCAGATCGGGCGCAATGTTCACGCTTACGTGGACGACATTGTGGTGAAATCCATCAAGGAGGAAACCCTGATAGATGACTTAAGGGAAACCTTCGACAATCTCCGGGTCTATAAGATGATGCTTAACCCGGCCAAATGTGTTTTTGGTGTTCCTGCAGGCAAACTATTGGGCTTCTTGGTTTCTGACAGGGGCATTGAGGCTAACCCAGAGAAGATCAAAGCTATCACTTCTCTAGCTCAGCCGGCATGTATAAATGACGTTCAGCGTTTGGCGGGTCGCATCGCTGCGTTAAGCCGGTTTATAAGCCGTTTGGGTGAGAAGGCTATGCCCTTATATCAATTGATGAAGAAAACTGATAACTTTGTCTGGAATGATGCAGCTAATACCGCCTTCGAGGATTTGAAAAAGCAACTGGCAGAGCCCCCCGTCCTTGCTGCTCCGGTTGATAAGGAGCCCTTGCTACTGTATGTAGCGGCAAACGCACGAGCTGTCAGCGTGGTTATTGTGGTGGAGCGCAAGGAGGCAGGTAAGGAACATCCGGTTCAGCGGCCGGTTTATTATGTCAGTGAGGTGCTCATTGAGTCCAAGCAGCGGTATCCGCATTGGCAGAAGCTCGTATATGGGGTATTTATGGCGAGCCGGAAGCTTAAGCATTACTTTCAAGGTCATCCCATCACTGTGGTCAGTTCCGCCCCTCTCGGTGATATTATCCAGAACAGAGAGGCTACAGGGAGAATTGCTAAGTGGGCTATAGAACTTGGACCTCATGACCTCAAATATGTGCCACGCACTGCTGTTAAGTCTCAGGCCTTGATAGATTTCATCAATGATTGGACAGAGTCACAAGTACCCGAGCAAAAGCCGGATAACACTTATTGGACTATTCACTTTGATGGGTCCAGGCAGCTGGAGGGCTCGGGGGCTGGTGTGGTCTTGGCTTCCCCTAAAGGTGACAAGTTCCATTATGTGCTACGGTTGATGTTTCCTTGCACTAATAATGCGGCTGAGTACGAGGCTTTGCTCCACGGTCTTCGGGTGGCTAAGGAGATGAGCTTAAGCCGGCTGAGGTGTTTTGGTGACTCAGACTTGGTGGCTCAACAAGTATCAGGCACCTGGGATTCTAAGGATCCTCTAATGGCGGCTTATCGCCGCAAGGTTGATGCCATTGCCGGGCACTTTCAGGGATATCAAGTGGAGCACATTGACCGCAGGAAGAATGAGGCGGCTGATGCTTTAAGCCGGCTCGGCTCTCAGCGAAAGCCGGTGCCGCCTAACACTTTCCTGGATGTCCTATATAACCCTTCGGTTAAGTTGCCTACAGAGGAGGACTTGGCTATCCCTGACCCGGAGGCACGACTGGTGGCGGCTCTTCATATCACACCAGACTGGACAATGCCATATCTGGCTTATATAACCCGGGGAGAGGTGCCTGAGGATGAAATCCTGGCCAGGCAAATAACCCGGCGGGCTAAGTCAATGATTGTTATCGATGGCGAGTTGCATCATCGCAGTGTTTCAGGGGCATTCCAGCGTTGTATCTCCCCTGAGGAAGGTCAAGAGATCTTGCGCGAGATCCATGAAGGGGATTGTGGCCATCATGCCGGTTCAAAATCTCTTGTGGCCAAGGCTTTCCGTCATGGTTTTTATTGGCTGACGGCTCACGCTGATGCAGAGGACTTGGTCAGTAAATGTGATGGCTGCCAAAGGTTCTCCCGACGGGCTCATGTGCCGGCTCAGGAATTGAGGATGATCCCGATCACTTGGCCCTTTGCGGTCTGGGGCTTGATATGGTCGGGCCTTTTAAACGGTCCAAGGATAAGAAGACCCACCTCTTGGTGGCAGTGGACAAATTCACGAAGTGGGTGGAAGCTGAGCCAGTTAGCAAGTGCGATGCAACCACGGCGGTTCAATTTATGAAAAAGGTGATCTTCCGCTTCGGCTTTCCACACAGCATCATAACAGACAACGGCACTAATCTGTCCAAAGGCGCTATGGAGGAGTTTTGTCAAAGAGAGCATATCCGGCTTGATGTCTCTTCAGTGGCACACCCCCAATCCAATGGTCAAGCTGAGAGAGCTAACCAGGAGATTCTGAAGGGCATTAAACCCCGGCTCTTGGTCCCTTTGCAACGGACGCCAGGTTGTTGGGTGGAGGAGTTGCCCTCCGTTTTATGGAGCATCAACACTACTCCTAACAGGTCTACAGGCTTCACGCCTTTCTTCATGGTTTATGGAGCAGAAGCAGTTCTCCCCAGCGACATCCGTCATGATTCACCTCGTGTGGCGGCTTATGTTGAGACGGATAATGAACAGGCGCGCCGAGATGCTCTGGACTTGCTGGACGAACAGCGTGATGTGGCAGCCGCCCGTTCAGCGATTTACCAACAAGACCTGCGCCGTTATCATAGCCGCCGGGTCAAATCCCGGGTCTTCCAGGAGGGCGACCTGGTGCTCCGGCTCATCCAGGATCAAACAGATGCACACAAATTATCCCCACCTTGGGAAGGGCCTTTTGTGGTCAGTAAGAACTTGCACAACGGGTCATATTACCTCATTGATATCCGGGAGCATAAGGACTCACGTAAATCTGAGGAGGAGACCCGTCGGCCGTGGAACATAGCTCAGCTTCGGCCTTACTACACTTGAGCTTCCGACTCTTGTGATGTACATATTTATCTCAGCCATGTATATATTATGATAAAGCAATAAAGCAGGACCTCTGTCCTTTGCTCTCTTCCAAAAATGTGTGTTGTTACATGCTGACTTACAGAAGATCCGGCTTACGATCATCTTCGAATCTAGCTGTAAGCAGTAAAGTCGCTTGGGGGCTTCCTGTTCACACATGGGTCGAATTCGAACCAAAGAGAACATAGCTGTCGATACCCATTTGATTGGCAAAGTGCCGAGCTCATTGGGAAGTTGCCTCTGGTCATATTTGAATCATAGTGTAACCCCTCTGAGAACCGATGTGGATCGTATTCGAATCAGCGTCGTTAAACAAATTTTCAGAATCACTTGGGGGCTTCCTGTTCAAACATGGGTCGTATTCGAACCAAAGAGAACATAGCTGTCGATACCCTCTTGATTGGCATCGCCAAACCCACTGGGGGCTATATGATCGTATCCGAATCTTAGCTTAACCCCTTTGGACCGAGTTTCTGGTCGTATTCGAACCGGAAGCCCTTAAGTTTTTATATTTTACCACAAACTTGCTTTGATCATGTCAAAGTATGTACTGCCGGGTTTCACTTGCCGGCTTAATTTTGGTTTATCTTGTTAGTTGAGCATCATGGATGTCATCAAGACAAATAAATTCAAGTTAAGGTACCAACCGTGCTACCCGGGCTATTTAACCCGGAAGTATGCTTACAGGCTGTTAAGTGTGTCATCACAGCTATGTTCGAGTATAGTTAAGGACCGATCTTTTTTGGTTCGTATCCCGGGTTATCCATCTCAAACACCTGATTCTCAGGGCGGTAAGCCGCTTTGCGACTTGTAATTTGCCTTTCTATGCAGATATTTAAAGGCACTCTTTAAGGTTGAGAAGGACAAAGGGATAATTCCGACCCGGAGGAGCATCAAAAGAATGACTTCAAAGGATTTCAGCATTCATTACGTGCACGATGGCACGGCAGAGATAAATTGTTGCACCTACTCTATTACAAAAATCTTTCAAAGTTTCAAGGATGGGCGTTGTTTGGTGAGCCGCTAGCCGGTTTATGACGCCTGCTGAGTTGAAGTCCCCGGCTCATCTTCTGCTTCGGCTGATCCCAAGGCTTCGAAGGTCGACGACTTCCAGTTGATGCCGCTGAGAGCTTCGAACTGAGCTTCTTCGTCAATTAACCCGTCCGGGTTAATCTCCGGGGCAAAGGTGTGCTGGCGAGCCGGAGGAATCAGATTGATGGCTTCATAGCGAGGGGTTGGAATCCTCTGATTCTCCGCGTTGTATCCCGGCTGATACTTGGTTAAATCGGTGTCGTTCCCAATGATGGTGGCCACCGGGCGCACAGCTTTCACACAAGCCGCGAAGTCCTTCTGGTCGAACGCTGAGCCGTCTTCTTTCAGGCTGGGATAACCCAGGGCGATGTCTGCCGGGTCTAGCTCCGGCAAGAAGGCTTTGGCCCGGCTCAGTGCGGCGATTGCTCCGGATCTCGCGGATGCTCGTCGTAGCTCCTGGATCCGCTGCGGCAGAACTGCGAGCCGGCGCAGGACTTCGGCCAGATGAGTCGGCACTTCATTCGACAGGGCCACCACAGCTAAAGCCCGCTGTGACCCGGTGTAGAGCTGTTCCACCAGGGTGTACACGGCCTTTAACTTGGTGACCACGCTCTGGTTCAAGTTGGCGCTTCTGGAACCTGTTTAACAACATCAGATGACCCGGTGGTAAGGATGAGTTAAGAGATGTAAACATTCCAATGTGAATGAAAGCCGGTGAGGCGACTTACCGAAGATGGCAGCTACCATTTGGGACACTTGGCGCTTTAGACCGGAGAGCTCAGCGGTCTTCTCAGTAAGGGCCTTCTCCGCCTGTTCTGCCCGGGTCACCAGTGCAGTTTTCTCCTCAGCCCAGGCCCTCCGCTCAGCGTCGAATTCAGTCTTCAACTTTTCCTGAGCGGCGATGCTGGAGACAAGCTTGGCATTTGCCTTCCGGGTCTCCATCTCTTGTGCCTTCAGCCGGCTCTTGAGATCCGCCAGGTCTGACTCTAATTTCTTGCCAACAGCCTGCATATATTTCCGAGTTATTAACAGTCATCCTATAAAGTCCCAAGCGCTTTCCAAGCAAAGACACTTGGCACTTGGGGGCTAATGCATATTGAACGTATCTATCTATGTACGGCCGGCTCAGTTCAGTAAGCCAGAATCTAAAGTCTACAACATATTCAAGTATAAGTCCTAGACTTGGGGGCTAGAATGGCAAGGATCACTATGCGGAAAGTAAGAGAACAGCAGAAGGTTACCTCAGATTTGTGTTGGATCTGGTTGACCATGGCGATCTCGGCGTCCCGGCTCTTGTGAACCTGGCTGATATAGCCTGAGACGAGTTCTCCAATACTTAAGTCGGTGTAGCTGGAGAGATCCAGATTCACCCGGTGGGGTTGTAGCAACTCCCCCCTTGCGGAGCATTTGGCCAGCGCGGTCGGCCTTCCCGGCTCAACAAACTCCGTCCGGGTAATTACCACGTCCGGGTCATTAGCTGGTGGGGCTTCAGGCGCCGTATCCATGGGAATGGTGGCTTCAGGGGTGGAGGCGACTGGCGGCTCTTGAGCCGTCGTCTCCGGCTCAGGCAAGTCGGGCACTCCGGCTGACCTGGTCTTCTTTACTCTTTTGGTGAGCTTTGCCTGGGCACTGAAAAGGCAGAAGTGTTAGGCATACAAAGGGTAAGTACAGACAGATAATGTAAGGAGATTGTTATTACCCGGGGGCAGTCTTGAAGGCCGGCAGACTTGACTGCATGGAGTCACCCGAGGAGGGGGAGGTCTCCTGGTAATTGGAGTCAGAAGAGTTGAGTGGCTGACGGATGACACCCGCCAACGGATGAAAAGGGTACAGGTGAGAAAAAACCTCAGTGCGGCGTTTCCTCGTTACGTCGGGTAACCCAGTGGAGAGGTCGGTGTCCTTGCGGGCCCGGGTGTGACGCCGGCTCTCGTGAACCTGCTGCTTCAAAAGAAATTGAGGGTCTCGGTGAGCTAATCGATGGGAAAAGCTTACTTTCCGGGTTACCCTTCGGACTTTCAGCTGTGGTAAAGGCTCCGAGCCGGAGGAAAGTGATGTTACCTCTTCGACCACCGGGTTACTGGCGCCGGTGTCATCCTGTCAATAAGCAAGTGTTGATAAGGCGGACAGCATCAGACAACATATACTGCAAGAATTTAAAAGATTTAAGGGTTACCTCTGATTCGGAGCTATCGCTTAATTGCAGCAGCTCCGAAGCAGTGGGTCTGTTTCCCTTTTTGCGAGGGGCGGCTCTCTTGGCGGCTTTCTTCGCCTTCCTGGCCTTCTTGGCCGCCTCGTGGTCATACTTGACCCGCCAGAATTTCTCATCAGCCTGAGAAATACAGTAATGAGCTCTTAGTAAGATGACAGGTAAAACAAAATGGAAAGGTTAAAGTCAGCGGCTTACCGCTGGGGCTGGATTGGTCTTGCAGAACGGGGCTAGCCCGATTCTTCCACAGTCTGCCAGGCTCTCGTTTAAAAGAGCCTTGGTCTCTTCTTCAGCAACGTCTTCTGGAAGATCATTGCGACTGTGCCTCTGCGGGTCATCCTTTCGCCCGGTGTACTCACACATTAAGCCGGGGCGGCGGCTCAATGGGATCACCCGCCATGAGATCCAGACCCGGACCAGGTCAATTCCGTTCAGACCATTGCCTAGCAGGGCTTTGATCTTGTTGATCGTTGGAAGCAGAGGCTGGCGTTCTGCGGCAGTCAGTTTGTCGGATAATGGATGAGTTGGCTCCAGGCGCGTTGGGCGAAAGCCGGGCAGCGGGCTCTCATCAGCCGGGGACGTGTCTTGGCAGTAGAACCAAGTCATGTTCCAGTCCTTGGGGTGACTTGGCGGTTCTGCATAAGGGAACAGACAATCCCTGCGCCGTTGGATGGAGATGCCGCCTAACTCCAGACTTGGACCGTTTGCGCACTCGGTTTGGCGGTTCAAATAGAACAGCTCTCTGAAGAGCAGCAGACTCGGCTCTTCTCCAAGATATACTTCACAAAAAACTTGGAAGTTGCAGATGTTGGATATGGAATTGGGTCCTATATCCTGAGGCCGAAGATCAAAGAAGTTGAGCACGTCCCGGAAGAATTTTGAGCCGGGCGGTGCGAAGCCCCGGCTCATATGGTCGGCAAAGATCACTACCTCCCCGTCTCTCGGCTGTGGCCTTTCTTCGGACGGGTCAGGGGCACGGTAGGACATCACTTCCTTCTTAGGCAGATATCCGGATTTAACGAAGTTGGCCAGGGTCTCTTCGGTGACGCTGGATTTCATCCAGTTGCAAGTGATGGGAGCCTTGGGAGGCATGGTGACGGTTGGTGGTCTACGAGGAAGAGAAAAGTGTCCGGGTTAATTATAAGCCGGAGTATATCATTCAAGTTACAATGACGGCTTATGAAGGGGATTAATGGTATGTCTTGATACGGTGGGTTATCTAAGCCGTCGGGGTTTTCAGGATAAGTTGGTCGTCTACGGCTTACTGCGGTTAAGTCGGAAGATACTACAGAGCATGATTCTCTTTAAACCGGAAAGTTCTACGGCGCGTGTTTTCTCTAAGTCGGAAATATAAGCCGCCAAGATTCAAGGACTGCAGTTTTTACTAAGTGTGGTAAACAGATTTCACATATTACAGTAACTTTTTTGGATCAAAGTAGTCGGAACAGAGAAAGTTTTCTAGACCTAAAAAAAACAGAAGCAGGGGAGGTTCTTGAGATGGAACCCAGTCCTTATGCAGTAAAAAGAGGTGTTCTTGCAGAAGAAATGAACCCCAGATATCTACCACGGTGGTTCTACACAAGTCTAAGGATCAACGGGGGCAGTGGCTACAGGGGTTACCGAAACTTGCGGTAACAGTGATGAACATGAAGAACACAGATGAACTCTGTCCTAGATCTATGCTAGTAAGGCAGAGGGGACTCACCGGAGCTGGAGAAGAGCGGAGGCCGCCGACGTTATCTGGTCCGAGTCAGGTTGATGCAGCGGCCGGGTTGAGGAAGACCAGTGGTGCGACGGCGGCGGCGGCAGAAGCTCGGGCAGAGGAACGGCAGTGCGAGGAAGAAGAAGGAGAATGTGAAGAAGAGAGTGCCGGGCCGGCCTATTTATAAGGCCGAGTCATAAGCGGGCGCGGGATTTGAGGAGGCCACGGCGTGGTTATCTCCCCCCTCACGGCGCCTCGATTCTCGGAAGGTCAGTAAAAGCAAAGATCCGTTGCGGATCTGGCGGAGTAAAAAACGGATTTAGTGGAGGATGACGTCACGGCGGATTACCCGGAGTCCAGAGGATGACGTCACTCCGGGTTATGACCTTCACATGAATGATAAGCCGGAGATTTTTTCTGACTGCGGAGCTGAAGATTGACACGAGCCGGCTCAAGTCAATCTGGGGCCTAATGTTGAGGATATAGACCTGGGAGTCACCCGCCAGGAGGGCCGGGTTACTCCAAGGATCATCACCAGAAGCCCGCCGCTAAGTTTCAGGATAATGGGCCAGAGATGGGCTGAGACCCGGATATGGCTTAAGGCCCGTAGTTACAATCATTGTTATAGTAGACTTGTGGTGTAAGGCAAGTATTGTTTTAGAGCCCGAGCCGGACACTCTTATGAGCCGGCTCGGGACTCTAAGGGCTGCTGGGCGTCAGCCTCCCTATATAAAGGGACGACCCGGCAGCGGTTTGGGGACAACAATCTCTCCGAGAGCCGGGATAAGTGTTTAGTTCCCTGGCGATCGTAACCCTAATCAATAACACCTCGAACTGGACGTAGGCTTTTACCTTCACCGTAAGGGGCCGAACCAGTATAAACCCTCGTGTTCCTTGTCCCGCATAACCCCTTCAAGCTTCCTAGTTGCGATGGCTCCACGATTAAGTCCTAGCCCAAGGACATCTGCCGTGACAATTCCACGACATATCCCCTGATCGAAGAAGCAGAAGAAGGAATTCCACGACATATCCCCTGATGGAATTGTCACGGCAGATGTCCTTGGGCTAGGACTTAATCGTGGAGCCATCGCAACTAGGAAGCTTGAAGGGGTTATGCGGGACAAGGAACACGAGGGTTTATACTGGTTCGGCCCCTTACGGTGAAGGTAAAAGCCTACGTCCAGTTCGAGGTGTTATTGATTAGGGTTACGATCGCCAAGGAACTAAACACTTATCCCGGCTCTCGGAGAGATTGTTGTCCCCAAACCGCTGCCGGGTCGTCCCTTTATATAGGGAGGCTGACGCCCAGCAGCCCTTAGAGTCCCGAGCCGGCTCATAAGAGTGTCCGGCTCGGGCTCTAAAACAATACTTGCCTTACACGACAAGTCTACTATAACAATGATTGTAACTACGGGCTTTAAGCCATATCCGGGTCTCAGCCCATCTCTGGCCCATTATCCTGAAACTTAGCGGCGGGCTTCTGGTGATGATCCTTGGAGTAACCCGGCCCTCCTGGCGGGTAACCCCCAGGTCTATATCCTCAACATTAGGCCCCAGATTGACTTGAGCCGGCTCGTGTCAATCTTCAGCTCCGCAGTCAGAAAAAATCTCCGGCTTATCATTCATGTGAAGGTCATAACCCGGAGTGACGTCATCCTCTGGACTCCGGGTAATCCGCCGTGACGTCATCCTCCACTAAATCCGTTTTTTACTCCGCCAGATCCGCAACGGATCTTTGCTTTTACTGACCTTCCGAGAATCGAGGCGCCGTGAGGGGGGAGATAACCACGCCGTGGCCTCCTCAAATCCCGCGCCCGCTTATGACTCGGCCTTATAAATAGGCCGGCCCGGCACTCTCTTCTTCACATTCTCCTTCTTCTTCCTCGCACTGCCGTTCCTCTGCCGAGCTTCTGCCGCCGCCGCCGTCGCACCACTGGTCTTCCTCAACCCGGCCGCTGCATCAACCTGACTCGGACCAGATAACGTCGGCGGCCTCCGCTCTTCTCCAGCTCCGGTGAGTCCCCTCTGCCTTACTAGCATAGATCTAGGACAGAGTTCATCTGTGTTCTTCATGTTCATCACTGTTACCGCAAGTTTCGGTAACCCCTGTAGCCACTGCCCCCGTTGATCCTTAGACTTGTGTAGAACCACCGTGGTAGATATCTGGGGTTCATTTCTTCTGCAAGAACACCTCTTTTTACTGCATAAGGACTGGGTTCCATCTCAAGAACCTCCCCTGCTTCTGTTTTTTTAGGTCTAGAAAACTTTCTCTGTTCCGACTACTTTGATCCAAAAAAGTTACTGTAATATGTGAAATCTGTTTACCACACTTAGTAAAAACTGCAGTCCTTGAATCTTGGCGGCTTATATTTCTGACTTAGAGAAAACACGCGCCGTAGAACTTTCCGGTTTAAAGAGAATCATGCTCTGTAGTATCTTCCGACTTAACCGCAGTAAGCCGTAGACGACCAACTTATCCTGAAAACCCCGACGGCTTAGATAACCCACCGTATCAAGACATACCATTAATCCCCTTCATAAGCCGTCATTGTAACTTGAATGATATACTCCGGCTTATAATTAACCCGGACACTTTTCTCTTCCTCGTAGACCACCAACCGTCACCATGCCTCCCAAGGCTCCCATCACTTGCAACTGGATGAAATCCAGCGTCACCGAAGAGACCCTGGCCAACTTCGTTAAATCCGGATATCTGCCTAAGAAGGAAGTGATGTCCTACCGTGCCCCTGACCCGTCCGAAGAAAGGCCACAGCCGAGAGACGGGGAGGTAGTGATCTTTGCCGACCATATGAGCCGGGGCTTCGCACCGCCCGGCTCAAAATTCTTCCGGGACGTGCTCAACTTCTTTGATCTTCGGCCTCAGGATATAGGACCCAATTCCATATCCAACATCTGCAACTTCCAAGTTTTTTGTGAAGTATATCTTGGAGAAGAGCCGAGTCTGCTGCTCTTCAGAGAGCTGTTCTATTTGAACCGCCAAACCGAGTGCGCAAACGGTCCAAGTCTGGAGTTAGGCGGCATCTCCATCCAACGGCGCAGGGATTGTCTGTTCCCTTATGCAGAACCGCCAAGTCACCCCAAGGACTGGAACATGACTTGGTTCTACTGCCAAGACACGTCCCCGGCTGATGAGAGCCCGCTGCCCGGCTTTCGCCCAACGCGCCTGGAGCCAACTCATCCATTATCCGACAAACTGACTGCCGCAGAACGCCAGCCTCTGCTTCCAACGATCAACAAGATCAAAGCCCTGCTAGGCAATGGTCTGAACGGAATTGACCTGGTCCGGGTCTGGATCTCATGGCGGGTGATCCCATTGAGCCGCCGCCCCGGCTTAATGTGTGAGTACACCGGGCGAAAGGATGACCCGCAGAGGCACAGTCGCAATGATCTTCCAGAAGACGTTGCTGAAGAAGAGACCAAGGCTCTTTTAAACGAGAGCCTGGCAGACTGTGGAAGAATCGGGCTAGCCCCGTTCTGCAAGACCAATCCAGCCCCAGCGGTAAGCCGCTGACTTTAACCTTTCCATTTTGTTTTACCTGTCATCTTACTAAGAGCTCATTACTGTATTTCTCAGGCTGATGATAAATTCTGGCGGGTCAAGTATGACCACGAGGCGGCCAAGAAGGCCAGGAAGGCGAAGAAAGCCGCCAAGAGAGCCGCCCCTCGCAAAAAGGGAAACAGACCCACTGCTTCGGAGCTGCTGCAATTAAGCGATAGCTCCGAATCAGAGGTAACCCTTAAATCTTTTAAATTCTTGCAGTATATGTTGTCTGATGCTGTCCGCCTTATCAACACTTGCTTATTGACAGGATGACACCGGCGCCAGTAACCCGGTGGTCGAAGAGGTAACATCACTTTCCTCCGGCTCGGAGCCTTTACCACAGCTGAAAGTCCGAAGGGTAACCCGGAAAGTAAGCTTTTCCCATCGATTAGCTCACCGAGACCCTCAATTTCTTTTGAAGCAGCAGGTTCACGAGAGCCGGCGTCACACCCGGGCCCGCAAGGACACCGACCTCTCCACTGGGTTACCCGACGCAACGAGGAAACGCCGCACTGAGGTTTTTTCTCACCTGTACCCTTTTCATCCGTTGGCGGGTGTCATCCGTCAGCCACTCAACTCTTCTGACTCCAATTACCAGGAGACCTCCCCCTCCTCGGGTGACTCCATGCAGTCAAGTCTTCCGGCTTTCAAGACTGCCCCCGGGTAATAACAATCTCCTTACATTATCTGTCTGTACTTACCCTTTGTATGCCTAACACTTTTGCCTTTTCAGTGCCCAGGCAAAGCTCACCAAAAGAGTAAAGAAGACCAGGTCAGCCGGAGTGCCCGACTTGCCTGAGCCGGAGACGACGGCTCAAGAGCCGCCAGTCGTCTCCACCCCTGAAGCCACCATTCCCATGGATACGGCGCCTGAAGCCCCACCAGCTAATGACCCGGACGTGGTAATTACCCGGACGGAGTTTGTTGAGCCGGGAAGGCCGACCGCGCTGGCCAAATGCTCCGCAAGGGGGGAGTTGCTACAACCCCACCGGGTGAATCTGGATCTCTCCAGCTACACCGACTTAAGTATTGGAGAACTCGTCTCAGGCTATATCAGCCAGGTTCACAAGAGCCGGGACGCCGAGATCGCCATGGTCAACCAGATCCAACACAAATCTGAGGTAACCTTCTGCTGTTCTCTTACTTTCCGCATAGTGATCCTTGCCATTCTAGCCCCCAAGTCCAGGACTTATACTTGAATATGTTGTAGACTTTAGATTCTGGCTTACTGAACTGAGCCGGCCGTACATAGATAGATACGTTCAATATGCATTAGCCCCCAAGTGCCAAGTGTCTTTGCTTGGAAAGCGCTTGGGACTTTATAGGATGACTGTTAATAACCCGGAAATATATGCAGGCTGTTGGCAAGAAATTAGAGTCAGACCTGGCGGATCTCAAGAGCCGGCTGAAGGCACAAGAGATGGAGACCCGGAAGGCAAATGCCAAGCTTGTCTCCAGCATCGCCGCTCATGAAAAGTTGAAGACTGAATTCGACGCTGAGCGGAAGGCCTGGGCTGAGGAGAAAACTGCACTGGTGACCCGGGCAGAACAGGCGGAGAAGGCCCTTACTGAGAAGACCGCTGAGCTCTCCGGTCTAAAGCGCCAAGTGTCCCAAATGGTAGCCGCCATCTTCGGTAAGTCGCCTCACCGGCTTTCATTCACATTGGAATGTTTACATCTCTTAACTCATCCTTACCACCGGGTCATCTGATGTTGTTAAACAGGTTCCAGAAGCGCCAACTTGAACCAGAGCGTGGTCACCAAGTTAAAGGCCGTGTACACCCTGGTGGAACAGCTCTACACCGGGTCACAGCGGGCTTTAGCTGTGGTGGCCCTGTCGAATGAAGTGCCGACTCATCTGGCCGAAGTCCTGCGCCGGCTCGCAGTTCTGCCGCAGCGGATCCAGGAGCTACGACGAGCATCCGCGAGATCCGGAGCAATCGCCGCACTGAGCCGGGCCAAAGCCTTCTTGCCGGAGCTAGACCCGGCAGACATCGCCCTGGGTTATCCCAGCCTGAAAGAAGACGGCTCAGCGTTCAACCAGAAGGACTTCGCGGCTTGTGTGAAAGCTGTGCGCCCGGTGGCCACCATCATTGGGAACGACACCGATTTAACCAAGTATCAGCCGGGATACAACGCGGAGAATCAGAGGATTCCAACCCCTCGCTATGAAGCCATCAATCTGATTCCTCCGGCTCGCCAGCACACCTTTGCCCCGGAGATTAACCCGGACGGGTTAATTGACGAAGAAGCTCAGTTCGAAGCTCTCAGCGGCATCAACTGGAAGTCGTCGACCTTCGAAGCCTTGGGATCAGCCGAAGCAGAAGATGAGCCGGGGACTTCAACTCAGCAGGCGTCATAAACCGGCTAGCGGCTCACCAAACAACGCCCATCCTTGAAACTTTGAAAGATTTTTGTAATAGAGTAGGTGCAACAATTTATCTCTGCCGTGCCATCGTGCACGTAATGAATGCTGAAATCCTTTGAAGTCATTCTTTTGATGCTCCTCCGGGTCGGAATTATCCCTTTGTCCTTCTCAACCTTAAAGAGTGCCTTTAAATATCTGCATAGAAAGGCAAATTACAAGTCGCAAAGCGGCTTACCGCCCTGAGAATCAGGTGTTTGAGATGGATAACCCGGGATACGAACCAAAAAAGATCGGTCCTTAACTATACTCGAACATAGCTGTGATGACACACTTAACAGCCTGTAAGCATACTTCCGGGTTAAATAGCCCGGGTAGCACGGTTGGTACCTTAACTTGAATTTATTTGTCTTGATGACATCCATGATGCTCAACTAACAAGATAAACCAAAATTAAGCCGGCAAGTGAAACCCGGCAGTACATACTTTGACATGATCAAAGCAAGTTTGTGGTAAAATATAAAAACTTAAGGGCTTCCGGTTCGAATACGACCAGAAACTCGGTCCAAAGGGGTTAAGCTAAGATTCAGATACGATCATATAGCCCCCAGTGGGTTTGGCGATGCCAATCAAGAGGGTATCGACAGCTATGTTCTCTTTGGTTCGAATACGACCCATGTTTGAACAGGAAGCCCCCAAGTGATTCTGAAAATTTGTTTAACGACGCTGATTCGAATACGATCCACGTCGGTTCTCAGAGGGGTTACACTATGATTCAAATATGACCAGAGGCAACTTCCCAATGAGCTCGGCACTTTGCCAATCAAATGGGTATTGACAGCTATGTTCTCTTTGGTTCGAATACGACCCATGTGTGAACAGGAAGCCCCCAAGCGACTTTACTGCTTACAGCTAGATTCGAAGATGATCATAAGCCGGATCTTCTGTAAGTCAGCATGTAACAACACACATTTTTGGAAGAGAGCAAAGGACAGAGGTCCTGCTTTATTGCTATATCATAATATATACATGGCTGAGATAAATATGTACATCACAAGAGTCGGAAGCTCAAGTGTAGTAAGGCCGAAGCTGAGCTATGTTCCACGGCCGACGGGTCTCCTCCTCAGATTTACGTGAGTCCTTATGCTCCCGGATATCAATGAGGTAATATGACCCGTTGTGCAAGTTCTTACTGACCACAAAAGGCCCTTCCCAAGGTGGGGATAATTTGTGTGCATCTGTTTGATCCTGGATGAGCCGGAGCACCAGGTCGCCCTCCTGGAAGACCCGGGATTTGACCCGGCGGCTATGATAATGGCGCAGGTCTTGTTGGTAAATCGCTGAACGGGCGGCTGCCACATCACGCTGTTCGTCCAGCAAGTCCAGAGCATCTCGGCGCGCCTGTTCATTATCCGTCTCAACATAAGCCGCCACACGAGGTGAATCATGACGGATGTCGCTGGGGAGAACTGCTTCTGCTCCATAAACCATGAAGAAAGGCGTGAAGCCTGTAGACCTGTTAGGAGTAGTGTTGATGCTCCATAAAACGGAGGGCAACTCCTCCACCCAACAACCTGGCGTCCGTTGCAAAGGGACCAAGAGCCAGGGTTTAATGCCCTTCAGAATCTCCTGGTTAGCTCTCTCAGCTTGACCATTGGATTGGGGGTGTGCCACTGAAGAGACATCAAGCCGGATATGCTCTCTTTGACAAAACTCCTCCATAGCGCCTTTGGACAGATTAGTGCCGTTGTCTGTTATGATGCTGTGTGGAAAGCCGAAGCGGAAGATCACCTTTTTCATAAATTGAACCGCCGTGGCTGCATCGCACTTGCTAACTGGCTCAGCTTCCACCCACTTCGTGAATTTGTCCACTGCCACCAAGAGGTGGGTCTTCTTATCCTTGGACCGTTTAAAAGGCCCGACCATATCAAGCCCCCAGACCGCAAAGGGCCAGGTGATCGGGATCATCCTCAATTCCTGAGCCGGCACATGAGCCCGTCGGGAGAACCTTTGGCAGCCATCACATTTACTGACCAAGTCCTCTGCATCAGCGTGAGCCGTCAGCCAATAAAAACCATGACGGAAAGCCTTGGCCACAAGAGATTTTGAACCGGCATGATGGCCACAATCCCCTTCATGGATCTCGCGCAAGATCTCTTGACCTTCCTCAGGGGAGATACAACGCTGGAATGCCCCTGAAACACTGCGATGATGCAACTCGCCATCGATAACAATCATTGACTTAGCCCGCCGGGTTATTTGCCTGGCCAGAATTTCATCCTCAGGCACCTCTCCCCGGGTTATATAAGCCAGATATGGCATTGTCCAGTCTGGTGTGATATGAAGAGCTGCCACCAGTCGTGCCTCCGGGTCAGGGATAGCCAAGTCCTCCTCTGTAGGCAACTTAACCGAAGGGTTATATAGGACATCCAGGAAAGTGTTAGGCGGCACCGGCTTTCGCTGAGAGCCGAGCCGGCTTAAAGCATCAGCCGCCTCATTCTTCCTGCGGTCAATGTGCTCCACTTGATATCCCTGAAAGTGCCCGGCAATGGCATCAACCTCGCGGCGATAAGCCGCCATTAGAGGATCCTTAGAATCCCAGGTGCCTGATACTTGTTGAGCCACCAAGTCTGAGTCACCAAAACACCTCAGCCGGCTTAAGCTCATCTCCTTAGCCACCCGAAGACCGTGGAGCAAAGCCTCGTACTCAGCCGCATTATTAGTGCAAGGAAACATCAACCGTAGCACATAATGGAACTTGTCACCTTTAGGGGAAGCCAAGACCACACCAGCCCCCGAGCCCTCCAGCTGCCTGGACCCATCAAAGTGAATAGTCCAATAAGTGTTATCCGGCTTTTGCTCGGGTACTTGTGACTCTGTCCAATCATTGATGAAATCTATCAAGGCCTGAGACTTAACAGCAGTGCGTGGCACATATTTGAGGTCATGAGGTCCAAGTTCTATAGCCCACTTAGCAATTCTCCCTGTAGCCTCTCTGTTCTGGATAATATCACCGAGAGGGGCGGAACTGACCACAGTGATGGGATGACCTTGAAAGTAATGCTTAAGCTTCCGGCTCGCCATAAATACCCCATATACGAGCTTCTGCCAATGCAGATACCGCTGCTTGGAATCAACGAGCACCTCACTGACATAATAAACCGGCCGCTGAACCGGACGTTCCTTACCTGCCTCCTTGCGCTCCACCACAATAGCCACGCTGACAGCTCGTGCGTTTGCCGCTACATACAGTAGCAAGGGCTCCTTATCAACCGGAGCAGCAAGGACGGGGGGCTCTGCCAGTTGCTTTTTCAAATCCTCGAAGGCGGTATTAGCTGCATCATTCCAGACAAAGTTATCAGTTTTCTTCATCAATTGATATAAGGGCATAGCCTTCTCACCCAAACGGCTTATAAACCGGCTTAACGTAGCGATGCGACTCGCCAAACGCTGAACGTCATTTATACATGCCGGCTGAGCTAGAGAAGTGATAGCTTTGATCTTCTCTGGGTTAGCCTCAATGCCCCTGTCAGAAACCAAGAAGCCCAATAGTTTGCCTGCAGGAACACCAAAAACACATTTGGCCGGGTTAAGCATCATCTTATAGACCCGGAGATTGTCGAAGGTTTCCCTTAAGTCATCTATCAGGGTTTCCTCCTTGATGGATTTAACCACAATGTCGTCCACGTAAGCGTGAACATTGCGCCCGATCTGCTTATGAAGGCAATTCTGCACACAACGCTGGTAAGTCGCCTGTGCACACTTGAGTCCGAAGGGCATAGACACATAGCAGAAGGCTCCAAAGGGAGTGATGAACGCCGTCTTCTCCTGGTCCTTAACTGCCATCTTAATCTGATGATACCCGGAATAAGCATCCAAGAAACTTAAGCGTGCACAACCTGCCGTGGCGTCAATGATTTGATCGATACGAGGGAGAGCAAAAGGATCAGCCGGACGCGCCTTGTTCAAGTCCGTGTAGTCCACACACATCCGCCAGGTGCCGTTCTTTTTAAGTACGAGCACCGGGTTAGCCAACCACTCTGGGTGAAAAACCTCAACAATGAACCCGGCCGCCAAAAGCCGGGCCACTTCTTCACCAATAGCCTTCCGCCTCTCTTCGTTAAACCGTCGAAGGAACTGTCTGACCGGCTGAAATTTTGGATCCACATTGAGAGTGTGCTCAGCGAGTTCTCTAGGTACACCTGGCATGTCAGAAGGTTTCCATGCAAAGATGTCCTTATTCTCACGGATGAACTCGATGAGCGCGCCTTCCTATTTCGGGTCCAGATTTGCACTGATGCTGAACTGCTGAGACGAGTCACCTGGAACAAAATCAACAAGTTTAGTCTCATCGGCCGATTTAAACTTCATTGCTGGTTCATTCTCCGTGGTTGGCTTTTTCAGAGAGGTCATATCTGTTGGGTCAACATTGTCTTTATAAAATTTCAACTCTTCTGTGGCACAAACAGACTCTGCATAAGCCGCGTCACCTTCCTCACACTCCAGAGCCACCTTCCGGCTGCCGTGAACTGTAATGGTCCCATTGTGACCCGGCATCTTGAGCTGTAAGTACACATAGCACGGCCGTGCCATGAACTTGGCGTAAGCCGGCCGTCCGAATATAGCATGGTATGGACTTCTTATCTTGACCACCTCAAAGGTCAACTTCTCCACCCTGTAGTTGTTCTCATCACCAAAAGCCACTTCCAATTCGATCTTGCCGACTGGATAAGCCGACTTACCGGGTACCACACCATGGAAGATAGTATTTGACTGGCTGAGGTTCTTATCAACTAGCCCCATACGACGGAAAGTCTCATAATAGAGGATGTTGATACTGCTGCCTCCATCCATGAGTACCTTTGTGAATTTATAGCCTCCCACCTGAGGAGCCACTACTAAGGCCAGGTGGCCCGGGTTATCCACCCGGGGAGGGTGATCCTCCCTACTCCACACTATGGGCTGCTCCGACCACCGTAAGTAGCGTGGAACCGCCGGCTCAACAGAATTAACAGCCCTCTTGTGAAGCTTCTCGTCTCGTTTGCACAAACTAGTGGTGAACACGTGATACTGTCCACCGCTAAGTTGCTTCGGGTTGGTCTGATAACCCCCCTGTTGCTGTTGATGACCCTGACCAGACTGTTGATTGAAGCCCCCTTGACCGTTCTGAGGACCGGAATTTGACCCGCCACCCGGGCCATGAGAGCCGCCAGCGCCGGAGCCGCCTGCGCCTGGGCCGCCGCCCGGGCTATTGTAGCTTTTAAAGGCCTTCATGATAGCACAATCCTTCCACAGATGAGTCGCTGGCTTCTCTCTAGAGCCGTGTCTCGGACAAGGTTCATTCAACAGCTGCTCCAGAGAAGGTCCTGACCCGCCGCCTCGGGGAGGGGGCCTCCCCTTGCGTCGCTGGTTGTTGCCTTGGGTGTTGGCTACGAACTCCAGGCTGCCATCGGCCTTGCGCTTGCCTCCTCCTTGATTCCCCGGGTTAAACTGAGGGCTCTTTCCATTGCCGTTCTTCTTTCCCTTCCCTGTCCTTTCATCATCTGAAGGGGGATCCTTGGTACCATCGGAATCAGCGTATTTGACAAGAGCCGCCATTAGTGTACCCATATCCGTGCAGTCACGTTTAAGCCGCCCAAGCTTCATCTTTAGGGGCACAAAACGACAATTCTGTTCTAACATCAAGACTGCAGAGCCGGCGTCCATCTTATCTGATGAATGTATGATCTCCTTGACCCGGCGAACCCAATGGGTCGTGGACTCGCCCTCCTGCTGCTTACAGTTAGTCAAATCCACAATTGACATAGACTGCCTACAGGTATCCTTGAAGTTTTGAATGAACCGGGCTTTCAGCTCGGTCCAAGACCCAATGGAGTTCGGTGGCAGCCCTTTTAACCACGTGCGGGCAGTTCCATCTAACATCATGGTGAAATATTTGGCCATGGCCGCCTCGCTGACCTCTAGCAGTTCCATGGCCATCTCATAACTCTCAATCCAGGCCGCAGGCTGTAAGTCAGCTGTATAGTTAGGCACCTTCCTAGGGCCCTTGAAATCCTTAGGTAAACGTTCATTACGGATGGCCGGCACCAAACAAGGGACACCCCCGGTCCTGGTAGAAATACCCACATCAACGGACGCCGTTGGATAAGCCGGGGGGGTCTGATAAGCCGTCAATTGCGGCACCTGCTCCGCCTCTTGCCGTGCTTGGTCTGCGGCGTAGAAGGTTCCAACATGAGCCGGGCCATGGCGTCGGACATTACTTGAGCCGGTCGCCGAGACCATGTGCCGGCTGTAGCTCGGGCTCTGGCCTGGGCGAGGAGTTGAGTGGATCTTGTCCCGGCTGTAGGAGTACGCCTCTTGCTGTGCTAGGGCCGTCTGCAGGAGTTCCCTGACCCGGCGGGTTTCCACGGCTGCCGGAGAATTGCCGTCAACGGGAAGAGCCGCCATTCGTGCTGCCGCTGCTACCATGTTCTCCAGCGGGTTATCGTAACGACCCGGGGGTATTGGCACATACTGAGGCGGGGCAGGGGGCGCCTGGGGAGGCCCCATTACTAGTGGCTGAATAAGGGGTCCCGACCCGGGCGCAATGACACCTGGTGGGTTACTGGATCCCGCACCCGGCGTGTTGAATAGATTGCGCGGATCGTAAACCGGCGGGAGTCGAGACTGGGCCTTCTGATGCCTCCTTCTCATGACCTCGTTGGCCGCGTTCTGATCCATCGTGAGTTGGAAGGACTGCGCCTGAATCAACTGAGCCCGGGCGTCGAGAGCCGCCCGCTCCGCCGCCAGCCTGATCCCTTCTGCTGCAAGATCCTCTTTTGCTTTCATCAGATCCAATTTTAACTGTGCCACCTCCGCGTCATGCTGGGCTTGATCTGCCGGGTCAACCGTGGCAGTTAACAGGGCCGTCATCTTATCTGTGAGATCCATCAGCACCTGAGCCGGGGAAGGCTCCGGATTTTCTGATCCGGTAGCGGGGTTCTGAACAGGCTGCGCACCAGCCATAAAAACTCCGACCTGACTTGGCGGCTCAAAAAGGTCCGGAATACTGTTGCCATCGGAATAACTCATGAGCCTGCCATCTTGAAGTTGGTACAACGAGTTTGACTCATCAGCGGCCGACTCGCCGTCAGAGCCGGCGGCCGCCTCATCCCCAGACCCAGATGGATCGGAGGGCCTTCCATGGATGCATCCCACAAAAGCGCGTTTTAAGGCAGGCCGGGCCCGGGCGGATCGGGCGCGCTGAGCCGTTTCGATGAGATCGGCGCAGAGACCCGGCTCGGGGCCCGGCTCACCAATCTTGCCAATGAAGACATGAATTGCGCCAAAGGGGACCCGGTACCCGTACTCCACTGAGCCGGCGTCGGGGCCCCAGTCCGCGTCGTCGATGTAGAGCCTGCCGCGACGACTCTTGGTCATCTGGCCCACAGCGTATCCCTTGAGCCCTTCGAAGCTGCCCTTCAAGAACTCAAATCCACCGTGCGCTCGCCCCACGGTGGGCGCCAACTGTCGTGGAATTGTCACGGCAGATGTCCTTGGGCTAGGACTTAATCGTGGAGCCATCGCAACTAGGAAGCTTGAAGGGGTTATGCGGGACAAGGAACACGAGGGTTTATACTGGTTCGGCCCCTTACGGTGAAGGTAAAAGCCTACGTCCAGTTCGAGGTGTTATTGATTAGGGTTACGATCGCCAGGGAACTAAACACTTATCCCGGCTCTCGGAGAGATTGTTGTCCCCAAACCGCTGCCGGGTCGTCCCTTTATATAGGGAGGCTGACGCCCAGCAGCCCTTAGAGTCCCGAGCCGGCTCATAAGAGTGTCCGGCTCGGGCTCTAAAACAATACTTGCCTTACACCACAAGTCTACTATAACAATGATTGTAACTACGGGCCTTAAGCCATATCCGGGTCTCAGCCCATCTCTGGCCCATTATCCTGAAACTTAGCGGCGGGCTTCTGGTGATGATCCTTGGAGTAACCCGGCCCTCCTGGCGGGTGACCCCCAGGTCTATATCCTCAACACACGAGGACCCAGCAATCCCATTACCATGGGTATCAAGACTAGCAAAGCTTAAGGGGAAAGGAAAGGATAAAGGTGGTGAGGTTGCAGCAGCGACTAAGCATGTATGGTGGCTAACTTACGCAAATAAGAGCGAGAAGAGAAGCAAAGGAACGGTCGCGAAAGTAACAATGATCAGGAAGTGATCCTGAACTCCTACTTACGTCAAACATAACCCAGAAACCGTGTTCACTTCCCGGACTCCGCCGAGAAGAGACCATCACGGCTACACACGCGGTTGATGCGTTTAATTAAGTCAAGTGTCAAGTTATCTACAACCGGATATTAACAAATTCCCATCTGCCACATAACCGCGGGCACGGCTTTCGAAAGATAATACCCTGCAGGGGTGTCCCAACTTAGCCCATGATAAGATCTCACGGTCAACGAAGGATATTCCTTCTCCCGGGAAGACCCGATCAGTCTCGGAATCCCGGTTACAAGACATTTCGACAATGGTAAAACAAAACCAGCAAAGCCGCCCGATGTGCCGACATCCCGATAGGAGCTGCACATATCTCGTTCTCAGGGAAACACCGGATGAGACAACCTACGAGTAAAACCAGACCTCGAGTTTCCACGAGGTGGCCCCGCAGTCTACTCAGTTCGGACCAACACTTAGAGAAGCACTGGCCCGGGGGGGTTAAAATAAGATGACCCTCGAGAGAGCGACTCCCCAGGGAAAAGAAATAGGCTGAGCAAACGGTAAAACCAAGGTTGGGCCTTGCTGGAAGAGTTTTATTCAAGGCGAACTGTCAAGGGGGTCCCATAAATCACCCAACCGTGTGAGGGACGCAAAATCAAGGAACATAACACCGGTATGACGGAAACTAGGGCGGCGAGAGTGGAACAAACACCAGGCATAAGGCCGAGCCTTCCACCCTTTACCAAATATATAGATGCATTAATAAAATAAGAGATATTGTGATATCCCAACATAAACATAATCCAACATGGAGCAATCTTCATCTTCACCTGCAGCTAGCGACACTATAAGAGGGGCTGAGCAAAGCGGTAACATAGCCAAACAATGGTTTGCTAGGAAGGGTGACAAAGGTTAGAGGTTCATGGCAATTTGGGAGGCTTGAGGAACAAGTGAATAGGTAGCGCAGCAAAGCGATAGAACGAAGCAACTAGCATAGCAATGATAGTAATGAGATCCAAGGTGACGGTCATCCTGCCTGAAATTCCGCTAGGAAGAAGAACGAATCCATGAAGAAGATGAAGCCACGAAGACGAACGAATCCTCACGATCGCAACGACACGGGAACTAACGAGAAGAAGCACACAACAAGGTAAACACACCACACATGAACGAGACATGATGCTCAACCAAGAATGATGCATGACAAGTCTATATGACGCTACTCGTGACAAGAGAGGATGCATACAAGAACAACACATCAAAGCAAGTTTAAATGAGGCCGAAAACAACATATAACAAATCCGGTAAGTCCTCATATGCAAATTTCGAAATTGGTCCAGAACTGAATAAACCTTAAGTTAAAGTTGTTAAACAGCAAGTTAAAGAGCACCATGATGATCTACATGAAATTCTAGTCAAGTTACATATAAAGTTCATTAGATTCGGAGCTACGGCCTAGAAGATATGAGCAAGACAAGTTAAACATGGCATTGGTGCAAAATGCATACAAACAACAAGCAAACACCTCAAAACAATGATGCATCATGATAATATGATACTACATGAAAAACTAAGCAAGTTCCATATAGAACATGCACACAACGGAGCAACGGTGCAACACATACACCCCAAACAAGACATAGCAACAATCTGACGAAAACAGCAACTAGGCATAAAGCAAGCATCAAAACAATATGGTACATCAACTCAACATGCATAAAAAAGGCATGGACATGATGTACAGGTAAAGCACAACAAAACATGAACACTGAGCTATCTCCAGAAATCACTAGAAATGCTCAAAAGGACAAGGGAAGATTGCAAATAATAACAGATTCACAGACTTAGAGAAATTACTGGACATGGCAGAAATAACATCAGGTTGCAATGTTCAGAGCACGATATCAACATGCTACAAGAACTTAACATGGCAAAACAAGGCATGGCATGAATCTACTCAAAGCATATAACAAAAGTCCCTTACTGACCATAAGCCAAAAAGGACCAGAAGATATGATGGCAAGCATGTAAACATAGCAAGTTTCGTTAACAGGTTCCAGACTAAGCAGAAAACAGAGCATGGCAGAAATAATAATATGTAGGCCTCTTTGTGAGCTTGATGTACTCACTACAGAGAAACGCATGACAAACCAAGCATACCTACAGCAAGATGGCATGTTTATGAAGCTAACCATGGCAAGAACAATAGCATAGCATGTAAGGATAAACTACAATAAGGTTGGCAAGATTGCATATCATGTTAAGAATCTGCCAGAAATATTTTATAGCAAAAGTAGAGCAAGTTTGAGTCATTCTATGGCACTCCATAATTGCAAACAAGGGCAGCAATGGATCAATTACAACTATATCTACAAAACATCCTTACTGAACATCTCCAAAATATGCATGGATCTCTCTGTAGCATCAAGTTTACATGGCAACAAAATTACAGCAGACAAGGACTTGGAGAAAGTCCCTGAAATCAGAAATATTACGGAGCCTACTTTGCATGCTTGTGCTAGTTACCAAAGAGATCACAAAAATACATGGACTACACCACTGGAAAGATGGCATGGCATACTTCAAAACACATGTAGATCTCATGCCCAAAAGATGCACAGATTAAAAGATACAAAAATGACAAATCTCCAAGTTCTGATAAGAACCAGAGAATAACAGCAACTAGCCCTCTTCTAACAGAGATTTGGGCATCAAGATGACCTCTAATGGACATCGTGCAATTGAACAAAACGAAGAGCATCACGAGTCGAACAATTTGCCATATAACACGCGCGAAACGGAGCTATATGCAAGAAGTTACGATGCAGAGAACATGACATGATAATGATAAAGTTCCAGGACTTAGAATATTCTCGGGGTCAACCTGCGGGCACTGTAGCACTGGATCGAGGGCAGTGCTCGAGCTCGGGCCCGATGCGCCGGAGGGAGGAAGGAGAGGCGCGGCCGGGCGGCGGCCGGGGCCGGCTCGGAGCGGCGGCGGCCGGCGAGGAGCCACAACGGCGAGGTGCGGCCGGATCGGGCCGGCGCTGGTGGCGGGCAGAGGCGGCGACGGGAGGAGGCGCAGCGGCGGCCATGGATGGCGGAGGCGCGGGCCGGCCGGGCGCACGGCGGCGCGGGCGGAGGCCGGCGGCGGAAGTCGCCGGGAGGCGGCGGCGACCGACGGAGGGAGGAGCGGGCGCGCGGGGAGGCGAGCGCCTCGGGGCGGCGGCGGCGGCTCGGGCCCGCGCGGGCCCCGGATGGGCTCCGCGGGCCGCGGCGGCGGGGGAGCTGGAGGCGGCGACGTGGCACGACGGGGTTGGGCGAGGGCGACGACGCTGCTGACGTGGCGCCCTGCCACTGGTCGGCGCGACGTGGAGGGGAGCGGCGGATATGTCCGGCGCGGCGCGGAGATTGCGTCCGGCGGCGGAGAGGGGAAATTGCTAGGGTTCATGTGCGCGAAAAAACTCGGGAGAGACACACATATATAGGTAGAGGGAGCTAGGAGACTCCAAATGAGGTGCGGTTTTCGCCCACGTGATCGTGATCGAACGACCGAGAGCATGGCAGGGACTTAGAGGGGTTTTGGGACTTTTAGAAGGGGGGTTTTGCTGCAATGCCAAAACGGACTTCGCGGTTACCCGGTTAACCGTTGGAGTACCAAACGACCTCCAAATGGAACGAAACTTGACCGGTGGTCTCCGGGTGGTATACCGAGACCACTTGACAAGACTCGGTCCATTCCGAGAATGTTTGACACCCGCACACGAAAGAAAACAAGAGGGGTGCACCGGAGGAGATAGGAGCGCCGGATTGCAAAACGGACAACGGGGAAAATGCTCGGATGCATGAGACGAACACGTATGCAAATGCAATGCACATGATGACATGATATGAAATGCAGATGAAGACATGGCAAAATGCAACACGCAAGCAAATGACATGGCAACGACAGCGAATAACTGGCAGACACCTGGCGTATCGGATCCGGGGCGTTACACCAGGTCCCGCTATTGGTTATTGACCGGAGAGGTGTCTCGGTCATGTCTACATAGTTCTAGAACCCGAAGGGTCCGCACGCTTAAAGTTACGATGACAGTTATATTATGAGTTTATATGTTTTGATGTACCGAAGGTTGTTCGGAGTCCCGGATGTGATCACGGACATGACGAGGAGTCTCAAAATGGTCGAGACATAAAGATTGATATATTGGACGACTATATTCGGACACCGGAAGTGTTCCGGAGAAGTTTCGGATTAAACCGGAGTGCCGGAGGGTTACCGGAACCCCCCGGGGAAGTATTGGGCCTTAGTGGGCCTTGAGGGGAGAGAGAGGGCAGCAGCCAGGAGGTGGTGCGCCCCCTCCCAGGAGGAATCCTAGTTGGACTAGGAGAGGGGGGCGCAGCCCCCTTTCCCTCTCCCTCTCCCTCTCTTTCCTTCCCCCCCCTCTTTTCCTAGTAGGACTAGGAAAGGGGAGTCCTACTCCTACTAGGAGGAGGACCCCCCCTCTCCTTGGCGTGCCTAGGGCAGCCGGCCTCCCCCTTGCTCCTTTATATACGGGGGCAGGGGGGCACCTCGAGACACACTTGATATACGATATTTTAGCCGTGTGCGGTGCCCCCTCCACCATATTACACCTCGATAATACCGTTGCGGAGCTTAGGCGAAGCCCTGCGTCGGTGGAACATCAACATCGTCACCACGCCGTCGTGCTGACGAAACTCTCCCTCAACACTCGGCTGGATCGGAGTTCGAGGGACGTCATCGAGCTTAATGTGTGTAGAACTCGGAGGTGCCGTACGTTCGGTACTTGATCGGTCGGATCGTGAAGACGTACGACTACATCAACCGCGTTGTGATAACGCTTCCGCTGTCGGTCTACGAGGGTACGTGGACAACACTCTCCCCTCTCGTTGCTATGCATCACCATGATCTTGCGTGTGCGTATGATTTTTTTGAAATTACTACGTTCCCCAACAATGGCATCCGAGCCTGGTTTTATGCGTTGATGCTATGCACGAGTAGAACACAAGTGAGTTGTGGGCGATATAAGTCATACTGCTTACCAGCATGTCATACTTTGGTTCAGCGGTATTGTGAGATGAAGCGGCCCGGACCGACATTACGCGTACGCTTACGCGAGACTGGTTTCACCGTTGCGAGCACTCGTTGCTTAAAGGTGACCGCCGGGTGTCTGTCTCTCTCACTTTAGTTGAACCGAGTGTGGCTACGCCCGGTCCTTGCGAATGTTAAAACAACACCAACTTGACAAACTATCGTTGTGGTTTTGATGCGTAGGTAAGAACGGTTCTTGCTAAGCCCGTAGCAGCCACGTAAAACTTGCAACAACAAAGTAGAGGACGTCTAACTTGTTTTTGCAGGGCATGTTGTGATGTGATATGGTCAAGACATGATGTGATATAATTTGTTGTATGAGATGATCATGTTTTGTAACTGAGTTATCGGCAACTGGCAGGAGCCATATGGTTGTCGCTTTATTGTATGAAATGGAATCGCCATGTAATAGTTTTACTTTATCACTAAGCGGTAGCGATAGTAGTAAAAGCAAATAGTTGGCGAGATGACAACGATACTACAATGGAGATCAAGGTGTCGCGCCGGTGACGATGGTGATCATGACGGTGCTTCGGAGATGGAGATCACAAGCACAAGATGATGATGGCCATATCATATCACTTATATTGATTGCATGTGATGTTAATCCTTTATGCATCTTATCTTGCTTTGATTGACGGTAGCATTATAAGATGATCTCTCACTAAAATTTCAAGATAAAAGTGTTCTCCCTGAGTATGCACCATTGCGAAAGTTCTTCGTGCTGAGACACCACGTGATGATCGGGTGTGATAGGCTCTACGTTCAAATACAACGGGTGCAAAACAGTTGCACACGCGGAATACTCAGGTTAAACTTGACGAGCCTAGCATATGCAGATATGGCCTCGGAACACGGAGACCGAAAGGTCGAGCGTGAATCATATAGTAGATATGATCAACATAGTGATGTTCACCATTGAAACTACTCCATCTCACGTGATGATCGGACATGGTTTAGTTGATTTGGATCACGTAATCACTTAGATGATTAGAGGGATATCTATCTAAGTGGGAGTTCTTAAGTAATATGATTAATTGAACTTAAATTTATCATGAACTTAGTACCTGATAGTATCTTGCTTGTATATGTTAATTGTAGATAAATGGCCCGTGCTGTTGTTCCGTTGAATTTTAATGCGTTCCTTGAGAAAGCTAAGTTGAAAGATGATGGTAGCAATTACACGGACTGGGTCCGTAACTTTAGGATTATCCTCATTGCTGCACAGAAGAATTACGTCCTAGAAGCACCGCTAGGTGCCAGGCCTCCTACAAGAGCGACACCAGAAGTTATGAACGTCTGGCAGAGCAAAGCTGATGACTACTCGATAGTTCAATGTGCCATGCTTTACGGCTTAGAAGATGTTCCAGGAGTTGAAGTTAATATTTCAAGAAAATGCCCGGATTGAGAGATATGAAGTCTCTAATAAGTTCTATAGCTGCAAGATGGAAGAGAATAGTTCTGTCAGTGAGCATATACTCAGAATGTCTGGGTATAATAATCACTTGATTCAACTGGGAGTTCAACTTCCAGATGATTGCGTCATTGACAGAATTCTTCAATCACTGCCACCAAGCTACAAAAGCTTTGTGATGAACTATAACATGCAAGGGATGAATAAGACAATTCCCGAGCTCTTCGCGATGCTAAAGGCAGCGGAGGTAGAAATCAAAAAGGAGCATCAAGTGTTGATGGTCAGTAAAACCACTAGTTTCAAGAAAAAGGGCAAAGGGAAGAAGAAGGGGAACTTCAAGAAGAATAGCAAGCAAGTTGCTGTTTAGGAGAAGAAACCTAAGTCTGGACCTAAGCCTGAAACTGAGTGCTTCTACTGCAAGCAGACTGGTCACTGGAAGCGGAACTGCCCCAAGTATTTGGCGGATAAGAAGGATGGCAAGGTTAACAAAGGTATATGTGATATACATGTTATTGATGTGTACCTTACTAATGCTCGCAGTAGCACCTGGGTATTTGATACTAGTTCTATTGCTAATATTTGCAACTCGAAACAGGGGCTACGGATTAAGCGAAGATTGGCTAAGGACGAGGTGACGATGCGCGTGGGAAATGGTTCCAAAGTCGATGTGATCACTGTCGGCACGCTACCTCTACATCTACCTTCGGGATAAGTTTTAGACCTAAATAATTGTTATTTGGTGCCAGCGTTGAGCATGAACATTATATCTGGATCTTGTTTATTTGGTACCGTTGCGGAGCTTAGGCGAAGCCCTGCGTCGGTGGAACATCAACATCGTCACCACGCCATCGTGCTGACGAAACTCTCCCTCAACACTTGGCTAGATCGGAGTTCGAGGGACGTCATCGAGCTGAACGTGTGTAGAACTCGGAGGTGCCGTACGTTCGGTACTTGATCGGTCGGATCGTGAAGACGTACGACTACATCAACCGCATTGTGATAACGCTTCCGCTGTCGGTCTACGAGGGTACGTGGACAACACTCTCCCCTCTCATTGCTATGCATCACCATGATCTTGCGTGTGCGTAGGAAATTTTTTGAAATTACTACGTTCCCCAACAGGTTGCTCTCAAACGACAAAAGGCGTGCACTAACTCTGAGTAGCCACCAATTTATGGTGTAGGGGTGGGCTATTTATAGCCACTAGGCAACCCGACCTGATTTTTCCGAAATGACCCTGGGTCACTAAGGAACTGACACGTGTTCCAACGGTCAGATTTCAAACACACGCGACAGCTTGACTTGGGTTACAAGTACCAGCTCTGGATAAGATTTGCTCTCATTGTCTTCGCTCGAAGACATTGGATTTGGTTGAGCATCACTTCAGTCACTCTGACTTTGTTCACTGAGACCCCACTTAACAGCGGTGGTTCCTATGACTCAACAAAGAAGAGAAGGAAACAACAAAACAACTAAGTCTCCGCGCTCCATAGTCTTCAGGCGATGTCTTCTCTAGTCATAGTCTTCAATGTGAATATCTTCACATATCACCATTGTCTTCAATGTCTTCATACATTTTTAGGGGTCATCTCCGGTAGGTAAACCGAATCAATGAAGGACTACTACCTGTGTTATCCTGCAATTCTCACAAACACATTAGTCCCTCAACCAGGTTTGTCGTCAATACTCCAAAACCAACTAGGGGTGGCACTAGATGCACTTACAATCTCCCCCTTTTTGGTGATTGATGACAAACTGGTTGAAGTTTTCAACGGGGATAAAAGTATGTGAAATTGTAAAGGATAAAGGTATTGTCTTCATAAGTAGCAAAAGGCTCCCCCTGAAGATGTGCATATAAGTAATTTGCTTTTGGAATGCAAATGCACATGCCAGGTTGTACTTATGGAGATCCTCTTCAACTTATGAAGACAATTCGTCATGCATGATTTGATATAACGAAGATAATGACATGCATAATGAAAAATGGACGTCTGCAATATGACTTAGTGCGGGATTTATCATCGCATCATAGCATAGCAGAAAACGTAGCAGACGACCATCAAGTTTAAGTGTTACAACTCAAAGAACCAAATGTATCAAAAGCGAGAGTTGTAAACACTAGGAAAAATATAAAGCAACTGCGCATATGGACCCGCTTGAAGGCTATCAACTCATATGCTTCTCCCCCTTTTGTCAGTAAGGACCAAAAAGGTTTGAAGACATAGAGCCTCTACTCGTTCCCAGAAGGAGTAGGAGAAGCAGCAGGGTCGTCGTTGGCGTTTGGCGGTGCAGAAGAACTTGGTGCAGTGTCGACACGCGCTGAAGTTGGAGGTGGTGAAGTAGCATCATCTTGGTCATCTATGACTCTGGCATTCACCGTTGCAACTGAGGAGGAATAGTCAGAGTCTTCAAGAGAGGGAGTCCGACGCAAGACAGCATTCCTTGGAGGAGTGGAGTCAAACTTGAATCTTTCAATGAAGCCATCGTCTTGAAGATCTGCTTCAGCACTCAGCAAGGTCAAACTCTTCCATGACCTCCGACAGGTTTCATGAGTGACAAAGGCATTCTTGGTGGCAAGGTTGCGAATGCGATTGACATCCACCAAGAGGCTTTGCATCTGTCGCTTCAGCCAGTAGTGATGCTTCTCCTGTTTCTGATGAAGGGCGACGAGAAGCTCTCGGTCATTGAGGACACGAGATCGCTTTCGAGGCCTTTGCGCAATTGTGCTCTCAGTGGCTTCAGTATTGGCACGATGAGGGCCATGTGTATTGCCAGCCAAAGGATAAACACGAGTGACTGTCTGGACTCCTACAATGGGCTGTGTGAAGCTTTGGTGATCAGCATTGTGAAGATAAATGGGCTCCTTGGCAGGCTCTGTGTATATGGCTTCAACTGACATATCAACCTCTGGCAAAAAGATCAGATGGTTGCGAGCAGAAGGCTGATAGTTGACAGCTGAATGAAGCTTGATAAGGCGCATAACCCACGGAGCGTAGAACTTCAGACCAAAGAGATCAGAGCCTGATGCAGCCAATTGTCTGACAAAGAAGTCTTGAGCATTGAAGCTGATGCCATTGAAGATATAAAAGACCAATGTCTTCATCGCTCCTTCAAGCTTTGTTGCTGAAGAATGTCCTTTGATGGGCCAGAGAGTTCGCCTTATGATATGATAGATTGTTCGGGGCAGATACTGTAGGTCTTCAACAAAGAATTCTCTTGGGTATTCAGTGTCGCGTGGCAGAGGCTTCATCATGCTTAGCATTTGGCTCATGTTGGGCTCGGGCTTCTGAAAAATGCTCTCCAATGCATTGCGGTGAAGCTGACAACCAGGCTCGAAGAGTTCACCTGGAGTGGGCAGGCCAGTTAGCTCAATGATATCAAGAGCTTTGGCTTCATGATGGACATTGCCTGTCATCCACTCAAGGACCCAAGTCTTCGGATCCCTCTTATTGCCGCGAATGTGGAGGGTAGCATAAAATTGTAGCAGAAGCTCTTCATTCCAATGCTCCTTATCAGTCACAAAGTTTAGAAGACCAGCATCACGGAAGAAGTCTAGGGCTTCTTCAAGGCAGGGCAGTCCAGCAATGGCTTCACACTCTAAACGCATATGTGGAAAGATGCGCCCTTGGTCACAAAGAACACAAGAATAGTAACTGTGCTGCTGATAGCTCTAGAACCGATCAGATGAAATCCATGACTTGGAATAGGGGTTCTTGGCACTATCAAAGAAAGTGTTGTGCACAATGAAGCCATTTGCATTGAACGACCCTGGTGAAGTGGCAGTACCTGGAAACCTGGGCAACCTTGGCTTCGGCTTCTGGACCTGAGGCCTGTGCTCGACATGATAGTCAAATTGCGGACCAGCAGCAGGTGGAGGAACCAGAATGGGCCATCGGACTGTAACCAGCTGACCACAATCAAATGCTTGCTCGATAGTGTGAGGCCTTGGAGGTGGTACGGGAGCAGTGGTAGTGGCAATGACTTCAGGCTGCAGATTGGCATCAGGTGCAGCATTGACTTCAGGTGCAATCACTTCGGGCACCGCATTAACTTCAGGCGCCACATTAGCGTCAGCCATGACAACGTCATTGGCTTCAGTGTTGGTGTTGGTGGTCGCCTCAATGTTATCAACCTCCACTCGAGTAGCTGGAGGGTCGGACACGTTCTCCTCAAGAACAACTTCAGGGTTGGTTGGGGGTGTAGCAACATGTTCTTCTTCAACTCTTGGCTCTTCTTGTTCATCGGCTGATGCAGCTGGAATATCTTCAGCCGCTTTGGCTTCAGACGCGGAGATGTTCGCAGTAGGAGAGCCTTCAGGAAAAGCTTGGCGTGATACTGATTGGTGCTCTTCTCCTTCTGGAACACTCGACAGAGTGACTTGTGGCCTTGGTCCTTTACGAAGCCTGCGGAACGCTGGCGACGCTTGTGGAGATGGAGTAGGTTGGGCCACAAAGTCTTCATCTTCAAGTACCAGAGTGGTGACTTGAGTTGGGAGAGTAGTTGGTGTTTCTTCTTCACGGGGGCAGTCTTGAGGGTGATCAGCCCATGAATCATCCTGAGCGATTGGCGTCAAAGGACGACCAATGCTGATGAGTTCGCTGTTCGTGAGAACAGGCGATGATACCACATTGTGCTCGATCTAAGGAAGGACTTCATCATCTTCTACATTGTCTTGGGGACCAATGTCTCCAGCTGCGGTGGGGTTGACAGCCGGAATGTCTTCAGCTTCAGGAGCCTCTGCGGAAGCAGGCTCATGAACTATCAAACGACATTCTTGTTGTGCAGATGTAGGACGAGCAACAGAAATTGGCTCGACGACAAGGGGCTCTGTGGGAGCAGCCCGATCTTTATTCTTGGTTTTACGCTTCTTGGCAGGTGGAGCATCGTCAGTGGTGTTCTTGGTCTTGCGCTTTCTGGCTTTGGCTTCAGCTGCCCTTGTTTTCTGAAGCTCTGAAGCCACTATGGGGACCTTAGGCTTCACACCTGTCATACTAGCAGGGAAGACAATGCGAGGTTCTTCCCGCCTGGATGTATCAGCTTGGTCCACAGCATGCTTCTTCTGCTTGGCAGCCATCTTGGGGTCGATGCCAGGACGCCCAAGTGCCTTGCGCTTCTCAGCTTCATTGTAAGCTTGAACACACTTTGCAGCCAGATTCTTCATTCGCTCTCGAGAACCTTTGGCTTTGTCACGTTTCTTGTGAAACGCCTCCTTGAGCTCATGCAGCATTGTCTTGAAGTTTTGGACGTCTGTCACACTGAGCTTGGCCATATGCTTCTTGAACTGAGCCTTTTCATAGTCGATCTTGTGCTTCAGTTCAACGATTCTCTGAGCTAGAGCCAGCTCAGGAGCAATGGCTCCATGGAAGGAGACGCTGAGGTCAATGGGGAGTTGTAGATCATCAAAGCCGAGATTGGGGGTGTCAAACCACTCATCAATGAAATTGTTCAACACTTCCACATCAAATAGAGGAAAATCATTGAAGATTTCTGCCTCTTGCTTGCTCTTTATCAGCAGCTCAAGAGCATCGTCAGCAAGATCGTCGTCGCTCGACAGATCAATGGCGTCATTCTCATTTCTGAGAACAACAGCAGGGGTCAGTGCTTGACCAGTGGTGTGCATGGGCTTCTTCTTCTTCTTCTTCTTCTCAGACATGGAGATGCGTGAGAGATCTTCAGACTGCACACTCGGTGCAGGAGGAGCAATGGCCAGAGGCTTCGCTCGCGAAGCTCTTGGTGTAGTGGAAGGCTTCGAAGCCTTGGGTTCTTCAGCTTCTTAGGCTTCGGTGGTGCAGGCGCTTCATCAGAATCAGCATCATCTACGGAGTGATCCACGTCAGTCCCTTGAACCATAATGTGAGTGATGAGTCCTTCTAGGTTGTAGAAGGGCCCAACAAGATTGGGTTCAGCTTCGCGTGTGCCATCGGCACGAGGAGCAGAGGGACCTAGGTTGAAGTCTAATCATCGCGACTTCTTGTTCTCTTTGGCCGAGTTCTTGGCAAACTGAAAGTTGCGCTTGAACAGATTGTCGTCACGACACCATAGCAGCGAAGATGGGTCGGCATCAGCAGGCTGTAGTCCACGGACCATACAAGGGTAGAAGCCCTGATCAATGGCTTCAGCTCTGGACCTGGGTGGAAGATTTTTGTACAAGATGTCTCCCCAGGGTCACTTGATGGCATTCTTTTCAGCATATTCCTGGGTCACGAACCTGTACTTGTACCATTGTTCTGGCCAATATCTTCGAATTCATTGGATTTGAGTTTTGCGCTGATTGTAATCCTCCTCTGGATCTGTCTTGTATAGCTCATAGAGATCAGGTGTAAAATCTCTTGATGTTCCCCCACGGTGCTGTCTGCCTCCCTTCCTTGCTGACTTATGTGTGGCCATGTAGTTCAGACTGAATGGCTTCAAAACTGTCAAAGGCTTCCGTCTGCTGGTCAGACAGGAACTGGCTTCAGGAGAGTTGATATGATGCTGTAAGAATTCTGCAAATGAATGCAGACTATGAGAACCAAGGGATTCTCCCACGGACATGTACCTGTGACAGCATTAGAGATGCGAGGGAAGGGGAAGAGGTCATATGCATTCTCAGAAGATTTTGAAGATAAATCAGTTTTGAAGACATTGACCTCATAGCGCGAAGACATTCAATTATATGTTGAGAGTTGGTTCTAGATTTGTACGAATCCAAGAATAGGTACAAGTGAGGAATCTAACTACGTGCGAAGCATAAGTGAATATACTAGGCATCATATGAGATGCAAAACAGGATAGATCCAAATTTGTGGAGGCAGAAACCACTTTTGGTAGGAAGACTGAATCTATCGGATCAAAAAGACAGTAAAAAGAGAGTTTTAATTTACCACACGATGAACTTCTAGACGGAGTAGAAGATGAGGCCGAGCAGTTCGATCTTCCGTGCCCTAACTTGGCGACGGAGGACACCTACGGTGGCGGCGGAGAAGACGATGTCCGCGGCCGGCGTGAGGACGGCGTCGGTGAGGTTGCGGCAGCTAAGCGCTTCGTCGCCGGCGTCGTCAAGAGCTAGCGGTGGCGCTAGGGTTTGTCGAGGTGGAGAGGTGGAAGAAGGATTTTTGACCGCGATGGGATGTGCAATTATAGGGAGAGGGACGGCACAGCGCAATTACGCAGGTGCCCCTCGCGGTTCACATCTGAGGGACACGTGGCGAACATGCAACACATTGGGAGTTGTTCCATGTTCCCACGCACGCCTGAACTGTCGGGTGGTCGTTCCGGCTTCTCCGGGTTTCAGGCAATAAGAATTGAGCATTTAAAACAGATTTAATGTTTGTCTCTGTATCTTCTGCTGACAAGGACGCAGAGAAGACATTCGACGGTTTCAACAGAATGCATATGATTTGGATAGATAGAGTTTGAGGTAGAAGCATAGAGAGGTTAGGGTCCGATCACATTCACTTAGTTCAAAAGAATCAAACGAGAAGACATAGCTATAAGTGAATGCTGTAGAGGACGGAACACTAATATATGTATATATCAGAATAAGACCAAATCAACATTGTGAAGATAAACATGAAGTCATGTTAATATTGAAGACAAACTAAATGCGAACACTTAGCAAATGTAACGCCTTGTGAAAAACACTTCAAAAGAAGAATTTGGTGGTGGCGTTACCCACCGTATAGGAAGTATTAGACCCAGAGACGGCGCACAATTATCGTGGCGCTTCGAAGTCAAATTCCGCATTAATGTATTCACACTCAGAGTGCAAGTCTTCATTGATTGAAGACATACATTACTTTGTGTGTTGCACATCTAAGTCATCAACATGCGTAAGTGTTAGGATGTGTGCCTGATCACAGGACATTCGAGGATTCCAAGATATTTAGCTCACACCGCAACTAGCAAAACCTTTTCTCATCCAAGGGCTTTGTGAAGATATCTGCCAATTGCTCTTCAGTGTTGACGTGTATGATATCAATATCTTCCTTCATGACATGATCTCTGAGAAAGTGATGACGAATTTCAATGTGCTTTGTCTTCGAGTGCTGAACTGGGTTGTTGGCAATCTTGATGGCGCTTTCGTTTTTGCAGTAGAGTGGTACTTGTTTCAGATGGATGCCATAGTCCTTGAGTGTTTGTTTCATCCATAGAAGTTGAGCGCAGCAAGATCCAGCAGCAATGTATTCAGATTCATCAGTGGAGAGTGATACACAGTTCTGCTTCTTTGAAGACCAACAGACAAGTGATCGTCCCAGAAAGTGACATGTGCCCGATGTAGACTTGCGATCCACCTTTCCACCAGCATAATCCGCGTCCGAGAATCCAACTAGATCAAACTCTGAGCCCTTTGGATACCATAATCCTAATGTTGGGGTGTATGCCAAATATCAAAGAATTCGCTTCACAGCTAAGTGATGCGATTCCTTTGGTGCCACTTGGAATCGAGCACACATGCAAACACTAAGCATGATATCTGGCCTAGATGCACATAAATAAAGTAAAGAACCAATCATGGAGCGGTATACCTTTTGATCGAACTCTTTACCATTGCCGTCAGGACCCAGATGACTCTTGGTTGGCATTGGCATCGTGTAACCTTTGCAGTCTTGCATTCCAAACTTCTTCAAGCAATCTTTGAGATATTTCTCTTGAGATATGAAGATGCCATTGCTTTGCTGACGAATTTGAAGGCCAAGGAAGAACTTCAGCTCACCCATCATGGACATCTGATATTGCTCTTGCATCATGTATCCAAACTCATCACTGTATTTCTGGTTGGTGCAGCCGAACATAATGTCATCCACTTATATTTGGCACACAAACAGTTCACCATCATATGTCTTCGTGAAGAGTGTGGGATCCAGGGAACCAGGTTTGAAACCATTGCTCTTCAGGAAGTCTTTGAGTGTGTCATACCAAGCGCGAGGGGCTTGTTTGAGGCCATACAGTGCCTTGTTTAGCTTTTACACCATATCAAGATGTTTTGGATCTTCAAAGCCAGGAGGTTGTGCAACATACACTTCTTCTTCAATCTTGCCGTTGAGAAATGCACTCTTCACATCCATTTGATACAGCAGGATGTTGTGATGATTTGCATAGGCTAGCAATATGCGAATAGCTTCAAGCCTAGCCACAAGAGCAAATGTTTCATCAAAGTCAATCCCTTCAACTTGAGTGTATCCTTGAGCAATGAGACGAGCCTTGTTTGTGACAACTTGACCATGCTCATCTTGCTTGTTGCGATATATCCATTTTGTGCCTATTATGTTGTGCTTGCGTGGGTCAGGACGCTTGACAAGTTCCCAGACATTGTTCAGCTTGAACTGTTGAAGCTCTTCTTGCATAGCTTGAATCCATTCAGGTTCCATGAAGGCTTCAGCAACTTTCTTGGGTTTAGATATTGAGACAAATGCAAAGTGCCGACAGAAATTTGCTAGATGTGTTGCTCTTGAACGGGTGAGTGGACCAGGTGCATTGATGCTATCAATTATCTTCTCAATCTGTACTTCATTTGCAACATGAGGATGAACTTGATGAAGATTTTGCTCTTGCTAATCATTGTCATCGTTAGAAGGATTGTCTTCGGGCTGAGAATTGTCTTCAGGTTGATTAGGTGTAGAAATGATAAGTTCCTCTTCAGGCTGTGCTTCAGACGGTATGATTTCTCCAGTTCCCATTAGCTTGATGGATTCACTAGGTGGAACTTCATCTAGCACATTTGGCAGGTGCTCTCTTTGCGAGCCGTTAGTCTCATCGAACCGCACATCGACAGTTTCAACCACTTTATAGTGAAAGAGGTTGAAGACTCTGTAGGAGTGCGAATCCTTTCCGTAACCAAGCATAAAACCTTCATGTGCTTTCGGTGCAAAATTTGAAGTGTGATGTGGATCCTTGATCCAACACCTAGCACCAAATACTCTGAAGTAACTGACATTTGGCTTCTTACCAGTGAGGAGTTCATAGGATGTCTTCTTCAGAAGCTTGTGAAGATAAACACGGTTGATGACATGGCATGCAATATCAATAGCTTCAGGCCAGAACTTTCTTGGAGTCTTGTATTCATCGAGCATCCACTACAAAAAAAGACACATCCGTGACATTTTGGGCCGACCGATTTTTTTTTGTCATACATATGACACTTCTATGACGATAATTGTGACAAAACCAGGTATCATCATAGCTGTGGTGGGCTCCTACTTCTATGACAAAAAATCATGACAGAAAATGGGCTTTTCATCCTGGGCGGGCCGGAGACGCAGCTGCATGACATTCTTTGGGCCGTCCATGACGGAAAAAACCGTGGTAGAAGCGAGGGCGAGGAAAATTTCGGGGAGTTCCCGGTTATGGTGGGAGGTCGGGGGCCGAGTGATGCGCGTTTCTCTCGTACACGTACGCGCGTGTGTGCGAGGCGTTGGCTCTAACTGAACCCGAGCGAGGCGTTGGGCTCTAACTGAACCCGAGCGATTGCACTGCAGGCTACGCCGTTACTGAACCCGAGCGATCGATCGATGGCTGTTAACTGAACCCGATCGAGCGATTCCTTCGCTACTGCTGCTAACTGAAGCCGATCGATGCTGCCTCTGGATGAACAGTGAGCATTGCTGGGGGGGTTTGGATGAACAGTTCCCGGTGGGGGTGGATGAACAGGACCCCGTGGTGTTGCCTCTGGATGAACAGGACCCCGATCGATCAAGCCGGTTGGGGCTGGATGAACAGGACCCCGTGGAGGGCAGGATGAACAGGACCACTCCGTGGAGGGCAGAATGAACAGTAGACGGTGGAGGGCTGGATGAACAGTAGCCCGTGGAGGGGTGGTTGAACAGGAGCCCGTGGAGAGGGCTGGTTGAACAGTAGCCGGTGGAGTAGCGCGTGGTGGAGGCTGGATGAACAGGAGCCCGTGGGTGAACAGTCGCAGGTGGAGGCTGGAGGAGATCGACGGTGGATGAACAGTAGCCCGTGGAGGCTGGAGGGGGTCGACGGCGGAGATGAACAATATCCCGTGGAGTCCCGTTTTGCGGTACGCCACACCCCTCCGGATGAATAGGACCCCCGTTTCGACCGTAGCGCTCCAACACAAGTCCGTTTCCTCCGTTTTGCGGTACGCCACACCCCTCCCGATCAACAGGACCCCCGTTTCGACCGTAGGAGGTCCGTTTCCTCCGTTTTGCGGTACGCCAGACCCCTCCCGATGAACAGGATCCCGTTTCAAACGTGGCCGGTCGAACACAAGGCCGTTTCCTCCGTTCTGCGGTACGCCAGGCCTTGTTTCCATCGGCTGTTCCGTCCAAGCCCTCCTGATGAACACGACGACGCATTCCGTTCCGACCCAGCCGGTTGGCTCCCCATGAACACGACGACGGCGCTGTTTCTCCGTTCTGACCCAGCCATGTACTCGAGCCCTGGCCGTACGTATGCACGAGTAGGCGTTCGAGACCCTGCCCATATGTACGTATGTGGCCGTATTTTCTTTCTTGCACACTGGCCGCTGTACGTACGTGTACATGCTACGTGCGCGCCTCTACTACGACACGTGCACGCCTCTACATCCGCCAGTATATATGTACGTACACGTTCGCGACCAGAATGACAACGCTACGTACGCTTCGACCAGGTGGGTCCCGACTGTCAGGCACTTCCTTGCCTGCGAAGATGTAGCTGGTGGGTCCCAGCAGTCAGGGGGCGAATCGTTTTTTTTTTGCCCGGACGCACTTCCTTGCGTGCGAAGATGTAGCTGGTGGGTCCCAGCAGTCAGGGGGAAACGTTTTTTTCACGAAATATAGTGGCCCGTCCGGTGGGTCCCAGCTGTCAGGTGGAGGAATCATTATATACCGCGTAATAAGGAGGCACTTCCTTGCTGCGGCCATGGACCCAGCTGCCAGCCTCTCCACGTACAGTCCACGTCTGATGGAAGTCGTTCCTTGACCACGATGACCAGGCCGCGCCGAGAGCACCAGGGCGGTGGACGACGGTGAGGCCTAGGAAGGGGACGACGGGGAGCCGGGGAAGACGCGGTAGTGGAAGCCCGCGCGGAGAGGAGTACGAGGGTTCACTGGTTTGGCTGCGGTGTGAGGTTGCCGTCGCCGTAGGGCCTGGCCAACGGTCAGAATAGTAGGGGGCAGTGAGGCCTCCGCGGCAGCACAGCCGGCCACGGGAGGCAGGAGCATGCGGCACGACCGACGCTGCTTTGGGCGGCTGGAGCAAGAAGACCAGAGGTTGAAGAAGCACTACAGCCGTTGGATGTACATCGTACGGTCACTGGAGCTAGAATCGTTCATATTGACTAAAGTTGACAAAGGCCCCCGCCCCAGTCAACTTAGTAGGCCCACAAGTCAGCCTCCCACCATGGTGGGTCCTAGCTAGCAGGGGGAGTATTCATTTTTTTGTGCGTAATAAGGAGGCACTTCCTTGCGTGCGAAGATATAGCTGGTGGGTCCGAGCGGTCAGCGACGGTAACATTTTTTTTTTGATAAACACAGAGGCCCTTTCGGTGGGTCCCTGATGTCAGGTGGAGGAATCATTATTTTGCGTGTAATAAGGAGGCATTTCCTTGCGTGCGGCCGTGGACCCAGCTGTCGGCCTCTCCACGTACAGTCCACTTCAGATGCATGTCGGTCATTGACCATGTTGACCAGGCCGCGCCGAGAGCACCAGGGCGATGGACGACGGCGAGGCCTAGGAAGGGAACAACACGGAGGCAGGGAAGACTCGGCAGTTGTTTCCCACGCGGAGGGGAGTACAACTGTACGAGGGTTTACTGGTTCGTGTGCCGTCGCCGGAGAATAACAGCAGTTGTGGGTGAGTAGAGGGATGGCTAGGCCAGCGATGGGAGTACGGTGGGGCGGTGAGGCCTGCGCGGCAGCAGAGCCGGTTGCGCGAAGGAGGGAGCAGGCAGTCCCGCTGGCGCTTGTTTGAGCGGCTGGATCAGGAAGAGCAGAGATTGAAGAAGCACGACAGCCGTTGGATGGCCATCCAACATTCACTGCTTGTGCGTCACCCTTTTTTTAGGAAAGCCTCAAATCTGTGGAAAACAACATACAGCCCATCTGCCATTATTTCTAATAATTTACAGCCCATTTGCTAGTTCTGAAGGTTTCTTTTGGAGCCCATATTCTTTTTGTTAGCATTACAGCCCATATTGTGGCCACGGTTAAAAAATTATATGAAATGTTGCATATTTCGGTGCGGTCCGAACTGTTTTTAATCCCGAAATTTCGAGTCACATTCAAACTGATTTTAAAAATAAATGTATATCAATATAAAATCCAACAAATTGTCCACGCATAAAAATTAATGCAATTTAAAATCTTGAAATGAAAAAAAGAAATTTGAAAGTAATTGCCGGTTTGATGTGTTTTAAAAATGTACAGCCCATTTCTCATTACTGATAGGCCATTTTCTCGTCCAGCCGAATGAAGCTCTCCTCGTCTTGAAAGATTTGCAGCCCAATAGGCCTGACAAAGCGACTTACTTGGCAAATCACAAAAAAACTGGGCTAGCCATTTTCAGGAAGAAAAAAACTACTAGCCTGGTCTGTGGTAAACATAAAAGAGAAGGTTGTCTAGACATGCCAGAGTGCCCCGCACAGCCCAGTTGACACCCTGCTTCCGTCTCAAAAACAAATTAGATAAATGCCACAACAAATATGATGATTCATAAAATGCCACTGCAATTTCCAAACTTTGAAAAATGCCACTGCAATTTTTGCAAACTTTGGAAAACGCCACTGCAATTTGCAAACTTTGAAAAATGCCCCTCCAGACTTCGAAAAATGCCACTGGGGATGGCATGAAATGGCATTTTTCAAAGTTTGGAAATTGCAATGGCATTTCTTAGAAACACCACATTTGGAGTGGCATTTATCAAATTAACTCAAAACAAAAATAACTGGGCGAGCTGCTGGGTCCCTGATGTCAGCCGCTCGTTGTGCAACTCTCTCGTTTATTGACTACGTTGACAATGGCATGGGACCCAGATGTCAGAAATCCATTACGAGGAGCCATTTTTTATTGGATTGAAATAAGGAGGCACTTTGCTTGCGTACTACCATGACCTTGGCGGGTCCCTGCTGTCATCCTCTCCACGTATCAATCATCTCCTGGTTGTGTACGCGTCAACTTGGTAGGCCCACAAGTCAGCCTCTAAACCCGTGGAGGACAAATACAACCCATTTAAAAAAATAACAGCCCATTCCATATGTTCAAACGGAAAGTTCAACATTCAGAGCAAAGTGACAGGTCTGATCCACATATAGAGTACTGAACTTCCACGTTGACAACCATCATAGCCAAGTTAACTATCTACTTCCACTAATACTCTAGTAGCGTACAAGTACTAACATACTCTTAGCTAACTAGACGATGCCGGCCGCCATCTGCGGTACACGCTAAACGCCGGCACCGGCGTCCTCCGCCTCGCCTCGGACTTGCCAGAGGTGCGATAGGGCGCGTTGCTCGCGCGCGTTGGCCCTTTCCATGCCGGCGTGGTCCACCGAAGCTTCGGCTTCTAAGCGGAAACCCACTTGACGAGATGGTAGTAAAAATCAGTGTCGCGAACGCGTGCATGCCCGACAGCCTCCAGGGCTATTTGCCGGGCGCCGGCCTCCACGTAGTCGGCCCACGTGCGGGCGCTCTGCTCGCGACTCAGAGCGTCATTGCACTGCTGCTCCATGTCCCGCTGGCGGCGCAAATCGGCGATACGCTGCTCATCCGCCAAGCGGTCCCGCTCCAACAACTCCTGCTCCTCTGCCAGGCGGTCGCGCTCCAAAAAGTCCTCGATCTCCGCATTGCCATCTAAAGACCGATAGAATGCCTCCTCCCTCCGTCTGCCTTCCGGTGAAAAACCGAACACTAGTTCCGGCGGTGACCGCCTCCGGCCACGCCTATCGCGGACGGGCGAGGGCATGGCGGACGTGGCGAGAGCGAGGATAAGTGGCGAGCAACGTCGGGCCGGTGGGGGCTTATGAGGATAGGGCGAGTTGGGTCACGGTGCCACCATAGAAGGCCGAGAAACAGTACTTATAAGCGGAAGGTAGCGCGACGGTCATCGGAATTCAATGCATAATGAAGCAGGCATGGCTTATCGCGCCAGCTTGCCGTGGAAAACTAGAGAAACTGAAATTCTGACTATGCCGTCCCGTCCCGTCCGTGCTGGGTCGCACACCGGCCTTACAGTCAAACGACTGCACTCGAATCATCTCCCTCCTTGTCAATAATGATTCCACGGATTTAAAAGGCCCGCAACAATTGAAGCGCATCTTTTTTCGCATCAGTTAGCTGCCTTAATTATGGCCGGCTGCATGCGGGCACTCAAAATCGCTCGCAGCCAGTACGCGGAGCAGCATGCAACGAGTGGCAGCCGAGGGCATTAATTGATGAACTTTAGCTGGGAGATAAGGCATTTGCGAACGTTTTTGCTAGCAGTTTCTTCAGATTCGCATGGCATTTTCTTCAGAGCAGCTTGTCAGTTCTTCAGAGGTAGGCATTTCTATTCAAAAAACTGCCACTTCGGATCTTGCGTCGCAACTAAAACAGCCAAGAGCGCATTAGTAGGCTAGCTAGTGATCGATGGGTAACTTGTAAACACTGAGCGAACAGATATAAGGAACTGTTAATGCATCTCAATGATTCACAGATCATATACAAATATGTAGCTCCAAAAGCAAAGATCAGCCACAACTAAAACCAACTAGTACGATTCCCATACATAAGATCAACATGTTAATGCATCTCAATGATTCATAGATTATATACAAATATGTAGCTCCAAAAGCAAAGATCTAGAGAAACATATGTTCTTCCTAATAACATGGATGCTTCTCTTGGCCAACATTCAGTACAGACTGAATGACAAATTTGTTTGTGAAGTCTACAATTCCTCTTGCAAACGTAAGTGGTTTCACCAACAGCTGGAACCATGGGAATGAACCACACATGATGGAGGAACATCCACTGCAATATGATTTGGTCTTCTCTTGTTCACACGGCGAGACTATTTTTGGAATACAAACTTTAACTTAGGCAAAATGATGCCCATTTTATAATCAGACCAAAGCAATGAAGCACCTAGTGTTGGCCAATAAATAGTACAGTACTACTTTTCTGCAGTCCATGAAGTGACTATCCAATCTTTCTGTGTCTATTTTCAAATGGCACTACATGCAGTGACTATACTATTCTCTTGTGCAGTTCGACCAAAATTGCGGTCACTTTGTGTGTTTGCTAAATAGCAACGGGCAGACATCTCTGTCTGCACAAATATCAAGGAGCTAGTAAACATATACCCCACCTTGTATTTTCGGTTTAAACATGTCTCTTCCGCTTAGATCTGTCATGTTTTGCACTGGACAATTTGATACAGTCATGTTTTGCCCTGGACAATTTCATACTGAATTGATTTGCTTGTTCAGAGCAGAAATATAGCACCTATTCTTCATCAGACCAAGGATATCCATGTTCGTAGTGATGGAAGAGGTGAAATCGATACAACCGAAATTGAGCATCCAGTCATTGAATCATGTCCTGCACCTCCAATGTAGGTCCACCCTGCCAATAAATTCACATGCAAACCACTAGTATTACTATCTAATGACAGTACAGAAAGAGTAGCAAGATAGTAGCAAACCATGTACCTTCTTAATGAACAGCTCATAGTGCCACCAATTGGATATAAAGGTTTGGGAGAAAACATGCTCCTAATGTTGAACCAGTTGGACTTTTTGTGCAGTTCCACTAAACTCGAGCATCCCTGTTTGCATAGATATTGAAAGTGTGATTACTATAAAAGTGGCACTAGTTGAAGCATAGACTCACAAATATAAGCATTCCAATTTCTTAATGGGAAAAGGTAGCAAGACTGTTTCTAACCACCTTTTTGAAGGAATAAATAAGGCAACAGAGGCTGATGAAGGTAGTAACAAGTTTCATCGTTGGTATACTGGCTGTGCAACATCATTAGAATGCCTTAGTTGAAAAGTCTTTAATACATCCACAATCAACAGCTAACCCTGAAATAATCCAGTGACATTAAATGGCATTGCTTAAATTTATCGGTGGCATTAGACTGAGTGCGGCATTAGTTAAATGTGGCATCACTTTAGCAGTAGCATTGCTTGACTTGACTGCTCGCGTTATACTAACAGCAAAAAAGTTAGACTAAGAGCATGCGAGGCCCATTCGGACAGTGGGCGCACCAGTACGATGTACCTCCATGGACGCATAGAGTGGTGAGGGAGGTATGGTTGCCCAGAGCAACAAATATCCAGGCAGCATATGTGGATCACGTCCCATTTTTGTTATGTTTAGCCACCTTTTTCCTATGTGAGGACAACAAACCGATCGACCTGGTCATTCTCTATTGCGTTGTCATGCCTTTCTACCCTTCTTCAACCAAGAGACACGAGACTCATTCCTTAGCTACTGATTTTCCCCTTCTCAACCTAGATGCGGGTTCGATGCCTACTCTCTTGGACAGTACAGTCTCCCTTCCTTTCCTTATTCAACCCAGACATGGATTAGTCTGCATGAAGTAGGGTTTCCTTTAATAGTGAAATTAAGATTTTCGTCTGCGTGACCAGCAGAGTAGATGATAGCAAATTGGGAAGATGGTGGAGTGGAAAAAGATCCACATGCAGCGACATGGCAGATGGGGCAATAGAACAAGGGTATGGTTCGAAAAGAGGTAGCATACCTGAGGGTCGGCGGGAAGTGGCTTCACTCGTGGTCATCGTCCTCCACATGCACTACGACAGCGAGCTTGGGGACGGAGGCCATCTCGCGCGGGCGCTAGGTCTGAGAGGACGGCGTTGTCGTCAGTGTGTGACCTTGCTCGCCGACGACGAGTGCGTCAACACTGCACGTCCTTTTCTTCCCCGGCGGATCTGTGACCACCGGTGAGGAGGGAGAGAGAGGTCGTCTTTTTTAGATCTGGAGAGAGGGTGATAGTGTGAGAAGCAAGTGGGCAGCCCTTAGCAAGAAAGCTCTGAAGCTCCAGCCTATATATTTTCTCTGCAAACAGTACCAGTTAGTCGTGCTTCAAAACTGAATGACACGCCATTAAAAAAATAAAGTCGAGAAATAATGCGGCACCTCGGGCCAACGTGGCCAGATCGCATTTTGCACGAGAAATTACACACGATGTTTCGTTGACATGTGGTCCCGTTCCAACATGTCAGTGAGACAACGGCGAGTCCTTTTGTGCAATTTCCGAAAGGACGTGTAGGCCGGGGCGCCTCTTCGTGTACCGTGGCAAACTGGCAACCGTCCACCGACTCTTCACCTTTCCCTCTCGATTTGGAACTGCTGTCGCACGCTCTTCCTCCCTCCTCCATTTGCCTTCACCCTTCCTTCTGCCATTGTTCGATCGTCTTCTCCACGGAGGGAACAAGCCAGAAACGACCCCGTTATTCTTGCCCCAATCTGAAAGATGACGTGGTGGGGGAACTCATTGATCGGTGCGACGTCATCACCTCGGCTAGCATGGCATGTTCGTTCAAGCCCATTCTCGACTCAACTAATAACATCATTACAAGGAACCCAAGGGTCCAGGAGCGGTTTGATCTCCCTTATCTTCTTCGCTATAAGCCTGTTCGCATGGGCGCGGACGACGGAGGCCTCGCCTTGTGCAAGTTGATGCCGCTTGATAATGATACGTGTGATGTCAAGATGCCATCGCTTAAGGGCAAGTCCTAGGCTGGCACAAATGGAGATTGGGTTTTTTATATTGGGTACAATTGCGAGTGGGAACTTGTGAATGTGTACACTCGTCAGCGGATTCCACTTCCAAAAAGCTCCGAGTGCCCTGAGGTTGAGCACACAGATGATCTACATACGTTCAAATACGATCATGGTGACTGTCGTCTACTGAAGATAACAATTTGTCGAGTTCCCAACCGCTCTTGGAATTACAAGAACTATCAAGTTGTTGCTATCTTCGATAAGCTTGTTGCCGTCCTTCGTGGTTCGACTGGATGGATATTGCTCAAAAATCAGTTTCTATACACGGATGTGTACTGTGATGCAATTGAATACGAGGATCTTGTGTTTGCTGCCACCACTCGTGGCACTGTTTTTGCATGGGATCCTCGTAGTTTCGGTACGTTTGTCTTCCACCGTAATTATAATTGTTTCATCCACATGCATGCGGGTTAGCAAGTTTCCCTTTACTAATTAACCTTCTTCTTGTGTTTCCAAGGTCCTGTGAACATTCCACCACCTATACTTGAAAAAATTTATAAGCAAGGGGGATATGACGATGGTGATGATCACGAGCATGAGGAGGAGCAGAACTTATATACTCAGTGGCGCCAGGCAACTAATTCTGATGGATCACCTCTTCTTGTCTGTATACAGTGCACTCAGACAGTTACTACTGAGGAAGCAGGTGTTGTCTCCCATGGTCGCCCTCTCCTGACCTATTCCAACACCCGTTGCATGGTATTCAGGACGGATACTAGTGTGCTAGCGCAAACACCTTCTCACTGGTTCAGTATTGATAGTCATGGAACAAACTCGCTCTTCCTTGGACCAAACTATCCAATGATGGTGAAAGGCGATCCAGCTGCTGTTGACACAACGTTACTACCATTTATGAGAAGCAACTGTATCTATACCTCGGATATTTCGGTGGTTCCCTACCCTGGTCCTGATATATGCCGCTTCAGCCTGGATGATCAGTCCTGCGTTGCTCTCGATATTGACAATAGCTGGCCCTTCCCAGAGCACCTATGGTTCAAAGCAAGCGTTTTCAACGCCGAGGATTGGTTGAGTTGAAGTTCATTTCATTGCTTGTTATTTGTTGTGTGATGAAAACTTTAGTATTTGCTAGAATGTTTTGTTGGAAATAATCTATAATCCAACATGTATCCACGTTGTCGTTGTGTGTTGATGACTTGTTGTATTTAATGAATGGTACATTTCAGTTGCGAATGCATGTCATAGACTCAATTTATGAATGGTTTTCAAGTCACTTCTTGGAGTGTGAGTACTGTAGTAGTATAGCCAGCATCCGGTTAGTATATGAAGTTGCCACATCACATAGAGCCAACCTAATATTGGAGTATGCTAGCCCTCCACCGGCGCGCCGCTTCAAATGGCGGAGGAAGTGAGAGGTCGCGTCACCTTGTGTCCAGATCTGAGATGCCACGTGTACCAGATGAATGACTCCAAGTTCAACCACCGTGATGTTAGGTGCAAGCCCAGGAACACTGTTGGAGAGGCCCCCCTCATAATTTTCCTACATTGGTCGTTTGATTCATAGGATAGAATGCTATAGGATTTTTTCCCCTATATAATCATCTTTTAATTGGAAATATAGCATCCACTCCAACTTTTGTTTCACTTCCTTTGTTCCTACGAAGAGAGTACTTGCTCTAAATGATGTGCCGCTGCAAGAGCCGCCTATATTTATTAACCATGCTCTAAAAAGGTGGACCAGCTTTGGCTATAGGAGTACTGTACTAGGTTAGTAGGTGACCTTGCGCTTGGCTCTTCTCCTCTTCCGGAAGTCGAACAATAATGATGGTACTACAATAGTACTTCTGGCAAGCTGACACCAAATGAACTACTGCACGTCCACCGCTTGTAAGCAAAAGTTTCTCCTCGTGCTGCGAGCCACCGCGCACGCGTTGGCGAGGGAGAAGGCGTAGTAAGCAAGCTTCTCGTCGTTCTGCGAGTTGACGGGACACATCAAAGTTATTTATTAGTACTCTCTTCAAAAAGGGCCGACCATGTCCATGGCTACCATCCCGTGCTCTGTCATTGAGTACATGGACTATTCACATATCTTTTTTTCATTATTGATTTTTAGGTACATGGAAATACATCACCAAAATTTTGACTAGAAAAGCAAGACCAAAGAAAAGAAGAACCACAAGAATACATTTTAGAAGATATCCAACTTCCATAACTGCTCCTGTAAGTTGGATTAGTGCCTTCTCGATGCATTCATTGTTGATCTGCGGAGGCTCAATCTTGCGTGCTTCTTTCTTCTTCGAGTGTAAAGAAGTAGACGTGTCTAGCCTCTATTCTATCAACAACTGCACTAGTCTCATCTCTAGACTCTATGCTAGCTAAAAGTGCTAGAACATCTACTAAATTGTGCTCTATCAATATATCATTGTACTCTTCTTCCCAATACCAAAACTTGCATCCATTCTACACAATAAAATTTTAAGTTAGCACAACTAGTCTAATCCGAGAGCACAACCGAAGATTTGGTCGAGTTCTTCCTCCTTTTGCCGACACGTGGGACATCCAGCATCCAGGTCGCGTCATGCAAGAAAATAGAGTGGTAGGTGAAGCCACGTGATGTGCATCTTGGGTTAAACTATAAATAGAATCTTACTACTCTCGAGTAACTCCAAAAGCGGCCACCGGAGATCTTTATTGGATTTGTTTTTCATCACCAGCACGTCGAGGTGAAAGATGTGCAGGTTCAGTGGGTCCTCTTGTGTTTTCACTGACATGTGGGACCGCATATGAGCAAACAGACGATGGGCTCCGCGCGTCTGCTAGCTGGCTAAGAAGAGAGATAGAGGAGGGCCGAGCACGGACTCCAGGAAATTTGTTCTACGTACTCGATATAGTGGAGTAACCAGCACCTCGATATAGTGGGGTGGCATGGGCCATAACTAGCATTCATGTCTAGCAGTACGGCACACGCCACCCACACGAGTCCCATCCGACACCAATTTTCTTGGAGTCCGTGCTAGCTACAACCATCTCTTCCCCCTCCTGTTTTCTCAGCCATCGTGCGGTGGGCAGGGTGGGGGTTTGCCGATAGTCGGTTTGCTCAACCGCGGTCCCACTTGTAAGTGAAAATGCAACACAACATGCATTCCCCCTTGAGTGGCGTGCCGGACAAACCGTGTGGGGGTGCGACGCGAACACGACAGGCTTTTCCTTTTGAACTTGTAACTTGTAAAATTTGGTTCTGCTCCATGGGGCGACCGATAGATAGAAATAACGATTTTCCCTAGAGTAATGAGAAGTTTGGTTCTGGCACGATTCATGCATGGAGTACGTAGGAAAATTATGAAGTTGATGCGAAAGGTAAGATAATTACTAGTAGTACCATATACTAATACATGGATTTGTCGGAAAGATAAAGATACATATGGATCCATCAATGACATCCTCACGCCCTAGTGCACCGGGTCACCAACCGACGTGTGAGGAGCAGCGGCGTTGGCGGCAAGCTCAACGTGCTTCTAAACAATGCCGTCCAAGGTTGCCCTGCGGTCCAAGAAGGCCAGCGTCCTATCGTCCTCCTCTTGCATGTAGTAGTCCTTGTGGACGATTTGCGCGTAGACGTGGGTGATTATGTCGATGGTGTCTTGCTGCGCCAGGCGCTGCGCGGCGAGCGCAACCTCGAGGCGGACATTCTCCAGCGCGACGGCGGGCAGTCGCAGGGCCACCAGTGCGTCGAAGAGGTTGTCACTATAGAGGCTGTTGAGGGTGGCAGGCATCGCAAAGCCTGGGCGCGTGGGCTGGAGGCGTACGTCAAGGTCGTCCGCGAGCTTCTTGACGACGGTGAACTTGTCGAGGAAGCCGACGAGGACCTCGTCGAACAAGGAGATGAAGCTATCGTCCAAGTAGCCCCTCGCCCTGGCGGCCTCAAGCACTACCTGGAGACATTCCTCGGTGCCAGGATGTAGGCCGGCGTCGTGGACCATATGCTCGCGCTCATCGCCTCCATGGGTCTAGCTTCAAGTCAACTGATCTTGCGATTGGAGTGATCACTCTTGCCCTTAGGTGCGTAGGTGCGTAGGATTTCGTAGATTGGACTGGCGGGAGCCTTTATATGAGAAGTGCAGACTACGTTGAATTCACGTGCGTGTTGGCCATCTACTCCTCGCCCCTCTACTGCACCTGCCTTTGGCTGTATGACAGGTTGGCCAGCCACCCATTGGACCCACGTGTCATACACCCAAAGGCAGGTGCAGTAAGAAGACGGTGAGTCCTTTTGTACAATTTCCGAAAGGACGTGTAGGCCGGGGCGCCTCTCCGTGTACCGTGGCAAACTGGCAACCGTCCACTGACTCTTTGCCTTTCCCTCTCGATTTGGAACTGCTGTCGCACGGTTGATCGTATTTGAACGTACGTAGATCATCTGTGTGCTCAACCTCAGGGCACTCTACACCGTCGAGGCATAGACGTGGATGTGCAGGTCGACGGTTTCTTGCATGGCGAGGCGCTGCGCGGCGAGCGCGGCCTCAAGGTGCACATTCTTCGTCGCGACCTCCGACACCTGCAGGGCCACTAGGGCTTGAAAGAGTTCGTCACCATGGAGGCCGATGAGGGTGGCAGGCAATGAGGAGCCTGGGCGCGCGTGTTGGAGCAGTACGGCAAGGTCGTCCGCGCGCTTCTTGACGATGGTGAACTTGCGGATGGAGTTGACCATCATGTCGTCCATGCAAGAGGCGAAGCCGGCGTCGGTGAGGGCTACGATGCCTGCGGTCGCCAGCACCGTCTGGAAACGCTGCATGGTGCGGGGCCGCAGGCCGGCGCCTTGGATGATTTGGCACAGCCGACTGCCGCTCGTGTCCATCGCCTCCATAGGTGCTTGTGGCTTCTGGTCACTTGGTCTTGGATTGGAGTGAGCAGTGTTGCACAGAGACTTGGGAGTAGATGGATTGGAGTGGTGGGGTGCCTTTATTATATGAGAGTCCAAACTCTGTTGCATTCACATCGTGCTGGCTCTATTCTGCTTCTCCAATTAATTCTCTCTGCATGTAATTGAGGATGCATCATTGACCGTTCAACGTCTCCGGAACCGCTACCCTCTCCCTCCTTGGCATTCAAGCACCTATGGACCCGTCGACGACGAGGTGCCTATGGTGACTTCATAAATTTCAAGATGATAGTGCCGTGCGTGTGTGCGTTCATAGGGGTGAGTGTATGCGCGTGTATATGAGCGCTTGCGTCTGTACTGTGTAAAAAAAGGTAAATGCGTGTCAAAAATAGACTAGTCAGTATACTCAATATTGTGCACCTCGGAGAGGAAAACGATAGAACTAGTACGTATTTATTTATGGTGCAGATTCACTCATTTTGCTCCATATGTACTCCATCTCGGTGTAGTCTAGTCACTTCTTGAAATCTCTAGAAGGGCAAATACTCCTTTCTGGTTTACAGGGCTATACTAGCAAGTAGTTGTACGTACTAGTACAATAGTGGGCTCACATAGCAATTTTGTCTCATGCAAGAGCCTGGCTATATGCGTGCTCCAATGTTCGCAACTGCAACGTTCGGTTTGCGCTTGGCTCTTCACCTCTTCGAGAAGACGAACAATGATGTTACTACTACTGCTTCTACAGTGTCGAATCCACTGCTGCACGTCCGTCCACCGTGAGCAGGACGGATAGCTTGTTGTAGAAGTACTACTAAGCAAAAGCATGTCCTCGTTTGCGAGCAACTGCGCGCATGGGTGAGGGAGAAGGCGTGTAGTAAAATCAAGCTTCTCCTCGTTGTACGAGTTGACGCGACACATCATAGCACTGGCCCCACATGCTTGCCTCTAAACCTGGCTGAAAGACCCGCAGTGTACAATATATTTGCTGCAACCTCTAACATTTACCCACCACAAATTAAAATATATGTGGCTGTATGCATCGTTCTGGTGCAGAGGCCGGGGAGTCCCCCCTTTTCGAAAAAAACAAATTAAAATATATATTCCTGTCTTGACTAGATGAGCGTGCAAACTACAATCACCAGGGTGTCAGGTAGGGCCAGAAGACTATTTTAATTTTTTTTAAAACTTCGAGACGGCCACATAGCATGGAGCCGACCCCAACGATTTTAAGCTTACACGCACGGTACACGCTATCCTAGACTACTCTACACATGAAACTGCCACACGAGCGTCCGGGCTGCGCTTGGCTCTTCGCCTCTTCGGGAAGTCGAACAATGATGGAGTACTACTGCACTGGAGGAGTACTACAGTACGCTTCTGGCCATCTGACACCGATTGAACTGCTGCATGTCCACCGCGTGTGGGAGGGAGAGCGTGTAGCGAAAGCTTCTCCTAGTCTTGCCAGCCACCACGCTCATGGGCGAGGGAGGGACGCTCCTGCCTTTGCGTGTATGACAGGTGGGCCCGACAGGTGTGTGGCCAACCTGTCATACAGCCAAAGGCAGGTGCAGTTAAGTCCGCGAGGGAGAGGATAATCAAACTTCTCGTTGATGTACGAGTTGACGCGACACATCAAAGCACTGCACTCAATATATTTAAATAATTTGTGTTTACCGATGCATTAATTACAATGCATGCATGCATGCCGTGACTCTCCTTTTGATACTTGCATGTGTTGATTTAATGCACCTTGAAGTAGTATAAAATATGTGACGGTAAAGCTTTGCAATACCCCGGCCCAAGTCGAGAGATGGTTGTGCACGAGGAGGGCGAGATCATGCAGACCGAACAGGACCCGATGATGGAGCTCTCTAAGGTCTCGATGGACCTCACCGTGCTCCACTGCCCCTTGTGCCTCCGCCCCTTGACGCCTCCAGTGTATGAGGTTCGAATACACCTCGTCCGTTCGGCTGATTGAGCAAGGTGCATGTTTCTTGATTGATGTGTTGTTCGATTGATTTCTGTAGTGCAAGGGAGGGCACCTGGCCTACGCGGACTGCCGCGTCCTTATATATTCATCAGTCTTGCTATAAGTCGCAGTAGATGCTATATAGGTCCGTCGGATCTTACATCAAGATCCGTGCTTTCAGATTTTCTTTTTTCTCTCTTAAATCTTAGTTGAGTGAGACATAGCCACGCCATTAAACAGAGGCTCGGGCGCCATTAATGGAGACCTTGGGAGAGAGGTGGACGGCAGATGGAGGTCAAAGGGCTCTCCTCCCGATAATCACGCGCAGGGGTCTGATCCCACGCCTCTCGTACTCAAATAGCTACCCTGCACGGCGCCTCCTAGCTAATAAAAAATGGGGACGCGTGGCGGCACGTAAATGGTACTAGTAAGTAGAACACCCACGGTTTCAATAATACTTGTGTTTCCAATTGTAACGTGACAACACTTGTTCCAAAATTACTTTGTTGATTGTTAATGTGTGCGCCTTCCCAAATCGGACTGCAAATTTACCACAGCATGTTGGTGCCATGTCATGGCACCAAGCCAAGTTTCATTATTTTCATGCGTGTTTTGGATTTACAGGAATTAAAAAACTAAGTTTCTCAATGTTTCCAACCCAGCCACGACGCCCATAATTTTGAATTTCATTCCCATTTCTTGCATGGAACCTAGAAATTTACCCGAGGACACACATGTGATTTTTCAACCAACTTTGGTGCACTGGAACATGTGCTTGTATTTCAAATTTGAATTATGCACACAAAGGTGACACGTTCCCTCCCAGAACCACGAGCCTTCTTGAGAGAAGCTCCGATTTGCAAGAAGCTTATACCAAAATTTGTTCCTATTCGGCCAATTTTTTTACCACGGCATGGTACTACCATGACATGACACCATGCCAAGTTTCATGATTTTAAAACCAAGTTTCTCAATGTTCTCGACCGAGCCACGATGCCGAGATGTTTGAATTTTATTCTCATTTTTTGCATGGGACCTACACCTTCCTTCCATCTATATAGGGCCTAATGTGTTTTTCAAGACAGCCTTTGACTATTGACAAGATTAATAGCACATGAGATGTATACTATGAAAATTATATTATTGGAAGCTCCTTTGACATACAAATTTGAAGGTATGCTTTTTGTAAGTTGCATGTCATATATTATTGCTCTAACGTTTGGTCAAAGTTAGCCTCGAAAAACGCATTAGGACCTATATAGATGGAAGGAGGGAGCAGAAATTCACCCGAGGACACAAATGTGATTTTTCAACCAACTTTGGTGCACGGGAGCATGTGCTTGTAGTTCAAATTTGATTATGCACATTAAATGACCAAAAACTCAATTAATGTGTAAATAAGGCCAAACGAAGCCGGAATAATTCCAAAATTTAACAGGGCACTCATGTAGTTCTATGTTGCCTTTGTAAATAAACTCAAGGGGGACAACGTATATCGTTTCGCACTCAAAGGTGGCACGTTCCCTCTCAGAACCACGAGCCTTCTTGAGAGAAGCTTCGGTTTGCAAGAAGCTTATACCAAAATCTGTTCCTATTCGGCCAATTTTTTTACCACAACATGGTAGTACCATGAGATGACATCCATGCCAAGTTTCATGATTTTTAGACGTGTTTTGGATTTACAAGAATTTTAAAACCAAGTTTCTCAATGTTCTCGGCCGAGCCACGATGCCCAGATGTTTTAATTTTATTCTCATTTCTTGCATGGGACCTAGAAATTCACCCGAGGACACAAATGTGATTTTTCAACCAACTTTGGTGCACGAGAGCATGTGCTTGTAGTTCAAATTTGACTTATGCACATTAAATGACCAGAAACTCAATTAATGTATAAAAATGACAAACGAACCCGGAATAATTCCAAAATTTAACAGGGCACTAATGTAGTTCTATGTTGCCTTTGTTAAGAAACTCAAGGGGGGGCAGCGTATATCGTTTCACACTCAAAGGTGGCACGTTCCCTCTTAGAACCAAGAAATTCAACCAAGGACACACATGTGATTTTTCAACCCACTTTGGTGCACCGGAGCATGTGCATGCAATTCATATTTAGATTATGCACATTAAAAGTCCAGAAACTCAATTAATGTATTAAGAGAGATCGATCGGCATCCATGCATATGTGCAGGAGATGAATAAGGTTGGGAGAGAGACAGAGCTAGAGTGTTGGAGGGGGTGGTAGTGGAGTTGCTTCTAACAAATGGTGGGATAGGCTTGCTAGACAAACGGAGGGCACGCCCGCAATATCAATAAGAGAGGAGATGGCTGCTTGTTGTCTGTGCACGTGCGTGTGAGAGACGGGTCAGGAGGCATGCACGAATGATGAGGGGGGACGATGTGGCCGGAAGATCAATCGCCCTTTGTTAGAGAAAGGAGAGACATAACTTGTGAGGTACGTCGATCGATGGGGGGGTAGTTAAAGTCGATCTAGGTATATGTTGGGAGATCGATCGGTATACATGCATGTGTGTGTTAGAAGCAAATGAGGCACGAGGAGAAGGATAGAGAGAGAGAGGGATGCATGTAGGAGGTGGTACGAGAGGCATACTATATCGAGGGGGGAGGAGTGTGCGAGTACAAGAACGATGAAAAGAGTGGTGGGAGTGAGGCATGGACGGTGACAAGAGAAGAGGGAAGCTTGTTTTTGTGCTAGGCACACCTGGCTAGAGAGGCATATCGATCGATGTGTGCCGTAAAGAAGGAGCTGGGGGCCTACACACACCGTGGGTGAACGACCTAAAGTGAAAAGACGAATTTGCGCGATGGAGCTAGAGAATGCTGAGGGAGGGTGAGAGGGATGCGGGCGTGTGCATGCACAAGAGAAAGTTAGCGCTAGCTACAAAGATAAGAGGGTTGTGTGGGTGTAAAAGACGAATAGAGATCATATATACTTCATTATAAAAAGCGAATTCGGATATTTGAAGAATTTATCATAGTGTTTCAAACCGACGCATGTGTGAATATATATAACGGTGATACACATGGTGTGGTTATGAACATGTTATACTACATTTAATATATTTTATCTCTACTCTTATAAAAAACGGAGTTGTTGATGATGGTGTGCCTGCCATCCTGCATTATAAGCCGTCCGATTTATATCTGGCAGATAGCAAGGAAACTATGATGGTTGAAGTTGGCAACAATCATGATTGTAGATTCTTATTGAAATAGATAAACGAATTCAAATTTAGTTCGAATTCCAGCGGTAGTATAGACATTTGGAATGCACTAAAATGTTGGTATGAGTAGGTTACATGCATTATACAGCAAGCGAAAAATTTTAATCGGACATAACATGGACTCATACTCCCTCCTTCCATCTATATAGGGTGTAATGAGATTTTTAAGACCGCCTTTGACTATTGACAAGATTAATAGTACATGACATGCACAATATGAAAAGTATATCATTGAAAGAACCTTTCACAGACGAATTTAACGGTGTGCTTTGTGTAAGTTGCATGTCATATATCATTGCTCTAATATTTGGTCAAAGTTAGCATCGAAAAATGCATTAGGCCCTATATAGATGGAAGGAGGGAGTAGCTTTGAATAGCATTTGTATAGTAAAACGGGGCAAGACTCTCTCCTTGTTTGGTGTAAATAGTTTTATTTTTTTCGTTTTCTTTTTGGTTGAGGGAAGTGCGAATTGATTTGGTACGTACAAGTACAATATTACTACACGTTAGGCTTGTCCCTAAAATTCAACCCGTGTCTTGTTATATCCCAAAAATTCAGATATCGTGCTCCCAAAACTGGCGCCTTCACAACCCGCGCCTTGCTATCCCGAAATTACAATGCGCGTGAAAAGTCCCTCCAGCTGCCAAATCCTGACACGCGAAATCCCCCTTCTAACCCTGAGCCGAAAGGGCCGCTACTTCAAATCGGTGGGGGGTACTTTTGTAACACACCCTACATTTTGGACAAGTGCGTCCCTAAGTCATGCTTCACCCCCTCCCATCGCCCCCTTTTCACCATTCGAAATCCCAGGCCGCCATAACCTCTCCGCTCCAGCCGCGAAACCCCACCCTCCTTCGTCCGCCACATCACCGCTGCCCAGCCGGAGCCTCTTCCCCTACGATGTCATCCACCGCAACAGCTCGACGTCCCTCGTCCACCTCCCCGGATGAGGATCTGTCGTCCATCTCGCCGTCCTGCCGGTTCAGCCGCCCCGTCCTCCACCTCCAAGGAGCTGCTCCGACGATCGCCTCGTCTATCGCGGCTGCTCCATCCCCACAGCGCCGCCTTAACCTGCTCCACCGGAACCGCAGCATCCTCACCGACTCCTCGGACGAAGCCGAGGCCTACTCAGCGCCACCAAAGAGGTTGTACACTCATCGCATCACACCTTCTCCTTAACTCGACCTCCTGGCGCCGACGGTGCTCCATCCCGCACCCCCATGGAGCGGCTACCTTGAAGCCGGCGCCGCGGGCGACATCTCCATGGCGGCTCTCCCCCAGTGCGAGGCCCCTTCGGCGGCGGCGTGCATACCAGCCGGATCTGCTGCTGCTGCTCCGGCTCTCGCTCGCTCGCTCGCGCTGCTGCTGCTGCTCCGGCTCTCGCTCGATCGCTCGCTCGCCCAGCTGCTGCTGCTGCTCCGGCTCTCACTCGATCACTCGCTCGCCCAGCTGCTGCTGCTGCTCTCCCCCTCGCTCGTGCTGCTGCTCTGCTCCGATTAAGCCACACTTCAGTCGACTGAATCGACTTTTGGGTCAGTCGATTTTCAGGGGTTGGGGGGGCTCGCCGGAGTTAAGGAAGAACCACCCGTAGCGGGGACGGGGGCTCGCCGGAGAGGTACCCCACTATCTATCTTAGGGTTTAGGGTGGGGGCGGGGGGCCTAGAGGGCTGGCTGGGGCGGCGGTGGCGAGTTGTTTCGGGGCGGCGAGGCGGCGCTGGGGCCGGCTGTTCGGCCGGTGGTGGCTGGCGGCTCAGGGGGGTGTAGGTTGAAGATGAACTGCAGGCCCTCCCTAAACTACATGTCAAGTGCCTCTCTGCTACCATTGCGTTCAGTTCGACAATAGCATTCAGATTCCACAGTAAATTTGAGTTTCAACAGTTAAGTTCAGAGTCAACAGTTTTTACCTCATCTGTTGTAGTCTGGTGGTTATTTTACATCCATTTTACATCATCTATTGGAGATGCTATTAGAATCCCACTTGAGATTGACGATGTATGTCTTGTGTTGCTTTAGCCTTGACATCTTACGGCTCACCGGAGCTGCTCCAACGACAGAACGATCCATCACAACAGAGCAGTGCCCTGGACGCCGTCTACAGATTCCTCAGATCTTCCTCCACACCTCCGACAGCCACCTCTGCCTCAACTGCTTCAGCGACCAACCCAATGATGCTGAGGTCGACACGGCTATGGCAAAGAGGTTGTACACTTGTTGCATCACTTATTACTATACATTCACGTCGATCCATTAGGGCTATTTTGGTTCAACGGAAAAACGTCGATCCACTGGTTGTTACCATCACTCCAAATTTCTGCATGCTCTCCTTACATAATCTCATCATATTTTTTTCGTATGCATGTCAGATATTGTACACAGTCATGCTGAACATGTAGAGAAAAAGAGAAGAGTTTTGCGCGGCAATACAATGTCATGCAGACATCGCTCCATGGTGGGTTCAATGGCAAACCCTCCTCACCCCTCTCCAGGTTGTAATCCAGAGGAAGATATCTGTTCTGAGGCGGATTCAGACGCCGCTGACCACTCCTATTTACCCCCAAGGTGTTTGCTCTACCTTGGCATGATGATGTTAGTCATATCATGCATATGTTGCCTTGCAGTGCCTACTTTTGACATCATATATGTCATCTGCTTAGTTTAGACATGTTTTGTAATGCCACCTATTTAGTTTCTATATCATATATGGGAATTATGCAGCCTCATGTCTTTTAGCCAGCCATAATATATGTGAAATGTGCAATGCCATCCTGTTTAACCAGGCATCATATATTTGAATGATATCTTGCCCATCCTTTTCTTCATTACATTTCCATTTGTCGACAATGTTTGTACATTAAACTACTCTTCCTGTGAATCAGCCATTTGGGTGGGAGATGGAAAAATCTGGAGTTAAAACAAGGCCTTCAGAGCAGACAGTGCTACCTGTCGAAGCAGATCTCTTGTTGGGTCCCGATAGCTCCTCAGAGATGGATTCAGAGACAGATGACCAGTCCTATTCCCCCACTGAGGTGTATGCTCTAACTTGGCACAGTTATACTGCTCATATCATGCATACGGTGTCTTGCATTGCATAGTTTAGACATCATATACACAATCTTCAACACCATGTTCTTAGTTCAGACATCATATCGAATGCCCTCTGTTTAGCATATAAATCACATATGTGAATTAAATGATGCAATCCTGATTACTTAGATAACATGTAGGTGAATTATGTCATGCGATCCTGTTTAGTTATTCATCATATCCTTGAATTATGTTATGCTATGCTATCCAGTTTAGATAGACATCATATATGTGAAATTATGTCATGCTATCCGTTTTAGTTAAACAATATACATGTCAACTATTTCATGCCCTCTTTTTTCCACACTATCTATTGCATCTGTCTCTCATACAATGTCTGTACATTCAATTATGTTTCCTGTTTATCAGCCATTTGAATTGGAGCGGGTGATGCCAGTATCTAGCGGACTAAAAACACGGTCTTCAAATAAAACAGTGCTACCTCTTGGTGGAGATAGCACCCCGGTTGTACATGCACAAGAACCAGCCCTACCACACATAACCCAAACTCTCGCAGATTGTACCCCTACTGCGATGGACAGAGAACCAGCTTCACCCAATCTAACCCCAACCCAAGCCGATAGTAACCCAGTTCCTATTAACACAGCACCATCTCCACCATAGAGCTCCCAAACAAGAGCAGTTAGTAAGGCAGCTCCAGTGCCCAAAGGGCCAGTACTATCACGGCGAATCCCAACTCCACCAGTTAGTACGCCTATTCCTGTGGAGGAAGCACAACCAGCTAGTCGTAGTTTAGCATCTCTCGCATTTGATGTTGTTAAATCGTATGTGCGTATATTCCCATCTTGGAAATATTATACTGAAGATGAAGGAAAATGCCAGTTGCAGGTGTTTATCTAGGAGTTATGTGTAAGTAATGTTATTCATGGCAATTACTTTGCTTCGTCCCATACATCCTACCTGCATGATGGTTATAATACATCAAATTTTCCCATTTTTCTCTATAGACAAGGACCAATTTGGAAACTCAGGATGAGGTAACCTATGCTAATACCTCTGCTATCTTCAAGAATGCTTGGTGGCAGTATCGGAATTACCTGAAGAAAACGTACTTCACCGGCAAAGAAACTCATCAAATTCCCTTACGTTCTCCTGAGACACATTTACTGGACGATGACTGGGAACGCCTTGTTCTGTACTGGTCCCGAACCAAGAATGTGGAAAGGTCTATGAGCTCATTTTCTATTTTAAGTATTATATTCTTGTGTCTTATTGTACTCTGTTCATGTAGAACAAGTGCCTAAACCTGAAGAACAACTGTTCTAATTTAAGATTCCATTGCTATCATCGTTCAAAAAAGCGCTAGGCGTTAATTATGTGTTTTGGCACCGCCTTGCGCTTTACTGTCCAAAGCGCATGCTTATGCGCAGTTATGCACAGATTATGCGTAGTTATGCGCAATGCGTTTTGCCAACGCCTAGAGCCTAGGCGCGCTTAGGCGCTCGCTTAGGCGCGCCTTTTTTAACTATGATTGCTTTGCTCTTGTATCACTGTATTTACTCATACAAACTTATTTTTAAATTGAAGGATCCAATCGAAACTCTAATGGAATAGCTGGTATGTTCACGCATGTTTCTTTAACAGGTTTGCTCTTATCAATAGCTCTGTTGATTTCAATTTCAATTGTGTATACAGTTGACTTTCATATCATGCACATTACTAGCATCACAACAGAGCCAATAGTGTTGTTGTACATGTAGACCCATGGGACCCATCTGAAATCTTATTGTGCCGTGTAGTTTCCCACGCTTTGTATTCTTTCACTGCTGCTTTGTCTCGAACTGATATGATTTGAACCGTGTCTCTATTTTGATTTGGCAAGACAATGCAGTGACCATAGGACATAATATATGTTTGTTTGATGCTTTTATTATGTACTAGTACTTGGCAATAGAAGACTTGGTAGTTTAATCCTGTCCACCTTACTAATGAACTGGTTCACCGAAATGAGTTTCATATACTAGTACATGCTAAACTTGTTATGTGTCTGCTTGTTTCTTCTTTTAGAATGCTGACAGAATATTGGGGAAGAGTGCCTTATTAAGCAATGGTAAAGGAAGTAATGCAGATAAGGTTCAGGATAGTGACACATCCTTGTTGGTCTCCAACAAAGCTGATAAGATAGCTAAGGAAGACTATCTTGAAGACAGCGAGACAACCCCAAAGTCCTGTCTTGGTTTAGTGTTCGAGTTACTGGCCACTACCGCTTGCACAAGCTATTCAAACTCACTGTCTGAATCAGTTCGGTTTCTTGAGTCTCAACTACAAGCTGAAAGACATCGATCAGCTGTGCTGTGACAAGAAGCGGAAGGACTGCGGAAGTCCCTGGAGCATTCAGATGCATACTTTCTGGTGCAACAGCAAGCGTTGGAGGATTATAGCGCCAAACAGGACAAAGCTAATCAGCTCGCTAAGCTTATTGCCAGCATGGTGGATACCCAGGATAACGTTTCTTGAGCTCTTCTGAAGTTGTTTCAGTTATGCTCTTGTTTTGCTGCCGCGTTTATTTGCACTAGTGGCCAATTTTGACGGCCAGTCTATGTAATGTGCTGCTTTGTTCCCTATATTTGCACTGGTGGCGAACTTTGATGCCCAGTGGATGTAATATGTGTAATAGCGGTAATAGGCTAGCGTTAATTGCTTGCTTATTTATTTCCTTATTGTCTTGTTTAGTTGTTTGCTTGTAGTCACTGCAGTTCTTTTTCTGTTTTTTTCTAGTGGCCACAATAGCCTATTTTTGGTAACTAGGCCAAAATAATCGTGGCAACACACGGACTGTTGTAACCATGGGCCTCCTGCAGGCCGTATGATCCATGGGCCTTCGTCCGGCCATAGGATCCATCGGCCTTCTATACGGGCCTTAGGGTCCATGGGCCTTCTACGGGCCGTAGGGTCCATGGGCCTTCTACGGGCCGTACAATCCATGGGCCTTCTACGGGCCGTACTATCCATGGGCCTCATATGGGCCGTAGGATCCATGGGCCTTCTACGGGGCGTATCATCATTTCGCCAATCATGGGCCGTACTATTCGTGGACCATAACGGGCCGTTAATAGGCCGTATTTGATAACTCTATGAAAACAACCCAACGGGTTTTTTTGACATGAAAACGGCCCAACGTATTAACGGTCCGCAAACGGGCCGACTGTAATGACGAGCTGAATTTGGCCCACAAGCAGAAAATGACAGTAACGGGCCGTATGTAACCGAATGCTGCAAATGAGCCCAAGAATCAATGGGCCCTGAGAAGGCCGAAAGATAACTTGGGCTGGAAACAGCCCAATGGAATAACGGGCCGTTAATGGGTATAAAGTGATACACTGTTCATTACGGGCCAGTTTCACCACGGGCCGTTAATGGGCCAAGAGTTACAAAGGTCCTCATATGGGCCGAAAGAAGTCATGGGCCACACATGGGCCGGAAGTTAAAACGGGCTGAATCATATTGGACGGCCCAGATGACGTTACAGGGCCTAATTCGGATAGGGCGTAATGGGCCCTGGGTTAGCGGGCTATAAATGGGCTATATGCGAACAGGCCGTTAACATGCTTTCCGTGGGCCGGCCCGCCACCTTTTGACCAAGTCAAACGGGCCAGCCTTTTCACAGGAATGGGCCTCTGTTGGGCCGTGCCACGTGTCGCCGTATCATAGGCGCCTTCGGTCCAATGAGCGGATGACATCTGTCCCAACGGTGAGCCGACACGTGTTTCCTCCAGCCAATGATGATTTTACACGTGGAAAATCCCCATTGGTCGGGGTTGTTAACGGGTTATCGGATCCAAAACCCGACCCGATAGCTTAACAGCGTTCCGTTACTGTGGATGCCACGTGTCGGTCACCCTTGACGAAAGCACTTCTGTGACGCGCGATTTATCGTCATGGAAGTGGACACTTCCGTGATGATCATTTTGGTAATGTCATGGAACACTTCTACGACAGCATAGGTATGACTATCTTGATTCTGTCATAAATTTGTCATGGATGTACATGCATGACAAAAAACGCGACCTACTGTGACAAACACGTATCATCATGGAAGTGTATTTTTTTTGTAGTGATCGTCCGTGCCATCTCAATGAGCGTTCTGTTCTGTCTCTCCACGATGCCATTCTGCTGAGGTGTGTACGGAGCTGAGAACTCATGAGTGATGCCCAATGTATCCAGGTAAAGGTCGATGCCGGTGTTCTTGAACTTTGTGGCGTTGTCACTTCTGATATGCTAGATCTTGACGCCATAGTTGTTCATGGCACGGTTGGCGAAGCGTATGAAGACATCCTGCACTTCAGTCTTGTAGAGAATTATATGCACCCACGTATATCTTGAATAATCATCAACAATGACGAAGCCATAGCGACAAGCAGTAGTAGTGAGAGTAGAGTAGTGAGTAGGGCCAAATAAGTCCATGTGTAGCATCTCGAAGGGTTGAGATGTCGTCATGATTGTCTTCGAGGGATGCTTGGCCCTTGTCAGCTTTCCAACTTCGCAGGCACCGCACAAGTGATCCTTCTTGAACTTGACGCCCTCGATGCCTATGACATGCTTCTTCTTTGCGAGAGTGTGAAAGTTCCTCATGCCAGCATGCCCTAGCCTTCGATGCCAGAGCCAGCACTCTGAAGCTTTTTCTAAAAGACATACTGCAAGCTGTGGTCCTGCTGAGAAATCTACCATGTACAGATCATCTTTCCGATACCCTTCAAAGACTAGAGACTTGTCAGATTCCATTAGTACAAGGCAACGATATTTTCCAAATATCACAATCATGTTCAAGTCGCAAAGCATTGAGACAGACATTAAGTTGAAACCAAGGGATTCAACAAGCATCACTTTATCCATGTGCTGATCCTTTGAGATTGCAACTCTACCTAGACCCAATACCTTGCTTTTACCAGTGTCAGCAAATGTGATGTGACTCTTGTCAGATGGACGTAATGTTGAGTCCATGAGAAGACTTCGATCACCAGTCATATGATTAGTGCATCCGCTGTCCATAATCCATTCTGAAGCATGAGGTGTCATACCCTACAGTACAGTTAGGGGGATAGGCTTCACCAAGAGTATTGTGAAGCATAAACATTTGACGCACAAGAGGATTATCAAAGCTCAGATCAAGATTAGGACTGGTAGGATGATTGGCAAGCGATTCAGGAACAAAATACATAGTGAGACCATTTGGGCATTTGATCTTGCGCCCCACAAGATGTTTTAGGTCCCCAGCATTAGCATCAGACGCCTTTGATTTTTGGCTGGAGACCTTTCCCTACAAAAAAAGTTAATTCTTCTTAACCACCCACATCTTCAGGGGTGGCTTAGAAGCAATGAGTCTAAGTGCAGCATCTGAGAACTTAGGCTTTGAAGCCCTAGCAAATAGCCTTGTAGGATGTGAATAGTACTCATATGAATAAGCAGAAAAGTTCTTAGTTTTATGAACATAGCGGTTTGAAGAAACATGCTCATATTCATAAGTCTGAGTATTATTTCCCTGCAAAACATTGGCGTTAGGGTGACTCAGGTGAGTCCTCTGTCTGTATGAAGCCTTTGGACCATATGAAGCCTTTGGTCTGGGATTTGTCTTCTTCCAAGGCGGTGTCATGATGACATTCACAGGAAGATTCTCAAGACAACTTTTGGGAACCTAGATCTTCTTCATAGGTGGCCCATTCCTGCAGTTAGTACCAATATACCTGGCAAACACTTCACCATTCTGATTCTTAAACAGTTTATAGTTTGCATCAAAGGATTCATCAATGATAATTGGGTTAGCACAAGTGAAGCCAGATAAGGTGGATGGATCCACTGAAGGTCCCTTTGCAGCAACCCATGTGGTTTTGGGGTACTGCTCAGGCTTCCAGTAGGAGCCATCAACATTCATTTTCCTCTCGAACCCAACACCCTCTTTCCTAGGGTTTCATTTCAGAATCTGCTTTTTGAGGACATCGCACAGTGTCTGATGCCCTTTGAGACTTTCGTAGATCCCTGTTTCAAGCAATGTCTTCAACCTAGCATTTTCATCATCAATAGTAGTGGTATCCTCAGCAGAGGGGTTAGTTACCACATCAACAGTTGAAGATATTGCAACAGTAGCAGCAGTAGAACATTTAGCAACAGAAGTAGCGTTATCACGCTCAAGGCATTTTAGACATGGTGGTTCAAATCCTTCCTGAGTAGGACTGATCTGTTGAGCGCGAAGCGACTCATTCTCTTTTTGAAGATCTTCATGAGCCGCTCTCAATTTCTCAAGCTCTTGCTTCCTTTGAAGATAATCATAGGAAAGCTTTTCATAAGTGGTTGAGAGCGTTTCATGACGACTTTCAAGTTCCTGGTACTTAACATGAAGATTTTTTATGTCTTCAATTAAGGACTGAGAACGGGTCATTTCCGCGTCCAACAGGTCATCGCTTTTGTCTAGCAGTTTTTGAGTATGTTCCATAGCTTTCTATTGTTCAGTTGCAATTTTAGCAAGTGTTTTGTAGCTGGGTTTGGATTCACAATCAGAGTCATCTTCACTTGATGTTTGAAATTAAGCATCGCATGATTTTACCTTGGCACCTCGTACCATGAAGCAGTAGGTGGGAGCAGAGTCGTCCTTGTCATTAGCATCGGCGTTGGTGACGGGCCATTATCTTCAGTGTTGAAGATGGACTTGGCAACGTAGGCTATAGCTAGAGCCAGACTTGCAACGCTAGGGTCGGACTCCTCCTCAGACTCCACCTCCGCCTCCTCAGAAGCAGACTCCTCCTATGAGTCCATCTCCTTGCCAACAAAAGCACGAGCCTTGCCAGATGAGCTCTTCTTATGTGATGAAGACTTGGACGAGGACTTGGAAGAAGACTTTGAGGATTTCTTCTTCTTCTTCTTGTCATCAGAATCATATTCCTTGCTCTTCTTCTTCTTCTTCTTCTTCTTCTTCTTCTTCTTCTCATTGTCCCACTGTGGACACTCAAAGATGTAGTGTCCAGGCTTCTTGCACTTGTGACATGTTCTATTCTTGTAATCATGAGTGGAAGCTTCATCATTTCTTTAGCTGGATCATGAAGACTTTCTGAAGCCCTTCTTCTTAGTGAACTTCTGGAACTTCTTCACAAGCATAGCAAGTTCCTTTCCTATGTCTTCAGGATCACCAGAACTGCAGTCAGATTCTTCTTCAGATGAGGAAACAGCTTTTGCCTTCAAAGCGCGAGTTCGGCCATAGTTGGGACCATAGATATCTCTTTTCTCAGATAGCTGGAACTCATGTGTGTTGAGACTCTCAAGTATGTCAGACGGATCGAGTGTCTTCAAGTCAGGGCGTTCTTGTATCATCAGGGCAAGGGTGTCGAACGAGCTATCAAGTGATCTCAGCAGTGTCTTGACGATTTCATGCTTGGTGTCTCAGTGGCGCCGAGAGCACGAAGCTCATTTGTGATGTCAATGAGGCGATCAAACGTGAGTTGGACATTCTCATTGTCATTTCTCTTGAAGCGATTGAAGAGGTTGCGAAGAACACTGATCCTTTGATCTCTCTGGGTTGAGACGCCTTCGTTGACCTTGGAGAGCCAGTCCCAGACTAGCTTTGACGTTTCCAGAGCACTCACACGGCCATACTGTCCTTTGGTCAGATGACCACAGATGATGTTCTTGGCGTTAGAATCTAGTTGAATGAACTTCTTGACATCAGTAGGGGTGACACCTTCACCAGTCTTGGGAACACCATTCTTGACGACATACCAGAGGTCGACATCAATGGCTTCAAGATGCATGCGCATCTTATTCTTCCAGTAGGGATATTCAGTTCCATCGAAGACGGGGCAAGTCGCGCAGACTTTGATTATCCCTGCAGTCGACATAGCTAAAACTCCAGGTGGTTAAATCGAATCACAAAGAACAAGGGAGTACCTTGCTCTGATACCAATTGAAAGTGCTAGTTATTGACTAGAGGGGGGGTGAATAGACGATTTTTATGAAAGTCTTCAATACATGAGAGTTTCGAAGACAAACAATAGAAATGAACCTATTGATATGCAGCGGAAGGTAGACTACACTAAGCAAGCCATAGTCAAGTATTCAATGAAGTGAAAGCACGAAGACTAATAGCAGCTAGGTAGTAAAGATCGGGATGGAAGATAGTATGAAGACAAACAAGGATAGTAGTCACACAGTGAATTCAAACAGGTAGTGCAAGTAGGCAATGACTTCACGAAGACAAACTGTAAGTAAAGAGAGGGAGAGGATAGAACCAGTCACTTGGTGTGGACAAAGGATTTGTTGGACCAGTTCCAGTTGCTGTGACAACTGTACGTCTGGTTAGGGAGGCTGAGATTCAACTCAGAAGACCGTGTCTTCACCTTATTCCCCTTGAGCTAAGGACACCCAGTCCTCGCCCAATCACTCTGGTAAGTCTTCAAGGTAGACTTCCAAACCTTCACAGACTTCGTTCACCAGCGATCCACAATGACTCTTGGATGCTCAGAACGCGACGCCTAACCGGCTGGAGGATTCATAGTCCTCAAGTGTAACAAGTCTTCAGGTCATGCGCACAGAAAGACTTCAGTGATGCCTAACACTCTTTGGCTCTAGGTGTTTGGGCTTTGTCCTCGCAAGGATTTCTCTCTCTCAAAGGCTCTGGAGGTGGGTTGCTCTCAAACGACAAAAGCCGTGCACTAACTCTGAGCAGCCACCAATTTATGGTGTAGGGGGTGGGCTATTTATAGCCACTAGGCAACCCGACCTGATTTGTCCGAAATGACCCTGGGTCACTAAGGAACTGACATGTGTTCCAACGGTCAGATTTCAAACACACGCGGCAGCTTGACTTGGGCTACAAGTACCAGCTCTGGATAAGATTTGCTCTCATTGTCTTCACTCGAAGACATAGGATTTGGTTGAGCATCACTTCAGTCACTCTGACTTTGTTCACTGAGACCCCACTTAACAGTGTGGTGGTTCCTATGACTCAACAAAGAAGAAAAGGAAACAACGAAAAACTAAGTCTTCGCGCTCCATAGTCTTCACGCGATGTCTTCTCTAGTCATAGTCTTCAATGTGAATATCTTCACATACCACCATTGTCTTCAATGTCTTCATACATTTTTAGGGGTCATCTCCGGTAGGTAAACCGAATCAATGAGGGACTACTACCTGTGTTATCCTGCAATTCTCACAAACACATTAGTCCCTCAACCAGGTTTGTCGTCAATACTCCAAAACCAACTAGGGGTGGCACTAGATGCACTTACAGTATTTATAAGGAAAGGGATAACACAGCGCAATTACGCAGGTGCCCCTGGCGGTTCACATCTGAGGGACACGTGGCAAGCATGCAACACATTGGAAGTTGTTCCATGTTCCCACGCACGCCTGGACTGTCGGGTGGTCGTTCCGGCTTCTCCGGGTTTCAGGCAATAAGGATATAGCATTTAAAACAGATTCAATTTTTGTCTCTGTATCTTGTGCTGAAAAGGACGCAGAGAAGACATTTGACAGTTTTAATAGAATGCATATGATTTGGATAGATAGAATTTGAGATAGAAGCATAGAAGAGGTTAGGGTCCGATCACATTCACTTAGATCAAAAGATTCAAGCAAGAAGACATAGCTATAAGTGAATGTTGTAGAGGACATAACACAAATGCATGTATATAAGACCAAATCAACATTGTGAAGATAAACATGAAGTCAAATCAATGTTGAAGACAAACCAAATGCGAAGACTTTGCAAATGACACGCCAGATGAAACACTTCAAACAAGAGTTTGGATGTGGCGTTACCCACCGTATAGGAAGTATTAGGCCCAGACACGGCGCACAATTATCGTGGCGCTCTAAAGTCAAATTCCGCGTTAATGTATTCACACTTAGAGTGTATGTCTTCATTGATTGAAGATATACGTTACTTAGTGTGTTGCACATCTAAGTCATCAATATGCATAAGTGTTAGGATGAGTGTCCAATTACAGGACATTTGAGGATTCTAAGATATTTAGCTCACACCGCAACTTGCAAAACCTTTTATCATCCAAGGGCTTTGTGAAGATATTTTCCAATGGCTCTTCAGTGTTGACGTGAATGATATCAATATCTTCCTTCGTGACATGATCTCTGAGAAAGTGATGACGAATTTCAATGTGCTTTGTCTTCGAGTGCTGAACTGGGTTTTTGGCAATCTTGATGGCGCTTTCATTGTCGCAGTAGAGTGGCACTTGCTTCAAATGGATGCCATAGTCCTTGAGAGTCTGCTTCATCCATAGAAGCTGAGCGCAGCAAGATCCAGGAGCAATGTATTCAGATTCAGCAGTGGAGAGAGATACACAGTTCTGCTTCTTTGAAGACCAACAGACAAGTGATCATCCTAGAAAGTGACATGTGCCTGATGTGGACTTGCGATCAACTTTGTCACCAGCATAATCAGCATCTGAGAATCCTACTAGATCAAACTCCGAGCCCTTTGGATACCATAATCCTAGTGTTGGGGTGTAAGCCAAATATCGAAGAATTCGCTTCACAGCTAAGTGATGCGATTCCTTTGGTGCCGCTTGGAATCGGGCACACATGCAAACACTAAGCATTATATCTGGCCTAGATGCACATAAATAAAGTAAAGAACCAATCATGGAGCGGTATACCTTTTAATCGAACTCTTTACCATTGGCGTCAGGACCCAGATGACTTTTGGTTGGCATTGGCGTCGTGTAACCTTTGCAATCTTGCATTCCAAACTTCTTCAGGCAGTCTTTGAGGTATTTCTCTTGAGATATGAAGATGCCGTTGCTTTGCTGACGAATTTGAAGACCTAGGAAGAACTTCAGCTCACCCATCATGGACATCTGATATTGCTCTTGGATCATGTGCCCAAACTCGTCACTGTATTTCTGGTTAGTGCAGCCGAAGATAATGTCATCCACACAGATTTGGCACACAAACAGTTCACCATCATATGTCTTCGTAAAGAGTGTAGGATCTAGGGAACCAGGTTTGAAGCCTTTGCTCTTCAGGAAGTCTTTCAGTGTGTCATACCAAGCATGAGGGGCTTGTTTGAGGCCATATAGTGCCTTGTTGAGCTTGTATACCATATCAGGATGCTTTGGATCTTCAAAGCCAGGTGGTTGTGCAACATACACTTCTTCTTCAATCTTTCCGTTGAGAAAGGCAGTCTTCACATCCATTTGATACATGAGAATGTTGTGATGGTTGGCATAGGCTAGCAGTATGCGAATGGCTTCACGCCTAGCCACTGGAGCGAATGTTTCATTGAAGTCAATCCCTTCAACTTGAGTGTATCCTTGAGCAATGAGACGAGCCTTGTTTCTGACAACTTGACCATGCTCATCTTGTTTGTTGCGATAGATCCATTTGGTGCCAATGATATTGTGCTTGCGAGGGTCAGGACGCTTGACTAATTCCCACACATTGTTCAGCTCGAACTGTTGAAGCTCTTCTTGCATAGCTTGAATCCATTCAGGTTCCATGAAAGCTTCAGCAATTTTCTTGGGTTCAGATATTGAGACAAATGCAAAGTGCCCACAGAAATTTGCTAGTTGCGTTGCTCTTGAACGAGTGAGTGGACCAGGTGCATTGATGATATCAATTATATTCTCAATATGTACATCATTTGCAACACGAGGATGAGGTGGACGAAGATTTTGCTCTTGCTGATCATTGTCTTCATTTTGAGCATTGGCTTCAGGCTGAGCATTGTCTTCTGGTTGATTAGGCGTAGAAACGATAAGTTCCTCTTTAGTCTGTGCCTCAGAAGGTATTATTTCTCCAGTTCCCATAAGCTTGATTGATTCACAAGGAGGAGCTTCATCTAGCACATTTGGCAGGTGCTCTCTTTGCGAGCCGTTAGTCTCATCAAACCGCACATCCACAGTTTCAACCACTTTATAGTGAAAGAGGTTGAAGACTCTATCGGAGTGCGAATCCTTTCCGTAACCAAACATAAAACCTTCATGTGCTTTCGGTGCAAATTTTGAAGTGTGATGTGGATCCTTGATCCAGCACCTAGCACCAAATACTCTGAATTAGCTTACATTTGGCTTCTTAACAGTCAGGAGCTCATAGGATGTCTTCTTCAGAAGCTTGTGAAGATAAACACGGTTGATGACATGGCATGCAGTATCAATGGCTTCGAGCCAGAACTTCCTTGGAGTCTTGTATTTTCATCAAGCATTGTCCGAGCCATCTCAATGAGTGTCCTATTCTTGCGCTCCATGATGCCATTCTGCTGAGGTGTATATGGAGAAGAGAACTCATGAGTGATACCCAATGTATCAAGATAAGTGTCGAGGCCAGGGTTCTTGAACTCTGTGCCGTTGTCACTTCTGATGTGCTTGATCTTGATGCCATAGTTCGTCATGGCACGATTGGCGAAGCGTCTAAAGACATCCTGAACTTCATTCTTGTAGAGGATTATATGCACCCATGTATATCTTGAATAATCATCAACAATGACGAAGCCATAGAGGCAAGCAGCGATAGTAAGAGTAGAGTAGTGAGTAGGGCCAAATAAGTCCATGTGAAGCAGTTCGAAGGGTTGAGATGTCGTCATGATTGTCTTCAAGGGATGCTTGGCCCTAGTCATCTTTCCAGCTTCGCAGGCACCACACAGATGATCCTTCTTGAACTTGGCACCCTCGATGCCTACAACATGAGTCTTCTTTGCGAGAGTGTACAAGTTCCTCATGCCAGCATGCCCTAGCCTTCGATGCCAGAGCCAGCACTCTGAAGCTTTTGCTAGAAGACATACGGCCAACTGTGGTCCTGCTGAGAAATCTACCATGTATAGATCATGTTTATGATATCCTTCAAAGACTAGAGACTTGTCAGATTCCATTAAAACAAGGCAACGATATTTTCGAAATATCACAATCATGTTCAAATCATAAAGCATTGAGACAGACATTAAGTTGAAACCAAGATATTCAACAAGCATCACTTTATCCATGTGTTGATCCTTTGAGATTGCAACTCTACCTAGACCCAATACCTTGCTTTTACCAGTGTCAGCAAATGTGATGTGACTCTTGTCAGATGGACGTAAGGTTGAGTCCATGAGAAGACTTCTCCAAGGGTATTGTGAAGCATAAACATTTGACGAACAAGCGGATTATGAAAGCTCAGATCAAGGTTAGCACTGATAGGATGATTGGCAAATGATTCAGGAACAAAATACATAGTAAGTCCATTTGGGCATTTTATCTTGCACCCTACAAGATGTTTTAGGTCCCCAGCATAAGCATCAGACGCCTTTGATTTCCGGCTGGAGACCTTTCCCTGCAAAAGAGAGTTAAGATTTCTTAACCACCCACATTTTCAGGGGTGGCTTCAAAGCAATGAGTCTAAGTGCAGCATCTGAGAACTTCGGCTTTGGAGCCCTAGCAAATAGCCTTGCAGGAGGTGAATAATACTCATATGAATAAGCAGAAAAGTTTTTGTTTTTATGAACATAGCGGTTTGAAGAAACACACTCATATTCATAAGTCTGAGTATGATTTCCCTACAAAACATTGGCATTAGGGTGACTCTGGTGAGTCCTCTGTCTGTATGAAGCCTTTGGACCATATGAAGCCTTTGGTCTGGGGTTTGTCTTCTTCCCTTGTGGTGTCATGATGACATTCACAGGAAGATTCTCAAGACACCTTTTGGGCACCCAGATCTTCTTCATAGGTGGCCCATTCCTGCAGTTAGTACCAATATACCTGGCAAACACTTCACCCTTCTGATTCTTAAACAGTTTATAGTTTGCATCAAAGGATTCATCAATGATAATCGGGTTAGCACAAGCGAAGCCAGATAAGGTGGATGGGTCTACTGAAGGTCCTTTTGCAGCAACCCATGTGGTTTTGGGGTACCGCTCAGGCTTTGATGTCTACTACACAACCTTCTTCTTGTAGAAGTTGTTGGGCCTCCAAGTGCAGAGGTTTGTAGGACAATAGCAAATTTCCCTCAAGTGGATGACCTAAGGTTTATCAATCCGTGGGAGGCGTAGGATGAAGATGGTCTCTCTCAAACAACCCTGCAACCAAATAAGAAAGAGTCTCTTGTGTCCCCAACACACCCAATACAATGGTAAATTGTATAGGTGCACTAGTTCGGCGAAGAGTGGTGATACAAGTGCAATATGGATGGTAGATATAGGTTTTTGTAATCTGAAAATATAAAAACAGCAAGGTAACTAATGATAAAAGTGAGCACAAACGGTATTGCAATGCTAGGAAACAAGGCCTAGGGTTCATACTTTCACTAGTGCAAGTTCTCTCAACAATAATAACATAATTGGATCATATAACTATCCCTCAACATGCAACAAAGAGTCACTTCAAAGTCACTAATAGCAGAGAACAAACGAAGAGATTATTGAAGGGTACGAAACCACCTCAAAGTTATTCTTTCGGGTCGATCTATTCAAGAGTTCGTACTAGAATAACACCTTAAGACACATATCAACCAAAACCCTAATGTCACCTAGATACTCCAATGTCACCTCAAGTATCCGTGGGTATGATTATACGATATGTATCACACAATCTCAGATTCATCTATTCAACCAACACAAAGAACTTCAAAGAGTGCCCCAAAGTTTCTACCGGAGAGTCAAGACGAAAACGTGTGCCAACCCCTATGCATAAGGTCACAATGTTACGGAACCCGCAAGTTGATCACCAAAACATACATCAAGTAGATCACGTGAATATCCCATTGTCACCACAGATAAGCACATGCAAGACATGCATCAAGTGTTCTCAAATCCTTAAAGACTCAATCCGATAAGATAACTTCAAAGGGAAAACTCAATCCATTACAAGAGAGTAGAGGGGGGGACAAACATCATAAGATCCAACTATAATAGCAAAGCTCGCGATACATCAAGATCGTGCCAAATCAAGAACACGAGAGAGAGAGAGAGAGAGAGAGAGAGATCAAACACATAGCTACTGGTACGTACCCTCAGCCCCGAGGGTCAACTACTCCCTCCTCGTCATGGAGAGCGCCGGGATGATGAAGATAGCCACCGGTGAGGGATCCCCCCTCCGACAGGGTGCCAGAACTGGTCTAGATTGGTTTTCGGTGGCTACAGACGCTTGCGGCGGCGGAACTCCCGATCTAGGTTTCTTTCTGGAAGTTTGGGGTTATATAAGAGGTGTTGGAGTCGGGAACAAGTCAGGGGGTCCCCGAGGCGGCCACGAGGTAGGGGGGCGCGCCCAGGGGGGTAGGGCGCGCCCCCACCCTCATGGACGCCTCGGGGCTCTTCTGGCCCACTTCCGGTACTCCGTGGGCTTCTTCTGGTCCAAAAATGATCTTCGTCAAATTTCAGCTCAATTGGACTCCGTTTGCTTTCCTTTTTTGCAAAACTCAAAAACAAGGAAAAACAGAAACTGGCACTGGGTTCTAGGTTAATAGGTTAGTCCCAAAAATCATATAAAATAGCATATAAAACATCCTAGATGGACAATATAATAGCATGGAACTATAAAAAATTATAGATACGTTGGAGACGTATTAGCATCCCCAAGCTTAATTCCTGCTCGTCCTCGAGTAGGTAAATGATAAAAATAGAATTTTTGATGTGTAATGCTACCTAACATAATTTTCAATGTAATCTTCTTTATTATGGCAAGAATATTCATATCCGAAAGATTCAAGATAAAAATTTAGTATTGACATAAAAATAATAATACTTCAAGCATAGTAACTAAGAAATTATGTCTTCTCAAAATAACATGGACAAAGAAAGGTCATCCCTACAAAATCATATAGTTTGGTCATGCTCCATTTTTGTCACACAAGAATGCTCTCATCATGCACAACCCCGACGACAAGCCAAGCAATTGTTTCATACTCTAGTAATCTCAAACTTTTTTCAACTTTCACGCCATACATGAGCGTGAGCCATGGATATAGTACTATGGGTGGAATGGAGTATGATGATGGGGGTTGTGTGGAGAAGACAAAAAAGGAGAAAGTCTCACATTGACGCGGCTAATGAATGGGCTAGGGAGATGCCCATCAATTGATGTCAATGCAAGGAGTAGGGATTGCCATGCAACGGATGCACTAGAGCTATAAATGTATGAAAGCTCAACGAAAGAAACTAAGTGGGTGTGCATCCAACTTGCTTGCTCACAAAGACCTAGGGCATTTGAGGAAGCTCATTGTTGGAATATACAAGCCAAGTTCTATAATGAAAAATTCCCACTAGTATATGAAAGTGACAAAGCAAGAGACTCTCTATCATGAAGATCATGGTGCTACTTTGAAGCACAAGTGTGGAAAAAGGATAGTAGCATTGTCCCTTCTTTTCTTTTTATTATTTTATTATTTTTTGGCCTTCCTTTTTATTTGGCCTTTTTTTTATTTTTTTATTAAGCCTTTCCCCCTTTTTTGGCCTTTCTTTTTTTCTTTTTTTTGGGACAATGCTCTATTAATGATGATCATCACACTTCTATTTATTTACAACTCAAAGATTACAACTCGATACTAGAACAAAGTATGACTCTATATGAGTGCCTCCGGCGGTGTACCGGGATGGGCAATGAATCAAGAGTGACATGTATGAAATTATGCATGGTGGCTTTGCCACAAATACGATGTCAACTACATGATCATGCAAGGCAATATGACAATGATGAAGCGTGTCATAATAAACGGAACGGTGGAAAGTTGCATGGCAATATATCTCGGAATGGCTATGGAAATGCCATAATAGGTAGGTATGGTGGCTATTTTGAGGAAGATATAAGGAGGTTTATGTGTGATAGATCATATCGTATCACGGGGTTTGGATGCACCGGCGAAGTTTGCACCAACTCTCAAGGTGAGAAAGGGCAATGCACGGTACCGAAGAGGCTAGCAATGATGGAAAGGTGAAAGTGTGTATAATCCATGGACTCAACATTAGTCATAAAGAACTCACACACTTATTGCAAAAATCTACGTCATCAAAAACCAAGCACTATGCGCATGCTCCTAGGGGGATAGATTGGTAGGAAAAGACCATCGCTCGTCTCCGACCGCCACTCATAAGGATGATAATCAAAGAAACACCTCATGCTTCAAATTTGTCACACAACGGTTACCATACGTGCATGCTCCTGGACTTGCAAACCTCAACAAAAGTATTTCTCAAATTCACAACTACTCAACTAGCATGACTCTCATATCACTACCTTCATATCTCAAAACAATCATCAAGTATCAAACTTCTCATAGTATTCAATGCACTCTATATGAAAGTTTTTATTATACCCATCTTGGATGCCCATCATATTAGGACTAAATTCATAACCAAAGCAAATCACCATGCCGTTCTAAAGATTCTCAAAATAATATAAGTGAAGCATGAGAGTTCATCTATTTCTATAAAATAAAACCACCACCGTGCTCTACAAGGATATAAGTGAAGCAGTATAGCAAATGACAAACTAGTCCAAAAGATATAAGTGAAGATCAATGAGTAGTTGAATAATTATGCAACTATGTGAAGGCTCTCTTCAGATCTTAGTATTTTATTCAAACAGCAAGCAAAACTAAATAAGAATAAAATGACGCTCCAAGCAAAACACATATCATGTGGTGAATAAAAATATAGCTCCAAGTAAAGTTACCGATGAACGAAGATGAAAGAGGGGATGCCATCCGGGGCATCCCCAAGCTTAGGCTCTTGGTTGTCCTTGAATATTACCTTGGGGTGCCTTGGGCATCCCCAAGCTTAGGCTCTTGCCACTCCTTATTCCATAGTCCATCGAGTCTTTACCCGAAACTTGAAAACTTCACAACACAAAACTGAACAGAAAATCTTATGAGCTCCGTTAGTATAAGAAAATAAATCACCACTTAGGTACTGTTGTGAACTCATTATAAATTCATATTGGTGTAATATCTACTGTATTCCAACTTCTCTATGGTTCATACCCTCCGATACTACTCATAGATTCATCAAAATAAGCAAACAACACATAGAAAACAGAATCTGTCAAAGACAGAACAGTCTGTAGTAATCTATATCAAACGCAAACTTATGGAACTCAGAAATATCTGCCAAAATAGGACGACCTAGATAATTTGATTATTGATCTACTGCAATTGGAATCAGTATTTTATCACTTTCTGGTGATTTTTAACAATTGTTTTCGTGAGCAGAAAGTTTCTGTCTTTTTCAGCAAGATTAAATAATTGTCATCCAAGAAGATCCTATAGGTCTTACTTGGCAAAAACACTAATTAAAACATAAAACCACATCTAAACAGAGGTTAGATGATTTATTTATTACTAAACAGGAACAAAAAGCAAAGAACAAAAATAAAATTGGGTTGCCTCCCAACAAGCGCTAACGTTTAACGCCCCTAGCTAGGCATGATGATTTCAATGATGCTCACATAAAAGATAAGAATTGAAACATAAAGAGAGCATCATGAAGAATATGACTAGGAAATTTAAGTCTAACCCACTTCCTATGCATAGGGATTTTTTGAGCAAACAACTTATGGGAACAATAATCAACTAGCATAGGAAGGCAAAACAAGCATAACTTCAAGATTTTCAACACATAGAGAGGAAACTTGATATTATTGCAATTCCTACAAGCATATATTCCTCCCTCATAATAATTTTTAGTAGCATCATGAATGAATTCAACAATATAACCATCACATAAAGCATTCTTTTCATGATCTACAAGCATAGAAAATTTACTACTCTCCACATAAGCAAATTTATGCTCATCAATAGTAGTGGGAGCAAACTCAACAAAATAACTATCATGTGAAGCATAATCCAATTGAAAATTAAAATCATGATGACAAGTTTCATGGTTATCTTTATTCTTTACAGCATACGTGTCATCACAATAATCATCATAAATAGGAGGCATGCTTTCATCATAATAAATTTGCTCATCAAAACTTGGGGGACTAAACATATCATCTTCATCAAACATAGCATCCCCAAGCTTGTGGCTTTGCATATCATTAGCATCATGGGCATTCAAAGAATTCATACTAACAATTGCAATCATGCTCATCATTCACATATTTTATGCCAAGCATTCTATGTAATTCTTCTTTTAGTACTTGAGCACAATTTTCCTTCCCATCATTTTCACGAAGGACATTAAAAAGATGAAGCATATGAGGCAACCTTAATTCCATTTTTTGTAGTTTTCTTTTATAAACTAAACTAGTGATAAAACAAGAAACTAAAAGATTCAATTGCAAGATCTAAAGATATACCTTCAAGCACTCACCTCCCCGGCAACGGCGCCAGAAACTGCTTGATGTCTACTACACAACCTTCTTCTTGTAGACGTTGTTGGGCCTCCAAGTGCAGAGGTTTGTAGGACAGTAGCAAATTTCCCTCAAGTGGATGACCTAAGGTTTATCAATCCATGGGAGGCGTAGGATGAAGATGGTCTCTCTCAAACAACCCTGCAACCAAATAACAAAGATTCTCTTGTGTCCCCAACACACCCAATACAATGGTAAATTGTATAGGTGCACTAGTTCGGCGAAGAGATGGTGATATAAGTGCAATATCGATGGTAGATATAGGTTTTTGTAATCTGAAAATATAAAAACAGCAAGGTAACTAATGATAAAAGTGAGCACAAACGGTATTGCAATGCTAGGAAACAAGGCCTAGGGTTCATACTTTCACTAGTGCAAGTTCTCTCAACAATAATAACATAATTGGATCATATAACTATCCCTCAACATGCAACAAAGAGTCACTTCAAAGTCACTAATAGCGGAGAACAAACGAAGAGATTATTGTAGGGTACGAAACCACCTCAAATTTATTCTTTCGGATCGATCTATTCAAGAGTTCGTACTAGAATAACAACTTAAAACACAAATCAACCAAAACCCTAATGTCACCTAGATACTCCAATGTCACCTCAAGTATTCGTGGGTATGATTATATGATATGCATTACACAATCTCAGATTCATCTATTCAACCAACACAAAGAACTTCAAAGATTGCCCCAAAGTTTCTACCGGAGAGTCAAGACGAAAACGTGTGCCAACCCCTATGCATAAGTTCACAATGTTATGGAACCCGCAAGTTGATCACCAAAACATACATCAAGTAGATCACGTGAATATTCCATTGTCACCACAGATAAGCACATGCAAGACATGCATCAAGTGTTCTCAAATCCTTAAAGACTCAATCCGATAAGATAACTTCAAAGGGAAACCTCAATCCTTTACAAGAGAGTAGAGGGGGGAGAAACATCATAAGATCCAACTATAATAGCAAAGCTCGCGATACATTAAGATCATGCCAAATCAAGAACACGAGAGAGAGAGCTCAAACACATAGCTACTCGTACATACCCTCAGCCCCGAGGGTCAACTACTCCCTCCTCGTCATGGAGAGCGCCGGGATGATGAAGATGGCCACCGGTGAGGGATCCCCCCTCCGGCAGGGTGCCGGAACGGGTCTAGATTGGATTTCGGTGGCTACAGAGGCTTGCGGCGGCGGAACTCCCGATCTAGGTTTCTTTCTGGAAGTTTGGGGTTATATAAGAGGTGTTGGAGTTGGGAACAAGTCAGGGGGTCCCCGAGGCGGCCACGAGGTAGGGGCGCGCCCAGGGGGGTAGGGCGCGCCCCCACCCTCGTGGTGGCCTCGGGGCTCTTCTGGCCCACTTCCGGTACTCCGTGGGCTTCTTCTCGTCCAAAAATGATCTCCATTAAATTTCAGCTCAATTGGACTCTTATTGGTTTTCCTTTTCTGCAAAACTCAAAAACAAGGAAAAAACAGAAACTGGCACTGGGCTCTAGGTTAATAGGTTAGTCCCAAAAATCATATAAAATAGCATATAATTGCATATAAAACATCTTAGATGGATAATATAATAGCATGGAACAATCAAAAATTATAGATACGTTGGAGACGTATCAGGCTTCCATTAAGAACCATCAACATTCATTTTCCTCTCAAACCCAACACCCTATTTCCTAGGGTTTCGGTTCAGAATCTGCTTTTTGAGGACATCACATAGTGTCTGATGCCCTTTGAGACTTTTGTACATCCCAGTCTCAAGCAATGTCTTCAGCCTGGCATTTTCATCAGCAATAGTAGTGGTATACTCAACAGAGGGGTTAGTTACCACATCAGCAGTTGAAGATATTGCAACAGTAGCAGTAGTGGAACATTCAGCAACAGAAGTAGCGTTATCACGCTCAAGGCATTTTAGACATGGTGGTTCAAATCCTTCCTGAGCGGGACTGATCTGTTGAGCGCATAGTGACTCGTTCTCTTTTTGAAGATCTTCATGAGCCGCTCTCAATTTCTCAAGTTCTTGCTTCCTTTGAAGATAATCGTAGGAAAGCTTTTCATGAGTTATTGAGAGCGTTTCATGACGACTTTCAAGTTCCTCGTACTTAACATGAAGATTTTTGATGTCTTCAATTAAGGACTGAGATCGGGTCATTTCCGCGTCCAACATGTCATCGCTTTTGTCTAACAATTTTTGGATATGTTCCATAGCTTTCTGTTGTTCAGTTGCAATTTTAGCAAGTGTTTTGTAGCTGGGTTTAGATTCATAGTCAGAGTCATCTTCACTTGATGTTTGAAAGTAAGCATCGCGTGAGTTTACCTTGGCACCACGTGCCATGAAGCGGTAGGTGGGAGCAGAGTCGTCCTTGTCATTAGCATCAGTGTTGGTGATGGAGCCATTGTCTTTAGTGTTGAAGATGGACTTGGCAACATAGGCTGTAGCTAGAGCCAGACTTGAAACGCCAGAGTCGGACTCCTCCTCAGACTCCACCTCTGCCTCCTCAGAAGCAGACTCCTCCTCTGAATCCATTTCCTTGCCAACAAAAGCACGAGCCTTGCCAGATGAGCTCTTCTTGTGTGATGAAGACTTGGACGAAGACTTGGAAGAATACTTTGAGGATTTCTTCTTCTTCTTGTCATCAGAATCATATTCCTTGCTCTTCTTCTTCTTCTTCTTCTTCTTCTTCTTCTTCTTGTTCTCATTGTCCCACTGAGGACACTCAGAGATGTAGTGACCAGGTTTCTTGCACTTGTGGCATGTTCTTTTCTTGTGGTCATGAGTAGAAGCCTCATCACTTCTCGAGCTGGATCTTGAAGACTTTCCGAAGCCTTTCTTCTTGGTGAATTTCTGGAACTTCTTCACAAGCATAGCAAGCTCTTTTCCAATGTCTTTAGGATCCCAGAACTGCAGTCAGATTCTTCTTCAGATGAGGAAACAACCTTTGCGTTCAAAGCGCAAGTACGTCCATAGCAAGGTCCATAGATATCTCTTTTCTCAGATAACTGGAACTCATGTGTGTGAGCCTCTCAAGTATGTCAGACGGATCGAGAGTCTTGAAGTCAGGGCGTTCTTGGATCATCAAGGCTAGGGTGTCAAACGAGCTGTCAAGTGATCTCCGGAGTGTCTTGACGATTTCATGCTTGGTGATCTCAGTGGCGCCAAGTGCATGAAGCTCATTTGTGATATCAGTGAGGCGATCAAACGTGAGCTAGACATTCTCATTATCGTTTCTCTTGAAGCGGTTGAAGAGGTTGCGAAGAACACTGATCCTATGGTCTCTCTGGGTTGAGACGCCTTCGTTGACCTTGGAGAGCCAGTCCCACACTAGCTTCACAGTTTCCAGAGCACTTACACGGCCATACTGTCCTTTGGTCAGATGACCACAGATGATGTTCTTGGCAGTTGAATCCAGTTGAATGAACCTCTTGACATCAGCATGAGTGATACCTTCACCGGCCTTGGGAATGCCGTTCTTCACGACATACCAGAGGTTGACATCAATGGCTTCAAGATGCATATGCATCTTATTCTTCCAGTAGGGGTAATCAGTGCCATCGAAGATAGGGCATGCAGCGGAGACTTTGATTATCCCTGCAGTCGACATTGCTAAAACTACAGGTGGTTAAACCGAATCACACAGAACAAGGGAGCACCTTGCTCTGATACCAATTGAAAGTGCTAGTTATCGACTAGAGGGGGGTGAATAGGCGATTTTTATGAAAGTCTTCAAAACACGGGGGCTTTGAAGACAAACACAACAATTGAACCTATTGATATGCAGCGGAAGGTATACTACACTAGACAAGCCATAGTCAAGTAAGCAATGAAGTGACAACACGAAGACTATTGGCAGCTAGGCAGTATGGATCAGAATGGAAGATGGTATGAAGCCAAACAGCAATAGTTAACACACAGTGAAGTCAATCAGATAAGGCAGGCAGGCAATGACTTCACGAAGACAAACTGTAATTAAAGAGAGGGAGAAGATAAAACCAGTTGCTTGGTGAGGACAGGGATTTGTTGGACGAGTTCCAGTTGCTGTGACAACTGTACGTCTAGTTTGGGAGGCTGAGATTCAACTCAGAAGACCGCGTCTTCACCTTATTCCCCTTGAGCTAAGGACACTTAGTCCCCGCCCAATCACTCTGGTAAGTCTTCAAGGTAGACTTCCGAACCTTCACAGACTTTGTTCACCGGCAATCCACAATGACTCTTGGATGCTCAGAACGCGACGCCTAACCAGTTGGAGGATTCACAATCCTCAAGTGTAACAAGTCTTCAGGTCACGCAGACAAAAAGACTTCAGTGATGCCTTACACTCTTTGGCTCTGGGTGTCTGGGCTTTGTCCTTGCAAGGCTCTTTCTCTCAAATTCTTCGGAGGTGGGTTGCTCTCAACCGACAAAAGTCATGCACTAACTCTGAGCAGCCACCAATTTATGGTGTAGGGGGTGGGCTATTCATTGCCAGGAGGCAACCCGACCTAATTTGTCTGAAATGACCCTGGGTCACTAAGGAACTGACACGTGTCCAACGGTCAGATTTCAAACACACGCGGCAGCTTGACTAGGGCTACAAGTAAAGCTGACTCATCCATCTCTGGATAAGATTTGCTCTCATTGTCTTCGCTCGAAGACATAGGATTTGGTTGAGCATCACTTTAGTCACTCTGATTTTGTTCACTTGGACCCCACTTAACAGTACGGTGGTTCCTATGACTCAACAAAGAAGAAAAGGAAACTACGAAACAGCTATGTCTTCGCACTCCATAGTCTTCACGTGAATGTCTTCTCGAGTCATAATCTTCATTGTGAATATCTTCACATACCACCATTATCTTCAATGTCTTCACACATTTTTAGGGGTCATCTCTGGTAGGTAAACCGAATCAATGAGGGACTACTACCTGTGTTATCCTGCAATTCTCACAAACACATTAGTCCCTCAACCAGGTTTGTCGTCAATACTCCAAAACCAACTAGGGGTGGCACAAGATGCACTTACACTATATGATTCACGTTTGACCTTTTGGTCTCAGTTTTCCGAGGCCATATCTGCATATGCTAGGCTCGTCAAGTTTAACCCGAGTATTCTGCGTGTGCAAAACTGGCTTGCACCCGTTGTATGTGAACGTAGAGCTTATCACACCTGATCATCACGTGGTGTCTCGGCACGATGAACTGTAGCAACGATGCATACTCAGGGAGAACACTTATACCTTGAAATTTAGTTAGGGAGCATCTTATAATGCTACCGCCGCACCAAGCAAAATAAGATGCATAAAGGATAAACATCACATGCAATCAAAATATGTGACATGATATGGCCATCATCATCTTGTGCCTTTGATCTCCATCTCCAAAGCACTGTAATGGTCTCCATCGTCACCGGCTTGACACCTTGATCTCCATTGTAGCATCGTTGTCGTCTTGCCAACTATTGCTTCTACGACTATCGCTACCGCTTAGTGATAAAGTAAAGCAATTACATGGCGATTGCATTTCATACAATAAAGCGACAACCATAAGGCTCCTGCCAGTTGCCGATAACTTTTAAAAATATGATCATCCCATACAACAATTTATATCTCATCACGTCTTGACCATATCACATCACAACATGCTCTACAAAAATAAGTTAGACGTCCTCTATTTTGTTGTTGCAAGTTTTACGTGGCTGCTACGGGCTTCTAGCAAGAATCGTTCTTACCTTCGCATCAAAACCACAACGATTTTTCGTCAAGTGTGCTATTTTAATCTTCAACAAGGACCGACCGTAGTCAAACTCGATTCAACTAAAGTTGGAGAAAATGACACCCTCTAGCCACCTGTGTGCGAAGCACGTCGGTAGAACCAGTCTCATGAACGCGGTCATGTAATGTCGGTCCGGGCCGCTTCATCCAACAATACCGTCAAATCAAAGTAAGACATTGGTGTCAAGCAATATGACTATTATCGCCCACAACTCTTTGTGTTCTACTCGTGCATATAACATCTACGCATAGACCTGGCTCGGATGCCACTGTTGGGGAACTGTAAGTCCATCTAGTGCCCCTTAGTGATTTTGGTGTATTGAAGACTTATAGGTTAAGGGACTGATGCATTTGTGAGTGTACACAGGTCTATAAGTCTATGAGGAGTTTGATATTTACAGAGAAAGTTGACCCCTAAAAATGAATGTCTTCAACTGAAGACTTTGGATTTCTGAAGACTTTGAAAGTGAAGAAATTGGTGTGACCGTGAAGACTTGATATTCATGCGAGGAATATGAAGCGTGAAGACTTTTGTTTTCGTAGTTTCATTTTCTCTTTCTTGAGTCATAGGAAACACCGTACTGTCAAAGGGGGTCGAGGAAAAACTATGGAAAAGTTTCCAAGTGATGCTCATCTCAAAATTCTATACCTACCAATCCTTTCGATTGAAGCCATTGGAAATCTCATGCAGTTCAGTCAATTTCTTCAGTGACAAAGACGAAGTTCTTCTGGTCTCTGAGGAATTTGTTCTGAGTGAGGAGTTAGGAATTCGCAGTGCGGATTGCCTACAAGTGAGGAACATGATAGCCCTGAGGAATTTGATAGTCAAATTTCTGACCGTTGCTGTGCTATGCGCTAGCTGAGGGAGTCCTGGACTAAGGGGTCATCGGCGGTCCGGCCTGTTAGCCATGGGCCGGACTGATGGGGCTGTGAAGATACGAAGACCGAAGACTACACCCGTGTCCGGATGGGACTCTCCTTGGCGTGGAAGGCAAGCTTGGCGACCAAATTTGTAGATTCCTTTCCTTGCAACCGACCTTGTGTAACCCTAGATCCTCCTGGTGTCTATATAAACCAGAGGACTTAGTCCGGAGGGAGGAGAGACTCATTACCATAGTCATACAGGCTAGACTTCTAGGGTTTTAGCCATTACGATCTCGTGGTAGATCAACTCTTGTAATACTCATATTCATCAAGATCAATCAAGCAGGAAGTAGGGTATTACCTCCATAGAGAGGGCCTGAACCTGGGTAAACATCGTGTCCCCTGCCTCCTATTACCATCGACCTTAGACGCATAGTTCGGGACCCCCTACCCGAGATCTGCTGGTTTTGACACCGACATTGGTGCTTTCATTGAGAGTTCCACTGTGCCATCCCGGAAAGGTTTCGATGGCCCCTTTAATCGTCAACAATGACAATGTCCAAGGAGGAACCTTCCTCCCCGGACAGATCAACGTGTTCGGCGGCTTCGCACTGCGGGCTAACTCGCTTGGCCATCTGGAGCAGATCTATAGCTACGCCCCTGGCCATCAGGTCAGATTTGGGAGCTTGAACTACGTCGCGGACATCCGTGGAGACTTGATCTTTTCCGGATTCGAGACCACGGCGACCGCTCCTGGTCACCTCGACGAACATGACCTAAATCTGTCGTAGGACCGCTTTCAGGAGATAGCTCCTGTAACTGCTCTGGCCTTAGACCCGGAGCATACTGCACCATCCAAGGACGGGAAGCTCAACCCCGCCACGGAGGCCACAGATCCCGCGACGTTGGAGCCACACATGGACCTAAACTCATGGGACATCTGCGTTATCGGAACTCCGGACTCGTCTCCGGTCATAAGTTCCGAACCATATGAGCCCGCGAGCGCCGAACTTGATCGTTTATCGATCTTCGAATTCGGCGTCGCAGACATCTTCCAACACTCGCCCTTTGGCAATGTGCTAAACTCATTAAAGAATCTGTCCCTGGAGGGGGACTCACAGCCGAATTATGTCCGGTTCGAACTGGAGGCCGATGATGGGGGAGAACTTCGCTTCCCACCCACCACCCACTTCATAGCCACTATCGAAGACTTAACCGACACGCAGGACTATGACTCCGAAGACATTGACGGTATGGACGACGATGCCGGAGACGAGGAGGCCCAAAACCCGCCGTTCACTGGACGATGGACGGCCACTTCCTCATATGACGTATACATGGTGGATACGCCAAAAAATAATAGCGGCGATGACAAAGAAAACCCAGCAAAGTAGGACACTCCTAAAACACAAGCAAAGCGCTAGCATCAGCGGCGCCACTCTAAATCCCGCCGCAGTAGGAACAGCAACACCGGCACAGGAGACGACAACACTCCGGATGGTGCCGAAGACACAGAAGAACCCGATGAACAAACTGCCGAACAGGACAATCGGGAATCAGGGCATGTCAGCCCTGACGAACAGGCCATACAAGAAGACTCGGAGGACGGTAGTTACCGTCCGCCCTCCGAGGAGGAGGTGAGCCTCGGCAACGAAGACTTCATCGTGCCTGAGGAGCCTCTGGAGCAGGAGCGCTTTAAGCCTCAGCTATTAGCCACTGCGAGGAGACTGAAAAAGAAGCAACAGCAGCTTCAAGCCGATCAAGACCTGCTCAATGACAGATGGACCGATGTCCTGGCAGCCGAGGAATACGGCCTTAAACGCCCAGCCAAAAGTTACCCGAAGCACAGATTACTACCTCAGTTCGACGATGAGGCGCCAGACCCTGCACCAACATCACGCAATGCGGCTGATCGGCCACCACGTGGTCGGGATAAAACATCAACCCAAGCCAAAAACCAGACTGTCCCACCCCGCCGTAAAGGCAGGGATAAGACAGCTCGGGGCTATACATATGACCTCCGTCAAGACCTGGACAGAAGAGCAGAACATACAAGATCGATCTACAGATCACGAGGACGCGCCTTGACGCGCGAGGACGACTATCTATTTGAGCGTGACAAACCTAGTCACGCCCGGGCCGAAAACCGCAGACGGACTCCATCAGAGCTACGTCGCAATGTGGCCCGATATAGAGGCGCCGCACACCCTCTTTGCTTCACCGACGAAGTAATGGACCACGAATTCCCAGAAGGGTTTAAACCCGTAAACATCGAATCATACGATGGAACAACCGATCCCACGGTATGGATCGAAGATTTTATTCTCCACATCCACATGGCCCGCGGGGATGACCTTCACGCCATCAAATACCTCCCACTAAAACTTAAAGGACCAGCTCGGCACTGGCTAAACAGTCTACCCAAAAATTCTATTGGCAGCTGGGAGCACCTGGAAGAAGCTTTTCTCGACAACTTCCAAGGTACATATGTTCGGCCACCAGATGCCGATGACTTAAGTCACACAGTTCAACAGCCCGGGGAGTCACCCAGGAAGTTCTGGACTAGGTTCCTAACTAAAAATAACCAGATCGTCGACTGTCCGGATGCCAAAGCCCTGGCGGCCTTTAAACACAGCATGTGTGACGAATGGCTCGCCCGCCACCTCGGCCAAGAAAAGCCAAAATCCATGGCAGCCCTCATGGCACTCATGACCCGCTTTTGCGCGGGTGAGGATAGTTGGCTGGCTCATAGCAAAAACACAGCCAGCAAGGCAGGCCCCTCTGAGATCAAGAACAACAACGGCAAGCTCCGACACAGCAGACACAAACGCCGAAGCAACGGTGACAACACTGATGACACTGCTGTCAACGCCGGATTCAGCGGCTCCACGTCCGGTCAGCGGAAAAAGCCGTATACAAGGAACAATCAGGGACCATCCGGCTTGGATCGCATACTCGACCGTCCGTGCCAAATCCATGGCACCCCAGACAAACCAGCCAACCATACCAACATAGATTGCTGGGTTTTTAAACAAGCCGGCAAGTTAAATGCCGGGACCAAGGAAAAGGGATCGCAGAGCGAGGACGATGACGAGGAACCACGACAGACAAACACAAGGGGACAAAAGAGTTTCCCCCTCAGGTCAAAATGGTGAACATGATATATGCTACACATATCCCCAAAAGGGAGCGCAAGCGCGCACTAAGGGACGTTTATGCGATAGAGCCAATCGCCCCAAAATTCAACCCATGGTCATCGTGCCCGATCACTTTTGATCATCGGGATCATCCGACCAGTATCCGGCATGGTGGATCAGCCGCACTAGTCCTGGACCCAATCATTGATGGATTCCACCTAACGCAAGTCCTCATGGACGGTGGCAGCAGCCTCAATCTGCTCTATCAGGATACAGTGCGCAAAATGGGCATTAACCCATCAAGGATCAAGCCCACAAGGATTACCTTTAAAGGAGTCATACCAGGTGTAGAGGCCCGCTGTACGGGCTCAGTCACACTAGAGGTAGTCTTCGGATCTCCGGAAAACTTCCGAAGCGAGGAATTAATCTTCGATACCGTCCCCTTTCGCAGCGGCTATCACGCACTGCTCGGACGAACCGCATTTGCTCGATTCAATGCGGTACCTCACTATGCTTATCATAAGCCCAAGATGCTCGGTCCACGCGACGTTATAACGGTCAACGGAAACATGGAACGCTCCCTCCATATAGAGGAGCACACCGCCGCCCTAGCAGCAGAAGTACAACGCGAACTTTTCAAGCAGAACCGTAATCCGGCTGCCGAGCCCCTGGACACCGCTAAAAGAGTCCGGACTATGCTGCAACAGGACATCTCGGTTCGTCAAGAGCTTGATTAGCAATTCGGCCTCCGTCCCAGCCCCGATCAAGTAGTGGCATTCATACCACGCATACATAATTACGCACTCGAAATTCCATGGGCATCGACGGAGGCACAGCTAGTTTGTGATCCATAGTTCGGCTAGACCGATACCGGACACAAGTATACTTTCACCATTTCCTTTTTTCCTTTTTCAGATTTTCTTTTACATAAGCCTTCTTCGACGGCCGGATTACTGGCCCTATCAAAGGATGAAATACACCAAAGAAGCAAGGGGCTTTGACGTACAAGGGAGGGCCCAGGTGGTCTCTGCTAACGATCGCTATACCTGTTTTACATACCCGCACGCAGCTCGCTGTTGGTCATGGCATGTTAATAGCCCTACTCACTTATTGCATTACTTGCACAAATACGCCTCGACGTATTAATCAAATCACAAGGGAAATTAATCGGCAGTGTCAGCTTATTACTTAATTTTTTCCTTGCCTCTGTATTTATTACTAATCGCACCCGTACATTCTGGTACATACTACTTTGCCAGGGGCTTCATCACGCCCCGCAACACGGCAATAAAGTCCGAACACTTTTTATTGTATAGTTCGGCACCCCGAACTTATAGCATTATATGCATCGGCTCCGAATCATGTCTTTGGTCAATAGTTGGGTTGCCAGGCTCCAGTGCTTACTACCTTACGTTCCGCTATATCGGCTAGTGTAGTAAAGGGAGAACTACTGCGATTGTGTCCCGGTTCTTCCGGACGAGCACCTTAGTAGAGAAAGCCGAAAACTGACTGTCATGATGTGGCGAGAGCTGGTCAGCTGTTTGAGAGGTTTCAAATCCTTAGAGATTTTTTACGCTTTAGGCGAGGAATCGGTTTCTATCCGATCAGGTGTGTATAGCGCCCCTGGTTCGGCCTTCCGAATACCAGGGGCTTTGTCAAAATTCTCATTCTCAAACTCCTATGGCTAAGTGAGGGCGATAAAATCCGTATTGTCTGATTGCCTTGTTCGTTGCGCTAAACACCTCCTTTAAGGACCAGAAGGTGGAGTACAGAGTGTTTAGATTTATCCCGAACACCCCCGTAGTATCTATGTGGGGGCAGAAGCTGACGACTGGTTAACCCTTAGATTTCATAAACGGCCGCACAGGAGGTAAAGTTTTAAGAGTCACAAGCATTATATTACATAACGACCTTGTTTCATATTACAGGACATGATAACATGAATGTTCTCATGGGAATATAACATCCTTCGAACATTGCTCTACCACAAGGCGGGATCCCTCCAGGACACTATCAAAATATAGCTCGGGTCGACGGTGCTCCTTGCCCTCAGGCGGTCCCTCGGTCATCAGCTTCTTGGCATCCATCTTCGCCCAGTGCATCTTGACGCGAGCAAAGGCCATCTATGCACATTCCATGCAGACTGACCGCTTCACGACTTCAAGCCATAGGCAGGCACTCACAAGCCGCCTCACAAGTCCGAAGTAGCTGCTGGGCATAGGCTCGGCAGGCCATAACCGGACTATTAGGTCCTTCATGGCTAGCTCGGCTGCCCTGTGCAACTCGACCAGTTGTTTCAGCTGGTCGCTGAAGGGCACCGGATGTTCTGGTCTGAGGTATTGAGACCAGAACAACTTCTCCGTAGAACTCCCTTCTTCGGCTCGATAGAACTCGACAACATCTGATACGCTGCGCGGCAAATCCATAAACGCCCCTGGCACTACAAAAAAAAGACACATCCGTGACATTTTGGGCCGAACGAAAATCTTTTCTGTCATACTTATGACACTTCTATGACGATAATTGTGACAAAACCTGGTATCATCATAGATGTGGTGGGGTCCTACTTCTATGACAAAAAATCATGACAGAAAATGGGCCTTTCGTCCTGGGCGGGCCGGAGACGCAGTTGCATGACATTCTTTGGGCCGTCCATGACGGAAAAAACCGTGGTAGAAGCGAGGGCGCGGAAAATATCGGGGAGTCCCCGGTTACGGTGGGTGGTCGGGGGCCGAGCGATGCGCGTTTCTCTCGTACGTACACGCGTGTGTGCGAGGCGTTGGGCTCTAACTGAATCCGAGTGAGGCGTTGGGCTCTAACTGAACCCGAGCGATTTCACTGCAGGCTACGCGTTACTGAACCCGAGCAATTGATCGATGGCTGTTAACTGAATCCGATCGAGCGATTCCTTCGCTACTGCTGCTAACTGAAGCCGATCGATGCTGCCTCTGGATGAACAGTGAGCATTGCGGGGGGGGGGGGGTTGGATGAACAGTTCTCGGTGGGGGTGGATGAATAGGACCCCGTGGTGTTGCCTCTGGATGAACAGTACCCCGATCGATCGAGCCGGTTGGGGCTGGATGAACAGGACCCCGTGGAGGGCTGGATGAACAGTAGATGGTGGAGGGCAGGATGAACAGTAGCCCGTGGAGGGCTGGTTGAACAGTAGCCCGTGGAGAGGGCTGGTTGAACAATAGCCGGTGGAGTAGAGCGCGATGGAGGTTGGATGAACAGGAGCCCGTGGATGAACAGTCGCAGGTGGAGGCTGGAGGAGGTTGACGGTGGATGAACAGTAGCCCGTGGAGGTTGGAGGGGGTCGATGGTGGAGATGAACAGTATCCCGTGGAGTCCCGTTTTGCGGTACGCCACACCCCTCCCGATGAACAGGACCCCCGTTTCGATCGTAGCGCTCCAACACAAGTATGTTTCCTCCGTTTTGCGGTACGCCACACCCCTCCCGGTCAACAGGACCCTCGTTTCGACCGTAGGAGGTCCGTTTCCTCCGTTTGGCGGTACGCCAGACCCCTCCCAATGAACAGAATCCCGTTTCGAACGTGGCCGATCGAACACAAGGCTGTTTCCTCCGTTCTGCGGTACGCCAGGCCTCGTTTCCATCGGCTGTTCCGTCCAAGCCCTCCCGATGAACATGACGACGCATTCTGTTCCGACCCAGCCGGTTGGCTCCCCATGAACACGACGACGACGCTGTTTCTCCATTCCGACCCAGCCATGTACACGAGCCCTGGTCGTACGTATGTGCGAGTGGGTGTTCGAGACGCTGCCCGTATGTACGTACGTGGCCGTATTTTCTTTCTTGCACACTGACCCTTGTACATACGTGTACATGCTACGTGTGCGCCTCTACTATGACACGTGCGCGCCTCTACATCGACCAATATGTACATACACGTTCGCGACCAGAATGACAACGCTACATACGCTTCGACCAGGTGGGTCCCGACTGTCAGGCACTTCCTTGCCTGCGAAGATGTAGCTGGTGGGTCCCAGCAGTCAGGGGGGTGAATCGTGTTTTTTTACCCGGACGCACTTCCTTGCGTGCGAAGATGTAGCTGGTGGGTCCCAGCAGTCAGGGGGAAATGTTTTTTTTGTGAAATACGGTGGCCCGTCCGGTGGGTCCCCGCTGTCAGGTGGAGGAATAATTATTTTGCGCGTAATAAGGAGGCACTTCCTTGCTGCGGCCATGGACCCAGCTGTCAGCCTCTCCACGTACAGTCCACGTCCGTTGGAAGCCGTTCCTTGACCACGTTGACCACGCCGCGCCGAGAGCACCAGGGCGGTGGACGACGGCGAGGCCTAGGAAGGGGACGACGCGGAGCCGGGGAAGACGCGGTAGTGGATGCCCACGCGTAGAGGAGTATGAGGGTTTGCTATGGTGTGAGGCTGTCGTCGCCGCAGAATAACAGGGGGTGTGGGTGAGTAGAGTGATGGCCTGGCCAGCGGTGGGAGTAGTAGGGGCGGTGAGGCCTCCGCCACATCGCAGCCGGCCATGGGGGGCAGGAGCACGAGGCACGACCGGCGCTAGTTTGGGCGGCTGGAGCAAGAAGACCAGGGGTTGAAGAAGCACTACAGCCGTTGGATGGACATCGTACGGTCAGTGGAGCTAGAATCGTGCATATTGACTAAGTTGACAAAGCCCTCCGTCCCCGTCAACTTAGTAGGCCCACAAGTTAGCCTGCCACTATACTGGGTCCCAGCTAGCAGGGGGAGTATTCATTTTTTGTGCGTAATAAGGAGGCACTTCCTTGCGTGCGAAGATATAGCTGGTGGGTCCAAGCTGTCAGCGGCGGTAACGTTTTTTGTGAAATACAGAGGCCCTTTCGGTGGGTCCCAGATGTCAGGTGGAGGAATCATTATTTTGCACGTAATAAGGAGGCATTTCCTTGTGTGCGGCCGTGGACCCAGCTGTCAGCCTCTCCACGTATAGTCCACTTTAGATGCATGTCGGTTGTTGACCACGTTGACCAGGCCGCGCTGAGAGCACCAGGGCGATGGACGACGGCGAGGCCTAGGAAGGGAACGACACGGAGGCAGGGAAGACTCGACAGTTGTTTCCCACGCGGAGGGGAGTACGACTGTACGAGGGTTTACTGGTTCGTCTGCCGTCGCCGGAGAATAACAGCAGGTGTGGGTGAGTAGAGGGATGGCTAGGCCAGCGATGGGAGTACGGTGGGGCGGTGAGGCCTGCGCGGCAGCACAGCTGGCCGCGGGGAGGAGGGGGCAGGCAGTCCCGCCGGCGCTTGTTTGAGCGGCTAGAGCAGGAAGAGCAGAGATTGAAGAAGCACGACGGCCGTTGGATGGAAATCCAACAGTCACTGCTTGTGCGTCAACCTTTTTTTAGGAACGCCTCAAATCTATGGAAAACAGCATACAGCCCATCTGCCATTATTTCTAATAGTTTACAGCCCATTTGCTAATTCTTAAGGTTTTTTTGGAGCCCATATTCTTTTTGTATATTTCGGTGCGGTCCAAATTGTTTTTAATCCCGAAATTTCGAGTCACATTCAAACTGATTTTAAAAATAAATGTATATCAATATAAAATCCAACAAATTGTCCACGCATAAAAATCAATGCAATTTAAAATCTCGAAATGAAAAAAAGAAATTTGAAACTAATTGCCGGTTTGATGTGTTTGAAAAATGTACAACCCATTTGTCATTACTGATAGGCCATTTTCTCGGCCAGCTGAATGAAGCTCTCCTCGTCTTGAAAGATTTGCAGCCCAACAGGCCTGACAAAGCGACTTACTTGGCAAATCACAAAAAAATTGGGTTGTGGCCGTGGACCCAGCTGCGGCCATGGACCCAGCTGTCAGCCTCTCCACGTACAGTACTCTTCCGATGGAAGTCGGTCGTTGACCACATTGACCATGCCGCGCCGAGAGCACCGAGAGCAGGCGACCCGACCGGCGCTGCTTTGGGCGGCTGGAGCAAGAAGACCAGAGGTTGAAGAAGCACTATGGCCGTTGGATGGACATCGTACGGTCACTGGAGCTAGAATCATTCATATTGACTAAGTTGACAAAGCCCTCTGTCCCCGTCAACTTAGTAGGCCCACAAGTCAGCCACCCACTATGGTGGGTCCCAGCTAGCAGGGTGTATTCATTTTTTTGTGCATCATAAGGAGGCACTTCCTTGTGTGCGAAGATATAGCTGGTGGGTCCGACCTGTCAGCGGGGGGAACATTTTTTCCGCGAAATACAGAAGCCCTTCCCATGGGTCCTAGCTGCCAGGTGGAGGAATCATTATTTTGCGCGTAATAAGGAGGCATTTCCTTGCGTGCGGCCGTGGACCCAGCTGTCAGCCACTCCACGCACAGTCCACTTCTGATGGATGTCGTTCATTGACCACGTTGACCAGGCCGCGCTGAGAGCACCAGGGCGATGGACGACGGCGAGGCCTAGGAAGGGAACGACACGGAGGCAGGGAAGACTCGGCAGTTGTTTCCCACGCGGAGGGGAGTATGACTGTACGAGGGTTTACTGGTTCGTTTGCCGTCGCCGGAGAATAACAACAGGTGTGGGTGAGTAGAGGGATGGCTAGGCCAGCAATGGGAGTACGGTGGGGCGGTGAGGCCTGCGCGGCAGCATAGCCGGCCGCGGGAGGAGGGAGCAGGCAGTCCCGCCGGCGCTTGTTTGAGCGGCTGGAGCAGGAAAAGCAGAGATTGAAGAAGCACGACAGCCGTTGGATGGACATCCAACAGTCACTGCTCTCGTGTGCATTATTTCTAATAATGTACAGCCCATTTGCTAATTCTTAAGATTTTTTTTGGAGCCGATCTTCTTTTTGTTAGCAGTACACCCCATATTGTGGCCACGGTTAAAAAGTATACAAATTTTTTGCATATTTCGGTGTGGTCAACTGTTTTTAATCCCGAAATATCAATTCACATTCAAACTATTTTGAAAAATAATTTATATAAATATGAAATCCAAATAATTGTCCATGCATAAAAATCAATGGAATTTAAAATCTTGTAATGAAAAAAAATGAAACTAATTCCCGGTTTGATGTGTTTAAAAAATGTACAGCCCATTTCTGGGCAAACCGAATGAAACTCTCCTCGTCTTCAAAGATTTGCAGCCCAGCAGGGCTGATAAAGCAAGTAGGCCTCGCTTGGGTATTTCTTTAGAAAAATAGAACTGGGCTATCCATTTTCAGCAAGAAAAAAACACAACTTGGCTCATGATGTGGTAAACATAAATAAAACCCTGGCTAGACGGGCCACAGCCCCCGCACAGCCCCGTTGTAACCCCGATCCGTCGCTAAAACTAGTATAAATAACAACTGCTTGTTCCTAAAAAAACTGCGCGACCTGCTGGGTCCCTACTGTCATCCTCTCGTAGTGTAATTCTCTCGTTTATTGACTACGTTGACAATGGCGTGAGCCCCAGATGTCCAACCATTAGGAGGAACCATATTTTTGGGCTTGTAATATAGAGGCACTTGCTTGCGTACTGCCATGACGCTGGTGGGTCCCTACTGTCATCCTCTCCACGTACAATCTTCTCCTTGTTCCTCTCGGTTGTTGACGACGTTGACAACGCAAGAGGGCGGCACACCGCGCACGGCGAGTGAACCAAGGCCGCAAGGCGGAGGACGACGGTGAGGCCTCGGACGGAACGAACAGGAGCCGTGGAAGATGCACCAGTCCAGTCGCAGGCGGAGGGGAGTACGAGGATTGACTGGTTCGGGTGCGGGTGCGTGTTGGGGCTGACGTCACCGGAGAATAACAGGACATGTGGGGGAATAGAGGGAGGGACTGGCCAATGTTGGAGGGTACGTACGGTAGGGCGGCGGAGGCGCAGCCAGCCATGGGAGGCGGGAGCAGGCGGAGACGATGGGGTGGTTTGGTTTGGGTGGCTGGAGGAAGAAGAAGACAAGAGATAGAAGATACATGACAGATGTTGGATGTCAATCCAACGGCTGGTAGGCAAAATCGTTTGTTGACTGGCTAGTAAGTCGACACCACCTTGGATAGGTTATTTCCTCGCGGGTCCCAAATGTCAGAATCAAAATCTGTCACGGCCATGCAGCCCTTCCTATGAAAATTTACAGCCCATTTGATGTGCATGTTGGAAATAAGTTTGTGGGTGCAGGTGGGGGCTAATCACTTGGCTTCTGTAATGCACAGTGAGCTCAAGCAGCCGGTGAGAGTGATGTTATTTCCCTTGGTTGGGATTTGTTATTTGTTACAATATTTCACTCTAAATTAAATGACTGGCAAGCCATTTGCCTTGCTTCAAAGAAAATATGACAGTCACAGCCGAGTTGAAAAGGGCAAGAACATCTAACTCCAGCTTACAAACTGTACAAAAGCACGAGGGTTAATTGTTCATCAGGTTTACAAAAAAACCCAGGTTGAAAAGGGCAACAACATCTAACTCCAGCACTGTTTTTGGCAGTCACAGTCAAATGGATCGGTCAGGTCCATAGAATGAACATCCTGGGTTGTAAAATTTACTGGATTATGACCACAATATGTTGTAAATAGAAGCCCGGCACGTTCAGAAGCTCTTTTGCCCACCTGAAACTCCTTTTTTTGCTCTTCCACATACCCATCCGTCAAAACCATGCTACTGATAAACTTAAGCCTGATGGACAATAGTAACCTCGCATTCAGCAGGAAGAATCTGGCAAATCTAGTGTTTGCACGGTTGGCTACATATTGTTCTAGCGTTATTGTCTTCAATCGAATCTCATGAGAAGTGAGAAAAACCCAATTGGTTATAACTTTCTTACCCCGTCCTGTTGCCTAAATAGACATGAAGATTGAAAACAGTTAAGGTCTAAAAAAAGGAGTGTCGAAAGAGCAACAGCTGAACGGTTAATTCTAGTACACTATATGCGGGCTTCCAATATGCGTGAAATTATCACCTTCATATACAACTTCTCCAGACATGGAAAGCATTGTAGCAAGCCAATAATCTTGTTCAGATCAAAACTATTCATTTGGATATATAAGATCTTGACAGAATCTAGCACCATTGATAGGCCATCCATGGAGAAACTCTTCATTGAGCATAGAACATAATATTAGTACAAAATGTGTGCTCCAAGATGACATATAACTTATGCGCAGAAATTTAAAATGCAGCTTATGGTTACAAGTGTAGATGATAATGTAAAGTACCTGAAGAACTGTGGAGCCAAACACCATATTGAAATGAGCACAGAGATCATGTATTACACCCAAGGTCTCCAGTTTAGACGCAGAGAGGACGGTTATTTGCAACGGTGAATAACTAGAATCAATGATCAACCTTTGAAGTGAAGGGGCATCTTGGATGATGAGCTGCCTTCCGTCAAAACAAATTCCAATTCTTACAAGGTTAGGCGACTTTATTTGGAGACAACCGATTCTAACTGTGAAAACAAGCACCAAGCACTCCATGGCAGGGCAGCTGGAGTGGATGATGCTGTGCAATGAGGCCTCCGATATACGAACCCGCACAAGTGGTAGTTTCTTCAGAAATGGGAGTCGAAGGTTTAGTACCAGATTGTCTGGTAGGTCGCACAACGCAAAGGTGGTGGTGTGGAGAGAGTGGAGGAAAACCGCGAGATGGACATCGGTGCTGAGGGCACAAGTAGATGGCGTTCGGTATCTGGTAGGTGATTTCCAGGGGAATAGTAGAACTCAAGCAGCTGTAGTTCTGTGAATTCAGGGGATTTTAGCCAGGCGTCCACCGTGCAGGGCATGGTATGCTTGCTCAGGTAGCATGACGGGATGCAGAGGCTTTGAACGGAGCCCTGGTGGGAGGAGATGATGGCTCTGGGGATTTCAAAATCATTGAAGAGAGATAGCTGACGACAGTCGAGATTAAGGGGCACGGCGCGCCATAGAGGGCACCACCGAATTGACAGGACTTGGGTGCGGCAGCAATCCTTGGTGGGGAGAAGCGAGATGATCTCCCCAAGGACGGCGTCCGGGAGATCGCTGATGCGGTCCACCCGAGATTCTACAGGTTCCTGGGATCCGGTGGGGGCGGGGTCAGCCGACTCCATTTTCCTCGAGGGCGTCGCGTCGCGCTCACGGATTTGAGCAGAGTAACGAATGATGGGCCTAGTTGTAGTGCGAGTGAAGAAGAAGGGGAGCTGGGGTTTTCTATAGTAGTGAGGAAGAAGGGGAGCTGGGGTTTTCTGTAGGAGTGAGGTGAGGAATTTGGGGGTACGAGTGGAGCGAGCTGACGTGAGGTGGGTGGGAGTGAGGAGGAAGAAGAACACCCAGGTTTTTTTGGGGGGCGGTGTGCTGAGTGTGGGTACCGCCTCTCATTCAGTAAATATATGGACTTTTGAATTGATTTTACTATTTACTAGGGTGGATGGGCTGTTTTGTCTTGGGCCCAGAGAAACAATTACTACTAGTACAGTGGAGACACTCTACAGCTACCCAGAAAAACAATTACTACTAGTACAGTGAATACAATATCGCTTCTGGCTCCTCCTAGGTCATCGAAACGTCTCCTTCTACTGAATGCCGTTATACTTTTGTTCACCGACATGCGGGCCATGCAGCGCACGGGCCCAAATGCCATCCACCAAATTAGAAGGCAGTATGCAGGCGGAGAGTCACCCCGGTCGTTGCACGGCAATAACGAGCCGTCGTATCACAAAACCCCACCTCCCCGCAGTCTAAGTTTGACGGACGAAGCAACCATCATTTCACTCTTCGCTGAATCCCCTTCTCCCTCACCATCTTCAAGAAAGGCAACACTCGCATCTGCCACTGTTCTTCTCTCCCAACGAAGGGAAGGTAAGCGGATCCGTGATGTTGGTATATTTTCGTTTAGAAAAAAAAGAACTTTTGCAAAGCAGTAACCGATCCTCACTCTCTTTTTTGTTTCATTGTCATTGCGATTGTGTTTTCCTTTCAGTGGCCTCCTAGTACTCGTCAGTTTCATGATGGACGAAGGAGAACCAGGCAAAGATCTGCCGATATTGGAGCAGACGTGGGAGGCTAATCCCCACGAGACAGAGAGCTCCAAGAAGATGGAGGCAGCCACTGAGCCAACCCCAGATACGCTCATGGCCACTACTGAGATGGTCAACGCCCCGTTTGAGGTTACAACCCCCGTGGCACTGCAGGAGCAGTTTTCCCCCTTCGAGGATGTGTCCCCCCCCCCCCCCCGCTGAGCTGCCCAAGGTGATTTTCTTCTTTGCCGATCTCGATTGTGGTTTTTCATCTAAGTATGTGGTGATGAATAATGCAAAATTTTATTAGCTTCGATGCCATGCTATACATAGTGGTTTAAATAACTTGTGTTTCTTATGTTGGAAAGTAATTTAGAATTTGTTTCTGTTTCAATTAGAGCCCTGATGCAGACAAGGATTGTGTGGTTGTACATGTCACTCGCTATGAGGCGGATGACCTGAATATACGCACTGGGAAAACAGATTTTTTAGGCTGTTGGATCCTGGAAGCCATTTGCGCTTATACCAATGAAGAGTTGTATTCCAGCCTCACTGTTGTCAGGCGTGTTGTCCAGGGTGTACTGAAGCACAAGAAGTTCAAAGCTACTCCTTCGTTTGTGAGGCATACTGTTCTTGTCAAGCTTACGCAGGAAGATGACGTGGCATGCCTCCACAAACAAGTTTATGACTGGCAAAGCCACAAGGTTTTCTTCATGAAGGTTCACAGGATTGAGCTGCTGCCGGACGTCCTCGATGATGTTCATGGCAAGGTCCGTCTTGTGTCCAGCCCAAATTAGATTGAGGCATGAAATACTTGCCCCAGCTAGTGTTTAATAGTAGTTTGGATTCTGTCTAATTATCCGAACCTTGCCTGTTATCGAGCCCTCTGGGGCTAGTACTCTGTTTGAATCCGTCTATGGGAACTGCTGCTACTTTTGTGTGCCCGTGAATCATCGTAATTGTTGCTGAAACAGATGCGTCCTCACTAGTTTTATCATACGAGCAGTGTGTGTTTTGATGAAATAGAGTACTCGTTCGAGAACTGTGCGCCGACGTATACATAAGTACTTGTAAACATTGTTGGTGCTACCCCACTTATAAGCAGTTGTGCAAAACACGGCACATTGGCTCAGCTCGCTTCAACACTAGGCTATCGACCAGCTAACAATCAACAATCTGCTGTCTCACATATAAGCAACTATGTATCTTGTTACAGTGGTTCATGCAGTTAACTGAGGCCACAATGTAAATTCCAAACGTTCACACGCTAGTCCAGCGTTCATGTGGAACACTCACATTAAACTCGGCTTCATAAAAAACTTGAAAAGCATAATTATGCAATTTTATACATCTCAATGATTCATACAACATAACAAACATATACTAGTTAATAGCAAAAGACAAAGTTGAGAGAAGGTTTACAAATCAGGAAAAACAAGCAAGGCTTCTCTGAGCAAAGGGCCTCCCAGCAGGCTTAAATTTCCTGGAGTTCACTCTGGTTTTTTCTTGTTGCACCATCCAGGGTTAAGTTCTCTCATTCCAGAATAACCAATTATAATTGTGTTCTCAGCTGGAATGCTGAACTAAACCATGCAATGTACTGACCAGCTGAAAGTCTTGTGCATTCCACTAAATTTAAGTGCCGCTATTTGCAGAAATAAGCAGACCACAATGCCTCTTGTCCGCGCACCTGTCCCAAAAACCTCCGTGCAGCCGGGCCAGCTTGTCCTCGGTCCATGGATGAACTGGAGGAAAGTGCATTCTGGACTAGGATGCAGATGTTTTCGCTCGTCCCTGCACTGCAATCAGGAAGTAAAACATATGAATCAACTTCTTTTAGATTGCGTTGGTCATTCTACCTAGTAACTACCAATGTAGGAATACCTGGAAGACGGGTGGTTAGACGATGGCAACGAGGGATAGCCATCTCATTTTGCGCAGTTCTACTAAAACTGAGGTGTGTGCTTTTGATTGCGCGGATAGAAACGATACGGAGATAGACATCCCGAAACGATATGGAGATAGACATCCCTGTTTGCGCAAATACGAAATACGGTTATTTAAACAGTGACAGATATTTGCAGTGGCGTATGATTAACGGCAGCATCTATTGTGTTATAATTGGCACTAGATTGACAGTATGAAAGTGTCCTTAAGTAAGTAGCATCACATCACATCAACACTGCCACTAGATTAACATGCAGAACAATAGCATTAGTATTACTGTCATGAGAGTAGCACATGGTCAGTAAATGTGCAATCAAATTTGTGCAGTTCCACTGGGATGAAGCAATGTTAGCGGTGTGAGATTTAACTGCAAAAACACAATTCATGGGAAATAAAGCAAGACGGAAGCACTTCATAAAATGGTGGTGGCATTGCTTCAATTTATCGATGGCACTAGACCATTACTTATAGTGACATTAGGTGGCATTGCTTAATCTTCATGTGATTTTACATTAACGGTAGCGATATGGGCGTAGGGACAGCAGAGGCATACAGTGGTGAGGCAGATGTGGTTGCCGAGAGCGGCAAACACTCAGGCAGCATGTCTGCATTTGTCCCATTTTTATCTCCTCGGCGACATTTTCCTATGTGAGCACAGGAAATCTAGACCTGCTCATTCTCATTTGCGTTGTCCCCCAACACCCGTCACTTTCTTTCCTTTTTCAACCAAGAGATAGGTCCACTTCCCCCGCCCTTCGCCATCCACCATGCTTTCTTCGTCTTTTCAACCAAGAGACCAGTCTGGTAGCCAGTATCTACTACTTTCCCTCGTTTCCTCTTAGAACGAAGTCCTAGATTCATGCTACAGCTTTCCCACTTTCTTCCCTGTTTGAACCAACTCTTAGAGTCGAGTGTATGAACTAGCTTTACCTCTAATAATAGTAAAAGTCTAGGTGGCTTTGGAACAGCGGACGGAAGTAGAAAAAGATCCACACGATGCCAAGTAGGGAGCTGGGGCAGTAGAGCAAGGCAGGTTTCAAAGGAATATATACCCGAGGGTCATCGGAATGTGGCAAAGACGGCGTCGGGAGGCCGCATCTTGGCCACAATACCGCAGGGAGGAAGAAGGGGTCGGAGGCCCTCCGGAGCCGGCGCTCTCTCGGAGAGAACGGCACGGCCGCCGATCGGGACGCGCGGTAGCCATTGCTCTCCTCCCTCGCCGCTGACGACAGTGTGAACGATGCTCCTACAACCCTGCCCCGGTCGAGGTTGTCCAGCCGGATTTGTGACCAGCCGTGAGCTGAGAGAGAGAGTGGCCACCTATGTCTTGCTTAGATCTGGAGAGCATGAGAGAGTGAACGAGAGGAACCCTAGTAAAGCAAGCGCTAAGGCTCCTGCTTATATATGTAGTGGAGTGATTTGTTGTACCAGCTTAAAAAAGATGCGATCCTACGTGTACCCGCGAGTGGGTGTGAGAGAACTAGTGCGTGCGTGCACCGCTTCTCTTCGTGAGAGTACAATATACTATGCCCAAAGAACGTTCGCCACAAGAGTAATAGTATAAGTGTGTGACGTGTGAGCTAAAATAAAATGTGTGTGACGTCTTTTGTTTTTAGAAGTTCTGAGGGTAGGGTGTGAAGAGCACATATGTGTGTGACGTCTACCTGTAGATAGACGATGGGTGCGAGAGGACTCGGGAGGGTGCATGTGCATGAGAGAGAGAGGGGCACGTATCAATGCAATGCATGTGTCCGTAAATCATTATCCGACAAATGTTCGCCACAAGCCTTTTCCTGACGAACGCCGTAAGAACCGTTAGATCGACATCCGACAGTGTCAGTTTTGCCATGTCATTTAACATGACAGCCACTCCTCCTACACACAAATCTTCCACGTGAGTGTTAGCAACTGGCGTATGCTCCCTCCGTTCCAAAATGCAGTGCATATAGCTTTATTGAAAATTCGAACCTCGCAAACACTACAAAAAAATACACTTCCGTGATGATACGTGTATGTCACAGTAGGTCGCGTTTTCTGTCATGCATGTACATCCATGACAAATTTATGACAAAAGCAAGATAGTCATACCTGTGCTGTCGTAGAAGTGTTCCATGACATTGCCAAAATTATCATCACGGAAGTGTCCACTTCCATGACGATAAATCGCGCGTCACAGAAGTGCTTTCGTCAAGGGTGACCGACACGTGGCATCCACCGTAACGGAACGCCGTTAAGCTATCGGGTCGGATTTTGGATCCGATAACCCGTTAACAGCCACGAGCAATGCCGATTTTCCACGTGTAAAATTCTCATTGGCTGACGGATCCACGCGTCAGCTCCGCGTTGGCACAGGTGTCACTCATCCAACGGTCGACATGGGCCTATGATATGTTGACACGTGGACCGGCCCAAAAGTGGCCCACAAAGTTTAAATGGGCCGGCCCAACCGAAGGCCCATAAGATTTAGTGGACCATAATGGGCCGGCCCAGCTAAAGGCCCACAAAATTTAGCGGACCATAATGGGCCGGCCCAGCTAAAGGCCCACATGATTTTGCAGACCATAATGGGCCGGCCCAGCTAAAGGCCCACAAGATTTTGCGGACCACAATGGGTCGGCCCAGCTAAAGGCCCACAAGATTCTGCAGACCATAATGGGCCGGCCCAGCTAAAGGCCTAACATTCTCTGTCAAATCGGCCCGTCAACGGCCTGTCCTAAACTTGTCATCAACACGGCCCATGGTCACTTCTGGCCCGTTAACAGTCCGCTAAGTAATTGGGCCGAATTACGGCCCGGTGTATTTCCGGCCTGTTAAAGGTCCGGCTTCATTTGGGCCCATTTACAGGCCATCAAAACTTTCAGCTCATAAACGACCGTGAAGGATTTGGGTCATATTCGGCCATGTCTGACATTCGGCCTGTTAGAGGCCCACTATAGCTTTGGGCCACTTTCGGCCTGTTGTCATTTTCGGCCTGTTAACGCCGTACGTAAACCATGGGCCATATTTGGCCCAACGTCATATCGGGCCCATTAACGGCCCATATAAAAATGACGATAATCTAGCCCGACCGAAGTTCTGGCCTGTTAAAGGCCCGTGTATTAGGTTGGCGCATTTACGGCCCGTCCGAATTTCGGCCTGTCAAAGATCCGCATCGTAAATGGGCCCAATCTCACTTTCGGTCTATTAAAGGCCCATGTTTTTTATGGTCTCGAGATATTTACACCTGTAAACGACCTATTATTACTGAGGGCCCAAATTATGTTTAGGCCTGTTAAAGGCCCACTATGGGTACAGGCCTACCAGAAAAATATGAAAGCTTATGCTGATTTAGGCCCAGATATTTTTAGTGGGCTACATGCCAATTTCGGCCCGTAATCGTTTTTAGCCCAATTGGAATGGGCCCGACGAATGTTGGCATGTTGGGCTCCTACGAAGCTTTCGGCCGAATACATTACTAAGATAAACCTACACTATACAAAAATAGCGTCGTAATTACTACAGCCTGAGGCACCATCATAAATGTTGTATCACAACAAAATAAATTCCAACCATACAACAAAAGGCCTGTTGGCATAAAGTTTACAGTCCTTCCAGATAAAAGCACCATCAGATGTATAGAAGCACAGATCATTTGACCTGAGTGCTAATGTTTCAGGCTGTAGAATCTGATGGAGCAGCATGATCTCCACCTTTTTTGCGCCATTGCTCTTGACAGTCTGGTTTCAAAACCATTCATATCTTGACGACATTTCTCAACCACTATTCTTGTTTCCGAAACAACGTCCATTAGGGATTGGACTTGTGTCTGGAGCGCAGATATATCACTCTGTCTAGCAGGAAGATTATGTTCAGTAGGCGATTTGGATGAGGTTACCTTGACAACCAACCCAGAATTACGCAGGAAGGTGCTTTTTGCACTGTTAGTGGAGAGATACTGACGCACTGCAGCAAGAGGTGACATTGTGCCTGTAGTACCCTCGTCACCTTCAGGTGGTTGTGGCTGTTCAATCATTTGTTCCATAGCTTCCTGAAAGTTTGAACTTGTAGATTAGTGTACCAGATAAGTTACTAATGAGACGAAAACAAACAAAGTAGGTTAAACGTTTATACATAACTTATTTTGGTGAACTACTATAATACATTAGCATGTGTTGTAGTGCCAACTACATAATAAAATCACTTTCGGAACATATGTCCATGTAGCATGCCTACAGTATTGTCTATTTCCTCACATTCGTTGACATCTAAGGATAAAGAGACATGGTTTAAAGTAGGATGAACATAGTATGACATCATTCATATCATGGGCAAACAGATATAAAACAAACATGCTATTTTATCATTGTGTGCGCACGTGAACATAACAACTAGATTACAGATCAAGACCAAAAGAATATCCTTCATCTCTTTCAAACCATGTAAGGTGAAATGATACGTTAAGACAACTATGAATAAAAGTGAACAGAGTAACTGACATTGGCTGCAAACCAAGTAGTTAAATGAACACATCACAGTACCAATCAGTTCAAGGCAGGAGCAGTAAGGACTTACAACAGCGGCTTGAACTGGTGTGCTCATGCCCTTCATCTTGCTGGTGTGGCAATCCTTGAAGATTTGCACTGCATTCGGTTCAGGTTCTTTTTGGTCCGCACGGGCTTTCCTCTGTATTTGGAACAAGTCAATATAGATACGATAATATGGCACAAAAAAAGAAGGAAGTAGCAGCTATTTACAAGAGCCTCGCAGTGTGCAATATAGCTACGAGATCCTGTTGTCTGTTGGAATTTCACTTTAGAACGGTTGGTTTTGTTCTTCAAACAGTTAGCCTAGAAGAAGATACACTTGTAAGGCACATACATAAATACAAGTTCAATATGTGGTCTGATCAAATACATATAGCCTACCTGATACTTTGGATCAGACCAGTGTTTAACGAGGGCTGTCCAGTCTTCATCTGTAATATATTCCACTGGAGATGTTTGGGCGATTTCATTGTTAGCCTTGCCTTCAAAGTGAGATTTTCTAAGGTGGTACCGATACTGTCGCAGAGCAGACTGAAAAACATGAGTGCATGCTTGTTTAGTTGCATCATCTTTCGGATCCAACTTGAACCTCATCTGTTGAAAAGAGAATGTGAGTCTTATTAGGAGGAAGCTAGAAAGTATGGGACAGAGCAAGACAATATTACAATTGCGATGAATAACATTACTTACGGATAAATGGTCAAGGAAGGTGTTAAACTGGGTATTGTCTTTCTCATTCCTATACTGGATCCACGTTGGGAGGATACGTGCATGACACCTAATGGCAACGGCTGCCTCTGATACTAACTTGGCTGACTCTGTAGCATCACGTGGCCTTTTTAAACCTGCCTCAAAATGGATCTCCATTCTTCCTCCTTTAGATTTTGTTAATATGTCAAGCATTGTCCCTGATGTCTGTTTCCGCTTGCGCCGTGGTGCTAGTTCAACAACGAATATGGAAAGTGTTAGTGTACATCAAACTGTGAGAGTACATATAAAGGAGCATGCAACTGCAACTTGACTCGGTCAGGTACCGTCTTGGTGTTGATGCTCATGAGGTTCATCTGATCTTGCCAAGTCTTGTTGTGTCAGCAGTGCTTCGGAAGTAGTGTTAGGTGTGAAGGCAGCTTGGGAACTGGCCAGTTCTGGAGCAAACGAACGAGTAACTAGTTGAGATGCTGGTACAGTTGAAGCGGATGCTGCAGCTGGTGGAGCAGGTGATACTGTGTTTGTAGATTTAGCTGGTGGACTTGGACCTTCTACTGCACTATAAGTACCAGTAGAATCTCGACGGCAGAACCTTTTCCGTTTCACCCGATGAGTAACAACACTCCCTACTATATTATTTTCCTTGCTCTTTTTTGACTTTGCCATGTCAAGCTGTACCCACAACACAAAAGAATAAAATCACTCTTCAGAACTCATTGATGCATGATACAGACAAGCAATACTTTGATGTAAGACAACCGTATGAGCATTGAATATGTAAGAAAAACAGGACGACATGACATATTCACAGCTACGATGTGCAAACTAAGCAGAAGGATTTTCAAGAAAATAGAAGTAATGCAAGCTAGGCACCATATGAAAGATGCAACCAATATTACTCTGCCAAGTTAAAAGTGTCGTGTCATAAGTGGCAATTCGAAAAATTAGAAGCAGTACAACATAGAAATCAATGCAAGATGCAACCACTATCAAACTGCCATGTTAAAAGCGTCCAATCATGAGTGACTGATGCGGGATACACAACAGCAATACTTTGATGAAGAACATGGTATGATAGATAGATGCAGTGTATTCTAGACACAGAAAGCCATGTCATATGCACATGTATAACGTATGAACTCAACACGTGCAACTTAACCAAAATAGAAGAAATACAGGCTAGACAACATATGCAACATGAAACCAATTATCACACTGTCAACTTAGAGCAAGCACCTACGATGGTGGAGTATGGGAGATGAACTCATCATGTAGACTTGGGACTTCAACTTCATTAGCAGTAGCAGTGGCAAATCTAGAGAGTCTCTGTTTGCGTCGGTCCGGAGGACCACCGACATCCCCTAACTGACTCTTTTCCTTCCTATTTTCTGATATTGCCTTATGAAGTCAAAACCACAAGAAGGTGAATAAAATTAGTTGTGCATAACTGGTTGATGCATGATACAGACGAAAACTACTTTGACGTAAGGCAAGCGCAGGATAGGAGGATGGAATATATACAAAAAAGACAGCGTTTCATATTCACACGTACGATAGGAGGATGGAATATGTATGAAAAAACAGTAAGCGGAAGGCATTTCAACAAAATTAGAAGAAATGAAAGCTAGGCACCATATGAACATGCAACCAATATCACTCTATCAGGTAAAAAGTGTCTCGTCATAAGTGCCATTTCAAGAAATTAGAAGCAGTACAAGCTAGAAGACAATGCAAGATGCAACCTACATCACAGTCCCAAGTTAAATGTGTCTTATGGGTAAGTGATCGTTGCAGGTATAAGTTGTAAGCTACGCAGATGCAATTCAACATAATCAGAAGTAATACAAACTAGACATCATACGGAAAACGCAACGACGTATAACAGTTCCAAGTAAGAGCAAGCACCTGTGATGGTGGAGTAGGGGAGATGTGCTCATCATGTACACGTATGTTCTAGAAACAGGAACACGTGTCATATTCACAGGCATTATGTGTAAAGTAAGCAGATGCAATTCAAGTTAGAAGCAATACAAGCTAGACATCATACGCAACATGCAACCACATATAATAGTGTCAAGTTAGAGCAAGCACCTGTGATGGTGGAGTAGGGGAGATGTGCTCATCATCTACACAACTACGTTGACTGTCCAGCCTTGTGTTGTCTTGCGAATCTTGTTGGGAGGATGGCGGAGAAGAATCTGTAGAGACCCCTTGTTTGAGTTGCTCCGAAGGACCACCATCATCCACTGACGGACTAATTTCCTTCAGCTGTAATGATTTTGCATTGTGAAGTCAAACCGATAAGAAAAAGGAATAAAATTCTCTCTTCAGAACTCATTCATGCATGATACTGACGAACACTACTCGGATGAAAGGCAAACACATGATGCGAGGATGGAATATGTATGAAAAACAGGATGGTGTGACATATTCACACCTATGATGTGGTAACTAAGCAGAAGGCATTTCAACAAATTAGAAGCACTGCAAGCTAGACACCATATGAAAGATGCAACCAATATCACTCTACCAAGTTCAAACTATATGGCGTTTCAACAAATTAGAAGCAGTACATGCTAGAAATCATATGCAAGACACAACCAATATCACAGTGGCGACTTAAAGGTGCCTTATCATAAGTGACTGATGCGGGATATGCAAGAATAGTAGTCTGATGTAGAAACAGGAACACATGTCATATTCACAAGCATTATGTGTAAAGTAAGCAGATGCAATTCCACAAAGTTAGACGCAATACAAGCTAGACATCATACGCAACATGCAACCACATATAATAGTGCCAAGTTAGAGCAAGCACCTGTGATGCTGGAGTAGGGGAGATGTGCTCATCATCTACACAGCTATGTTGACTGTCTAGCCTTGCGTTGTCTTGCGAATCTTGTTGGGAGGATGGCGGAGTAGAATCTGTAGAGAACCTCCGTTTCAGTTGCTCGGAAGGACCACCATCATCTAATGCCTTGCCAATTTCCTTCAGCTTTATTGATTTTGCATTGTGAGGTCATACCGACAAGAAAAAGGAATATCATTCGCTCTTCAGAACTCATTCATGCATGATACTAACGAACACTACTCTGATGAAAGGCAAAGTCATGATACGAGGTTGGAATATGTACGAAAAAATGGACGGCTTGACATATTCACACATATGATGTAGTAACTAAGCAGAAGGCACTTCAACAAATTAGAAACACTTCAAGACACCATATGGAAGGTGCAATCAATATCACTCTGCCAAGTTAAAACTGTCTCGTCATAGGCGGCGTTCATCAAACTAGAAGCAATACATGCTAGAAATCATATTCAAGACGCAAACCAATATCACACTGCCAACTTAAAGGTGTCCCATCATAAGTGACTGATGCAGGATACACAAGGAGTAGTTTCATGTAAGAACATGGTGTGATAGAGAAATATAGTATGTACCAAAAACAGGAAAGCGTGTCATATTCACATGTATCATGTGTAAGCTAAGCAGATACAGTTTACACTAATTAGGAGCAATACGAGGTAGACACCATATGCAACATGCAACCAGATATCACACTGCCAAGTTAGAGCAAGCACCTTGGATGGTGTAGTAGGGGAGCGGAGACTTGGACCCTGTAATGCACTATCAGTACAAGGAGAATCGGTACAGATGCTCCGTTTACGTTGCTGCAGAGGACCACCATCATTGCCTTCCTTACTATTTTCCTTCCTCTTTCTTGATTTTGCCTTGTCAAGTCAAACCCACAAGAAAAAGGAATAAAATTTGCTCTTCAGAACTCATTGATGCATGATACTGACGAACACTACTTTCATGTAAGGCAACCGCATGATAGGAGGATGGAATATGTATGAAAAACAGGACGGCGTGACATATTGACATGTATGATGTATAAAGTGTAAACTAAGCACAAGGTGCTTGAACTTGTTAGAATCGATGCAAGCTAGAAATCATATAAAAGATGAAACCAATATCACTCTGCCAAATTAAAAGGGTGCCCTAACAAATGTATTTGACCAAATTAGAAGCAATACATGGCAACAGGCTAGAAATAATATGCAACGAATAAAGGTGACTCATCGTAAGTGATTGATGCAGGATACAGAAGAGAGGTAGTTTCATGTAAGAACAAGGTTAACACATAGATGTAGTGTGTACCAAAAATAGGAAGGCATGTCATATTCACAGGTATAGTGTGTAAACTAAGCAGATGCAATTTACCCTAATTAGAAGCATTACAAGCTAGACACCGTATGCAACATGCAACCACATATCACACTGCGAAGTTAGAGCAAGCCCCTATGATGGTGGTGTAGGGGAAGTGCGGTCTTCAGGTACAGAGCTACGTTCAATATCTTCATTTAGGCTTGCTGTTTCTTGAGAATCATGTGGAGAGGATGAAATTGCATTCTTTATAAGAGTATTGCGTCTCATGTTAACCCACGCGTGTGACTGTCTCATCATAAGCGATAGACGCAGGATACACAAGAACAGTAGTTTGATGTAAGAACATGGTGTGATAGGCAGATGTAGTATGTACCAAAAACAGGAAGGCGTGTCATATTCACATGTATAATGTGTAAGCTAAGGAGATGCAATTTAACAAATTAGGAGCATTGATGAGGGTTACACAAGAAAAGTAGTTTGATGTAAGAACATGGTTAATAGAAAGACGTAGTATGTACCAAAAACAGGAAGGCATGTCATATTCACAGGTATAATGTGTTAACTAAGCAGATGCAATTTACCCTAATTAGAAGCATTACAAGGTAGACACCATATGCAACATGCAACCACATATCACACTGCCAAGTAAGAGCAGGCACCTGCGATGGTGGTGTGGGGGAATTGCGGTGATCAACTAGAGAGCTATGTTGACTATCTTCATTTAGCCTTGCTGTTTCTTGAGAATCATGTGGGGAGGATGACACTGCACTCTTTAAACGAGTAGGGCGCCTCACAGTAACCCACTCGGGTGACTATCTCATCATAAGTGATTGACGAGGGATACAAAAGAGCATTAGTTTGATGTACGAACATGGTTAATAGACATATGTAGTATGTATCAAAAACAAGAAGGCATGTCATTATCAAGGTATAATGTGTAAAGTAAGCAGATGCAATTTAACCAAATTGGAAGCAATACAAGCTAGACACCATATGCAACATGCAACCACATTTGACAGCGCGAAGTTAAAGCAAGCACCTGGGATGGTTGTGTGTGGCAATTGAGATCATCAACTACAGAGCTACGTTTACTGTCTCCAACTGCTGACACTGCACCCATTAGAGCGCTGAAATGCTTAGTGCTTATCTTCGAATTACACTGGAGCGACTTCTGTCTTTTATTTTCTGCATTCATCAACACTGCATCAGAGTCGGAAATACCCATGCATACAAAACAATAGTGTGAGTATGGGTGAAGTGTGTGCACAATTAGTACAGTGTAAAGGTAGCAGATAGCAGGTGAGTGAGAAATAAATGACGGGAGACATATGATAGCTCTATGTCGGGTGGTAGGTGCGACATATGCCAACGGGTGGCTTATCATTGTGGGAGCCAGTAAGACGTCGCCGGTGCCTGGAAACGGGATGAGGCGAAGACATGCACGCCGGCGAATCTTACCCAGGTTCGGGGCTCTCCGTGGAGATAACACCCCTAGTCCTGCTCTGCGGGGTCTCCGCATGATCACTAGATCAGAACGAGTAGCTACAAATGCTCCTTGAGCTGTCGGGTTCAAGGGAGAAGAAGAGCAAGGCTAGCTCTCACTTTCCTCTCTATATGGTGTGTGTGTAACTCTAAGAGACCAACCCTTTGCATGGGTGCCCCGGGGGGTTATATAGGCCTACCCCCCGGGGGTACAATTGTAATCCGGCTGGGCGCGGGTCCCAGCCGTCGGTGTCTGTGCTCGCCGGCTTCTCCGCCGGCCATTGGGGCCCGACGACTGGTGGGTCCCGCCGGCTGCCGGCCTCTTGGTCGACAGGCCGGCCCCACCGCCTGGGGGTCTTGTCGGCGGCTGTTTACTGTAGCCTCGCCTCTGATGACGAGGGCTTTGTTGAGGTAAGCGTGGCTACAATGTGCCGCCTCGAGGGCTCTCACTGTAGCCTTACCTCGTCTTGTCTCCTTAATGTGGCACATGTTTCGAGGGATGGGTAGCCGGCTTCTGGGGGCCGGCTACGCTCCTGGCCGACTGGGGGAGGCCGGGCCGCCTTCGTGCCTCTCTCTGGCTAAAGGGGCCCGCCGCCCGTGGGTCGTACTGGCGTCTGTTGTGGATGACGTTGAGGCGAGCATGGCTACAGTGCCGAGCCGGACGGGAGATGGCTGACCCGTACGGCGTCCTGTGGCCATGCCTGCCTCGGGATTCGGGGGTAGTGGGCCGTACTGTGGCCACACCCTGTCTTGTCACCGATATGTGGGCGTAGTTTTGGTGGGTGCGGTCTTGGCCGGCTTCTTGGAGTCGGCATTCTTCATGGCCGGCTTTTGGGTGTCGGCGTTCTCCATGGTCGGCTTTTGGGAGTCGGTCCTCTTGGCGCCGGCTTCCTGGAGTCGGCCATCTCGTAGTTATCTTGGGGGAGGTTTCTGAGACTGGGTCGCCTTCTGAGAGTCGGCTCCTGGGGTAGCCGGCCGGGGAAGGCGGCCCAATGCTTCGAATGCTTGAAGGCTCAAATGGCCTGATAATTTTTGAAGAGCCAGAGGTAGTCGGTTAGGCTACCCGTGGCCACTTACTCCGACACTCTACAACATGCATGGCACATTAAATTACTACAGGATTCTATGAAAATAACAGTCGACTGAAAGAAAATAGGTCAGTCCATTTTTTCTGCACCGTCCGATGTACAAAGAATGGGCAGATCGCCTTCATCTACCTCCAGCCAGTCAGTGTTGATGATCTTCCTCGAAACGCCAGCGACCACCGGCCCAGTATTCCTCCCCTGCCTGCGCCGTCCCCTCGACCTCACCGCACCGCCGTGCTTGGCACCGCCCCCCGGCCATCCATTCAAGCCCCGCCGACCTCCAGATCGGGCGCAAGCAGCTCCTGCGCCCCACAACCCTATGATAGACACCGATGCGCTGCTTCCCCCGGGAACAGGCGGACTAGGTGCTCCGCGCGCCTAAGCGGGTGCTGCTTCTTTTAATTGCGGTTCGACTGACCCTGAATTGAAATCTAGGCGGGCTACTGACCTCTAGCAAAGGTGAAATAGTAAAAGGGAGGAAACCTTGTGCATTTAGTATCACGAAGAAGATGCAGTAAGAAGCCCTCAACTAGTTTATTTCGTGGGATGAATACGGTGTGAGCGGAGACGTAAGATTTGCACGAATAAGGGAAGAGGAGTACCTCTTTCTGCTGGCAGTGCTGTGTCCTCCTTCTGTTTTTCCGACGATCTTCTTGTTGTTCGCCGGAAACCAGAAGTTGTGGAGGACGGTGCAGCCTTGGACGAACCCATGGCCAAGTTGTTGAGTGTGGTGCGGTGGCCGTTTGTCGGTGGTGGGGAAGCAGATCCGAGGCGGCGTACGACGGCGTAGCGGGAACAGCTCCGGTGCGGTGGACGGTTGCGACAGTGGAGCCGCAGCAGTGAGGTGCAGGACGGCGTTGTCGGAGTGGTTCTGGTACGGCGCACGTCAGCGTCGGTGTCGTGGAGGCAGCTCTGCCTCGGCTTCAGCTGTTAAGTCCTTGAGGGCGTTGCGGTTGCGGTTGCGTTGGACGACGACGTCGGGGTACCGGCTCCGGCGTGATGGAGGAGGGCGGCGGTGGATTGGCCGCTATGGGGTGGAGGACGGAGGAGGCTGGGGTTTCGCGGCTGGTGGAGAGGGCGTTTTCGCGCCCACGGAGTATGAATGGGGAAACGGAGTGAGGCGGGGAACTAAGGGGGAACAATGTTTCGGTTTGAGACGCGCTTGTTTGAAATTTGGGGAAAGTGACAAACTTTGCCACCATCTAAAATTTCGGACATATTGCGGGTTGGGGGTAGGAACGTCATGTCAGGTGTCCCAAATGTGGGCGGGATAGATTTCAGCCGAGCGCATGGGTAGGCACCCATGCCGTATGAATGCTTCTCGGAGGCGGTTGAGACTGGCGTCTTGGTGAAGTTACAAACCTACCCCGGTTTAGACCTTTGGACATCGGGCCGATAGGCTACACGGGCCAGAGTCAGGACAGTAATTTCCTACCACCAAAACATTAGTCTCGCGCGGTTTCGGGTGACCAGAGGCCTATTTGGCGCTTCGTTCAATATTTGGGAGCAGAAGCATTAACGTTTTCGGTTCTCTTGAATTGAACTTTCAGGATTTGTCAAACTTCACAAATCTTTACTCTTGAAAATCCTAAAGCTACGATTATTTTGGAATGGAGGGGGTACATTTGAATATACATTGTACACGAGTATATATTAAAAAATATGCAACTTACCTCAGTTCATGCAAGGTTCCAGATATAATCTCCTTGGTTGCAAAAAAAGAGTTAGATATGCATCGCCGGTGCCTGGAAACGGGATGAGGCGAAGACATGCACGCCGGCGAATCTTACCCAGGTTCGGGGCTCTCCGTGGAGATAACACCCCTAGTCCTGCTCTGCGGGGTCTCTGCATGATCATTAGATCAGAACGAGTAGCTACAAATGCTCCTTGAGCTGTCGGGTTCAAGGGAGAAGAAGAGCAAGGCTAGCTCTCACTTTCCTCTCTATATGGTGTGTGTGTAACTCTAAGAGACCAACCCTTTGCATGGGTGCCCCGGGGGGTTTATATAGGCCTACCCCCCGGGGGTACAATTGTAATCCGGCTGGGCGCGGGTCCCAGCCGTCGGTGTCTGTGCTCGCCGGCTTCTCCGCCGGCCATTGGGGCCCGCCGACTGGTGGGTCCCGCCGGCTGCCAGCCTCTTGGTCGACAGGCCGGCCCCACCGCCTGGGGGTCTTGTCGGCGGCTGTTTACTGTAGCCTCGCCTCTGATGACGAGGGCTTTGTTGAGGTAAGCGTGGCTATAGTGTGCCGCCTCGAGGGCTCTCACTGTAGCCTTACCTCGTCTTGTCTCCTTAATGTGGCACATGTTTCAAGGGAGGGGGTAGCCGGCTTCTGGGGGCCGGCTACGCTCCTGGCCGACTGGGGGAGGCCGGGCCGCCTTCGTGCCTCTCTCTGGCTAAAGGGGCCCGCCGCCCGTGGGCCGTACTGGCGTCTGTTGTGGATGACGTTGAGGCGAGCATGGCTACAGTGCCGAGCCGGACGGGAGATGGCTGACCCGTACGGCGTCCTGTGGCCATGCCTGCCTCGGGATTCGGGGGTAGTGGGCCGTAATGTGGCCACACCCTGTCTTGTCACCGTTATGTGGGCGTAGTTTTGGTGGGTGCGGTCTTGGCCGGCTTCTTGGAGTCGGTATTCTTCATGGCCGGCTTTTGGGAGTCGGCGTTCTCCATGGTCGGCTTTTGGGAGTCGGTCCTCTTGGCGCCGGCATCCTGGAGTCCGCCATCTCATAGTTATCTTGGGGGAGGTTTCTGAGACTGGGTCGCCTTCTGAGAGTTGGCTCCTGGGGTAGCCGGCCGGGGAAGGCGGCCCAATGCTTCGAATGCTTGAAGGCTCAAATGGCCTGATAATTTTTGAAGAGCCAGAGGTAGTCGGTTAGGCTACCCGTGGCCACTTACTCCGACAGTAGTCCCCGAAGCTGATTGAGCTTCGAGGTTGGGTGGGAGTCGAGAAGCTCGGTCAGCTTCCTATTTTGACGAGCCGGCAGCTGGGAGCCGGCCTTGGTTGGGCACGCCGTCTCGGCGAAAGATTTTGAAGTCGGAGGGCGGGAGTATGCCAGCGCGCGCACCGGGCCGCGGGCCGGCCACTTGCCGCCTGCGAACCACGTGGCATCCCTTGGCTAAAAAGCCTGCCAGCCCACGCGCGCGACGGGATGTCGCCACAGGTCGGGGGCCCGCCACGCCTACGCCCGGGCCCAGGCGCAGATTCTCTGTGGCCCAAAGCCGCCCGCACGTCTTCCTGCGGCAGTTTCGGCATGCCTTTAGGGCGTAATAATCGCGGGGCGTGGGGGGAGTGGGTGCAGTTAATCCCACGTCTCGCCCCACGCCCTGCATCCTTGGCTTCTCCGTGCGAGGCTATAAGTAGGGGGAAGGGGGGAGAGCGGTAGGCGCTCGCACGCCCCTCCCCTCTCCACCATCCTCTTCCTTCTGTTCTTTCTCGCAACAGCGCCTCGCCGCCGCACCGCTCTACCACTCGATTCTCCACCGCCGCGCTCATTCTCGCCAGCCCTACGCCACGATGCAGTACGGCGGGGATTGGGACGGCTCCAACGTCCATGAGGATCACGTCGAGTTCCTCCGCAAGACGCGGCGGCTGCCCGGCGCGGACAAGGTGCAGGTCCGTCTTGCGCCGGCGAAGGAGATTACGCCGGAGCCGAAGGAAGGTGAGCGGGTAGTCTTCCGCTCGCATTTCTTGCGCGGCATCGGCTTGCCCACGAGCGCCTTCTTCCGCTCCTTTCTCGATTTCTACCAACTCCAGCTGCACCACCTCACCCCGAACACGGTGGTGCTGCTGTGCGCCTTCGTCACCTTGTGCGAAGGCTACCTCGGCGTCCTCCCCACCCTTGAGCTCTGGGGGGAGTTCTTCCAGTCCAAGCTGGGCACGCGCATGCAGGGCGTGCCGGCTCAGAGTGGCGCCTTCATCGCGATGCGGAGGATGACTGCCGACAACCCCTTCCCCGTCATCACGCTGATCCAGTCGGTGAAGCTATGGCAGAAGTCATACTTCTACGTGAAGAACGTCGCCCCGCAGGGCGACTACGTCAATTTGCCGGCTTACGAAGCCGGCCCGCCAGCGGGTAGGCGGCCCCAGTGGTCCTATCGGGCCGTGACGCTGACGCCGGCTGGAGCTACAGCTGTCGCCCGACTGCGGGTGATGATCCAGTCGGAGGGCTTGTCGGGGCCAGACCTGCTGGCCGCCTCCGTCACGTGCCGGGTGCTCCCGCTCCAGAGCCGCCCTCATCTGATCTGTCAGATGAGCGGCCAGCTTGATCCGAGTCGGATGTGCACCAAAGACATACCGCACGACGAGGTCGCCCATATGGTGAACTACCTCGCGAACTGCAAGCTCTCCGCAGAGTGGCAGTTCGGCAAGGAGCCATATTGCCGAGCTCACCCGCCGCCCATGGTATGTTCTCTTTTTCTCTTCTCAGTTTTGTCGCCGAGTTCCTTTTGGCCGACTCTGACTAGTCGGCTTGTCTCGACAGAGCCCTCTTCTTCGGCCTGCGGGCGGGTCGGACGCGGAGCGCCGATTCGTCCCCGACCGGACCGAGCACGATCTGGAGGACCCCGACTTGGGGGCGGCCGCTATGGACGACAACACCGAGGCGGGCGGTGGCCAAGCCGGCGGCGAGGCAGGCGGCTCCGGGCTTGGAGTCAGCTTCGACGACTGGCCGGACGATGACGAGGCTGAAGTCGTCCCATGCCGCCAGCCGGCGCCTGGCCACGGCGTGGGTTCCTCCGCCGCGCCGCCTGCTCGAGGCGGCGGGCAAAAGCGCCGTGCTGCGCCGGGCTTGTTCGGCAGTCGGCCGAAGAAGCCCAGAGGCGGGGCAGCGGCGACCAGGCGGTAGGAGGCGGCCGCGAAGGCGGCCCGCTTCCGCAAGGCGGTGAAGCAGCCGCAGACGGTGTCGGCGTAAGTATATGCTCCTTCGTGTATTCTTTTTTCTTTTCTCTGGTAGCTCCTGAGTCCTTGTCCTTTCTCCAAAACAGGGCTCCATTGTCGCTCGAGCAGGCTGCTGCCGCCTCCTTCGTTGGGTCACCGGGAGGATCTGGGAGCACTACTCGCCACGTGGACCCCCGTGCCGATCTTCTGGCAGCGACGGAGCAGAACACCCGGGAGGCGCGGGAGGAGCGGGAGGCGCGGGAGGCGGAGGCATTGAGGGTGGCCGCCGCCAAGGCGGCGCAGGAGGAGGAGGCGGCGAAGGCGCGCGCTGACGCCGCGGCCAAGGCCCAAGCGGAGGCTGCGGCTGCGGCGATGGCGGAGGGGGCCTTGCTGGTCACCCCACTGCGTGTCGCGGCGCCTGGGGCCCCAGAGCCCCCGCCCGAAGAAGCCGGCGGTGACCGGCCGAGGCTGGAGAGGGAGGACGACGTCGTCATCCTAGAGAGGGCGGCGGCACCGGCCCCGCCGACTGGGGCGACTCAAGGTGGTCGGCCTGATCTGCCGCCTGTGCAATCGGCCGGGGGCGAGCCGGCCGTGAGGGCTGATCCGGTGGTCCGGACGTCATCGCTCCAGCGCGCGGGGAAGGCCGCGTCAGAGCCGCAGAAGGCTGCATCAGAGCCGCAGCCGGCCGCGGGCTCTAGCTCGTCGGCCCAGGATATGGAGGCGGCCAGCGCCAGCTCGGGGTGGACGCCGGGCGGAGGGACGACCGTGATGAACGTGGCCGCGCAGGACGTTCGGACCCGGCTCCAAGCCCAGGCTACGGCGTTGAGGAAGTACAACGACAAGTTCCTTGCAACGCGGGCGGCCATCCGGGTTAGTCTTCTTTTCTTGCTTTTTTGATCTTGGTTTCTTCCGTGGGGGCGCGTCAGCGCACCCACTGGGTGTAGTCCCCGAGTTTCGAGTCGGCTGCTGAGCAGGCGGCTTGGAACTTCTTAGCGGATCTAGTTTGGCTATTCCTGCTCTTACTTCGCTCTTCTGCCTGTCTTGCAGGACTACCACAATCTTCGTGTGGCTGCCTTCAACTCCCAGGCTCGGGAGCTGACCCAGAACACCGCTGACCTATCTGAGAGCCGGGGTAAGTACTTCGTCCTTTATCTCACGTGGGGGCGCGTCAACGCACCCACTTGGTGTAGTCCCCGAGATTCGGGCCGACTGCTGAGCAGTCGGGTCGGATCTTCCTTGACGACTCCTTCTTATTGCTTCTTCTTTCTCTGCCATCCCTGCAGCGGCCAACGCCAGTCTAAGGGAGCAGCTGGGAGGGTCTCAGGCCGCCCTTCGTGCTAAGGAGGCCGAGTTTGCTGCCTTGGTGCAGGAGCGTGACCGCCTGGCCAAGAGGTTGGCCGACCAGGAGGAGAGCCACAAGGCGGCTCTGAAGGCGGTGTAGGATAGCGAAGCCGCCCTCCAGGCCAAGTATGAGACAGAGGCGGCTGGCTGGGCCGAAGCGAGGCAGACGCTGATCAATGGCTATGGTCAGATCGAAGATTTGGTTGACGGTGAGCCGCCTTCTTCTTCGTCCTTTCTTGCCGCTTGCCGCTTTTGGCTCGTTTTCTGACTTGGTGTTTTCTCTTCTTTCTCTTTCTTTCTTGCGCAGAGTACTTCCCTGGCTACTCTACCGCCGCCAACCAGATCATCGAGGCCCGCCGCGAGGCACGGAGGCAGGCTGGCACCGAGATTGCGCCAAACGCTAGCCGGTCGCTGGAGGAGCAGCTCTTGGCGATCCAGGCCCGCCTCCAGCCGGCTCATCGCCTGCTCCGCCGGCTTCAGCGTGCCGGAGCGCAGGTGTTGGCCGCCCTATGGCCTGGCGAAGTGGTTCCCCGCACCCCCAGTCGGACTGCCGACTGGCTGGAGGTGGCGGTCGGCCGCTTCGAAGCCTGGAAGGCTTCGGCGGCTCGGTCCGGCGTCAGGCGGGCACTGGAGTTCGTCAAGGCCTGGTATCCCGGGCTGAGTCTGGACCAGCTGGCTACCTGGCGGCAGCAGGCCGACACGGAGCTGGAGCCGGCGCGGCCGGCTATCATCCGGCGGGCTTCGGTGATCGCCGACTACACCGACACCAGCGCCTTCGCCCCTGAGGTAGATGACAACGGTGTTGCCCAGCCGGAGGAATGGTTCGGGCTGAACCCGGCAGACGGCAAAGACTCGGCGAAGGAGATCGACTCCAGCGACGAGGGCGAAGAGGAGGAGGAGGAGGGTGAAGACGCCGGGCCGGATGGTGGAGCGGCCGGCCAGCCTCAGCTTGACCGTGCCTCCAGCAACACGGCACGCGCGGGTGCACCGCCTGCCACCGGCGGTGATCAAGCCAAGACCCGCCAGCCGGCCACTCCTTCAGCCGGTGACGCCGTCTCCACTGACCAACCCGGCTCCCACACCACGCCTTTAGTCTAGTCTGCTATCTTTTATTTTCCTGTCTTATCACTTTTGGAACAATATTTTGTTAAGTTTGCACAATTCCACCCACTGGGGGTGTATTCGAACTATGTCGATTGCCGGCCTTTTGGGGGCTTTATATGTATATATGACTAAGCATGTGTTTGGCTTTTCCTTGTTCTTTGCTTTTCATCCTTCTGCTGTTTCCTTTGCCGCCCTCCCTTGGTTGCCGCCTCCCTAGTCAGACAGTTGCTCTGCAATCTGTGGCTGGAGAAGTGCTTGGCCAATTGGGAGGGCAAGTACTCTAGCTTTGTTGGATTATAGCGAAGTGTTTGGGAAGCCGGCCAGCCGGCTGTTCTGACAGCCGGCAAGCGTGGTTGGAGGCCGTCTTTTCGCTATACAAGTTCATTATTCCTTAGCCGTTTTTCGTGTGGGCATCCTTTCTGCCTTGGCTCTTGCTAGTCGGACAGTCGGTTCTTCGAGCTGCGACTTTCAACAAGAGAGGACTCGGGAGCCGGCACACTACTTGTCTGACTTCAGGTAGAACTTTAATATAGCTTGAGGCGGCCAGTCCCCGGGCCAACTAGTCGAACCCGGTGCCACACAAAAAATCAAATGTAATGATACATTCATGGATATGACACTCGTCACTCATAGATAAATGAAGGCAGTCCCCGAGTGCTCCTCGGGGGGCCTGTTGTTTCGTACTTAATACAAAAGGGTAGCATGATACATACTGCTTTCAACTGTAAAATCTTCTCAGGAGGTTCGCGTTCCATGGTCGCTCTGACTCCTTGCCGGAGTCGTCCCTCTTGCGTGCTCTTGGTTTTTGCGCGTCGATCAGGTAGTAGGAGTCGTTGCCTAGTGCCTTGCTGATGACGAAAGAGCCTTCCCAAGGGGCCGAGAGCTTGTGCTGGCCGGTTGTTCGCTGGATCAGCCGGAGCACAAGGTCGCCCTCTTGGAAAGATCTTGGCTTGACCTTGCGGTTGTGGTAACGACGCAACCCCTGCTGGTGGATGGCGGACCAGCTGAGTGCCAACAGCCGGCCTTCTTCCAGCAGATCGACGCCGTCTTCTCGTGCTTCCTTGGCCTCCGCCTCCGTGTACATGGTGACCCGAGGCGAGTCGAACTCGATGTCAGTTGGGATGACAGCCTCGGCACCATATACAAGGAAGAACGGAGTGAAGCCGGTTGACTTGTTAGGGGTAGTACGCAGACTCCAGAGGACAGCCGGCAGCTCATCGAGCCAGCAGCCGGCCGATCGCTCCAGTGGTACAACCAGTCGGGGCTTGATGCCGGAGAGGACGAGTCCATTTGCTCGCTCGACCTGGCCATTTGACTGCGGGTGGGCAACGGACGCTAAGTCCAGTCGGATACCCTGCGCCACGCAGAAATGTGCCAGTGCTCCTTTGGCAAAGTTTGTGCCGTTGTCAGTGATGATGCTGTGTGGTACGCCGTATCGAGTAGTGATGTCGGTGATGAACGTCACGGCAGTCGGCCCGTTCAGCTTCTTGATCGGCTTCGCTTCGATCCACTTGGTGAACTTGTCCATGGCGACAAGCAGATGTGTCAAGCCGCCGTGGGCTGTCTTGAAAGGGCCCACCATGTCCAGTCCCCAGACGGCGAAGGGCCAGGTGAGGGGAATGGTCTTGAGTGCAGAAGCCGGCAGGTGTTGCTTGGAACTGAAGACTTGGCATCCTCTGCAGCTCTTGACTATCTCTTTGGCATCTTCCAAAGCAGTCGGCCAAAAGAAACTGTGGCGGAAAGCTTTGGCCACAAGTGATCTTGAGGCTGCGTGGTGGCCGCATTCGCCTTGATGGATATCCTTGAGGATTGCCACTCCTTTTTCCGGCTCGACACCGCGCTGGAAGACTCCAGTGACGCTGCGCTTGACAAGCTCTCTGTTGATTATTGCATATGCTCCGGCTCGTCGTTGCACTAGTCTTGCTGAGATCACATCAGCCGGCAGCTCTCTGTTGACTAGGAATTTGAGGATGGGCTGGGCCCATGATGGAGCTGTGACTTCTTCTTCTGTTAGTGCAGCCACCATGACTCGGGCGGGTGGGTCGAGTGGCGTGGAATTGGAGTCGGCCACCGCTTCTTGTGTTGCTGCAGTCCCCGGGCCGACTGCTGCAGTCCCCGGGCCGGGTTCTGAAGTCCCCAGGCCGGGTGCGACTACGGCAGTCCCCGGGCCGGTTGTCGAAGTCCCCATGCCGCCTGCGGGGTTCCTCCAGTTGGATCCGGCTGCATCGGGGACAGGCGGTACGAAGATATAGTCCGATTCTGGATACGGCTTGATGGACGGCTTGAGGAGGCGTTGGAGGGAGACGCTGGTCGGTATAGCCTGTCGGGTGGAGCCGATCCGTGCCAGGGCATCTGCTTGGTCGTTGTCGGCCCTTGGTACATGAAGGAACTCGCACCCTTCGAAGTACCCACTGATCTGCTGGACGAGGAATCGATAGCTTGCCATGTTTGCATCCTTGGCGTCCCAGTCACCAGACGACTGCTGGATCACCAAGTCAGAGTCGCCATAACACAGGATCCGGCGTATGCCGAGCTCTTTGGCTAGCCGGAGCCCATGTATGAGCGTCTCGTACTCGGCCACGTTGTTGGAGGCGGCGAAGTGGATTTGCAGCGTGTATCTGAGTTTGTCGCCTTTGGGAGAGGTGAGGACGATGCCGGCTCCCAAGCCGGTGCGCATCTTGGACCCGTCGAAGTGCATCTGCCAATGGGTAGAGTCGGGAGCCGGCGGTAGGTACTGGGTCTCGGCCCAGTCGACGAGGAAGTCGGCCAATTCTTGGGACTTGATGGCGGTGCGGGGTTGGTAGAAGATTGTGTATGGTGCCAATGCAATGGCCCATTTAGCCACCCGGCCGGATGCATCCCGGCTGCCTATGATCTCGGCAAGCGGGGCGGTGCACACGACCGTGATGGGATGCTCTTGGAAGTAGGGCTTCAGCTTCTTCGCGGCGAAGTACACCCCATAGCACATCTTCTGGTAGTGCGGGTAGTTTTGATTTGAGCTGGATAGCACTTCGCTTAGATAATACACCGGCCTTTGAACTAGCTGGGCTCGGCCTTCTTCCGGGCGCTGGACCACGACAACTGTACTGACCACTCGGCTGGTCGCGGCAATGTAGAGGAGCATGGGCTCCTTCTCAGTCGGTGCCGCCAGGACAGGCAGAGTGGTCAGCATCTTCTTCAGCTCATGGAAGGCCTGGTCGGCTTGGTCATTCCACTCGAAGTGAGTGGACTTCTTCATGAGTCGGTACAGGGGGAGAGCCTTCTCTCCTAGCCGGCTGATAAAGCGGTTTAGGGAGGCCAAGCACCCGGTGAACTTCTGCACATCTCGCAATTTGGTGGGAATCTCCATCCTCTCGATGGCCTTGATCTTCACAGGGTTGCACTCGATGCCGCGTTCGGAGACCAGAAAGCCTAGCAGCTGGCCGGCTGGTACTCCGAACACGCATTTCTCGGGGTTGAGCTTGATTTGGAATCGGCGCAAGTTGGCGAATGTTTCTTTGAGGTCCTCCAGCAGGGTGCCGTGCTTCTCTGTCTTCACCACAATGTCGTCTACGTAGACGTGGGCATTTCTGCCGAGTTGCTTGAGGAGGCATTTCTGCATGCAACGCTGAAAAGTGGCACCGGCATTCCTTAAGCCGAATGTCATAGTCAGGTAACAGAAAGCTCCGAATGGTGTGATGAAGGCGGTCTTCAGGCGGTCTGCCGGGTCCAACTTGATCTGATGGTACCCTGAGTAGGCATCCAAAAAACACAACAGCTCGCATCCGGCTGTGGAGTCTATCACTTGGTCAATCCGTGGCAAAGCAAACGGATCCTTGGGGCAGGCCTTGTTGAGGCTGGTGTAGTCTATACACATGCGCCACTTGTTATTCTTTTTCAAAACCAAGACTGGGTTGGCAAGCCACTCTGGAAAAAATACTTCCATAATAAAGCCAGCGGCGAGGAGCTGGGCTATCTCTTCTCCTACGATTCTTCGCTTCTCTTCTGACAGTCGGCGGAGGGGCTGCTTGACCGGCTTTGCGTCGGCTCGGACGTGCAATTTGTGCTCGGCGAAATCCTTCAGGACACCCGGCATGTCCTTTGGGGACCATGCAAAGATGTCTCGATTCTCACGGAGGAAGTCGACGAGCTCGCCTTCCTATTTACCGTCCAGGTTTCCCCCAATGACAGCAAACCTTTCTGGATTCTCCGGGTCCAGAGGTATCTTCTTCGTCTCCTTGGCCGGCTGGAAGGAGCCTTGCGCATCATAATCTTTGGGGTTGGGGGACAAGGCTGGCTGCTTGCCGGCCATGGCCACAACCCGTTCCAACATCTTCCTCTCTTCTGCCACTACGAGGGACTCGGCCACCCGACTGCTGGCCATAGCGCACTCGATGGACTTCTTGTAGTCGCCGGCTATAGTGATGATCCCCTTCGAGCTCGGCATCTTCATCTTCAGGTAGGCGTAGTGGGGCACAGCCGTGAACTTGGCCAGAGCAGGTCGGCCAAGAAAAGCATGGTAGGGGCTCTCCAGATCCACTACCTCAAACCAGATCGCTTCTCGGCGAAAATGATCCTTGTCTCCGAAGAGAACATCCATCTTGATCTTGCCGATCGGGGAACAAGACAAGCCGGGCACGATGCCATGGAACACGGTCCGGCTCGGCATGAGCTGCTTTGCCTTGATGTTCAGCTTCTCCATGGTATCGCGGTACAGTATATTGGTACTGCTTCCGCCATCAATCAGGACGCGGGAGAATCGGGCAGCTCGTCTCTCCGTTGCGAGGGTGACATCCAAGACTAGGGCATAGGAGCCAGGGGATGGCATCACCTCTGGGTTGTCGGCCTGGCTCCAGTTGATGGGATTCCCGGACCAGTGCATGAACTCGGGGGCGCTAGAGGCGACTGCGTTGACCTCTTGATGCTGACGGCGCCGACTACGCTTGTCTTCGACTTGGCTTGTGAAGACGACGTAGGCGGCGTGCTCTTCAGGGAACTCATCTTGAATGGCTCCGACTGTTGGCCGAGCCGCCGGCTGCTGGGGGCTGGAGGCGGCGGGCCGGGAGGCGGAGGCGGCACCAGCCCCTCGCCCTTGGAGATTCGCGTGAGCCAGTGGCACTTTCGGGTTGTGTGGTTGGACGGCTTCGCGCCGCTGTGAAACTTGTAGGGGGCGTCGAGAGTCTGCTCGTAGGAGAAGGTCGGCTGCCAAGCCGGCCTGCCACCCTTCTTCTTGGGAGCGGGCCGTTCTTCGGGTTGCTCATCTTCAACTATGGCCACCTGCTGACTGGTGGAAGGCGGCATAGGGGCTTTGCGCTTGTGATCGTTCTGGTAGGGGCGCCGATTGGAGTCGCTAGCCGGCGTCTTGGGAGCCGGAGCGATCACCTTCCCAGAGGCGTCCACTCGAAGCTCGGTCTTCATCGAGGAGTCGGCCGTGGCGTACTTGTCCGCGATGATCAGCAGTTCGTCGAGGGTAGCCGGCTCGTCGCAGAGGAGCCGGTGCTTGAGGAGGGTGCCCTCTCGGCACCCGGCGGTGAAGTACTCGATGGCCTGAACCTCGTGCACCCCCTCGCAGGAGTTGCAGAGCTCGGCCCACCGCGTGAGGTAATCGCGGGTCGACTCGTTGGGCCCTTGGACACATAGGGAGAGCTGGCGAGGCTTGGGAGGCCGCTTGTACGTGCTGGTGAAGTTGCGGACGAAGACTTCCGTGAAGTCCAGCCAGCTGTTGACGCTGTAGGGCTTGAGGCTGTTGAGCCAGGTGCGCGCCGTGCCTTGCAGCATGAGGGGGACGTATTTCACGGCTACACGTCTGTTGCCGTTGGCTATGCTGACCACAGTAGAATAGTCGATGAGCCAATCTTCCGGCTTCACAGAGCCGTTGTACTTGGGCGTGTCTCTGGGGAGCGAGAACCCTTTGGGGAAGGGCTCGTCGCGGATGCGGGGGCCAAAGCATGGCGGGCCGACATCGTCTTCTTCTTCTAGCGCTAGGGATCGAGCTAGGCGGTCGATCCGATGGCGGGCGTCGTTCTCGCCGACTCCTTCGCGGCGGCCTAGTCGGCCACCAAGAGTCGGATGCGTGACAGGCCGCGGGGTGGGACGTCTCTCCCCTCGAGGCAGGGGAGGAGGCGGATTTCCTTGGTGCTCCACCGCTCGAGGGCGGCCTTCCACGTCACGCTCGATGGTGATACGAGTCCGGCTACGGCTAGCAGCCGGCTCCTTGTCTTTCCTCTCGCGGGCGCCGCTCGCAGTCGGCGACCGGGATGTCGCGGCGTGCTCCCGGCGCGGGGGAGGACTATCAGCGCGGGCGCCGGCTTCGTGTCGTTCCGCGGCCGCGTCGATCAGCTGCTGGATCCGCCTTCTCATGTAGGGGAGCTCATCGGCTGCCAGCCCATTTAGCTCTTCGGCGGCCGCCTGAGCGGCTCGCAGATTCTCGAGCGGGGTGGCGTAGACGGGGCGATCTGCCCCCAGCATGCTGGCGATGGCCGCGCCGTGCTTCTGGACGAAGCCGGCTCAGCCCGGCCCGCTATGCGGCGGCGTACCGAAGGCGGCACGGTCGACTTCGCGCTGGTGGGCCTCGGTGAGGCGTCTCATGGAGGCTATCTTCTGGCCTTCCGCGATGAGGGCGAGGCGGCGTGCCTCCAAGGTCTCGGCGTTGGCGTCGGCCGGGATGGGGACAGATAAGTCGTGCATCGCCGCTTGCAGGGCGGCGTGGGCGTTCTCGCCCGAGTTGGCGACGTGGCTGATGACCAACACTTCGGTGACAGCGCTGCTGCCGCTGTCAGCTCGAGGGAGAGGGTCGTCGAAGACCACCACGTTGGAGGGGTAGCCGTCGAGCGATGCCGTGTCGGAATCGACAAGCATCGGGTCGGTGGAGCCGACCGACTCCAAGTCTGCAGCAGGCTTGTTGGAGACGTGAAGTTGGTCGAGGAGGCTGACGAGGCGGCTCTCGGGGTAGTCCGTGCCAGCGTCGGATGCGGGCTCGTCGGAGATGCGAGTCTCGCCGAGCAGATCGGCGAGGCGGCTCGCCGCGCAGGCGTCATTGACGCCTTGCAGCGCGTCAGGGCAAACGCCATCGGGCGCAGCAGGCTGGCTACGCTCGCGGGGGAGAAAAAGGGTTCCCGTCCGGAACAGGTCTCCGGACGACGGTGCACCTGGCCCCACGGTGGGCGCCAAATGTCGGGTGGTAGGTGCGACATATGCCAACGGGTGGGTTATCATTGTGGGAGCCAGTAAGACATCGCCGGTGCCTGGAAACGGGATGAGGCGAAGACATGCACGCCGGCGAATCTTACCCAGGTTCGGGGCTCTCCGTGGAGATAACACCCCTAGTCCTGCTCTGCGGGGTCTCCGCATGATCACTAGATCAGAACGAGTAGCTGCAAATGCTCCTTGAGCTGTCGGGTTCAAGGGAGAAGAAGAGCAAGGCTAGCTCTCACTTTCCTCTCTATATGGTGTGTGTGTAACTCTAAGAGACCAACCCTTTGCATGGGTGCCCCGGGGGGTTTATATAGGCCTACCCCCCGGGGGTACAATTGTACTCCGGCTGGGCGCGGGTCCCAGCCGTCGGTGTCTGTGCTCGCCGGCTTCTCCGCCGGCCATTGGGGCCCGCCGACTGGTGGGTCCCGCCGGCTGTCGGCCTCTTGGTCGACAGGCCGGCCCCACCGCCTGGGGGTCTTGTCGGCGGCTGTTTACTGTAGCCTTGCCTCTGATGACGAGGGCTTTGTTGAGGTAAGCGTGGCTACAATGTGCCGCCTCGAGGGCTCTCACTGTAGCCTTACCTCGTCTTGTCTCCTTAATGTGGCACATGTTTCGATGGAGGGGGTAGCCGGCTTCTGGGGGCCGGCTACGCTCCTGGCTGACTGGGGGAGGCCGGGCCGCCTTCGTGCCTCTCTCTGGCTAAAGGGGCCCGCCGCCCGTGGGCCGTACTGGCGTCTGTTGTGGATGACGTTGAGGCGAGCATGGCTACAGTGCCGAGCCGGACGGGAGATGGCTGACCCGTACGGCGTCCTGTGGCCATGCCTGCCTCGGGATTCGGGGGTAGTGGGCCGTACTGTGGCCACACCCTGTCTTGTCACCGATATGTGGGCGTAGTTTTGGTGGGTGCGGTCTTGGCCGGCTTCTTGGAGTCGGCATTCTTCATGGCCGGCTTTTGAGTGTCGGCGTTCTCCATGGTCGGCTTTTGGGAGTCGGTCCTCTTGGCGCCGGCTTCCTGGAGTCGGCCATCTCGTAGTTATCTTGGGGGAGGTTTCTGAGACTGGGTCGCCTTCTGAGAGTCGGCTCCTGGGGTAGCCGGCCGGGGAAGGCGGCCCAATGCTTCGAATGCTTGAAGGCTCAAATGGCCTGATAATTTTTGAAGAGCCAGAGGTAGTCGGTTAGGCTACCCGTGGCCACTTACTCCAACACTCTACAACATGCATGGCACACTAAATTACTACAGGATTCTATGAAAATAACAGTCGACTGAAAGAAAATAGGTCAGTCCATTTTTTCTGCACCGTCCGATGTACAAAGAATGGGCAGATCGCCTTCATCTACCTCAAGCCAGTCAGTGTTGACGATCTTCCTCGAAACGCCAGTAACCACCGGCCCAGTATTCCTCCCCTGCCTGCGCCGTCCCCTCAACCTCACCGCACCGCCGTGCTTGGCACCGCCCCCCGGCCATCCATTCAAGCCCCGCCGACCTCCAGATCGGGCGGAAGCAGCTCCTGCGCCCCACAACCCTATGATAGACACCGATGCGCTGCTTCCCCCGGGAACAGGCGGACTAGGTGCTCCGCGCGCCTAAGCGGGTGCTGCTTCTTTTAATTGCGGTTCGACTGACCCTGAATTGAAATCTAGGCGGGCTACTAACCTCTAGCAAAGGTGAAATAGTAAAAGGGAGGAAACCTTGTGCATTTAGTATCACGAAGAAGATGCAGTAAGAAGCCCTCAACTAGTTTATTTCGTGGGATGAATACGGTGTGAGCGGAGACGTAAGATTTGCACGAATAAGGGAAGAGGAGTACCTCTTTCTGCTGGCAGTGCTGTGTCCTCCTTCTGTTTTTCCGACGATCTTCTTGTTGTTCGCCGGAAACTAGAAGTTGTGGAGGACGGTGCAGCCTTGGACGAACCCATGGCCAAGTTGTTGAGTGTGGTGCGGTGGCCGTCTGTCGGTGGCGGGGAAGCAGATCCGAGGCGGCGAACGACGGCGTAGCGGGAATAGCTCCGGTGCGGTGGACGGTTGCGACAGTGGAGCCGCAGCAGTGAGGCGCAGGACGGCGTGGTCGGAGTGGTTCTGGTACGGCGCACGTCAGCGTCGGTGTCGTGGAGGCAGCTCTGCCTCGGCTTCAGCTGCTAAGTCCTTGAGGGCGTTGCGGTTACGGTTGCGTTGGACGACGACGTCGGGGTACCGGCTCCGGCGTGATGGAGGAGGGCGGCGGTGGATTGGCCGCTATGGGGTGGAGGACGGAGGAGGCTGGGGTTTCGCGGCTGGTGGAGAGGGCGTTTTCGCGCCCACGGAGTATGAATGGGGAAACGGAGTGAGGCGGGGAACTAAGGGGGAACAATGTTTCGGTTTGAGACGCGCTTGTTTGAAATTTGGGGAAAGTTACAAACTTTGCCCCCATCTAAAATTTTGGACATATTGCGGGTTGGGGGTAGGACAGTCATGTCAGGTGTCCCAAATGTGGGCGGGATAGATTTCGGCCGAGCGCATGGGTAGGCGCCCATGGCGTATGAATGCTTCTCGGAGGCGGTTGAGACTGGCGTCTTGGTGAAGTTACAAACCTACCATGGTTTAGACCTTTGGACATCGAGCCGATAGGCTACACGGGCCAGAGTCAGTACAGTAATTTCCTACCACCAAAACATTAGTCTCGCGCGGTTTCGGGTGACCAGAGGCCTATTTGGCGCTTCGTTCAATATTTGGGAGCAGAAGCATTAACGTCTTCGGTTCTCTTGAATTGAACTTTCAAGATTTGTCAAACTTCACAAATCTTTACTCTTGAAAATCCTAAAGCTACGATTATTTTGGAATGGAGGGGGTACATTTGAATATACATTGTACACGAGTATATATTAAAAAATATGCAACTTACCTCAGTTCATGCATGGTTCCAGATATAATCTCCTTGGTTGCAAAAAAAAGAGTTAGATATGCGTATGAATATATATAGCATGTTCAAACTCACAACAAAGATAATTCATGATCTCATCCAAAAATAATAATGCCATTTATATTTTAATTTAATGCGTAGAACCGCCTTTTACACGTAGATGCACTATGCCTCGCCCTGTTCTCACAAACGCGTTATATATCTCTCTATCTAACGCATAAGTGCACACACTTTATATGCATCAGCATTTCTCTTTCACAGATGCTCACAATCTCTCTCAGGGTGTCGGGGTGTCTCACGCACATGCTCTCTCTGTTTCTCTCTCTCTCTTTCTGACTACTATGTACCACTCTTTTCACTAATCTTAGTTGGAAAACACTATTTCCCTCACATGCATATATACACATGCACGGTCTCTACTAGCCCTCTATACACACATATATGTGCCTACGTGTCTCCCGCACGCACATTATCTTTAGGCCTCTCTCGCACACATTGCCCCCCGACACACCTCTCTCTTAGTAGTTGTAAGATATGATTTCATCATATCATTCGGTAGGATACCCCTGGCTGTTAGGCTGGATGGTAATACGAGGCAAAGTTTTACCCTAGTTTGGATCGGACCCTTGGAGTTGAAGAAAGAGCCTACTCATGGTACTGTATATTAGTGATAGGGGTGTGTACAAACTACACGTGAATACCAGGCATTGTGTGTGTGTGTATACTAACGACGAACTAGCCCCCAAGCTTGTATAACATACTAAGGGCCTAGGGTTACAAATCATATATAGTCGGCTTATCACCAGTGGGGATAGAGTACTCCGCGACTCTGGTAGCTTCGTGTTGTACGCCGAGTACTCCACATGGGTCTTCGTATAACACGTCTCGGTCCAACCTATATGTGGCGCAGGATGGAACCGACCCATGAGTCTTCATGTTGACCCACCACAACTAGAAATGATGTGCCCACCACACCACACACGCAATCGGCCACTAAGAAAATAAGCATATACAATAGTACAACGGTATCTAGCTCACGATACGTCTCCATATTTTGTTGATGACACTGACGGACTTTGCATTTGATGCATGCTCCGTATTTTGTTGACGACACTTACGGTCATTGTATTTGAAGCGAAAGCACGATATGGTCACTGGACTTCAGAATAAGCTCATCACGGTCACCACATACATTTTGTCGTGCTAACCAACACGTGGTTGGATGGTTAGAGGACATTGGTTTCTCGAGCCCACCAAGCTTAAAGTCCCGGTGCTCGCATTTATCTTGTGTTAATTTCAGTATTTTCCGGCGATGTACATTCAGTGGGAGGAGACGTTCCACTCGACTACGAGGCACCTATTGTGACTTCGTAAAATCTCAAGATCATATATGCTAGCCCACTCTCTCGAAGGTGATCATAGGGGTAGGGTTCGCGTGTGTGCGCTTATAGCGGTGAGTGCTTGCGCGCATATATGAGCCCTTGTGTCTGTACCGTGTTAAGCAAATACTACATATCATGATTATACGGTCACTGGCTCACCCGTACAACTCCGTATTTTGTTGATGACACAATCAATTGACCAGTCAAACGTTCCACGCGGTGCAACTAGTGTTGCACCATCGGGGCACGTAACCGTGGGGCCCACCTGTCAGCCCGTATATGAAAGAAAGAAATGGTAGTTTGAGTCTGTACTGTGTTAATAAAATAGGAGTACATTTTAGGGTGATCATACGGTCACCGGCTCACCATACAGCTCCGTAATTTGTTGATAACACGATCAATTGACCAGTCAAACGGTCCACATTCAGCAGCGCACATTACCATAGGGCCCACCCGTCAGCGCGTATATGAAGGACAGAAATGGTAATAAATTAGTGGTCGGTGGGTATTCATAGTCGTGAGACCTCTAGTTGGCAGTCACCGGCGGTTGGGGGGCGTTCATTGGGTGGTGGGGTGGGGATCCCCGGAGAAAAAGCTCGGCGGCGGGGGGGGGCTAGAGGGATGGCCGGTGCGGCGGCGGGCCGGCGGTGGGGAGTGGTTTCGGGGAGGGCGGGCCGGCCGCGGGCGGCGGGAGCTGGCGGTTCGGCCGGTGGTGGCTGGCGGCTCAGGGGGTGGAGTTTGATGATAAACTAGAGGCCCTTGATTTTGTATCCAACGGCTGGAAAATCTAATCACCAGAGATGAAAAAGTCAGTCGACTGACGTGTAGCCTCACCCCGCACGTACACATGCACGCACGCAAGACACGCACGCATGTAGGCGTGCAACACTGACACGTACACACGCACGCATGCTGGCGTGCAACACTGACACGTACACATGCACTCACGAACACACGCATGTACGCACCCATGCATGCAACACTGAAACATACCCTTGCACGCACGCAACACTCGCACGCCTGCATGCACACAGCACACGACGCAAGACACACGCTCAACCTATACGTGCATGCACCCTTTGTTAAGGACATGGATTGTTACGGGTATTAATCAATCTTATCTGTGATAAGCAGAACATTGATGTTTGCAGCGTTCTTTATGAATCACAACGTATCGAACGGGCTATCAACATAGTAGGCTTATCTACATGAAAAAGATGATGTCACACTCAATGAACAATCATCGGTTTATGAAATGCCCGCTTCTGACCGCCCAGGCCCACCAAAGGTTCCTCTGCTGTGCGTTGCCTGCGTTGGGTCACTGACATGCAGGCCATGCACCCAAAGAGCCCACACGTCAGTGGAAGAACGGCGCGGTGTCCTAGGTCAGAGTCGAGGGCGGCACTCGCGGCACGCCCGGCTGAACACGCCTCCGTGCCGCATTCAAACGCCTCCATGAAACCCGCCCGTGTGGAAGCCGAGAAACCCACTCTGGACACACGTCCGTTCATGACCGGGCCGACGTTAAACGCAACGCCGGCCGAGCTCCTCCCGTCCGCCGTCTATTTAAGCTCCTATTTAAATGAGGCCAAACGCCGGCCAAGAATCGCACACCTCCGCTGCTCCCCTATCTCCTCCACCATTTTGTCCACTCTTACAATGGCTTACGAAGAGTAGTTATTCCGCATCCAAGCCGGCTAGGTAGCCCACCGGATACGAGCTATGCAGCTCGCTGATCCACCTCCCTCCCCTCGCCCGACGGAGCCAGTTGCCGCCCCAAGCCGGCGCGCGGTTCAGCAACTCGCCGCTCCAGGCCAGCTCGACGAGGAGCGGCGCACGGGCGTCGTTGCTGCCGTCCATGCCGCCGCCTCGTACCGCGTCTCCCATTTCTATGGCCGAGACTCCCATGCCGGCGGCCGCGCCATGCAAGCAGCGACAGAAGCCGGGTGCGCGGAGAGCGACGAGTCAATGGCCAGCGCCTCCGCGTCCGCCGCCATCATCGAGGAGAAGTAGAACACGGGAGTCCGCCGCCGCTTGGGTTCCATGAAGGCCACCGTGGAGGCGACGCCGGTGTACACAGCAGGTGTCTTGCCGGATCCTTTTGTTGCGAGGACCTTCGTTGACCCCGCATGGGCTCCACGGAAGAGGGGAATGTTAGGATGAAGTCGAGCCGGTGCCGGCCATGGTGAAGTAGTGGCCGGTGATGAACTCGAAACGGTGCCGGCCACCATCATCTTCGGCACTAGCCAATGATATCAGTTGGGCAGTGGGGAAGCGAGCCATCCTTTGCGCTGAAGCATATACCTCCAGGGCTCCCGGCAGTCCGGTGATCGTGCTGCCGGACATGAGGAACACAAATCGATCGGCGGGCATCCATTTAGGCCAGGTATTATATACCTGTGCTGTCCAGAACTAGCACCGCGTAGTTCATTTGAATGTAATGAAATCCGTCATGTTTGTATGAAAATTCGGTATTTTATATGATTTCCGTCGTTGTTTATATGAAATATCAGTTTGTCTACGTGTTTGCGTGAATTTCGTCCGGTTGGTTGAGTTGCTGTCATAATGTGTGCGGCTACGGTTGGATGGCGTAATTTGCGGGTCGCTGGTCGGTCTGCGGGCGGCTCGCGGCGTTGTGGTACAAAAAAACACAGCTCGTGCGAGCTCGACTCCAACGTGCACGCTGGAGGATGCATGACAGCATGAGCACCCGAGCCATTCCTCGTTCATCGGTGGCAAAGGCACCGGTGGACAAAAGGGTCGCCAATATTTTGGCTACCCCGGGCAAGATCCAAACAGCCCCTCCCAACAGATTCAAATCCCTCGTTCGCCGTGGAATTTTGCCATGTGTTGCTTTCATGGACTAGCAAGATGCCCGTGCATTGCACGAAACATCAAGATGCATTTTTTTACAAACTCCCGCATGCATGCAAGGGATAATTAATGTCCTCCTTTGCTAGTACCACGAGGCAAACACCATTAATATTGCATCGATTAGTGTTAGTGGCCTTGTATATCTGCAAATTGTAATTTTGATAGTGGCCCCTTGTATATAAAAATGGAGGGAGAAAGATGAGAGATAAGGTGAGGAGGAGTGGGGCGTGGTGGTGACTGGTGGTCGGACTGGGCGGAGGCATGGGGATGGGCGGCGCATTATGTCTAGGTTTGCATCTCTCTCACACACACCCACGTAGGTGGGGGACGTGCACGAAGAGAAGAGGTGCACGCACGGCGCACGTACTCCCGTCTCTTTCCCAACCACACCCGCGAGGGTACACGGTGGAGCTCATTTCTGTACGAAAAAGGCAGCCCACGTGGTAATTTGGCACGTGTACTGGTTGTCCACTTGGTGGAGGGAGGATCGTCTACCACGGGTGAACAAACAAATTGTGACTTGACGCGTTATCTTAAATTAAAAAAAGAGGCAAACCATGTGGGGCCTACCTTAGAGGCAAGGCTCTATACACTGGAGTACTTTTGATGTGTCCCGTCAACTCGCAGAACGAGGAGAAGCTTGCTTAGTACGCCATCTCCCCCGCCCACGGGCGCGGTGGCTCGCAGGATGAGGTGAAGCTTGCTTACGAGTAGTAGTAGTACTACTACTACTAGTACTACTACTGTATGCCTTTACGCCCGCTCCCTCGCCCACGCGCGCGGTGGCTCGCAGCACGAGGAGAAAATTTTACTACTCCCTCCGTTTACTCCTCGTCCCTACTACATACTTTGGTTAGTACTCCCTCCATTTACTTATACAAGGCCACTATAAAAAAATACATTTTGCATCTATACAAGGCCACAAATAGTAATCGAGACAGAAGTTACTACTCCCTCCTTTCCAGTTTATGGCTCAATTTCAAAATCTCTCCAACCAAGGTAGACAGTGAGTGGTCGAATTAATTTCATAGTTTGCACAAGTAATTAGTACGCTCGTTTTTCTCAAGAAGTTATGTTTACCGAGGCATTAATTAGAACGAATGCATGAATGACCACTAAATTTCCATGAACTTGTACATGCATTGGTTAGTTTCCTCTTGACACTGCTTGCGTCGGGTGATCTAACGCACCTCGAAATCCAACATGTAATGGTACTACTACTAGTATAGTAGAATTGAGACTTATCAAACGGAAAAACGAATGTTTTTTAGATGAGCCCTATAAACCCTAGTGGGTACGTACTCCGTAAAAACATATTTTTCCAAAACTAAGTCGCTCCCTTTCATGAATTCTATAGTATACTCCTCCGTCGACGCTCCCTTTCATGAATTCTGTACTTCCTGTCGCCGACATGTGGGACATAGCAACCGGGTCGACGTGTCAAGCACCAAATAACAGTGCAGAACAGCAGGGGGGACGCACCCCACTCGTACCGGCCCAGTAGTAGTAATGAGCAATGAGACGTCAAATCACAATGCCGCACCTTCCCAGACGGACGAAGCAACCATTATTTCACACTTCAGTTTGCCATCATCTCAAACCACGTAGTATTGCTTCTGCCTCAAGAGCGACATGCGCATCACCTTGGTACATCATGACACGTGGGACCGCATGACAGGCCATGCTCCCCCGCCGATCGCTCGGTAAAATCACCTCATTTTTACTATACTTCCTCCGTATCGGTTTACTACATGGCATGCACGTCGTTCTAGGTTGAGAATTTAACTGGCTATATATGTGATGAACAGTACTCTAGCCTTTTAAAAAATGTATACTTTTGTACAGTAGTACTATCGATGAATTGCGCCATGGAGCAAAAATTGAAATTAAAAAAAAGGTGGTACATATAGAGAGCGCTCGTCGCCAAATTATGCATATAGTACTATTAAAAAAGCTAGTACGTGCTTAATTGAGGTGCTAAATTCTATTAAAGAAATACTAGTAGTATGTACATACTGAAGAGTTAAAGTAACGAGAAGAAACATAACATAGTTCTGCTGGGGGCTTAGCACAACACACCCATCAAATTAAACTAAGCACACCTGAAATTAAACTATGCAACTAATCCGGTACACACTGCATTAGAAGTTTAGAACCACCATGAGCAACGACACTGCCACCTTACTCGGAGTCCTCGTCCACGTCCTCGACTTCGTCCTTGTCCCTCTTCCTCTTGGCCGATACTTCTTTGCTTGAACCGCACACTTGGCTGTTGCTCTTCATCCAACCCTTGTAGATATTGAAACAAAGGTAGCCATCCATTGCAGCGTAGTGGATGTGGTCTATATCTAGTACATTCCGCTGCCATGCATGACGATGAAACGTGTAATGAGGTTTCTCCAGTTTACGGTACGAAGGATGAACCATGGCTCCTGCCAGGGTCAGCATTGAAGGCTGACGAGAGGGCACCAGCCGATTCTTCTGGAGGTCGAAGGGGTTGCCTACAACGAGGCCTATCCGACCCAGGACTTCTTTGTCGTTCTTAAAGTCTACAGTAACGAATTTCACTGTTTTGTCCTTGAGGAAGTTCTTAAAATCCTGGCACTCAACGTCGGCATGGCATATGTGGTAGACCAAGCAAACGTTATGTATGCAAACCTGGATCACGACGGGCTTCTTCCTCTCTTTGTCCTTTAGATCCTTCTCTCGTCCCAGGACTGTGGTGTACTCAACATCTAGCCCAGCGACCCACTCATCATCTGAGTTTTCGAACATGCGTCTGAAGCGAGAAAGGCATCCTTTCACCGTTGCGGAAGAACGGGTGTAGATGACGTCGAACTCATCGCCGGTGATGGTTCTAACCTTGTACTCACCGCCGATCGTGGAGATTTGGGACGCCATGGATTTGGGAGGAGGGTTAGATTAGTGGAACTGCCGTAATGTGAATGGACGGGACGACTAGGAGCGAACCGCCATAGTATTGAAGGACATGCGGGGACGAGTAGGAGCGAACTGCCAGCGTGCGAACGGCAGGGTAGTGGCTTTCCATTCTCCCATGATACGGGCTTCCGAGAGCCCTTGGATCTGGGATCGAACGGTTGCATGGCGTGATTCTAGACCTATGGGTGAATATCCTATCCTGGAGGGTTATTCTGCAAATTTTCAGCAACTTAGCATGCGACCGTTTGATCTCAGATCCAAGGGCTGCCAGCAACCCGTATCATGGTCGCGCCTACCACGACCGTCGCGTCGCTCGCGCGGTCGCGCCCTTGGAGATTTAACACGGTGCGTTAGGCTATCTGATGTTGGCATGTCATACATAGTCATCACTTAGTCACTCATACTACAACAAGGTTCGCTATAAGGTTGGCTATAAGTGTATTTTTTTACTCCTCTCTATCTCTTTCTTCGTACTCCCTGTGTCCCATAATATAAGAACGTTTTTGACACTAGTGTAGTGCCAAAAACGTTCTTATATTATGGGACACAGGGAGTACTAGTATTTATTGCATTTGCCAAGGAGTGACCTCTTCCAATGAAATGGTGTTGCTAAGTTTGCTTCATTTAATTAGCTATAGACTCAAAATTGTCTTTTCACCTAGGTACACGCGCTTAGCACCGTTTCTTCCTTGGGTCACCAAACTAGTCTCTCTCTTCTTGATTAACTTGCCACATCAGACTTTATGCCTATGTGGCAAGCTTAAGCACCTGTATGAGCAAGTAAAAGTAAGTACAATAGTGCGCTTTACATGGCATTTTTGCATATGTGGAGGAAAGAGAGGCAAGGAAAAAGTGGAGAAGTGGGCTCTCATGCAAGAGCCAGCCTCTACTACATGGTGGAGCATTGGGAGAGGCACCTGTATGGAGGTGGTCAGGAATCGGGAGACTCACGCCGGTCGTAGCGCCGCAGTTGAAATAAAAATGGCAAGTCAAATCACGGGGACCCACCTGTCCAGCAGTAACTCGCTGTCAAATCACACAGCCCTACGTTTGCAGCAGCCTACTCCCTCGTCTTCTCGCGTCTCTGTCAAACCAACTAGGCGAAACTGCCCCGCCTACCGCGCAGGAAAAGCCCCGCCCTCGACTTTTAAATACAACTACATCCGCTTAAGAATCCAATGATATACTTTTTGTGACATAGTAACTCATATTTAGTTAGTCAAATGGATGACCTAGAACTACGTGCAGGCCCTATAAACCGAGACGCCTAAAAATAAAAAAACCGAGACGGAGAGGGTAGTTTAGCAGGTATCTTTTTAGATCAATATAGTCGGGATTCACCAAGGAGCAAAACCAAGTGGCAGGCTGCTCCTGTCGTGTTGGCGTAGCAACTCAAGCAGGGTCAGTCCGCACACGAAATGCCGGCACACTTAACAGGACCCCTTTGGCCGACATGTGGCTCATCCACCGTCTTCTTCCACGTGCGATGCACCATTTACAGTTCGGAGCAGCGGTTGGAATTGGAGGCACCCTGGTCGTAGCGCCGCAGTAGTAGAAAATGAGCGATGAGGGGTCAAATCACAAAGCCCCACCTTTCCCGCATTAAGCTGGACGGACGAAGCAACCATCATTTCACTCTAGGGCGCAAGAGCATAAAGAAAAGAGAAAACAATGATGCGTGCCGCAGCTACCTAGGGCACCCTAGGGTAGGGGTCTCCACTACAGATCCTTTTTTTTTGAAAGCGCCTCCACTACAAATCGGCTTCTCCCTCGTCCTCTTGAAGAAAACCGATGATGAGTGCGGCGGTAGGGTTTGTAGGAGTACTACGGCGTGTGGGGCCACGTCGTAGTAAACGGGTTTGAGTCGACGCCTTAAATATGTGTGGGCCGCTTGGTTTTACGGGAACGAGGCAGCATTTTGGGTTCGGGGACCAGTTGAGATATAGTACGTACAAAAAATTGTGGATGTAGGTTCGACCGAAAGGCAATGATGCATGGGCCCTGCATTTTGATATACCCGGGGCCGCGTGAAATTTGCTACTTTACTCAAAACTAGTAAGGTACACATGTATTGAACGCATGAGATTTCGAAACCAAATTACGAATAAATACACACTATAGCATGTAAAGCTTTGAGTCATATATGCATGATGTAGATGTTCGTTTAGTTCTTCTAGTTCATCTCATTCAAAATCAATTAATTTTATAGAAATGTTAAGATTCATGGGGTTGTTCATTGTAAATCATAAAGTAAAAAACAAATAATGGCAATTCATTTAGAAAAAATAATCAATTATGATACAGAAGATTCTAGAACAAAAGAGAAGTGCTTGTGTTTTGAGGTTTGTGCATTATGCTTAAGTTCAACCATGGAGTCTTCTAAATTGTACATGTGGCAGATCTGGTGGAATGTTGATGATATCCAACGGCCAGTAGTGCTCGGATTTGCCTATCTCTGCACTGTCGGGTTAGCTTCATCCAGCGACCATCTTTCAAAGTTATTGGCACACTATATAGTTCTTGTGCCATAGTTGCATGTTTTGGAAAAAAGCTACTAGTGGGTTGTACTATATATTTAGGAATAGAAGATGTATACATGGAAGTTGTAGGGAAAGAGATGACATGGAGCATCTCAATTCCTATGAGTAGGGATTGGAAAAGAGATGTCATTTGGTTCACATCATAGGAACTTTTCTATTGAATCTAGAGATGACATGTATCTCAATTCCTATGAGGAGGGATTAGAAAAGAGATGTAATTTGGTTCATATCATAGGAACTTTTCTATTGAATATACGTTAATGTTTATTTTCCTTTCAAATTAAGGGAGTATAGGAATCCATTCATATGAACCAAGTGGCTCTAAAGCTATAGAAATGATATCATGTTTATTTCCTTTGAAATGTGGAGTATATGAATCTATTCCTATGAACCAATTGGCTCTAAAGGAAAAAATCCTATAAAAATCATATCATATAGAGTTCCTATGATATTCCTCGACACTAAAGGATGCTTGAAATTGCTGCAGGTGATACGATGGCCTTTCTTTGTAGACTCCTCACCCATCTTTATAGTTACCTCTCGAAGATGAATGAAATGATATATACATGGTATTCTACATGTGCAATTTGGTACACGAAAACTCGGTAAAAGTTTGCGAGGTTCGAATTTTCAATAAAGCTATATGCACTGCATTTCGGAACGGAGGGAGCATACGGCAGTTGCTAACACTCACGTGGAAGATTTGTGTGTAGGAGCAGTGGCTGTTCTGTTAAATGACATGGCAAAACTGACATTGTCGGATGCCGATCTAACGGTTCTTACAGCGTTCGTCAGGAAAAGGCTTGTGGCGAACGTTTGTCGGATAATGATTTACGGACACATGCATTGCATTGATACGTGCCCCCCTCTCTCTCACGCACACACACCCTCATGAGTCACGACTCTCCCGAGTCCTCTAGCAGACTCGCACATCGCACCCACCGTCTATCTGCAGGTAGACGTCACGCACATATGTGCTCTTCACACCCTACCCTCAGAACTTCTAAAAAACAAAAGACGGCACGCACATTTTATTTTAGCTCACACGTCACACACTTATACTATTACTCTTGCGGCGAACGTTCTTTGGGCATAGTATATTGTACTCTCACGAAGAGAAGCGGTGCACGCACACACTAGTTCTCTCACACCCACTCACGGGTACACGTAGGAGCGCATTTTTTTGAAGCTGGTACAACAAAATCACTCCACTATATATAAAAGTAGGAGCTTTAGCGCTTTCTTTACTAGGGTTCCTCTCGTTCACTCTCTCATGCTCTCCAGATCTAAGCAACACATAGGCGGCCACACTCTCTCTCAGCTCACGGCTGGTCACAAATCCGGCCGGACAACCTTGACCGGGGCAGGTGTAGGTGCATCGTTGAGGCTGTCGTCGGCGGCGAGGGAGGAGACCAACGGCTGTCCACGCGTCCCAATTGGCGGCCGTGCCGTTCTCTCCAAGAGAGCGCCGGCTCGGGAGGGCCTCCGACCCCTTCTTCCTCCCTGTGGTATTGTGGCCAAGATGGGGCCTCCCGACGCCGTCTTTGCCACATGCCGACGACCCTCAGGTATATATTTCTTCGAAACCTGCCTTGCTCTACTGCCCCAGCTCCCTTCGTGTGGATCCTTTTCTACTTCCGTCCGCTGTTCCAAAGCCACCTAGACTTCTACTATTATTAGAAGTAAAGCTAGTTCATACAGTCGACTCAAAGCATTGGTTCAAACAGGGAAGAAAGTGGGAAAGCTGTAGCATGAATCTAGGATTTGGTTCTAAGAGGAAACGGGGGAAAGTAGTAATATCTGTCACTGTTTAAATAACTGTATTTCATATTTGCGCAAACAGGGATGTATGTCTCCATATCGTTTCGGGATGTCTGTCTCCGTATCGTTTCTATCTGTGCAATCAAAAGCACACACCTCAGTTTTAGTACAACTCCACAAAATGAGATGGCTATCCCTCGTTGCCGTCGTTTAACCTCCCGTCTTCAAGGTATCCCTACATTGGTACTAGTAACTAAGGTAGAATGACCAATGCAATCTAAAAGAAGCTGATTCGTACGTTTTACTTCCTGATTGCAGTGCAGGGACGAGCGAAAACAACTGCATCCTAGTCCGGAATGCACTTTCTACCAGTTCATCCATGGACCGAGGACTAGCTGGCACGGCTGCACGGTGGTTTTTTGGACAGGTGCGCGGACAAGAGGCATTGTTGTCTGCTTATTTCTGCAAATAACGGTGCTTAAATTTAGTGGAATGCACAAGCATTTCAGCTGGTTAGTACACTGCATGGTTCAGTTCAACATTCCAGCTGAGACCACAATTATAATTGGTTATTCTGGAATGAGAGAACATAACCCTGAACGGTGGCAACAAGAAAAAACCAGAGTGAACTCCAGGAAATTTAAGCCTGCCGGGAGGCCCTTTGCTCAGAGAAGCCTTGCTTGTTTTTTCCTGATTTGTAAACCTTCTCACAACTTTGTCTTTTGCTGTGAACTAGTATATGTTTGTTATGTTCTATGAATCATTGAGATGTATAAAATTGCTTAACTTATGCTTTTCAAGTTTTTTATGAAGACGAGTTTAATGTGAGTGTTCCACATGAGCGCTGGACTAGCGTGTGAACGTTTGGAAGTTATTACATTGTGACCTCAATTAACTGCATGAACCACTGTAACAAGATACATAGTAGATTATATGTCAGACAGTAGATTGTTGATTGTTAGCTGGTCGATAGCCTAGTGTTGAAGCGAGCTGAGCCAATGTGCCGTGTTTTGCACAACTGCTTACAAGTGGGGTAGCACCAACAGTGTTTACAAGTACTTATGTATACGTCGGCGCACGGTTCTCGAACGAGTGCTCTATTTCATCAAAACACACACTGCTCGTATGATAAACCGTGACAACTTATGTCTTACCATGCCATATTCATGAAAAAACTAGTGAGGACGCATCTGTTTCGGCAACAATTACGATGGTTCTCACATGATTCACGGGCACACAAAAGTAGCAGCAGTTCCCATAGACGGATTCAAACAGAGTACTAGCACCAGAGGGGTCGATAACAGGCAAGGTTCGGATAATTAGACACAATCCAAACTACTATTAAACACTAGCTGGGGCAACTATTTCATGCCTCGATCTAATTTGGGCTGGACACAAGACGGACCTTGCCATGAACATCATCGAGGACGTCCCGCAGCAGCTCAATCCTGAGAACCTTCATGAAGACAACCTTGTGGCCTTGCCACTGATAAACTTGTTTGTGGAGGCATGCCACGTCATCTTCCTGCGTAAGCTTGACAAGAACAGTATGCCTCACAAACGAAGGAGTAGCTTTGATCTTCTTGTGCTTCAGTACACCCTGGACAACACGCCTGACAACAGTGAGGCTGGAATACAACTCTTCATTGGTATAACCGCAAATGGCTTCCAGGATCCAATAGCCTAAGAACTCTGTTTTCCTAGTGCGTATATTCAGGTCCTCCGCCTCATAGCGAGTGACATGTACAACCACACAATCCTTGTCTGCATGAGGGCTCTAATTGAAACAGAAACAAATTCTGAATTACTTTTTAGTATAAGAAACACAAGTTATTTAAACCACTATGTATAGCATGGCATCGAAGCTAATAAAATTTTGCATTATTAATCACCACATACTTCCTTTTCTAAAAAAATCACCACATACTTAGATGAAAAACCACAATCGAGATCGGCAAAGAAGGAAATCACCTTGGGCAGCTCAGCGGGGGGGGGGGGGGGGACACATCCTCGAAGGGGGAAAACTGCTCCTGTAGTGCCACGGGGGCTGTAACCTCAAACGGGGCGTTGACCATCTCAGTAGTGGCCGTGAGCGTATCTGGGGTCAGCTCGGTGGTTGCCTCCATCTTCTTGGAGCTCTTTGTCTCGTGGGGATCAGCCTCCCGCGTCTGCTCCAATATCCGCAGATCTTTGCCCGGTTCTCCTTGGTCCATCATGAAACTGACGAATACTAGGAGACCACTGAAAGGAAAACACAATCGCAATGACAATGAAACAAAAAATAGAGTGAGGACCGGTTATTGCTTTGCAAAAGTTCTTTTTTTTCTCTGAACGAAAATATACCAACATCACGGATCCGCTTACCTTCCCTTCGTTCGGAGAGAAGAACAGTGGCAGATGCGAGTGTTGCCTTTCTTGAAGACGGTGAGGGAGAAGGGGATTCAGCGAAGAGTGAAATGATGGTTGCTTCGTCCGTCAAACTTAGACTGCAGGGAGGTGGGGTTTTGTGATACGACGGCTCGTTATTGCCGCGCTACGACCGGGGTGACTCTCCGCCTGCATACTTCCTTCTAATTTGGTGGATGGCATTTGGGCCCGCGCGCTGCATGGCCCGCATGCCGGTGAACAAAAGTATAACGGCATTCAGTAGAGGGAGACGTTTCAATGACCTAGGAGGAGCCAGAAGCGGTAGAGTGTCTCCACTGTACTAGTAGTAATTGTTTTTCTGGGTAGCTGTAGAGTGTCTCCACTGTACTAGTAGTAATTGTTTCTCTAGGCCCAAGACAAAACAGCCCATCCACACTAGTAAATAGTAAAATCAATTCAAAAGCCCATCCACACTGGGTGCTCTTCTTCCTCCTCGCTCCCACCCACCTCACGTCAGCTCACTCCACTCGTACCCCCAAATTCCTCACCTCACTCCTACAGAAATACCCAGCTCCCCTTCTTCCTCACTCCTACAGAAAATCCCCAGCTCCCCTTCTTCTTCGCTCGCACTACAACTAGGCTCGTCATTCGTTACTCTGCTCAAATCCGTGAGCGCGACGCGACGCCCTCGAGGAAAATGGAGTCGGCTGACCCCAGCGCCAAGAAGACGAGGCTCCCGCCAGCGGTGACGCCTGTTGTAGATCATGCACCCGGCTGCGCGGGGAGAAGCGGCGACCGCGCCCCCACCGGATCCCAGGAACCCGTAGGATCTCGGGTGGACCGCATCAGCGATCTCCCGGACGCCGTCCTTGGGGAGATCATCTCGCTTCTCCCCACCAAGGATTGCTGCCGCACCCAAGTCCTCTCAATTCGGTGGCGCCCTCTATGGCGCGCTGTGCCCCTTAATCTTGACTGTCGTCAGCTATCTTTCTTCAATGATTTTGAAATCGCCAGAGCCATCATCTCCTCCCACCAGGGCTCCGTTCAAAGCCTCTGCATCCCGTCATGCTACCTGAGCAAGCATACCATGCCCTGCACGGTGGACGCCTGGCTGAAATCCCCTGAATTCACAGAACTACAGCTGCTTGAGTTCTACTATTCCCCTGGAAATCACATACCACATACCGAACGCCATGAACTTGTGCCCTCAACACCGATGTCCATCTCGCGGTTTTCGTCCTCTCTCCACACCGCCACCTTTGCACTGTGCTACCTACCAGACAATCTGGTACTAAACCTTCGACTCCCATTTCTCAAGAAACTTTCACTTGTGCGGGTTCGTATATCGGAGGCCTCATTGCACAACATCATCCACTCCAGTTGCCCTGCGCTGGAGTGCTTGGTGCTTGTTTTCACAGTTAGAATCGGTTGTCTCCAAATAAAGTCGCCTAACCTTGTAAGAATTGGAATTTCTTTTGACAGAAGGCAGCTCATCATCCAAGATGCCCCTTCACTTCAAAGGTTGATCCTTCATTCTAGTTATTCACCGTTGCAAATAACCGTCCTCTCTGCGCCTAAACTGGAGACCTTGGGTGTAATACATGATCTCTGTGCTCATTTCAATATGGTGTTTGGCTCCACAGTTCTTCAGGTACTTTATATTATCATCTACACTTGTAACCATAAGCTGCATTTTAAATTTCTCCGCATAATTTATATATCATCTTGGAGTACATATTTTGTACTAATATTATGTTCTATGCTCAATGAAGAGTTTCTCCATGGATGGCCTATCAATGGTGCTAGATTCTGTCAAGATCTTATATATCCAAATGAATAGTTTTGATCTGAACAAGATTATTGGCTTGCTGCAATGCTTTCCATGTCTGGAGAAGTTGTATATAAAGGTGATAATTTCACGCACATTGGAAGCCCGCATATAGTGTACTAGAATTAACCGTTCAGCTGTTGCTCTTTCGACACTCTTCTTTTAGACCTTAACTGTTTTCAATCTTCATGTCTATTTAGGCAACAGGACGGGGTAAGAAAGTTATAACCAATCGGTGGATTCGTAAGCATCGGGATTTTCTCACTCCTCATGAGATTCGATTGAAGACAATAACGCTAGAATGATATGTAGCCAACCGTGCAAACACAATATTTGTCACATTCTTCCTGCTGAATGCGAGGTTACTATTGTCCATCAGGCTTAAGTTTATCAGCAGCATGGTTTTGACGGATGGGTATGTCGAAGAGAAAAAAAAGGAGTTTCAGGTGGGCAAAAGAGCTTCTGAACGTGCCGGGCTTCTATTTACAACATATTGTGGTCATAATCCAGTAAATTTTACGACCCAGGATGTTCATTCTATGGACCTGACCGATCCATTTGACTGTGACTGCCGAAAATAGTGCTGGAGTTAGATGTTGTTACCCTTTTCAATCTGTTTTTTTGTAAACCTGATGAACAATTAACCCTCGTGCTTTTGTACAGTTTGTAACCTGGAGTTAGATGTTCCTGCCCTTTTCAACTCGGCTGTGACTGTCATTTTTTCTTTGAAACAAGGCAAATGGCTTGCCATTCGTTTAATTTAGAGTGAAATATTGTAACAAATCCCAACCAAGGGAAATAACATCACTCTCGCCGGCTGCTTGAGCTCACTGTGCATTACAGAAGCCAAGTGATTAGCCCCCACCAGCACCCACAAACTTATTTCGAACTAGCACATCGAATGGGCTGTAAATTTTCGTAGGAAAGGCTGCATGACCGTGACAGATTTGGATTCTGACATTTGGGACCCGCGAGGAAATAGCCTATCCAAGGTGGTGTCGACTTACTAGCCAGTCAACAAACGATTCTGCCTACCAGCCGTTGGATTGACATCCAACATCTGTCGTGTATCTTCTATCTCTTGTCTTCTTCTTCCTCCAGCCGCCCAAACCAAACCACCCCGTCGGCTCCGCCTGCTCCAGCCTCCCATGGCTGGTTGCGCCTCCGCCGCCCTACCGTACGTACCCTCCAACGTTGGCCAGTCCCTCCATCTATTCCCCCACACGTCATGTTATTCTCCGGCGACGTCAGCCCCAACACGCACCCGCGCCCGAACCACTCAACCCTTGTACTCCCCTCCGCCTGCGACTGGACCGGCGCATCTTCAACGGCTCCTGTTCGTTCCGTCCGAGGCCTCGCCGTCGTCCTCCGCCTTGCGGCCTTGGTTCGCTCGCTGTGCACGGTGCGCCGCCCTCTTGCGTTGTCAAAGTCGTCAACAACCGAGAGGAACAAGGAGATGACTGTACGTGGAGAGGATGACAGTAGGGACCCACCAGCGTCATGGCAGTACGCAAGCAACTGCCTCTATAGTACAAGCCCAAACATATGGTTCCTCCTAATGGTTGGACATCTGGGGCTCACGCCATTGTCAACGTAGTCAATAAACGAGAGAATTACACTACGAGCGGCTGACACCAGGGACCCAGCAAGTCGCGCAGTTTTTTTAGGAACAAGCAGTTGTTATTTATACTAGTTTTAGCGACGGATCATGGTAACAACGGGGCTGTGCGGGGGCTATGGCCCGTCTAGCCAGGGTTTTATTTATGTTTACCACATCATGAGCCCAGTTGTGTTTTTTTCTTGCTGAAAATGGCGAGCCCAGTTCTATTTTTTAAAAGAAATACCCAAACAAGGCCTACTTGCTTTATCGGCCCTGCTGGGCTGCAAATCTTTCAAGACGAGGAGAGTTTCATTCAGTTTGCCTAGAAATGGGATGTACATTATTAAAACACAACAAACCGGGAATTAGTTTCAATTTTTTTTCATTACAAGATCTTAAATTCCATTGATTTTTATGCGTGGACAATTATTTGGATTTTATATTTATATAAATTATTTTTCAAAATAGTTTGAATGTGAATCGATATTTCTGGATTAAAATAGTTGACCGCACAGAAATATGCAAAATTTCGTATACTTTTTAACCGTGGCGACAATATGGGGTGTAATGCTAACTAAAAGAAGATGGGCTCCAAAAAAATTCTTAAGAATTTGCAAATGGGCTGTACATTATTAGAAATAATGGCAGATGGGCTGTATGCTGTTTTCCACAGATTTGAGGCTGACTTGTGCGCCTACTACAGGTTGACGCGTATGCTTTCATAAAAAAAGGTTGACGCACACGCAACGCTCTGTCAACTTAGTCAACACACAAGAGCAGTGACTGTTGGATGTCCATCCAACGGCTGTCGTGCTTCTTCAATCTCTGCTCTTCATGCTCCAGCTGCTCAAACAAGCGCCAGCGGGACTGCCTGCTCCCTCCTCCCGCGGCCGGCTATGTTGCCGCGCAGGCCTCACGGCCCCACCGTACTCCCATCGCTGGCCTAGCCATCCCTCTACTCACCCACACATGCTGTTATTCTCCGGCGACGGCAGACGAACCAGTAAACCCTCGTACTCCTCCGCGTGCGAAACAACTGCCGAGTATTCCCTGGCTCCGTGTCATTCCCTTCCTAGGCCTCGCTGTCGTCCACCGCCCTGGTGCTCTCGGCGCGGCCTGGTCAACGTGGTCAATGAACGACATCCATCGGAAGTGGACTGTACGTGGAGAGGCTGACAGCTGGGTCCACGGCCGCACGCAAGGAAATGCCTCCTTATTACGCGCAAAATAATGATTCCTCCACCTGACAGCTAGGACCCACAGGAAGGGCCTTTGTATTTCGCGAAAAAAACGTTCCCCCCGCTGACAGGTCGGACCCACCAGATATATCTTCGCATGCAAGGAAGTGCCTCCTTATTACGCCCAAAAAAATGAATACCCCCCTGCTAGCTGGGACCCACCATATTGTTGGGCTGACTTGTGGGCCTACTAAGTTGACGGGCACGGAGGGCTTTGTCCACTTAGTCAATACTCCAGTGACCGTATGATGTCCATCCAACGGCCATAGTGCTTCTTCAACCTCTGGTCTTCTTGCTCCAGCCGCCCAAAGCAGCGCCGGTCGTGCCGCCTGCTCCTGCCTCCCGTGGCCAGCTGTGCTACCGCGGAGGCCTCACCGCCCCCATACTACTCCCACCACTGGCCAGGCCATCCCTCCACTCACGCACACCCCCTGTTATTCTGCGGCGACGGCAGCCTCACACCGCAGCCGAACCAGTGAACGCTCGTACTCCTCTCCGCGTCGGCATCCACTGTCGCGTCTTGCCCGGCTCCGCGTCGTCCCCTTCCTAGGCCTCGCCGTCGTCCACCACCGTGGTGCTCTCGGCGCGGCGTGGTCAATGACCGACTTCCATCAGAAGAGTACTGTACGTGGAGAGGCTGACAGCTGGGTCCACGGCAGCCGCAAGGAAGTACCTCCTTATTACGCGGAAAATAATTATTCCTCCACCTGACAGCGGGGACCCACCGGACGGGCCACCAGTATTTTGCGAAAAAAATCATTTCCCCCTGACTGCTGGGACGCACCGGACGGGCCACCGTATTTCGCGAAAAAAACATTCCCCCCGCTGTCAGCTCGGACCCACCGGAAGTGCCTCGTTATTACGCACACAAAAATGAATACTCCCCCGGCTAGCTGGGACCCACCTTGGTGGGAGGCTGACTTGTGGGCCTACTAAGTTGACGGGGACAAAGGGCTTTGTCAACTTAGTCAATATGAACGATTCTAGCTCCAGTGACCGTACGATGTCCATCCAACGGCCATAGTGCTTCTTCAACCTCTGGTCTTCTTGCTCCAGCCACCCAAAGCAGCGTCGGTCATGCCGCATGCTCCTGCCTCCCATGGCCGGCTGTGCTGCCGCAGAGGCCTCACCGCCCCCTACTATTCCCACCGCTGGCCAGGCCCTACGGCGACGGCAGCCTCACACCGCAGCCGAACCAGTGAACCCTCGTACTCCTCTCTGCGCGGGCTTCCATTGCCGCGTCTTCCCCGGCTCTGCGTAGTCCCCTTCCAAGGCCTCTCCGTTGTCCACCGCCGTGGTGCTCTCCGCGCGGCGTGGTCAACATGGTCAAGGAACGACTTCCATCAGAAGAGTACTATACGTGGAGAGGCTGACAGCTGGATCCATGGCCACAACCCAGTTTTTTTGTGATTTGCCAAGTAAGTCGCTTTGTCGGGCCTGTTGGGCTGCAAATCTTTCAAGACGAGGAGAGCTTTCATTCGGCTGGCCAAGAAAATGGCCCATCAGTAATGAGAAATGGGCTGTACATTTTTAAAACACATCAAACCGGCAATTAGTTTCAAATATCTTTTTTTTCATTTCAAGATTTTAAATTACATTAATTTTTATGCGTGGAGAATTTGTTGGATTTTATATTGATATACATTTATTTTTAAAATCAGTTTGAATGTGAGTTGAAATTTCGGGATTAAAAACAGTTCGGACCGCACCGAAATATGCAAAATTTCGTATAATTTATTTACCGTGGCCACAATATGGGCTGTAGTGCTAACAAAAAGAATACGGGCTCCAAAAAACCCTTAAGAATTAGCAAATGGGCTGTAAATTATTAGAAATAATGGCAGATGGGTTGTATGCTGTTTTCCACAGATTTGAGGCTTTCCTAAAAAAAGGTTGATGCACAAGCACTGACTGTTGGATGTCCATCCAACGGCCGTCGTGCTTCTTCAATCTCTGCTCTTCCTGCTCCAGCCGCTCAAACAAGCGCCGGCGGGACTGCCTGCTCCCTCCTCCCCGCGGCCGGCTGTGCTGCCGCGCAGGCCTCACCGCCCCACCGTACTCCCATCGCTGGCCTAGCCATCCCTGTACTCACCCACACCTGCTGTTATTCTCCGGCGATGGAAGACGAACCAGTAAACCCTCGTACAGTCGTACTCCCCTCCGCGTGGGAAACAACTACCGAGTCTTCCCTGCCTCCGTGTCGTTCCCTTCCTAGGCCTCGCCGTCGTCCACTGCCCTGGTGCTCTCGGCGCGACCAGGTCAACGTGGTCAATGACCGACATGCATCTGAAGTGGACTGTACGTGGAGAGGCCGACAGCTGGGTCCACTGCCGCACGCAAGGAAATGCCTCCTTATTATGCGCAAAATAATGATTCCTCCACCTGACATCAGGGACCCACCGAAAGGGTCTTTGTATTTCGTGAAAAAAAACCTTACCGCCGCTGACAGCTCCGACCCACCAGCTATATCTTCGCACGCAAGGAAGTGCCTCCTTATTACACACACAAAAATGAATACTCCCCCTGCTAGCTGGGACCCACCATGGTGGGAGGCTGACTTCTGGGCCTACTAAGTTGACTGGGAAGGGGGCCTTTGTCAACTTTAGTCAATATGAACGATTCTAGCTCCAGTGACCGTACGATGTCCATCCAACGGCCGTAGTGCTTCTTCAACCTCTGGTCTTCTTGCTCCAGCCGCCCAAAGCAGCGCCGGTCGCGCCGCATGCTCCTGCCTCCCATGGCCCGCTGTGCTGCCGCAGAGGCCTCACCGCCCCCTACTATTCCCACCGCTGGCCAGGCCCTGTGGTGACGGCAGCCTCACACCGCAGCCGAACCAGTGAACCCTCGTACTCTTCTCCACGCGGGCTTCCACTGCCGCGTCTTCCCCGGCTCCCCGTCGTCCCCTTCCTAGGCCTCGCCGTCGTCCACCGCCCTGGTGCTCTCGGCATGGCGTGGTCAACGTGTTCAAGGAACGACTTCCATCGGACGTGGACTGTACGTGGAGAGGCTGACAGCTGGGTCCACGGCCGCAGCAAGGAAGTGCCTCCTTATTACGCGGAAAATAATGATTCCTCCACCTGACAGCTGGGACCCACCAGACGGGCCACTGTATTATAAGAAAAAAATGTTTCCCCTGACTGCTGGGACCCACCAGCTACATCCTCGCACGCAAGGAAGTGCGTCCGGGCAAAAAAAAAACGATTCGCCCCCTTGACTGCTGGGACCCACCAGCTACATCTTCGCAGGCAAGGAAGTGCTTGACATTCGGGACCTACCTAGTCGAAGCGTACGTAGCAATTGCATTCTTGTCGCGAACGTGTACGTACATACTGGTCGATGTAGAGGCGCGCACGTGTCGTAGTAGAGGCGCGCACGTAGCATGTACACATACGTATAGCGGCCAGTGTGCAAGAAAGAAAATACGGCCACGTACGTACATACGGGCAGGGTCTCGAACGCCTACTCGCGCATACGTACGGCCAGGGCTCGTGTACATGGCTGGGTCGGAACGGAGAAACAGCATCGTTGTCGTGTTCATGGGGAGCCAACCGGCTGGGTCGGAACGGAAGCGTCGTCGTGCTCATCAGGAGGGCTTGGACGGAACAGCCGATGGAAACGAGGCCTGGCGTACAGCAGAACGGAGGAAACGACCTTGTGTTCGACCGGCCACGTTTGAAACGGGATCCAGTTCATCGGGAGGGGTCTGGCGTACCGCAAAACGGAGGAAACAGACCTCCTATGGTCGAAACGGGGGTCCTGTTTATCGGGAGGGGTGTGGCGTACCACAAAATGGACGAAACGGACCTCCTACGGTCAAAACGGGGGTCCTGTTCATCGGGAGGGGTGTGGCGTACTGCAAAACGGGACTCCACGGGACACTGTTCATCTCCACCATCGACCCCCTCCAGCCTCCACGGGCTACTGTTCATCCACTGTCGACCTCCTCCAGCCTCCACCTGCGACTGTTCATCCACGGGCTCCTGTTCATCCAGCCTCCACCACGCGCTACTCCAACGGCCACTGTTCAACTAGCCCTCTCCACGGGTTACTGTTCATCCAGACCTCCACCATCTACTATTCATCCTGCCCTCCACGGGGTGGTCCTGTTTATCCTGCCCTCCACGGGGTCCTGTTCATCTAGCCCCAACCGGCTCGATCGATCGGGGTCCTGTTTATCCAGAGGCAACACCACGGGGTCCTGTTCATCCACCCCCACCGGGAACTGTTCATCCAAACCCCCCCAGCAACACTCACTGTTCATCTAGAGCAGCATCGATCGGCTTCAGTTAGTAGCAGTAGCGAAGGAATCGCTCGATCGGGTTCAGTTAACAGCCATTGATCGATCGCTCGGGTTCAGTAACGCGTAGCCTGCAGTGCAATCGCTCGGGTTCAGTTAGAGCCAACGCCTCGCAAACACGCGCGTATGTGTACAAGAGAAACGCGCATCGCTCGGCCCCCGACCTCCCATCGTAACCAGGAACACCCCGAAATTTTCCTCGCCCTTGCTTCTACCACGGTTTTTTCCGTCATGGACGGCCCAAACAATGTCATGCAGCTGTGTCTCCGGCCCGCCCAGGACGAAAAGCCCATTTTCTGTCATGATTTTTTGTCATAGAAGTAGGAGCCCACCACATCTATGATGATACCGGGTTTTGTCACAATTATCGTCATAGAAGTGTCATATGTATGACAGAAAATTTTTCGTTCGGTCCAAAATGTCACGGATGTGTCTTTTTTTTGTAGTGAAACTTATACCGAGTTTTCGTGTACCAAATTGCACATGTAGAATACCCTATATATGTATATATCATTTCATTCATCTTAGAGAGGTAACTATAAAGATGGGGGAGGAGTCTACAAAGAAAGACCATCGTATCACCTGCAGCAATTTCAACCATCCTTTGGTGTGGAGGAATATCATAGGAACTCTATATGATATGATTTTTATAGGATTTTTTCCTTTAGAGCCAATTGGTTCATAGGAATAGATTCATATACTCCACATTTCAAAAGAAATAAACATGATATCATTTCTATAGCTTTAGAGCCACTTGGTTCATATGAATGGATTCCTATACTCCCATAATTTCAAAGGAAAATAAACATTAGCGTATATTCAATAGAAAATTTCCTATGATATGAACCAAATTACATCTCTTTTCTAATCCCTCCTCATAGGAATTGAGATACATGTCATCTCTAGATTCAATAGAAAAGTTCCTATGATGTCAACCAAATGACATCTCTTTTCCAATCCCTACTCATAGGAATTGAGATACTCCATGTCATCTCTTTCCCTACAACTTCCATGTATACATCTTATATTCCTAAATAGCTAGTACAACCCACTAGTAGCTTTTTTTCAAGACATGCAACTATGGCACACAAACTATATAGTGTGCGAATAACTTGAAAGATGGTCGCTGGATGAAGCTAATCCGACGGTGCAGAGATGGCAAATCCGAGCACTACTGGCCGTTGGATATCATCAACATTCCACCAGATCTGCCACATGTACAATTTAGAAGACTCCATGGTTGAACTTAAGCATACTGCACAAACCTCAAAACACATGCACTTCTCCTTTGTTCTAGAATCTTCCGTATCATAATTGATTTTTTTCTAAATGAAATGCCATTATTTGTTTTTTACTTTATGCTTTACAATGCACAACCCCATGAATCTTAACATTTTTATAAAACTAATTGATTTTGAATTAGATGAACTATAAGAACTAAACAAACATATACGTCATTCATATATGACTCAAAGCTTTACATGCTATTGTGTGTATTTATTCATAATTTGGTTTCGAAATCTCATGCGTTCAATGCATGTGTACCTTACTAGTTTTGAGTAGAGTAGCAAATTTCACGTGGCCCCGGGTATATCAAAATGCAGGGCCCATGCATCATTGCCTTTCGGTCGAACCTACGTCCACAATTTTTTATACGTACTATATCTCCACTAGTCCCCGAACCCAAAATGCTGCCTCGTTCCCCTAAAACCAAGCGGCCCACACATATTTAAGGCGTCGACTCGAACTCAATCTCTCTCCCGTTTACTACGACGTGGCCCCGCACGCCCTAGTAGTACTCCTACAAACCCTACCGCCACACGCATCATCAGTTTTCTTCAAGAGGACGAGGGAGAAGCCGATTTGTAGTGGAGGCGCTTTAAAAAAATGATCTGTAGTGGAGACCCCTACCCTAGGGTGCCCTAGGTAGCTGCCGCACGCATCATTGGTTTTCTCTTTTCTTTATGCTCTTGCGCCCTAGAGTGAATTGATGGTTGCTTCGTACGTCCAGCTTAATGCGGGAAAGGTGGGGCTTTGTGATTTGACCCCCCATCGCTCATTTTCTACTACTGCGGCGCTACGACCGGGGTGCCTCCAATTCCAACCGCTGCTCCGAACTGTAATTTGGTGCATCGCACGTGGAACAAGACGGTGGATGGCCACATGTCGGCCAAAGGGGTCCTGTTAAGTGTGTCGCCATTTCGTGTGCGGACTGGCCCTGCTTGAGTCGCTACGCCAACACGACAGGTGCAGCCTACCACTTGGTTTTGCTCCTTGGTGAATCCAAACTATATTGATCTAAAAAGATACGTACTGAACTACCCTCTCCATCTCGTTTTTTAGACGTCTCGGTTTATAGGGCGTGCACGTAGTTCTAGGTCATCCATTTGACTAACTAAATCTGAGTTACTGTGTCACAAAAAGTATATCATTGGATTATTAAGCGGATGTAGTTTCTAAACATATACTGTTCATCACATATATAGCCAGTTAAATTCTCAACCTAGAACGACGTGCATGCCATGTAAACCGATACAGAGGAAGTATAGTAGTAAAAATGAGGTGATTTTACCGAGCGATCGGCCGGGGAGCATGGCCTGTCATGCGGTCCCACGTGTCATGATGTACCAAGGCGATGCGCGTGTCCCTCTTGAGGCAGAAGCAATACTACGTGGTTTGAGATGATGGCAAACCGAAGTGTGAAATAATGGTTGCTTTGTCCGTCTGGGAAGGTGCGACATTGTGATTTGACATCTCATTGCTCATTACTACTACTACTGGGGCGGTACGACTGGGGTGCATCCCCCCTGCTGTTCTGCACTATTATTTGGTGCTTGACACGTCGACCCGGTTGCTATATGTCCCACATGTCGGCGACAGGAAGTACAGAATTCATGAAAGCGAGCGTCGACGGAGGAGTACAAGACACGGTTTTTGCTGCTTCGCGCGATCCATCGATACAAACCGGACTAAAAAAGGTGAGGGCGGGTCTTTTCCCGCGCGGCAGGCAGGGGAGTTTGGCATAGTCTGTTCGAGGCAAGGAGGCAGGAAGGGAAACAAGCAAATAAAGGTTGAGCGACTTAGTTTTGGGAAAATCTGATTTTACGGAGTACGTACCCACTAGGGTTTATAGGGATCATCTAAAGAACATTCGTTTTTCCGTTTTATAAGTCTCAATTATACTACTAGTAGTAGTACCATCACATGTTGGATTTCGAGGTGCGTTAGATCACCCGATGCAAGCAGTGTCAAGAGAAAACTCACCAATGCATGTAGAAGTTCATGGAAATTTAGTGGTCATTCATGCATTCGTTCTAATTAATGCCTCGGTAAACATTACTTCTTGAGAAAAAAGAGCGTACTAATTACTTGTGCAAACTAGGAGTATGAAATTAATTCAACCACTCACCGTCTACCTTGGTTGGAGAGATTTTGAAATTGAGCCATAAACTGGAAAGGAGGGAGTAGTAACTTTTGTCTCGATTACTATTTGTGGCCTTGTATAGATGCAAAATGTATTTTTTTATAGTGGCCTTGTATAAGTAAATGGAGGGAGTACTAAAGGACATATATATTCCAAACAATATGATAATCTCTCTAACCAAGGTAGTAGGGACGAGGAGTAAACAGAGGGAGTACTAGTAAAATTTTCTCCTCGTCCTGCGAGCCACCGCGTGCGTGGGCGAGGGAGCGGGCGTAAGGCGTAGTAAGCAAGCTTCACGTCATCCTGCGAGCCACCGTGCCCGTGGGCGGGGGAGACGGCGTACTAAGCAAGCTTCTCCTCGTTCTGCGAGTTGACAGGACACATCAAATGTACTCCAGTGTATAGAGCCTTGCCTCTAAGGTAAGCCCCACATGGTTTGCCTCTTTTTTAACATAATGCGTCAAGTCGCAATTTGTTTGTTCACCCGTGGTAGACGATCCTCCCTCCATCTAGTGGACAACCAGTACACGTGTCAAGTTACCACGTGGGCTGCCTTTTCGTACAGAAATGAGCTCCACCGTGTACCTGCGCGGGTGTGGTTGGGAAAGACACGGGAGTACGTGCGCCGTGCGTGCACCTCTTCTCTTCGTGCACGTACCCCACCTACGTGAGACGCGGTACGAGGCGGCGGCGTGGACGGCAGCAACGACGCCCGTGCACCGCTCCTCGTCGAGCTGGCCTGGAGCGGCGAGTTGCTAAACCGCGCGCTGGCTTGGGGCGGCAACTGTCTCCGTCGGGTGAGGGGAGTGAGGTGGATCAGTGAGCTGCATAGCTCGTATCCGGCGGGCTCGGCGGGCCACCCAGCCGGCTTGGATGCGGAATAACTACTCTTCGTAAGCCATTGTAAGAGTGTACAAAATGGTGAAGGAGGAGATAGGGGAGCGGCGGAGGTGTGCGATTCTTGGCCGGCGTTTGGCCTCGTTTAAATAGGAGATTAAATAGTCGGCGGATGGGAGGAGCTCGGCCGGCATTGCGTTTAATGCCGGCCCGGTCATGAACGGACGTGTGTCCAGAGTGGGTTTCTCGGCTTCCACATGGGCGGGTTTCATGGAGGCGTTTGAATGCGGCAAGGAGGCGTGTTCAGCCGGGCGTGCACCGAGTGGCGCCCTCGACTCTGACGTAGGACAACGCGTCGTTCTTCCACTGACGTGGGGGCTCTTTGGGTACATGGCCTGCATGTCAGTGACCCAACACAGGCAGCGCACAGCAGAGGAACCTTTGGTGGGCCAGGGCGGTCAGAAGCGGGCATTTCATAAACCAATGATTGTTCATTGAGTGTGACGTCATCCTTTTCATGTAGATAAGCCTACTATGTTGATAGCCCGTTCGATACGTTGTGATTCATAAAGACCGCTACAAACATCAATGTTCTGCTTATCACAGATAAGATTGATTAATACCCGTAACAATCCACGTCCTTAACAAAGGGTGCATGCACGTATAGGTTGAGCGTGTGTCTTGCGTCATGTGTTGTGTGCATGCAGGCATGCGAGTGTTGCATGCGTGCAAGGGTACGTTTCAGTGTTGCATGCATGTGTGCGTACGTGCGTGTGTTCGTGAGTGCATGTGTACGCGTCAGTGTTGCACGCCTGCATGCGTGCATGTGTTCGTTATGTGTACGTGTCAGTGTTGCACGCCTGCATGCGTGCGTGTCTTGCATGCGTGCATGTGTACGTGCGGGGTGAGGCTACACGTCAGTCGACTGACTTTTTCATCTCTGGTCATTAGATTTTCCAGCCGTTGGATACGAAATCAAGGGCCTGCAGTTTATCACCAAACTCCACCCCCCTGAGCGGCCAGCCACCACCAACCGAACCGCCGACCCCCGCCGCCCGCGGCCGACCCACTCCGCCATGCCGCCCCACCCGCCCCGAAACCACTCCTCACCGCCGGTCCGCCGCTGCACCGGCCATCCCTCTAGGCCCCCCTCACGCCGAGCTTTTTCTTCGGCGATCCCGACCCCACCGCCCAATCAACGCGCCCCCCACCGCCGGCGACTGCCAACCAGAGGTCTCACGACTTCGAGTACCCACCGACCACTAATTTATTACCATTTCTGTCCTTCATATACGCGCTGACGGGTGGGCCCTATGGTAATGTGCGCTGCTGAATGTGGACCGTTTGACTGGTCAATTGATCGTGTCATCAACAAATTACGGAGCTGTATGGTGAGCCAGTGACCGTATGATCACCCTAAAATGTACTCCGTATTTTATTAACACAGTACAGACTCAAACTACCATTTCTTTCTTTCATATACGAGCTGACAGGTGGGCCCCACGGTTACGCGCCCCGATGGTGCAACACTAGTTGCGCCACGTGGAACATTTGACTGGTCAATTGATTGTGTCATCAACAAAATACGGAGTTGTACAGGTGAGCCAGTGACCGTATAATCATGACATGTATTTTTTTAACACGGTATAGACGCAAGGGCTCATATATACGCGCAAGCACTCACCGCTATAAGCGCGCACACGCTGACCCTGCCCCTATGAGCACCTTCGAGAGAGTGGGCCACCATATGATCTTGAGATTTTACGAAGTCACCATAGGTGCCTCATAGTCGAGTGGAACATATCCTCCCACTGAACGCACATCGCCGGAAAATACTGAAATTAACCCAGGATAAATGCGAGCACCTGGACTTTAACCCTGGTGGGCTCGAGAAACCACTGTCCTCCTAACCATCCAACCACATGTTGGTTAGCACGACAAAATGTATGTGGTGACCATGATGAGCTTATTCTGAAGTCCAGTGACCATATCGTGCTTTTGCTTCAAATACAATGACCGTAAGTGTCGTCAACAAAATACGGAGCACGCATCAAATGCAGAGTCCGTCAGTGTCATCAAGAAAATACGGAGACGTATCGTGAGCTAGATACCGTATGATCACCACGAGAATGTATACAGTGACCGTAATGAGCATATTTTGAACTCCAGTGACCGTATAGTGCTTTAGCTTGAAATACAGTGACCTTCATACGTGAATGTGTTGTGGGCATGCATACTTTTAGAGGGTCGAGAGATAGTTTGTGTGTGTACGTGAAAGTGGTGTAGAAAGAGGGGATGTCCGATGGAGACAAGGAGAGATATGCCCTTCGTTTTTCTTATCTGTGACTAATATTTTAGGAGAATATATAAACATTCACAATGCAGAACAAATATTTTTGGATGCACCATGCAATTAACTTTCATGTATAACATTGTACTATTGTATATGCTTATTTTCTTAGTGGCCGATTGCGTGTGTGGTGTGGTGGGCACATCATTTCTAGTTGTGGTGGGTCAACATGAGGACTCATGGGTCTGTTCCATCCTGCGCCACATAGGTTGGATCGAGACGCGTTATACGAAGACCCATGTGGAGGACTCGGCGTACAACACGAAGCTAGCTTCGAGAGTCGCGGAGGACTCTATCCCCACTGGTGATAAGCCGACTATATATGATTTGTAACCCTAGGCCCCCAGTATGTTATAGAAGCTTGGGGGCTAGTTCGTCGATAGTATACACACACGCACAATGCCTGGTATTCACGTGTACTTTGTACACACCCCTATCACTAATATACAGTACTAGGAGTAGGCTTTTTCCTCAACTGCAAGGGTCCGAACTAGGGTAAAACTTTGCCTCGTATTACCATCCAGCCTAACAGTCAAGGATATCCTACCGAATGATATGATGGAATCATATCTGCCAACTACTAAGAGAGAGGTGTGTCTGGGGGGGCAATGTGTGCGAGAGAGGCCTAAAGATAATGTGCGTGCGGGAGACACGTAGGCACATATGTGCGTATAGAGGGCTAGTAGAGACCGTGCGTGTGTATATATGCATGTGAGAGAAATAGTGTTTTCCAACTGAGATTAGTGAAAAGAGTGGTACATAGTAGTCAGAAAGAGAGAGAGAGAGAGAGAGAGAGAGAGAGAGAGACAGAGAGAGCATGTGTGTGAGACTCCCCGACACCCTGAGAGAGATTCTGAGCATGTGTGAAAGAGAAATGCCGATGCATATAAAGTGTGTGCACTTATGCGGTAGATAGAGAGATATATAGCGCGTTTGTGAGAACGGGCCGAGGCATAGTGCATCTACGTGTAAAAGGCGGTTCTACGCATTAAATTAAAATATAAATGGCATTATTATTTTTGGATGAGATCATGAATTTTGCAAAGTGCGTATGGACGAAAATCGGTCTATCATACACCCATACTCTATTGAATTCTAGCATGTGCATGTGTTTATTTCATATTATCGATCCATAGAGTGAGAGCGGTTTGAAAATACTGGCAATGGATGCTTTTGCAATTCATATATAAACATTAATTAGTGCACTCCATGTTGTTAGTGTGAAGCACTTTATACATTTGTAACTTGCATGGATACATTCCAAATTGCTAGCTACGAAATAGAATACACGTCGAATTCAACATAAAGGGGGTTTTGAATATTCGAATTCATAGGAAGTGCATTCATCTATTTGAACCCGAGATAATGGCATTTGTAAATCAGATGTAAAAGGGGGCATCAATCTTTGTTGTGCGTTTGAACATGCTATATATATTCATACGCATGTCTAACTTTTTTTGCAACCAAGGAGATTATATCTAGAACCATGCATGAACTGAGGTAAGTTGCATATTTTTTAATGTATACTCGTGTACAATGTATATTCAAATGTACCACCTCCATTCCAAAATAATCATAGCTTTAGGATTTTCAAGAGTAAAGATTTGTGAAGTTTGACAAATCCTGAATGTTCAATTCAAGAGAACCGAAAACGTTAATGCTTCTGCTCCCAAATATTGAACGAAGCACCAAATAGGCCTCTGGTCACCCAAAACCGCGCGAGACTAATGTTTGGTGGTAGGAAATTACTGTCCTGACTCTGGCCCGTGTAGCCTATCGGCCCGATGTCCAAAGGTCTAAACCGGGGTAGGTTTGTAACTTCACCAAGACGTCAGTCTCAACCGCCTCCGAGAAGCATTCATACGCCGTGGGCGCCTAAACACCTATGCGCTCGGCTGAAATCTATCCCGCCCACATTTGGGACACCTGAGATTAGTGTCCTACGCACCCCCGCAACATGTCCAAAATTTTAGATGGGAGCAAAGTTTGTAACTTTCCCCAAATTTCAAACAAGCGCATCCCAAACCGAAACATTGTTCCCCCTTAGTTCCCCGCCTCCTTCCGTTTCCCCATTCATACTCCGTGGGCGCCTGTAGCGACCAGACCTCAAACAGTCTGATCTCTGTGCATCAGTGTCATCCCTGGATCGGTAATGCTGACACGCACAGTACTTGAAGGATTTATAACAGAGTAGCAATCACACACTTATTTAATCGAATGTCTCAAAAGAGAACTTATTACAAGAAATATGGCTTAAGGCCATCTAATATGATAACATCGGAAGGCTTGGAAGATAAAGTGAGTCCATCAACCCCAACGGCATCACTGAGTGAAAGACCACGACCTAAGGCTCCTTACTCGTCGTCTGAAAAGTCTGCAACATGATATGTTGCAACCCGAAAACGGGTCAGCACATGGAATATGCTGGCAATGTAACACAAAAGAGTAATGAACAGAATAATGCTATCACTACATGCATATATGGCTGGTGGAGGCTGTATGGTTAATATGTTCTGCGAAAAACCAATTTTTCCCTACAACAAAGGAATATATATTATTTAACTATCATGGTGGTTGTGAAACATTGAGAAGGTTCACCCAACTCAATCCCAATTAAGCATCATCATTAAACCCAATCAAATTAATATTAAGAGTGATGAGATCCACATGATAATCCAAGAACTAGATACTCAAGATGTCCATAACCGGGGACACGGCTAACCATGATTAGTTTGTACACTCTGTAGAGGTTTGCACACTTTTCACCACAAGACTCGATCTCCTCCGTTGGATTTCTTGCACTACAGGGTGTTTGAGAAATGGATGACCAAGACACAGTCTTTCAAAAGCGTTAGCACCTTACGATGGGTAGACAGTACCACCTACATCCCCTACATCTGCTAGTCTACCACTGTAAGAGTTCACAGGACTTAATCAACTATGCCAGAGCCCATAATGGCTTGTGGCTGCACATGGAAGTTTCTAGCATGAATAATCTTATGATCCCTTTGAGCCTGGGTGGCAGTCCATAGGAGAATCACACGGTACCCAGCGATTTCCAAAAAAATACAGGCAATCACTGGATTCCCTAGGTGCCTCAATCCACCCAGATGTGTATTTAAGTTGCCACCTTAAGCTAACCAATAATTAAAAATTCTCACATCTGTCATGAATACTCTCAAACCCAATCCACGTCTACGAGCATAGCATGGCAATATAAGCAACGTAGAAGTAACTCCCAAAGGTTTGATAATAAACAGGTGAATAGGTACTACCTCATCTACTTCCCAACCCACAATTTAATTTAGATCCTAACCATGCAATTGTTTGAGGATTGATCTAATGCAATAAAACTGGGTAGTAAAGATGTATGATCAAAGTGTTACTTGCCTTGCTGATGATCCGCGAAACCTAGAGACTCGTAGCAACACGCTTCGCACTCCGGGTACTCTATCGCAAACAAACAAGCATACAATAAGCAATCAAGCAAGGGCACGGGTAAAACTCAAATAAGAGATCTAACCAGAAAGTTCAACTTAAGAACTCCGGTTTGCAAAAAAAATCAAATCAAAGGAAGCAACAAAATTCAAACGGCGAAAGAAACAAGCTTTGTTTACTAATCTGGACTAAAGTCAAATTTGACAGTAGCAAAATCTTGTTCAAGTTGGTTAAACAGTAAGAGGGTTTCGAGATGAAACTCTAGGCGCTTGAATCGCCTGATTCCGATAAACGAGCGAAAATATAAACTAAAACAAAAATCGGATCAGAAATCACGATAAAAAATAATCGCGGAAAATCTAAGAAAAAGAAAAACTGACGAACAGGCTAACGAATGAATGTTCGCTGTCTGCGGCTAAACGGTGAAAACCATTCGTTAAAACAAATGTAAGAACGGGCGTTCGCTAATTAACTAAACCGGAAAAAAATAAGCCGAACCGAATCGAAAAAAACGGATCTAGGGTTTATAAAAAACCGAACGGTTTTTCCGGCGAAAACCGGCGGCGGATCGGGCGGCTACCTCGGGATGGGGTCGGCGGGTGGTGGAGCGGCGGCAACTCCGGCGATGGCCGGCGGCGGCGGCGACGGGCGGGTCGCGGGGCTCCGAGGGGCAGGGGCATCGCGGGTGGCGGGCGGCGGCGTCGGGACTCGGCGGCGGCGGTGGGGTCAGGTGGCGGCGCTAGGGTTTCAGGGGGGGCTGGGCTGCGGCTTGGGCCTCCCGGCTCTTAAAGGCCGGCCGGGCGCAGTGTCCGGGTCGGACACGGCCTGTTAAGTCGGTTGGCGTTTCTTTTTATATTCCACGCAGAAAAACGAATAAAAGAAATATTAAACTGACTTTAAAAATCCCGAAATAAATTTTCCCCATCCTCTAAAAATAGGCCGGACAAGATGAACATTTATTTAGGCCTAAAATGCAATTTTTGAAAAACGCTTATTTTTCCTAATTCAAATAAAATAGCGATAAAACTCCGAATAAAATTCTTATTAGATTTTAATAGTAAATCTCTGATATTTATTTATTTTGACGAAGTCATTTTATCCTCTCTCTTTTATTTTTATAAAAGAAATATTCAAAGAGAAAATTATTAAAATCAAACGATCCTCTTTTCAAAATTCGAGAAAAACTCGAATATGAAAATAATGAAATCCCCAATTCTCTCCGTGGGTCCTTGAGTTGCGTGGAATTTCTAGGATCAAATCAAAATGCAATAAAATATGATATGCAATGATGATCTAATGTATAACATTCCAAATTGAAAATTTGGGATGTTACAAACCTACCCCCCTTAAGATGAATCTCGCCCTCGAGATTCGGGTTGGCTAGAAAATAGGTGTGGGTGATCTTTCCGTAGGTCTTCCTCTCGTTCCCAGGTGGCTTCATCTTCGGTATGGTGGCTCCACTGAACTTTGCAAAATTTGATAACCTTGCTGCGTGTAACTCGGCTGGCAAACTCGAGAATCCTGACTGGCTTCTCCTCGTAGGTCAAATCGCTATCCAACTGTATCGCTTCCAGCGGTATGTATCTCTCAGAGGAATATCAGCCATCTCTGCGTGGCACTTCTTCAACTGAGAAACGTGGAACACATCGTGAACTCCTGACAATCTCGGGCAATTCCAACTTGTAAGCAACTTCTCCCATACGTTCCAAAACTTTGTATGGTCCCACAAAACGTGGTGCTAATTTTCCCTTAACTCCAAAGCCCTTCACTCCTCGAAGTGGGGATACATGAAGATACACTCTGTCTCCAACTTCGTAAACTGTCTCCTTGCGTTTTGAATCCACATAACTCTTCTGCCTGGACTAGGCTACCTTGAGTCTATCGCGAATCAGCTTAACCTTCTCTTCAGATTCTTTAATCAAATCTGGTCCAAACAACTGTCGGTCTCCAACTTCGTCCCACAACAACGGTGTTCTGCACCTCCTTCCGTACAGTGCTTCGAAAGGGGCCATCTTCAAACTGGCTTGATAACTGTTGGTATAAGAGAACTCTGCATACGGCAAATTATCGTCCCAACTAGATCCATAATCTAGTGCACAAGCTCTCAACATGTCCTCCAAAATCTGATTGACTCTCTCAGTCTGTCCATCTGTCTGCGGGTGAAAAGCTGTACTGAACTCTAGCCTGGTTCCCAAAGTTTCATGCAACTGATTCCAAAACTTTGAGGTGAACTGGGTTCCTCTATCTGATACAATGGTCCTTGGAACTCCATGCAGACATACGACCCTGGTCATGTATATCTTTGCCAACTTAGCACTGCTGTAAGTGGTCTTTAGTGGGATGAAATGAGCTACTTTCGTCAAACGATCGACTACAACCCATATGGAGTCATAGCCTGAATGAGTCCTGGGTAATCCCGTAATAAAATCCATGCCTAGCTTATCCCACTTCCATTCGGGTATCGGCAATGGTTGTAGCAATCCTGCTGGCTTCTGATGCTCGACCTTCACTCTCTGACATACATCACAAACTGCTACATACTCTGCAATATCCTTCTTCATTCCGGTCCACCAGAAACTATCCTTCAAATCCAGATACATCTTGGTATTTCCTGTGTGAATCGAATATGGCGAATCATGGGCCTCTTGCAGAATCAACTTCCTGATCTCCTGATCATTTGGCACATATACGTGGTCCTCAAACCATAAGGTATCGTGCTCATCCCAGGAAATCCTTTAGCCTTTATTTTACTCATTATTTCCTTTATTTCGGCAATCTCCTTGTCCGTCTTCTTAGCTTCTCTGATCTTATCCATCAAAGTAGACTGAATCTCCAATGTTGCTACATAGCCTCTCGGTACTATCTCCAAACATAGCGCGAAGGTCATCTGCTAACTCCTTGGGTAATTCTCCGGTCATGAGTGTATTGACATGACTCTTGCGGCTCAACGCATCGGCTACTACATTAGCCTTTCCGGGATGATAATGCAATCTCATATCATAATCCTTAATGAGCTCTAACCATCTCCTCTGCCTGAGATTCAACTCCTTCTACGTGAAGATATACTTCAAACTCTTGTGATCCGTGTATACCTCACAATGGTTTCCGATGGGAAAATGTCTTCAAGTCTTCAACGCATGCACTACGGCTGCTAACTCCAAATCATGGGTAGCATAATTTAACTCATGGGGTTTAAGCATGTCATGAGGCATATGAAACAACTCTTCCCTCCTGCATAAGTACAGCTCCAAGTCCTCGACGAGAAGCGTCGCAATACACTTCGTAATCCTTGCATTGATCTGGCAGAATCAACATTGGTGATGTAACCAAATGTTTCTTCAACTCCTGAAAACTGGCCTCACATTCTCCAATCCATTTAAACTTGGTGTCCTTCTTTAACAACTCCGTCATGGGCTTCACAATCTTTGAGAAATTTTCAATGAACCTCCGGTAGTATCCCGCGAGTCCAAGAAAACTCTGGATCTCTCCAACTGACGTGGGTGACTCCCAATTTGTCACAGTGACAACTTTGGTGGGGTATACTGCTATTCCTTCTCCGGATATAACATGTCCAAGAAATCCAATTTCCTTCAACCAAAACTCACACTTGCTGAACTTGGCGTATAACTGATGTTCTCTGAGTTTCCCAAGTACTAAACGCAAATGCTCTTTATGTTCTTCTTCATTCTTCGAGTAGACCAGAATATCATCAATGAACACCAGGACAAACTTATCCAAAAACTCCATAAACACCTTGTTCATCATGTTCATAAAATAGGCAGGTGCGTTAGTCAGGCCAAATGACATAACGGTATACTCATATAGCCCGTACCTCGTGGTAAAAGCTGTCTTAGGTATATCCTGCACTCGAATCTTCAGCTGGTGGTACCATGATCGCAGATCGATCTTGGAAAACACCTTAGCTCCTTGCAGCTGGTCAAACAAATCATTGATCATCGGCAGTGGGTACTTGTTCTTGATCGTTACTTCATTCAAGACTCGATAATCAACAACCATCCTTAACGATCCATCCTTCTTCTCCACTAGAAGTACTGGGGATCCCCAAGGTGACGAACTTGGGCGAATATAACCTTTATCCAGTAACTCCTTAATCTGCTTCTTGATTTCCTCCAAATCCTTTGCGAACATTCTGTACGGTCTCTTAGATCTTGGCCCTGTGCCTGGCAAAAGCTCAATCAAAAACTCAATGTCTCTATCCGGTGGCATGCCTGGCAACTCTTCTGGAAATACATCCGGAAAATCCTTCACCACTGGTACTTCCTCCTGTACAACTCCTGATAAGGAATTTACTTGAGTCCTATTCGGCACATGCCGAGATACATACTTGATCCTTCTTCCTTCTGGGGTGGTGAGCAAAATCGACTTAGTGGCGCAGTCAATGTTCCCTCCATACTTTGATAACCAATCCATGCCTAATATCACATCCAATCCTTGTGACTCCAATACTATTAGGTCTGAGGGGAACAAGTAGTTACCAATCCTTAATGGTAACCGATCACACCATAGGCTAGCCATATACTCTGCTCCTGGCGAGTTTGCTAACATGGGTGACCTAAGGGCTTGGGTTGGCAGTTTAAACTTATCCACGAATCCCCTTGATATGTATGAATGCGATGCACCAGTATCAAAAAGTACGACTGCAGTAAATGACTTAACCAAAAACTTACCTATTACTGCATCTGGCTGGGATTCAACCTCCTCCACGTTAACGTGGTTCACTTGTCCCCTGGTGAAAGGGTTGGGCTTCTTCCCAGAGCTTCCGTTGCCGTTTCCATTCTTAGCTTCAGGACATTCATTGGCGTAATGTCCAGTCTTCTGGCACTTGTAGCAAGTAACGTGGCTTAGGTCTTTCTTGGCGGGTGTTGCCGGGTTGGAACGGTTCTGTCCGCTGCTTCCTCCATTAGCATTACCATTCTTGGAGCCACTATGGTTGTGCGAACTTCCTCTATTATGATTGTGGCCTCCATGGTTATGAACAAGTCCTCCCGAGTTCGAGGTGAAACGGGGTCTCTGCTGAGCTCCAGAATTATACTTCCCTTGTCCATACTTCCTCTTGCGGCTATCAATCTACTGCTGCTTACCTTCAAGCATGAGAGCTCTATCCACCAACTCCTGGTTGTTATTGAAATTTGCCACCATCAACTGCATGCTTAGCTCATCATTCAGTCCTTCCAGAAACTTCTCCTTCTTAGTTGCATCTGTAGCGACGTCATCTGGGGCATAACGTGCTAGCTTACTAAAGCCATCCACATACTGGCCAATAGTGCGCCCTCCTTGGCGTAAGTTGTGAAACTCACGCTTCTTCATGGCCATAGCTCCTGCTGAAACATGGGCAGTACGGAAAGCCTGCTGGAACTGGTCCCATGTCACAGTGTCAATGGGGTAAGTGACTATGAAATTCTCCCACCATGATGTTGCGGGTCCATCTAGCTGATGTGCGGCAAAATGCACTCTCTCTGCATCTGTGCATCCTGCAGTAATCAACTCCCTTTCAATCTTGCGGGGCCAATCATCTGCAACAATCGGCTCGGTGCTACTGGAGAACACCGGCGGATTCAGCCTAAGAAAACGGGCTAAGTGATCAATTGGTGGTGGTGGTGGGTTATTGTTGTTGTTGTTCCCCTGGTTCTGATTCTGGACTAGTATCTGCATCAATGCATTCTGTTGCTGGATCAATTGAGTGAGCTCCGGTGGGAAAGCAAATCCATTGTCGCGTCTCGGAGGCATCTGCTGGGTTTAGAAAAATGAGAAAACAGAATAGAATGAGGTCTAGGGGGAAAAACACTACCCATATGAACATGAGACAAACACAAACATATCACTCAATCAATCAAACAAGGGCATACAATCGGTCTAGAACTATCATTACAAAAGTGCTCGGACTATACTATATACATGGTGGAATACTACTACTGATATGGTGGTCGACTAGAAAAATTGCTCGGTCGAAGACTCCATGATATCTGCTCCAGCTTCATCAACATAGTCATCATCGCTATCGTCAGGGTCCGAGTCAGTGTCGTCGATGATGATGTAGTTCTCCGGGCAAGTGGAATCGTCATCCTCCTCCTGGCGCGGGGTCTCCCATGAAAACTCCTAGCTTCCTTGTCAGGTCGTCATTCTTCTCCACTAGTACGACAATTTCCTCCTCCTAATCTTCGCGTGTAGCCTTGAGTTCTTCCTCCAGTACCGTGATCCTTGTCATCGCCTTCTTCAAATCTGTCATGCCTACTCACATCTGGACCTCCTGGCGTCGAATGTGCTGGTTTAACTCCTGGATGAAAGCTGCAATCGGTCTATCCTTCCTGGTGCTGATCATCTCCCATTGCACGTCTCGGCGCCCACAAATCTGGTAGATAGTGTCCTTGAGATCATTGTGGTAAACTTCTCCAATGCGTCCCATGGTAATGTGAGCTGCCATACTCTTTCCTAGACTCCAGGTTGGTGCATCAAAAGAAAACTCTATGGGCTCAGTGACCGGCGTGAATGTCCTTCCTGGAACATGAACTTGAATCATCCAGCGCTCCTCTTCTGGTAAAGTGGCATTGTAAGTCCCTGTGAAGCTTGGTATTCCAATGTTCAGGTACCTAGTAACTTCCTTCAAGTGGCGTCCAAAAGGGGTGTCTTCATCCGGTTGCGTGAACTTGATCCTTGCATCCGCCATCCTAAAGAGTAGAAAATGGAGAGGAGTCAGAAATGAGAAGAGAGTAGTGATCTAGGGCTTTAGCTTAGTGGTCGTGTCCTACAGTCAACGTGTGCCCTGATACCATCTTGTAGCGACCAGACCTCAAACAGTCTGATCTCTGTGCATCAGTGTCATCCCTGGATCGGTAATGCTGACACGCACAGTACTTGAAGGATTTATAACAGAGTAGCAATGACACACTTATTACATCGAATGTCTCAAAAGAGAACTTATTACAATAAATATGGCTGAAGGCCATCTAATACGATAATAGCGGAAGGCTTGGAAGATAAAGTGAGTCCATCAACTCCAACGGCATCACTGAGTGAAAGACCACGACCTAAGGCTCCTTACTCGTCGTCTGAAAAGTCTGCAACATGATACGTTGCAGCACGAAAACGGGTCAGCACATGGAATATGCTGGCAATGTAACACAAAAGAGTAATGAACAGAATAATGCTATCACTACATGCATATATGGCTGGTGGAGGCTGTATGGTTAATATGTTTTGCGAAAAGCCAATTTTTCCCTACAACAAAGGAATATATTTTATTTAACTATCATGGTGGTTGCGAAACATTGAGAAGGTCACCCAACTCAATCCCAATTAAGCATCATCATTAAACCCAATCAAATTAATATTAAGAGTGATGAGATCCACATGATAATCCAAGAACTAGATACTCAAGATGTCCATAACCGGGGACACGGCTAACCATGATTAGTTTGTACACTTTGCAGAGGTTTGCGCACTTTTCCCCACAAGACTCGATCTCCTCCGTTGGATTTCTCACACTACAGGGGGTTTGAGAAACGGATGACCGAGACAAAGTCTTTCAGAAGCGTTAGCACCTTACGATGGGTAGACAGTACCACCTACATCCCCTACATCTGCTAGTCTACCACTGTAAGAGTTCACACGACTTAATCAACTATGCCAGAGCCCATAATGGCGTGTGGCTGCACACGGAAGTTTCTAGCATGAATAATCTTATGATCCCTTTGAGCCTGGGTGGCAGTCCATAGGAGAATCACACGGTACCCCGGGATTTCCACAAAATACAGGAAATCACTGGATTCCCCAGGTGCCTCAATCCACCCAGATGTGTATTTAAGTTGCCACCTTAAGTTAACCAATAATTAACAATACTCACATCTGTCATGAATACTCTCAAACCCAATCCACGTCTACGAGCATAGCATGGCAATATAAGCAACATAGAAGTAACTCCCAAAGGTTTGATAATAAACAGGTGAATAGGTACTAGCTCATCTACTTCCCAACCCACAATTTAATTCAGATCCTAACCATGCAATTGTTTGAGGATTGATCTAATGCAATAAAACTAGGTAGTAAAGAGGTATGATCAAAGTGTTACTTGCCTTGCTGATGATCCGCGAAACCTAGAGACTCGTAGTAACACGCTTCGCACTCCGGGTACTCTATCGCAAATACACAAGCATACAATAAGCAATCAAGCAAGGGCACAGGTAAAACTCATATAAGAGATCTAACCAGAAAGTTCAACTTAAGAACTCCGGTTTGCAAAAAGAATCAAATCAAACGAAGCAACAAAACTCAAACGGCGAAAGAAACAAGCTTCGTTTAGTAATCTGGACTAAAGTCAAATTTTACAGTAGCAAAATCTTGTTCAATTTGGTTAAACAGAAAGAGGGTTTCGAGATGAAACTCTAGGCGCTTGAATCGCCTGATTCCGATAAACGAGCGAAAAGATAAACTAAAACGAAAATCGGATCAGAAATCGCGATAAAAAATAATCGCGGAAAATCCGAGAAAAAGAAAAACTGACGAACAGGCTAACGAATGAACGTTCGCTGTCTGCGGCTAAATGGTGAAAACCGTTTGTTAAAACGAACGTATGAACGGGCGTTCGCTAATTAACTAAACCAAAAAAATAAACCAAACCGAATATAAAAAAAGGGATCTAGGGTTTATAAAAAAAACCGAACGGTTTTTTCGACGAAAACCGGTGGCGGATCGGGCGGCTACCTCGGGACGGGGTCGGCGGGTGGTGGAGCGGCGCCAACTCCGGCGATGGCCGCCGGCGGCGGCGGCGATGGGCGAGTGGTGGGGCACCGAGGGCCGGCGGCGTCGGGACTCGGCGGCGGCGGCAGGCGTCTCGCGGCGGCGGCGGCTTGCGGCGACGGCGACGGCTTGCGGCGGCGGCGGCGGGGTCAGGTGGCGGCGCTAGGGTTTTGGGGGGGCTGGGCTGCGGCTCGGGCCTCCCGGCTCTTAAAGGCCGGCCGGGCGCAGTGTCCGGGTCGGACACGAACCGTTAAGTCGGTTGGCCTTTTTTTTAATATTCCGCGCAGAAAAACGAATAAAAGAAATACTAAACGGACTCCAAAAATCTCGAAATAAAATTTCCCCGTCCTCTAAAAATAGGCCAAACAAGATGAACATTTATTTGGGCCTAAAATGCAATGTTTGAAAAACGCGTATTTTCCTAATTCAAATAAAATAGCGATAAAACTCCGAATAAATTCTTATTTGATTTTAATATTAAATCTCCGGTATTTGTTTATTTTGAGGAAGTCATTTTATCCTCTCTCTTTTATTTTTATAAAATAAATATTGAAAGAGAAAATAATTAAAATCAAACGATCCTCTTTTCAAAATTCGAGAAAAACTCGAATATGAAAATAATGAAATCCCCAACTCTCTCCGTGGGTCCTTGAGTTGCGCAGAATTTCTAGGATCAAACCAAAATGCAATAAAATATGATATGCAATGATGATCTAATGTATAACATTCCAGATTGAAAATTTGGGATGTTACAGCGCCAAAACGCCCTCTCCACCAGCCGCGAAACCCCACCCTCCTCCGTCCTCCACCCCATAGCGCCCAATCCACCGCCGCCCAACTTCATCACGCTGGAGCCGGTACCCCGACGTCGTCGTCCAACGCAACCGCAACCGCAACGCCCTCAAGGACTTAGCAGCTGAATCCGAGGTAGAGCTGCCTCCACGACGCCGACGCCGACGTGTGCTGTACCAGAACCACTCCGACCACGCCGTCCTGTGCCTCACTGCTGCCGCTCCACTGTCGCAACCGTCCACCGCACCAGAGCTGTTCCCGCTACGCCGTTGTTCGTCGCCTCGGATCTGCTTCCCCGCTGCCGACAGACGGCCACCGCACCACACTAAACAACTTGGCCATGGGTTCGTCCAAGGCTGCACCGTCCTCCACAACTTCTCGTTTCCGGCGAACCACAAGAAGATTGTTGGAAAAATAGAAGGAGGACACAACACTGCCAGCAGAAAGAGGTACTCCTCTTCCCTTATTCATGCAAACCTTACGTCTCTGCTCACACCGTATTCATCCCACGAAAGAAACTAGTTGAGCGCTTCTTACTGCATCTTCTTCGTGATACTAAATGCACAAGGTTTCCTCCCTTTACTATTTCACCTTTGCTATAGGTCAGTAGCCCGCCTGGATTTCAATTCAGGGTCAGTCGAACCGCAATTAAAAGAAGCAGCACCCGCTTAGGCGCGCGGAGCACCTAGTCCGCCTGTTCGCCGGGGAAGCGGCGCATCGGTGTCTATCATAGGGGTGTGGGGCACAAGAGCTGCTTGCGCCCGATCTGGAGGTCGGCGGGCTTGAATAGATTGCCGGGGGGGGCGGTGCCAAGCACGGCGGTGCGGTGAGGTCGAGGGGAGGACGCAGGCAGGGGACTGGGCCGGTGGTCGCTGCCGTTTCGAGGAAGATCGTCAACACTGACTGGCTGGAGGTAGATGAAGGCGATCTGCCCGTTCTTTGTACATCGGACGGTGCAGAAAAAATGGAATGACCTATTTGTTTTCAGTCGAATGTTATTTTCATAGAATCTTGTAGTAATTTAGTGTGCCATGCATGTTGTAGAGCTATCATATGTCTCCCGTCATTTATTTCTCACCGACCTGCTATCTGCTACCTTTACACTATACTAATTGTGCACACACTTCACCCATACTCACACTATTGTTTTTTATGCATGGATATTTCAGACTCTGACACAGTGTTGATGAATGCTGAAAAGAAAAGACAGAAGTCGCTCCAGTGTAATTTGAAGATAAGCACTAAGTGTTTCAGCGCTCTAAAGGATGCAGTGTCAGCAGTTGGAGACAGTAAACGTAGCTCTGCAGTTGATGATCTCAATTGCCACACACAACCATCCTAGGTGCTTGCTTTAACTTTGCGCTGTCAGATGTGGTTGCATGTTGCATATGGTGTCTAGCTTGTATTGCTTCCAATTTGGTTAAATTGCATCTGCTTACTTTACACATTGTACCTTTGATAATGACATGCCTTCCTGTTTTTGATACATACTACATATGTCTATTAACCATGTTCGTACATCAAACTAATGCTCTTTTGTATCCCTCGTCAATCACTTATGATGAGACAGTCACCCGGGTGGGTTACTGTGAGACGCCATACTCGTTTAAAGAGTGCAGTATCATCCTCCCCACATGATTCTCAAGAAACAGCAAGGCTAAATGAAGATAGTTAACGTAGCTCTCTAGTTGATGACCGCAATTCCCCCACACCACCATCACAGGTGCTTGCTCTAACTTCGCAGTGTGATATGTGGTTGCATGTTGCATACGGTGTCTAGCTTGTAATGCTTCTAATTAGGGTAAATTGCATCTTCTTAGTTTACACATTATACCTGTGAATATGACATGCCTTCCTATTTTTGGTACACACTACATCTATGTGTTAACCTTGTTCTTACATGAAACTACCTCTCTTCTGTATCCTGCATCAATCACTTACGATGAGTCACCTTTATTCATTGCATATTGCATATTATTTCTAGCCTGTTGCCATGTATTGCTTCTAATTTGGTCAAATACATTTGTTAGGGCACCCTTTTAATTTGGCAGAGTGATATTGGTTTCATCTTTCATATGGTTTCTAGCTTGCATTGATTCTAACAAGTTCAAGCACCTTGTGCTTAGTTTACACTTTATACATCATACATGTCAATATGTCACGCCGTCCTGTTTTTCATACATATTCCATCCTCCTATCATGTGGTTGCCTTACATGAAAGTAGTGTTCGTCAGTATCATGCATCAATGAGTTCTGAAGAGCAAATTTTATTCCTTTTTCTTGTGGGTTTGACTTGACAAGGCAAAATCAAGAAAGAGGAAGGAAAATAGTAAGGAAGGCAATGATGGTGGTCCTCTGCAGCAACGTAAACGGAGCATCTGTACCGATTCTCCTTGTACTGATAGTGCATTACAGGGTCCAAGTCTCCGCTCCCCTACTACACCATCCAAGGTGCTTGCTCTAACTTGGCAGTGTGATATCTGGTTGCATGTTGCATATGGTGTCTAGCTCGTATTGCTCCTAATTAGTGTAAACTGCATCTGCTTAGCTTACACATGATATGTGTGAATATGACACGCTTTCCTGTTTTTGGTACATACTATATCTGTCTATCACACCATGTTCTTACATGAAACTACTCTTCTTGTGTATCCTGCATCAGTCACTTATGATGGAACACCTTTAAGTTGGCAGTGTGATATTGGTTTGCGTCTTGAATATGATCTCTAGCATGTATTGCTTCTAGTTTGATGAACGGCACCTATGACGAGACAGTTTTAACTTGGCAAAGTGATATTGATTGCACCTTTCATATGGTGTCTAGTTTGCAGTGCTTCTAATTTGTTGAAGTGCCTTCTGCTTAGTTACCACATCATAGGTAATATGTCAAGCCGTCCATTTTTTCGTACATATTCCATCCTCGTATCATGACTTTGCCTTTCATCAGAGTAGTGTTCGTCAGTATCATGCATGAATGAGTTCTGAAGAGCGAATTATATTCCTTTTTCTTGTCGATTTGACCTCACAATGCAAAATCAATAAAGCTGAAGGAAATTGGCAAGGCTTGGATGATGGTGGTCCTTCCGAGCAACTGAAACAGAGGTTCTCTACAGATTCTACTCCGCCATCCTCCCAACAAGATTCACAAGACAATGCAAGGCTAGACAGTCAACGTAGCTGTGTAGATGATGAGCACATCTCCCCTACTCCACCATCACAGGTGCTTGCTCTAACTTGGAACTATTATATGTGGTTGCATGTTGCATATGATGTCTAGCTTGTATTTCTTCTAACTTTGTTGAATTGCATCTGCTTACTTTACACATAATGCCTGTGAATATGACACGTGTTCCTGTTTCTAGAACGTACGTGTACATGATGAGCACATCTCCCCTACTCCACCATCACAGGTGCTTGCTCTAACTTGGAACTGTTATATGTGGTTGCGTTTTCCATATGATGTCTAGTTTGTATTGCTTCTGATTATGTTGAATTGCATCTGCGTAGCTTACAACTTATACCTGCAACGATCACTTACCCATAAGACACATTTAACTTGGGACTGTGATGTAGGTTGCATCTTGCATTGTCTTCTAGCTTGTACTGCTTCTAATTTCTTGAAATGGCACTTACGACGAGACACTTTTTACCTGATAGAGTGATATTGGTTGCATGTTCATATGGTGCCTAGCTTTCATTTCTTCTAATTTTGTTGAAATGCCTTCCGCTTACTGTTTTTTCATGCATATTCCATCCTCCTATCGTACATGTGAATATGAAACGCTGTCTTTTTTTGTATATATTCCATCCTCCTATCCTGCGCTTGCCTTACATCAAAGTAGTGTTCGTCTGTATCATGCATCAACCAGTTATGCAGAGCTAATTTTATTCATCTTCTTGTGGTTTTGACTTCATAAGGCAATATCAGAAAATAGGAAGGAAAAGAGTAAGTTAGGGGATGTTGGTGGTCCTCCACACCGACGCAAACAGAGACTCTCTAGATTTGCCACTGCTACTGCTAATGAAGTTGAAGTCCCAAGTCTACATGATGAGTTCATCTCCCGTACTCCATCGCAGGTGCTTGCTCTAAGTTGACAGTGTGATAATTGGTTTCATGTTGCATATGTTGTCTAGCATGTATTTCTTCTATTTTGATTAAATTGCACCTGCTGAGTTCATACGTTATACATGTGCATAGGACATGGCGTTCTGTGTCTAGGATACACTGCATCTATCTATCATACCATGTTCTTACATCAAAGTACTACTGTTGTGTATCCCGCATCAGTCACTCATGATTGGACACTTTTAACATGGCAGTTTGATAGTGGTTGCATCTTGCATTGATTTCTACGTTGTACTGCTTCTAATTTTTCGAATTGCCACTTATGACAAGACACTTTTAACTTGGCAGAGTAATATTGGTTGCATCTTTCATATGGTGTCTAGCTTGCATCACTTCTACTTTCTTGAAAATCCTTCTGCTTAGTTTACACATCGTAGCTGTGAATATGTCATGCCGTCCTGTTTTCCTTACATATTCCATCCTCATACGGTTGGCTTACATCAAAGTATTGCTTGTCTGTATCATGCATCAATGAGTTCTGAAGAGCGATTTTATTCTTTTGTGTTGTGGGTACGGCTTGACATGGCAAAGTCAAAAAAGAGCAAGGAAAATAATATAGTAGGGAGTGGTGTTACTCGTCGGGTCAAACGGAAAAGGATCGGCCGTCTAGATTCTGCTGGTACTTATAGTGCAGTAGAAGGTCCAAGTCCACCGGCTAAATCTACAAACACAGTATCACCTGCTCCACCAGCTACAGCATCCGCTTCAACTGTACCAGCATCTCAACGAGTTACTCGTTCGTTTCTCCGGAACTGGCCAGTTCCCAAGCTGCCTTCACACCTAACACTACTTCCGAAGCACTGCTGACACAACAGGACTTGGCAAGATCAGATGAACCTCATGAGCATCAACACCAAGACGGTACCTGACCGAGTCAAGTTGCAGTTGCATGCTCCTTTATATGTACTCTCACAGTTTGATGTACACTAACACTTTCCATATTCGTTGTTGAACTAGCACCACGACGCAAGCGGAAACAGACATCAGGGATAATGCTTGACAGCTTAACAAAATCTAAAGAAGGAAGAATGGAGATCCATTTTGAGGCAGGTTTAAAAAGGCCACGTGATGCTACAGAGTCAGCCAAGTTAGTATCAGAGGCAGCCGTTGCCGTTAGGTGTCATGCGCGTATCCTCCCAACGTGGATCCAGTACAGGAATGAGAAATACAATACCCAGTTTAACACCTTCCTTGACCATTTATCCGTAAGTAATGTTATTCATCGCAATTAGTAATATTGTCTTGCTCTGTCCCATACTTTCTAGCTTCCTCCTAATAAGACTCACATTCTTTTTTCAACAGATGAGGTTCAAGTTGGATTCGAAAGATGATGCAACTAAACAAGCAGGCACTCATGTTTTTTAGTCTGCTCTGTGACAGTATCGGTACCACCTTAGAAAATCTCACATTGAAGGCAAGGCTAACAATGAAATCGCCCAAACATCTCTAGTGGAATATATTACAAATGAAGACTGGACAGCCCTCGTTAAACATTGGTCTGATCCAAAGTATCAGGTAGGCTATATGTATTTGATCAGACCACATATTGAACTTGAATTTATGTATGTGCCTTACAAGTGTATCTTCTTCTAGGCTAACTATTTGAAGAACAAGACCAACCGTTCTAAAGTGAAATTCCAACAGACAACAGGATCTCGTAGCTATATTGCACACTGCGAGGCTCTTGTAAATAGCTGCTACTTCCTTCTTTTTTCTGTGCCATATTATCGTATCTATATTGACTTGTTCCAAATACAGAGGAAAGCTTGTGCGGACCAAAAAGAACCTGAACCTAATGCAGTGCAAATCTTCAAGGGTTGCCACACCAGCAAGATGAAGGGCATGAGCACACCAGTTCAAGCCGCTGTTGTAAGTCCTTACTCCTCCTGCCTTTGAACTGATTGGTACTGTGATGTGTTCATTTAACTACTTGGTTTGCAGCCAATGTCAGTTACTCTGTTCACTTTTATACACAGTTGTCTTAACGTATCATTTCACCTTACACGGTTTAAAAGAGATGAAGGATATTCCTTTGGTCTCGATCTGTATTCTAGTTGTTATGTTCACGTGCGCACACAATGATAAAATAGCCTATTTGTTTTATATATGTTTGCCCATGATATGAATGATGTCATACTATGTTCATCCTACTTTAAACCATGTCTCTTTATCCTTAGATGTCAACGAATGTGAGGAAATAGACAATACAGTAGGCATGCTACATGGACATATGTTCCGAAATTGATTTTATTATGTAGTTGGCACTACAATACATGCTAATGTATTACAGTAGTTCACCAAAATAAGTTATGTATAAACGTGTAACCTACTTTGTTTGTTTTTGTCTCATTAGTAACTTATCTGGTACACTAATCTACAAGTTCAAACTTTCAGGAAGCTATGGAAAAAATGATTGAACAACCACAACCACCTGAAGGTGACGAGGCTACCACAGGCACAATGTCACCTCTTGTTGCAGTGCGTCAGTATCTCTCCACTAACAGTGCAAAAAGCACCTTCCTACGTAATTCTGGGTTGGTTGTCAAGGTAACCTCGTCCAAATCGCCTACTGAACAAAATCTTCCTGCTAGACAGAGTGATATATCTGCGCTCCAGACACAAGTCCAATCCCTAATGGACGTTGTTTCGGAAACAAGAATAGTGGTTGAGAAATGTCGTCAAGATATGAATGGTTTTGAAACCAGACTGTCAAGAGCAATGGCGCAAAAAAGGTGGAGATCATGCTGCTCCATCAGATTCTACAGCCTGAAACATTAGCACTCAGGTCAAATGATCTGTGCTTCTATACATCTGATGGTGCTTTTATCTACAAGGACTGTAAACTTTATGCCAACAGGCCTTTTGTTGTGATACAGCATTTATGCTGCTGCCAAAGGCTGCAATAATTATGACGCTATTTTTGTATAGTGTAGGTTTATCTTAGTAATGTATTCGGCCGAAAGCTTCATAGGAGCCCAACATGCCAACATTCGTCGGGCCCATTCCAATTGGGCTAAAAACGATTATGGGCCGAAATTTGCATGTAGCACACTAAAAATATCTGGGCCTAAATCAGCATAAGATTTCATATTTTCTGGTAGGCCTGTGCCCATAGTGGGCCTTTAACAGGCCTAAACATAATTTAGGCCCTCAGTAACAATAGGCCATTTACAGGTGTAAATATCTCGAGCCCATAAAAAACATGGGCCTTTAAAAGACCGAAAGTGAGATTGGGCCCATTTACGATGCGGATCTTTCACAGGCCGAAATTCGGATGGGCCGTAAATGCACCGACCTAATGCCTTTAACAGGCCGGAAGTTCGGTCGGGCTAGATTATCGTCATTTTTATATGGGCCGTTAATGGGCCCGATGTGACGTTGGGCCACATATGGCCCATGGATTTCGTCCGACGTTAGCAGGCCGAAAGTGGCACAAATCTATAGTGGGCCGCTAACAGGCCGAATGTCAGACATGGCCGAATATGACCCAAATCCTTCACGGTCGTTTATGGGCCGAAAGTTTTAATGGCCTGTAAATGGGGCCAAATGAAGTAGGACCTTTAACAGGCCGGAAATACACCGGGCCGTAATTCGGCCCATATACTTAGCGGACTGTTAACGGGCCAGAAGTGATCATGGGCCGCGATGATGACAAGTTTAGGACAGGTCGTTGACGGGCCGATTTGACACTAGCCGTACGGGCCTTAACTGAGAATGTTGGGCCTTTATCTGGGCCGGCCCATTATGGTCCGCAAAATCTCGCGGGCCTTTAGCTGGGCCGGCCCATTATGGCCTGCAAAATCTTGTGGGCCTTTAGCTGGGCCGGCCCATTATGATACAAAAAATCTCGTGGGCCTTTTGCTGGGCTGGCCCATTATGGACCGCAAAATCTTGTGGGCCTTTAGTTGGGCCGGTCCATTTAAACTTTAGGGGCCACTTTTGGGCCGGTCCATGTGTCAGCATATCATAGGCGCATCTCGCCCATTGGATGAGTGACACATGTGCCAACGCGGAGCTGACACGTGTTTCCGTCAGCCAATCAGAATTTTACACGTGGAAAATCCCCATTGGTTCGGGCTGTTAACGGGTTATCGGATCCAAAACCGGACCCGATAGCTTAACGGCGTTCCGTTACAGTCGATGCCACGTGTCGGTCACCCTTGACGAAAGCACTTCTGTGACGCGTGATTTATCGTCATGGAAGTGGACACTTCCGTGATGATAATTTTGGTAATGTCATGGAACACTTCTACGACAGCACAGGTATGACTATCTTGATTCTGTCATAAATTTGTCATGGATGTACATGCATGACAGAGAACATGACCTACTGTGACAAACATGTATCATCACGGAAGTGTATTTTTTTGTAGTGTGGAGAGCTCCAAATTCGGGTAAGTAAAAGGAACATTTCCTTCACAGACTTGCTTTGCATAATGAAAGCCTTACCCGTCGCGGTCTTCTTGGCCGCCTGGATTTCCTGAAGGGCGCTCTAGGTCTCGGCTCGAGCCTCTTGTGCGCTCTGGTGGGCCTTCACAAGTTCGGACACTTGCGTCTTAGAATCACGCTCCAAGGACTCGTACTTCTTGATGGCGTCCTGGAGCTCTTGCTGGACCTCGCTGACCCGGGCCTCATGCTTCTCGCGCACGGCGCGCTCCTTGGCTGCTTTGTCCTCGGCCTCGGCTAACGCCTTCTTGAGGGCCGCCACCTTGGTCGTGGCCCTTAATAAAGTTCATGACACTTTAGTCAGCACGAAACATTCATCCTTCCTAAATATACGGGCAGGTTACTGCATACCTTGGCTGTCCTCATGCTGCTTCTTCATGAGGCCGAGCTCTTCTTCGGCCCGCTCCAGGCTCTGTTTCAGGCCGGAGACTTCCGCGGTATGAGCGGCAGCAGCCAGCAGCGATGCCTGCTTATGCACATAGACATCTTATGTTAGACTCCTGCAAAAATTATTTTGATCCTCTGCTCGGCTTTTTCCTTCCGAACACCGAACAGAGCATCAGGGGCTACTGTCTACACTATGATATTCTTTTTACAATTACATTACTTACCTCAAAGCCTGTTAAAAGGCTAGCGCAGGCTTCGGTCAGTCCGCTTTTGGCGGACTGAACCTTCTTGATCATCGTACCCATAAGGACACGGTGTTCATCCACAATGGAAGCGCCTCGCAGCACTTCGAGCAGATTATCCGGTGCCTCTGGTTGGACAGAGGTCACTGGCGGAACAGGCACACCTCCTCCTTTCAGGGAAGGCCGTTCGCTGGACTCCGGAGCCGTGTAGGCCTCTGGAATGGTATCCGACTAGGGGCCGAATGGAAGTTGGCCCCCATCACCAGTCCCCATGGGGGCTTTCTCCCCCATGTGTCCGGCGGCCGAGGAGTCATCCTTGGGCGCCGCCCCGACGATTTCCAAAACCTCCCCTTGACTTGGGAATGTCCTTTGGGACACCACCTCTTCATTACCCTTGGCCGGGGGAGAGCGAGCGGGCGGCGGTGACACGCTGGCCACCTCCTTTGAATCTAGCGAACCTCCAGTTGAGGATCGCGGGGAGCTGTCGCGGGCCGAACTGCAATGGCATAATTTAAATATATTAATATTACAAAGTGGAAAGGCCAGGCATTTGGATGTGCATAAGGTTTTTTACTTACGAGGCGGCCCGAGGCTTGGTCCGGGGCACTCGCTCCTGACTGCTATCGACATCCCACGCGGAGTTATCCGCAAGGGAGCCCTTCCCCCTCTTGGGTGCCTTTGCCTCCAGATTTGTGGAGGCCCCCCTTTTCTTCCTTCCCCCCTCAGGGGGGAGTCGCTTTCTTCTTCCTCCTCGTCATCTTCTTCGGCGGCCGAAGAGTCGGTGTCGTCTTCGGACGGTATGTCCGAAGCAGCCTTTCGGCGAAGGCCACTCCTGGTCCCGTTGGTCGTTTTCTTGGCCTTCTTCTCCGGCACATCATAAGGCGCCGGAAACAGCATCTTCATCAGGAGTGGGGTTTCTTCGTCTTCGGGTAGCGGGGCCGGGCAATCAATCCGCCCTGCTATATCGGTCCAGGCCTAAAAAATTGATAGGAAGGCTTAGACTCCTTCCTCAAAATATGCCAGTAAAGGCTATACCTTGAAAACATGAAAGAACTTACCGAATTCGCCTGGCGCTTTAAGCTAAGCCCGCGATCCTCGGTCATGGGCGGTGGTGTTTCGCCGGCCTTGAAGAGCACTTTCTAGATGTCTTCGTGTGTTGTGCCGAAGAGCTCTAGTAGCGTCTGGTGCTTGGCTGGATCGAACTCCCACAAGTAGCAAGTCTGGCGTTGGCATGGAAGGATCCAGCGAATGAGCATAACCTGGATCACGTTGACAAGTTTGACCTTCTTGGTTATCATGTTCTGGACGCACGTCTGGAGCCCAGTCAGCTCGTTCGAAGAACCCCAGGTTAGGCCCTTCTCTTGCCAGGAGGTGAGCCGCATCGGAACTCCGGATCGGAATTTGGGGGCCGCCGCCCAGTTGGTGTCGCGCGGCTTGGTGATGTAGAACCACCCCGATTGCCACCCCTTCACCGTCTCCACAAACGATCCTTCGAGCCAGGTGACATTGGGCATCTTGACCACCATGGCACCTCTGCACTCTGCTAGTTGGCCGCTCACCACCTTCGGCTTCACATTGAAGGTCTTCAGCCATAGGTCGAAGTGAGGTGGGATGCGGAGAAAGGCCTCGCACACGACTATAAATGCTGAGATGTTGAGGATAAAGTTGGGGGCTAGATCATGGAAGTCTAACCCGTAGTAAAACATCAGTCCGCGGACAAACGGGTGGAGGGGGAATCCCAGCCCGCAGATGAAATGCGCGAGGAACACCACCCTCTCATGTGGCTCGGGAGTAGGGACGATCTGTCCCTTGGCCGGAAGTCGGTGAACGATCTCCTTGGCCAGGTATCCGGCCTCTCGGAGCTCCTTGATATCTTTTTTTCTAACGGAGTAGGCCGTCCACTTGCCTCCAGCTCCGGATCCGGACATGTTTGGAATGCTTTCTCGGGCGGGGAAAGCTAGAGCTTGGGCGCTGGAGCTCAAGGATGGATGGGCAGAGGAAGGAGAAGGCGTGGGTGAATGAGGACGAATCCTTATCCCCTTATAAAGGCCGCGAATGTCAAATGCCTCCCCACTCGCCTTAGAACTCGCCTATTCTCAAGGGATGTGTAAATAACACGGTTGGGTTACCCACACCCGTATTGATAAGAACCCCGTAATAAGGTGACACGATCTCTGCTTTGACAAGACGTTCCAATGGCAACCGCATCTCGAAACGTGGAGCGGCAGACGAAAAACGGTTCGAAATTATGACCGGACAGATGTGATGTCATGTTACAGAAAGTTGTCAGCAGATTGGACTCGTGTAAAATTATATTCTCTTTATGGTTGCGTGTGGTGCGTGTTACAGGTCCGGACACATTCAACGCGTCCGAAGACTATCTTGGAGTTCGGAAGGAGGAACCCGCCTTGCAATGCCGAAGACAGATCTACACACCGGATACCTTGTCATTGAAGCCAGGTTCAGGGGCTACTGAGAGAGTCCTAGACTAAGGGGTCCTCGGGCGTCCGGCCTATTGGCCATGGGCCGGACTGATGGGCTGTGAAGATACGAAGACCGAAGACTGCATCCGTGTCCGGATGGGACTCTCCTTGGCGTGGAAGGCATGCTTGGCGACCAAATTTGTAGATTCCTTTCCTTGTAACCAACCTTGTGTAACCCTAGATCCTCCTGGTGTCTATATAAACCAGAGGACTTAGTCCGGAGGGAGGAGAGACTCATTACCATAGTCATACATGCTAGACTTCTAGGGTTTTAGCCATTACGATCTCGTGGTAGATCAACTCTTGTAATACTCATATTCATCAAGATCAATCAAGCAGGAAGTAGGGTATTACCTCCATAGAGAGGGCCCGAACCTGGGTAAACATCGTGTCCCCTGCCTCCTGTTACCATAAACCTTAGACGCATAGTTCGGGACCCCCTACCCGAGATCCGCTGGTTTTGACACCGACATTGGTGCTTTCATTGAGAGTTCCACTGTGCCATCCCCGAAAAGGTTTCGATGGCTCCTTTAATCGTCAACAATGGCACTGTCCAAGGAGGAACCTTCCTCCCCGGATAGATCTTCGTGTTCGGCGGCTTCGCACTGTGGGCTAACTCGCTTGTCCATCTGGAGCAGATCGATAGCTACGCCCCTGGCCATCAGGTCAGATTTGGGAGCTTGAACTACGTCGCGGACATCCGTGGAGACTTGATCTTTGCCGGATTCGAGACCACGGCGACCGCTCCTGGTCACCTCGACGAACATGACCTAAATCTGTCGTAGGACCGCTTTTAGGAGATAGCTCCTGTAACTGCTCTGGCCTTAGACCCGGAGCATACTGCACCATCCAAGGACGGGAAGCTCAACCCCGCCAGGGAGGCCACGGATCCCGCGGCATTGGAGCCACACATGGACCTAAACTCATGGGACATCTGCGTTACCGGAACTCCGGACTCGTCTTCGGTCATAAGTTCCGAACCATATGAGCCCGCGGGCGCCGAACTTGATCATTTATCGATCTTCGAATTCGGCGCCGCAGACATCTTCCAACACTCACCCTTTGGCAATGTGCTAAACTCATTAAAGAATCTGTCCCTGGAGGGGGACTCACAGCCGAATTATGTCGGGTTCAAACTGGAGGCCGATGATGGGGGAGAACTTCGCTTCCCACCCACCACCCACTTCATAGCCACTGTCGAAGACTTAGCCGACACGCTGGACTATGACTCCGAAGACATCGACGGTATGGACGACGATGCCGGAGACGAGGAGGCCCAAAACCCGTCGTTCACTGGACGATGGACGGCCACTTCCTCATATGACGTATACATGGTGGATACGCCGAAAAATAATAGCGGCGATGACAAAGAAAACCCAGCAAAGGAGGACCCTCCTAAAACACAACCAAAGCGCCAGCATCAGCGGGACCGCTCTAAATCCCGCCGCAACAGGAACAGCAACACCGACACAGGAGATGACAACACTCCGGATGGTGTCGAAGACACAGAAGAACCCGATGAACAAACTGCCGAACAGGACAATCGGGAATCAGGGCATGTCAGCCCTGACGAACAGGCCATAGAAGAAGACTCGGAGGACGGTAGTTACCGTCCGCCCTCCGAGGAGGAGGTGAGCCTCGGCAACGAATACTTCATCATGCCTGAGGAGACTCTGGAGCAGGAGCGCTTTAAGCTTCAGCTATTAGCCACTGCGAGGAGCCTAAAAAGAAGCGGCGGTAGCTTCAAGCTGATCAAGACCTGCTCAATGACAGATGGACCGATGTCTTGGCAGTCGAGGAATACGGCCTTAAACGCCCATCCAAAAGTTACCCGAAGCACATATTACTACCTCAGTTCGATGATGAGGCGCCAAACCCTGCACCGGCATCACGCAATGCGGCTGATCCATCATGCAATGCGGCTGATCGGTGATAACCCACAAGTATAGGGGATCGCAACAGTTTTTGAGGGTAGAGTATTCAACCCAAATTTATTGATTCGACACAAGGGGAGCCAAAGAATATTCTCAAGTATTAGCAACTGAGTTGTCAATTCAGCCACACCTGGATAACTTAATATCTGCAGCAAAGTATTTAGTAGCAAAGTAATATGATAGTAGTGGTAACGGTAACAAAGGTAACAGTAGCAAAAGTAATATTTTTGGTGTTTTGTAGTGATTGTAACAGTAGCAATGGAAAAGTAAATAAGCAAAGAACAATATGTGAAAAGCTCGTAGGCATTGGATCGGTGATGGAAAATTATGCCGGATGCGGTTCATCATGTAACAGTCATAACATAGGGTGACACAGAACTAGCTCCATCATCAATGTAATGTAGGCATGTATTCCGAATATAGTCATACGTGCTTATGGAAAAGAACTTGCATGACATCTTTTGTCCTACCCTCCCTTGGTAGCGGGATCCTAATGGAAACTAAGGGATATTAAGGCCTCCTTTTAATAGAGTACCGGAACAAAGCATTAGCACATAGTGAATACATGAACTCCTCAAACTATGGTCATCACCGGGAGTGGTCCTGATTATTGTCACTTCGGGGTTGCCGGATCATAACACATAGTAGGTGACTATAGACTTGCAAGATAGGATCAAGAACTCACATATATTCACGAAAAAATAATAGGTTCAGATCTGAAATCATGGCACTCAGGCCCTAGTGACAAGCATTAATCATAGCAAAGTCATAGCAACATCAATCTCAGAACATAGTGGATACTAGGGATCAAACCCTAACAAAAGTAACTCGATTACATGATAGATCTCATCCAACCCATCACCGTCCAGCAAGCCTACGATGGAATTACTCACGCATGGCGGTGAGCATCATGAAATTGGTGATGGAGGATGGTTGATGATGACGACGGTGACGAATCCCCCTCTTCGGAGCCCCGAACGGACTCCAGATCAGCCCTCCCGAGAGGTTTTAGGGCTTGGCGGCGGCTCCGTATCGTAAAACGGGATGAATTCTTCTCTCTGGTTTTTTCTCCCCGAAAGCAAATATATAGAGTTGGAGTTGAGGTCGGAGGAGCTCCAGGGGGCCCACGAGGTAGGGGGGCACGCCCTAGGGGGGAGGGCGCGCCCCCACCCTCGTGGACAGCGTGTGGGCCCCCTGGTCTTCATCTTTTGCAAGGATTTTTTATTATTTCCAAATAGACGTTCCGTGGAGTTTCAGGTCATTCCGAGAACTTTTGTTTCTACACATAAATAACACTATGGAAAGTCTGCTGAAAACAGCGTCAGTCCGGGTTAGTTCCATTCAAATCATGCAAGTTAGAGTCCAAAACAAGGGCAAAAGTGTTTGGAAAAGTAGATACAACGGAGACGTATCAACTCCCCCAAGCTTAAACCTTTGCTTGTCCTCAAGCAATTCAGTTGATAAACTGAAAGTGATAGAGAAAAACTTTTACAAACTCTGTTTGCTCTTGTTGTTGTAAATATGTAAAGCCAGCATTCAAGTTTTCAGCAAAGATTATGACTAACCACATTCACAATAACTCTTAGGTCTCATGTTTACTCATATCAATAGCATAATCAACTAGCGAGCCATAATAATAAATCTCGGATGACAACACTTTCTCAAAACAATCATAATATAATATAACAGGATGGTATCTCGCTAGCCCTTTCTGAGACCGCAAAACATAAATGCAGAGCACCTTTAAAGATCAAGGACTGACTAGACATTGTAATTCATGGTAAAAGAGATCCAGTCATACCCAATATAAATTAATAGTAATGAATGCAAATGACAGCTGCGCTCTCCAGCTAGTGCCTTTAATAAGAGGGTGATGACTCAACATAAAAGTAAATAGATAGGCCCTTCGCAGAGGGAAGCAGGGATTTGTAGAGGTGCCAGAGCTCGATTTTGAAATAGAGATAAATAATATTTTGAGCGGCATACTTTCATTGTCAACATAACAACCAAGAGATGGCGATATCTTCCATGCTACACACATTATAGGCGGTTCCCAAACAGAATGGTAAAGTTTATACTCCCCCTCCACCAACAAGCATCAATCCATGACTTGCTCAAAACAACAAGTGTCTCCAACTAGCAATAGTCCCAGGGGGAGTTTTGTTTGCAATTATTTTGATTTAGTTTGCATAAAGCATGGGACTGGGCATCCCGGTGACCAGCAATTTTCTTGTGAAGGAGGAGCGGAGTCCACTCCTCTTGAGAATAACCCACCTAGCATGGAAGATACGGACAACCCTAGTTGATACATGAGCTATTCGAGCATACAAAACAGAATGTTTATTTGAAGGTTTAGATTTTGGCACATAAAAATTTACTTGGAACGGCAGGTACATACCGCATATAGGAAGGTATATTGGACTCATATGGCATAACTTTGGGGTTTAAGGGATTGGATGCACAAGCAGTATTCCCTCTTAGTACAAGTGAAGGCTAGCAAAAGACTGGGAAGCGACCAACTAGAGAGCGACAACAGTCATGAACATGCATTAAAATTAATAAACATTGAGTGCAAGCATGAGTAGGATATAATCCACCATGATAATATATATCGTGAAGGCTATGTTGATTTGTTTCAACTACATGCGCGAACATGTGCGAGGTCGAGTCACTTAAATCATTCAAAGGAGGATACCACCCCACTATACCACATCACAACCATTTTAATAGCATGTTGGCACGCAAGGTAAACCATTATAACTCATAGCTAATCAAGCATGGCATAAGCAACTATGATCTCTAATTGTCATTGCAAACATGTTTATTCATAATAAGCTGAATCAGGAACGATGAACTCATCATATTTACAAAAACAAGAAAGGTCGAGTTCATACCAGCTTTTCTCATCTCAGTCAGTCCATCATATCTCGTCATAATTGCCTTTCACTTGCACGACCGAACGATGTGAATATAATAAGAGTGCACGTGCATTGGACTAAGCTGGAATCTGCGAGCATTCAATAAACAGGAGAAGACAAGGCAATATGGGCTCTTGGTTAAATCAACAATAATGCATATAAGAGCCACTTCAACAATTTAATCATGGTCTTCTCCTATCGACCCCCAAAGAAAAGAAAAGAAATAAAACTATTTACACGAGAAAGCTCCCAACAAGCAAAAGAAGAACGAGAAGTCTTTTTGGGTTTTCTTTTTAAATATTACTACTACAGCAAGAAAAGTAAACTAACTAAAAGTTACACTAATTTTTTTGGTTTTTCTTAAGGTTTATCAAACACACAAGAAGAAAGCAAGAAAAAGAAAATAAACTAGCATGGATATTACAATGAAAGAGTATGAGCACCGACATCTAGCAATGAGTGTGTGTGAACATAAATGTAATGTCGGTGGGAAATACGTACTCCCCCAAGCTTAGGCTTTTGGCCTAAGTTGGTTTATTGCCACGGATGGCCTGGCGGATATCTGTATTTGTAGCTGGGGTCGTACTGAGCTGCGGCAGTTATTGCCTCCTGAGCTGCAGCGTGGCGGCGAGCTGCCTCTGCCCTCCTCTCGTACTCATCTGCCTCCTCTCTGGTGATAAAATGTCTTCCTTTTGCCTGATAATCAAAGAAGGCGGGAGCAGGGAGAGTAATACGGAAAGCATGACGTCTGTCAAACATTAAGCGATATCGGAGAGGTGATTCATTCCTCTCGACAAACTGGTGATAGACCATAGATTTATAGTCTAAATAGGTAGGAGGCAACTCAATGTCATCCTCACGAACGTCCACACCAAGAAAATCAGCTAAGCGGGTTGCATAAATTCGTCCAAAGAAATCTCCATTAAATCTATTATTATGCAACCTACGTGCAACAATGGCTCCCAAATTATAAGTTTGGTCTCCTAACACAGCACTCCTAAGAATACTGAGATGAGGGACACACATGTGACATGCTTCATCTTTACCATTTATGCACCTACCTATGAAGAGAGCAAAATAATGTATAGCAGGGAAATGAATGCTCCCTATGGTAGCTTGTGCAATATCTCTAGATTCCCCCACGGTTATGCCAGCAAAAAAGTTTCTAAATTCAGATTTACGGGGTTCACTAACACTACCCCATTGTGGAAGTTTGCAAGCAGAAGTAAAATCCTCTAAGTCCATGGTATAAGATTTTTCATAAAGATCAAACAGGACAGTTGGAGAATTACGTGAAGATGAAAATTCAAACCTCCTCACAAATGTACTAGTGAGATAGTGGTACTGGCGGCATTTGTCTGCCTCAAAGCTCACAAGATCAGCGTTACGCAAATATGCGTTAAATTCTTCCTTGATTCCCGCTTGATCCATAAAGTTTTCTGAAGGCCACTCACAAGGCCGCACTGGAGCGTCCCTTGGTGACTCCTCATCAGCATCACGCATTGCAAGCCTGGGTCCTTGCTTCCTTGAAGAACCACCTTGGAACATTTTCCTAAGCATATTTCTTCCTCTGAAAAATTTCTGAATTTTTTAGTAACTTCAAACAGAAGTGAACCAAGCTCAACAAAATTGATAGAAACTACTCCTACAAGTGCCTAGAGCCTATATCATGCATTAGAACTACTTGGAACCATATAAATTTGACATGCAAGCTCAAGAACATGGTCACCTAGGCAGCACAAATTTGCAATGAATAAAGCACTAGAACAAAAACTAATTGGACCAATGGAGGAGTCACATACCAAGGAACAATCTCCCCAAGCAGTTTTGTGAGAGGTGCTTTGAGCAAGCAGATCGAAAATCACAACAAAATGAGCTATAACTCGTGCTTGAGCTGGATATTGGTGTTTGTGGGAGGAAGAAGGAGTGTGTGGGTGCAGGAATAAGTGGAGGAGGGCCACCATGGGCCCACGAGGCAGGGGAGCGCGCCCTGGGGGGTAGGGCGCGCCCTCCACCCTCGTGGCCAGGTGCTTGCCCCTCCTCCTATGTTCTCAGTGCCAGATATTATCAAAAATTCTAGAAAAAATCATATTCCATTTTCAGGGCATTTGGAGAACTTTTATTTTCGGGGTATTTTTATATTGCACGGATAAATCAGAAAACAGACAGAAAAATACTATTTTTACTTTATTTCAACTAAATAACAGAAAGTAGAAAGAGGGTACAGAAGGTTGTGCCTTCTAGTTTCATCCATCTCATGCTCATCAAAAGGAATCCACTAACAAGGTTGATCAAGTCTTGTTAACAAACTCATTCCGACTAACATGGAACCGGAGAAATTTCGAATAACACTATGTTACCTCAACGGGGATATGCACATCCCTAATAATAAGAATATCATATTTCTTCTTGACAGTAGGAAGAGGAAATTCAAAACCTCCAAAAATAATCGATGGAATTTTTCCAATAGAATTTATACTATGAACTTGAGGTTGTTTCCTCGGAAAGTGTACCGTATGCTCATTACCATTAACATGAAAAGTGACATTGCCTTTGTTGCAATCAATAACAGCCCCTGCAGTATTCAAAAAGGGTCTTCCAAGAATAATAGACATACTATCGTCCTCGGGAATATCAAGAATAACAAAGTCCGTTAAAATAGTAACGTTTGCAACCACAACAGTCACATCCTCACAAATACCGACAGCTATAGCAGTTGATTTATCAGCCATTTGCAAAGATATTTCAGTAGGTGTCAACTTATTCAAATCAAGTTTACAATATAAAGAGAGAGGCATAACACTAACACCGGCTCCAAGATCACATAAAGCAGTTTTAACATAATTTCTTTTAATGGAGCATGGTATAGTTGGTACTCCTGGATCTCCTAGTTTCTTTGGTATTCCACCCTTAAAAGTATAATTAGCATGCATGGTGGAAATCTCAGCTTCAGGTATCTTTCTCTTATTTGTAACAATATCTTTCATGTACTTAGCATAAGGATTCATTTTGAGCATATCAGTTAATAGCATACGCAAAAAGATAGGTCTAACCATTTCAGCAAAGCGCTCAAAATCCTCATCATCCTTTTTCTTGGATGGTTTGGGAGGAAAAGGCATGAGTTTCTGAACCTATGGTTCTCTTTCTTTACCGTGTTTCCTAGCAACAAAGTCTCTCTTATCATAACGTTGATTCTTTGATTGTGGGTTATCAAGATCAACAGCAGGTTCAATTTCCACATCATTATCATTACTAGGTTGAGCATCATCATGAACATATCATTAACATTTTCATTAGGTTCATGTTCATTACCAGATTGTGTTTCAGCATCAGAAATAGATATATCATTTGGATTCTCAGGTGTTTCAGCAACAAGTTCACTAGAAGCATGCAAAGTCCTATCATTTTTCTTTTTCTTCTTTTTAGAATGACTAGGTGAATCAATATTATTTCTCTGAGAATCTTGCTCAATTCTATTAGGGTGGCCTTGAGGATACAAAGGTTCTTGAGTCATTCTACCAGTTCTAGTAGCCACTCTAACATCATAATCATTATTCTTACTATTCATTTCATTGAGCAAATCATTTTGAGCTTTAAGTACTTGTTCTACTTGAGTGGTAACCATAGAAGCATGTTTAGTAATGAGTTTAAGTTCACCTCTAACATTAGCCATGTAATTACCCAAGTGTTCAAGCGTATCGGAATTGTATTTCAATTGTCTACCAAAATAAGCATTGAAGTTTTCTTGTTTGACAGTAAAATTATCAAACTCTTCTAAGCATTGTCTAGCAGACTTATAGTGAGGAATATCACCTTCATCAAATCTATAGAGAGAATTTATCTTTACTACCTGTGTCGGGTTATCAAGACCATGAGTTTCTTCAATAGGTGGAGGATTAAGATCATATATTTCTTCAACAGGCGGTAAATTAAGACCATGTATTTCTTCAATAGGAGGTAAGTTCTTAACATCTTCAGCTTTAATACATTTTTCTTTCATAGATTTCTTTGCCTCTTGCATATCTTCAGGACTGAGAAATAGAACACCTCTCTTCTTTGGAGTTCGTTTAGGAATAGGCTCGGGAATTGGCTCTGGAAGTGTCCAATTATTTTCATTTGTCAACATATTATTTAATAGAATTTCAGCTTCATCCGGTGTTCTTTCCCTGAAAACAGAACCAGCACAACTATCCAGGTAATCTCTGGAAGCATCGGTTAGTCCATTATAAAAGGTATCAAGTATTTCATTTTTCTTAAGAGGATGAGGCAAAGCATTAAGTAACTTGAGAAGCCTCCCCCAAGCTTGTGGGAGACTCTCTTCTTCAATTTGCACAAAATTGTATATATCCCTTAAAGCAGCTTGTTTCTTATGAGCAGGGAAATATTTAGCAGAGAAGTAATAAATCATGTCCTGGGGACTACGCACACAACCAGGATCAAGAGAATTAAACCATATCTTAGCATCACCCTTTAATGAGAATAGAAATATTTTAAGGATATAAAGATAGCGAGATTTCTCATCATTAGTGAACAGGGTGGCTATATCATTTAATTTAGTAAGATGTGCCACAACAGTTTTAGATTCATAGCCATGAAAAGGATCAGATTCAGCCAAAGTAATTATATCAGGATCAACAGAGAATTCATAATCCTTATCGGTAACACAGATAGGTGAAGTAGCAAAAGCAGGGCCAGGTTTCATTCTAGCATTAAGAGATTGCTGATTCCATTTAGCTAATAACCTCTTGAGTTCATATCTATATTTGCAAGCTAAAATAGCTAAAGAAGCTTCTTTATCAAAAACATAACCCTCAGGAATAACAGGCAAGTCTTCATCATCACTTTCATCAATATAATCAGTTTCAATAATTTCTTTCTCTCTAGCCCTAGCAATTTGTTCATCAAGAAATTCACTAAGCGACACAGTAGTATCAAGCATAGAAGTAGTCTCATCATAAGTATCATGCATAGCAGAAGTGGCATCATCAATAACATGCGACATATCAGAACGAATAGCAGAAGCAGGTTTAGGAGTCGCAAGCTTACTGAAAACAAAAGGTGAATCAAGTGCAGAGCTAGATGGCAGTTCGTCAATTGTCCGGATGCCGAAGCCCTGGCGGCCTTTAAACACAACATTTGTGACGAATGGCTCGCCCGCCACCTCGGCCAAGAAAAGCCAAAATCCATGGCAGCCCTCATGGCACTCATGACCCACTTTTGCGCGGGTGAGGATAGTTGGCTGGCTCGTAGCAAAAACACAGCCAGCGAGGTAGGCCCCTCTGAGATCAAGAACAGCAACGGCAAGCTCCGGCGCAGCAGACACAAACGCCGAAGCAACGGCGACAACACTGATGACATTGCTGGCAACGCCGGATTCAGCGGCTCCAAGTCCGGTCAGCGGAAAAAGCCGTATACAAGGAACAATTAGGGACCATCCGGCTTGGATCGCATACTCAACCGTCCATGCCAAATCCATGGCACCCCAGACAAACCAGCCAACCATACCAACAGAGATTGCTGGGTTTTTAAGCAAGCCAGCAAGTTAAATGCCGAGACCAAGGAAAAGGGATCACAGAGCGAGGACGATGACGAGGAACCACAGCAGACAAACACTGGGGGCAGAAGAGTTTCCCCCTCAGGTCAAAACGGTGAACATGATATATGCTACACATATCCCCAAAAGGGAGCGCAAGTGCGCACTAAGGGACGTTTATGCGATAGAGCCAGTCGCCCCAAAATTCAACCCATGGTCATTGTGCCCGATCACTTTTGATCGTCGGGATCATCCGACCAGTATCCGGCATGGCGGATCAGCCGCACTAGTCCTGGACCCAATCATTCATGGATTCCACCTAACGCGAGTCCTCATGGACGGTGGCAGCAGCCTCAATCTGCTCTATCAGGATACAGTGTGCAAAATGGGCATTAACCCATCACGGATCAAGCCCACAAGGACTACCTTTAAAGGAGTCATACCAGGTGTAGAGGCCTGCTGTACGGGCTCAGTCACACTAGAGGTAGTCTTCGGATCTCTGGACAACTCCGAAGCGAGGAATTAATCTTCGATATCGTCCCCTTTCGCAGCGGCTATCACGCAGTGCTCGGATGAACCGCATTTGCTCGATTCAATGCGGTACCTCACTATGCTTATCTTAAGCTCAAGATGCCTGGTCCACGCGGCGTTATAACGGTCAACGGAAACACAAAACACTCCCTCCGTACAGAGGAGCACACCGCCGCCCTAGCAGCAGAAGTACAGCGCGGCCTTTTCAAGCAGAACCGTAATCCGGCTGCCGAGCCCCTGGACACCGTTAATAGAGTCCGGACTATGCTGCAACAGGACATCTCGGTTTGTCAAGAGCTCGATTAGCAATTCGGCCTCCGTCCCAGCCCCGATCAAGTAGTGGCATTCATACCACGCATACATAATTATGCACTCGAAATTCCATGGGCATCGACGGAGGCACAGCTAGTTTGTGATCCATAGTTCGGCTCGACCGATACCGGACACAAGTATACTTCCACCATTTCCTTTTTTCCTTTTTCAGATTTTCTTTTACATAAGCCTTCTTCGACGTGTAGATCTGTCTTTGGCATAGATCTGGGTGCCCAAAAGGTGAAAGAAAATCTTCATCACTTTTGTCTAACAATTTTTGGATATGTTCCATAGCATTCTGTTGTTCAGTTGCAATTTTAGCAAGTGTTTTGTAGCTGGGTTTAGATTCACAGTCAGAGTCATCTTCACTTGATGTTTGAAAGTAAGCATCGCGTGAGTTTACCTTGGCACCACGTGCCATGAAGCAGTAGGTGGGAGCAGAGTCGTCCTTGTCATTAGCATCAGTGTTGGTGATGGAGCCATTGTCTTTAGTGTTGAAGATGGACTTGGCAACATAGGCTGTAGCTAGAGCCAGACATGCAACGCCAGAGTCGGACTCCTCCTCAGACTCTACCTCTGCCTCCTCAGAAGTAGACTCCTCCTCTGAATCCATTTCCTTGCCAACAAAAGCACGAGCCTTGCCAGATAAGCTCTTCTTGTGTGATGAAGACTTGGAAGAAGACTTTGAGGATTTCTTCTTCTTCTTGTCATCAAAATCATATTCCTTGCTCTTCTTCTTCTTGTTGTTCTCATTGTCCCACTGAGGACACTCAGAGATGTAGTGACCAGGTTTCTTGCACTTGTGGCATGTTCTCTTCTTGTGGTCATGAGTAGAAGCTTCATCATTTCTCGAGCTGGATCGTGAAGACTTTCTGAAGCCTTTCTTCTTGGTGAATTTCTGGAACTTCTTCACAAGCATAGCAAGCTCTTTTCCAATGTCTTCAGGATCCCAGAACTGCAGTCAGATTCTTCTTCAGATGAGGAAACAGCCTTTGCCTTCAAAGCGCGATGACGTCCATAGCTAGGACCATAGATATCTCTTTTCTCAGATAACTGGAACTCATGTGTGTTGAGCCTCTCAAGTATGTCAGACGGATCGAGAGTCTTGAAGTCAGGGCGTTCTTGGATCATCAAGGCTAGGGTGTCAAACGAGCTGTCAAGTGATCTCAGGAGTGTCTTGATGATTTCATGCTTGGTGATCTCAGTGGAGCCAAGTGCATGAAGCTCATTTGTGATATCAGTGAGGCGATCAAACGTGAGCTGGACATTCTCATTGTCATTTCTCTTGAAGCGGTTGAAGAGGTTGCGAAGAACACTGATCCTATGGTCTCTCTGGGTTGAGACGCCTTCGTTGACCTTGGAGAGCCAGTCCCACACTAGCTTCGCAGTTTCCAGAGCACTTACACGGCCATACTGTCCTTTGGTCAGATGACCACAGATGATGTTCTTGGCAGTTGAATCCAGTTGAATGAACATCTTCACATCAGTAGGAGTGATACCTTCACCGGCCTTGGGAACGCCGTTCTTGACGACATACCAGAGGTCAACATCAATGGCTTCAAGATGCATACGCATCTTATTCTTCCAGTAGGGGTAATCAGTGCCATCGAAGACAGGGCACGCAGCGGAGACTTTGATTATCCTTGCAGTCGACATAACTAAAACTCCAGGTGGTTAAACCGAATCACACAGAACAAGGGAGCATCTTGCTCTGATACCAATTGAAAGTGCTAGTTATCGACTAGAGGGGGGATGAATAGGCGATTTTTATGAAAGTCTTCAAAACACGGGGGCTTTGAAGACAAACACAACAATTGAACCTATTGATATGCAGCGGAAGGTAGACTACACTAGACAAGCCATAGTCAAGTAAGCAATGAAGTGACAACACGAAGACTATTGGCAGCTAGGCAGTATGGATCAGAATGGAAGATGGTATGAAGCCAAACAGCAATAGTTAACACACAGTGAAGTCAATCAGATAAGGCAGGCAGGCAATGACTTCACGAAGACAAACTGTAATTCAAGAGAGGGAGAAGATAAAACCAGTTGCTTGGTGAGGACAGGGATTTGTTGGACCAGTTCGAGTTGCTGTGACAACTGTACGTCTGGTTAGGGAGGCTGAGATTCAACTCAGAAGACCGCGTCTTCACCTTATTCCCCTTGAGCTAAGGACACTAGTCCCCGCCCAATCACTCTGTTAAGTCTTCAAGGTAGACTTCCGAACCTTCACAAACTTCATTCACCGGCAATCCACAATGACTCTTGGATGCTTAGAACGCGACGCCTAACCGGCTGGAGGATTCCTCAAGTGTAACAAGTCTTCAGGTCACGCGGACAGAAAGACTTCAGTGATGCCTAACACTCTTTGGCTCTGGGTGTCTGGGCTTTGTCCTCGCAAGGCTCTTTCTCTCAAATGCTTCGGAGGTGGGTTGCTCTCAAACGACAAAAGTCGTGCACTAACTCTGAGCAGCCACCAATTTATGGTGTAGGGGGTGGGCTATTCATAGCCAGGAGGCAACCCGACCTGATTTGTCTGAAATGACCTGGGTCACTAAGGAACTGACACGTGTCCAACGGTCAGATTTCAAACACACGCGGCAGCTTGACTTGGGCTACAAGTAAAGCTAACTCATCCAGCTCTGGATAAGACTTGCTCTCATTGTCTTCGCTCAAAAGACATAGGATTTGGTTGAGCATCACTTCAGTCACTCTGACTTTGTTCACTTGGACCCCACTTAACAGTACGGTGGTTCCTATGACTCAACAAAGAAGAAAAGGAAACTACAAAACAGCTATGTCTTCGCACTCCATAGTCTTCACGTGAATGTCTTCTCGAGTCATAATCTTCATTGTGAATATCTTCACATACCACCATTATCTTCAATGTCTTCACACATTTTTAGGGGTCATCTCTGGTAGGTAAACCGAATCAATGAGGGACTACTACCCGTGTTATCCTGCAAATCTCACAAACACATTAGTCCCTCAACCAGGTTTGTCGTCAATACTCCAAAACCAACTAGGGGTGGCACTAGATGCACTTACACTATATGATTCACGTTCGACCTTTCGGTCTCAGTTTTCCGAGGCCATATCTGCATATGCTAGGCTCGTCAAGTTTAACCCGAGTATTCTGCGTGTGCAAAACTGGCTTGCACCAGTTGTATGTGAACGTAGAGCTTATCACACCTGATCATCACGTGGTGTCTCGGCACGACGAACTGTAGCAACGGTGCATACTTAGGGAGAACACTTATACCTTGAAATTTAGTGAGGGATCATCTTATAATGCTACCATTGTACCAAGCAAAATAAGATGCATAAAGGATAAACATCCCATGCAATCAAAATATGTGACATGATATGGCCATCATCATCTTGTGCCTTTGATCTCCATCTCCAAAGCACCGTCATGATCTCCATCATCACCGGCTTGACACCTTGATCTCCATCGTAGCATCGTTGTCGTCTTGCCAACTATTGCTTCTACGACTATCGCTACCGCTTAGTGATAAAGTAAAGCAATTACATCGCGATTGCATTTCATACAATAAAGCGACAACCATAAGGCTCCTGCCAGTTGCTGATAACTTCTACAAAACATGATCATCTCATACAACAATTTATATCTCATCACGTCTTGACCATATCACATCACAACATGCTCTGCAAAAGCAAGTTAGACGTCCTCTATTTTGTGGTTGTAAGTTTTACGTGGCTGCTACGGGCTTCTAGCAAGAACCGTACTTACCTACGCATCAAAACCACAACGATTTTTTGTCAAGTGTGCTGTTTTAAGCTTCAACAAGGACCGGCCGTAGTCGAACTCGATTCAACTAAAGTTGGAGAAACTGACACCCGCTAGCCACCTGTGTGCGAAGCACGTCGGTAGAACCAGTCACATGAACGCGGTCATGTAATGTCGGTCCGGGCCGCTTCATCCAACAATACCGTCGAATCAAAGTAAGACTTTGGTGGTAAGCAGTATGACTATTATCGCCCACAACTCTTTGTGTTCTACTCGTGCATATAACAACTACGCATAGACCTGGCTCGGATGCCACTGTTGGGGAACTGTAAGTGCATCTAGTGCCCCTTAGTGATTTTGGTGTATTGAAGACTTATAGGTTAAGGGACTGATGCGTTTGTGAGTGTACACAGGTCTATAAGTCTATGAGGATTTTGATATTTACAGAGAAAGTCGACCCCTAAAAATGAATGTCTTCAACTGAAGACTTTGGATTTCTGAAGACTTTGAAAATGAAGAAATTGGTGTGACCGTGAAGACTTGATATTCATGCGAGGAATATGAAGCGTGAAGACTTTTGTTTTCGTAGTTTCATTTTCTCTTTCTTGAGTCATAGGAAACACCGTACTGTCAAAGGGGGTCAAGGAAAAACTAAGGAAAAGTTCCAAGTGATGCTCATCTCAAAATTCTATACCTACCAATCCTTTCAATTGAAGCCATTGGAAATCTCATGCAGTTCAGTCAATTTCTTCAGTGACAAAGATGAAGTTCTTCTGGTCTCTGAGGAATTTGTTCTGAGTGAGGAGTTAGGAATTCGCCAGTGCGGATTGCCTACAAGTGAGGAACATGATAGCCCTGAGGAATTTGATAGTCAAATTTCTGACCGTTGTTGCGCTATGCGCCAGCTGAGGGAGTCCTGGACTAAGGGGTCCTCGGCGGTCCGGCCTGTTAGCCATGGGCCGGACTGATGGGCTGTGAAGATACGAAGACTGAAGACTGCACCCGTGTCCGGATGGGACTCTCCTTGGCGTGGAAGGCAAGCTTGGCGACCAAATTTGTAGATTCCTTTCCTTGTAACCGACCTTGTGTAACCCTAGATCCTCCTGGTGTCTATATAAACCAGAGGACTTAGTCCGGAGGGAGGAGAGACTCATTACCATAGTCATACGGGCTAGACTTCTAGGGTTTTAGCCATTACGATATCGTGGTAGATCAACTCTTGTAATACTCATATTCATCAAGATCAATCAAGCAGGAAGTAGGGTATTACCTCCATAGAGAGGGCCCGAACCTGGGTAAACATCGTGTCCCCTGCCTCCTGTTACCATCGACCTTAGACGCATAGTTCGGGACCCCCTACCCGAGATCCGCCGGTTTTGACACCGACACCAGCTGTCCCAAAATATCTACCCACCTAACGGTCATATCATTGAAGGGCATTTATGTCTTATCATGTCGGGCTGCTCCCTAGCCTATAAATAGCCGCCCCCTACAACCACTAGCTGGTTGGCTGGTCCGAGAGAAACTGACACTTGTCATTGAGAGCATCCCATCCTCCGAGGACTTTGAGCGAAAATAATCAAGTGAGGAAAACCCAAACCCAAACACCTACAAACCCAAAGTGATTGAGCATCACTGAAGAGATTGTTCCTGTGTGGATACGACGCTTGTTACCTTTGAAGACTGTGCATCTTCCAGACGGTTAGGCGTCATGGTCTAGAGCATCCAAGAGGAAATTGTGGATCGCCGAGTGGCCGAGTTTGTGAAGGTTTGGAAGTCACCTGAAGACTTACCACGAGTGATTGGGCGAGGTCTGTGTGACCTTAGCTCAAGGAGAATACGGTGAGGACTGTGTGTCCTCAGGTTTAAATACCTAGCCGCTCCAACCAGACGTACAACTGTCACAGCAGTTGGAACTGGTCTGCCAAATCACTGTCTTCACCAAGCCTACTGGTTCTATTTCCTCAACCCTTTCATTTCCTCATTACTGTGTTGTGTACTTGATCGTAACTGTTTGAAGACTTTGACTGAAGACTTTCTCAATTTCCTCGGTTCAATTTCTCCAGTCTGTTTGTCTTCAGCCTGCTTATCCTGTGTTACGCTTTCTGTACTCTGTGCTTGTTTTCATTTCATCATGATGACTGTGCTTATGTTCTGTTATGTATGCATCTGAGTACTTATTCCGCTGCTAGTAGTTCTTTGCTTAGGAATTTCCTCACCCTGAAATTCCTCAGTGAAGAATTCATAAAAATCTCCTATTCACCCCCCTCTAGTCGACTTGACGCACTTTCAATTGGTATCAGAGCAAGGTACTCCCTTGTTCTGTATGATTTTGGTTTAACCGCCTGGAGTTTTAGTTATGTCGACCGCAGGAATGAAGAAAGTGGCTTGCCCCATCTTTGACGGTCATGATTATCCCAAGTGGAAGGCCATGATGAAGAAGCGACTCATGGCAATGGACAGTGAGTTGTGGACCGTCACTGAGATTGGTGTTACTGATCTCTGCAAGATGGCGGAAGCTGATGATATTCGCAAGTACACTCGACTTGACATCATAGCGAAGTATGTCATCTGCTCATGCTTCTCCCAAAACCAGTTCAGGAACATCAAGCATCTCTATCATGCAAAGCTTATCTGGGACCGTCTCTCTGATGTCTATGAAGGTCATCGAACTTGTCATGAACCTTGGTTTGAGGAATTCAAGGAATCGCTCAAAACGATGACTTTCGAACCTGGATCATCATCCTCTGCACCATGCCTTATGGCAAAAGGTGCCAAGGTAACTGAATGCTACCTATCTGAATCTAGTGATGATGAGTCTGGTGATGAATTTGGGCCTAGCTATACCAAACTTGCTTCCCTGGCCACTAAACAACAAAGAGCTTTGGAAAAAGTTCAAAATATGCTTAATGAGAGCGATGATATGTTGGGTGAAGAAATGGATCGCACCAAAACTCTGACTGAAAATCTTCAGAGACTTCAGTCCAAGTTTGACAATCTTCAGAGTCATCATAACACTCTCTTATCTGATCATGAGAAGCTTTCTTATGAATTTCTTCAAAGAAAGCAAGATCTTGAGAAGCTAAGGGAGAGTTATGAAGATCTTCAGAAGGAGCGTGATTCATTACTTGCTCAACAAATCAGCACTGCTCAGGAAGAATTTATTCCTCCATGTTTGAAGTGCATTGAATGTAAATCTTCTAATTCTTCCCCTGAAAGTTCAAATGCTTCGGTTGCTGCAAATTCTTCACCTGTCTCTGCTATCACTAATTCCTCATCTGAGGATACTGCTAGTATCATTGAAAATGCAGGGCTGAAGGAATTGTATACGACAGGCATGTACAAAAGCCTCAAAGGGCATTAGGCTCTTTGTGATGTGCTTAAAAAGCAGATCCTCAACAGGAACCCTAGGAAAGAGGGTATTGCCTTTGAGAGGAAACTCAATGCTAATGGAACATACTGGAAGCCTGAGCAGTATCCCAAAACCTCATGGGTTGCTGCAAGGGGACCTCCAGTAGATCCATCTACTCTATCTGGCTTTACATGTGAATCTCCTCATTCTTCTGATGAGTCATTTGACTCCAACTATAAGCTGTTCAAAAATCAGAATGGTGAAGTATTTGCTAGATATGTTGGCACTAACTGCAGGAACGGTCCCCCTATGAAGAAAAACTGGGTTCCCAAAAGGTGCATTGAAAGTCTTCAGGTGAATTTCATCATGACACCACCTGTGAAGAATAGGAACCCCAGATCAAATTCTTCATATGGACCCAATTCTTCATATGGATCCAAGTCCTCATATGGACCAAATTCCTCACATGGATCAAATTCCTCAAAAGGATCAAAGTCCTCATGAACATCATCGTGCTAACACTTCTGTTTCACAGGGAAGATCTAAGGGCTATGAATATGTGCATTATTCTTCAAACCATTATGTTCATAAGTCCTCGAAGAATTTCTCTGCTTATTCATATGCTTACCCTAACTCCTCTTATGTGAAATGAAGTGGACTGGCTTCTATGCCACCTTTCTCTTATGGAGCTCGCGGAATGATGAACTCTTTGCCACCCCTTCAGATGTGGGTGGTGAAGAAAAAGAACTAATCTCTTATGCAGGGTCAGGTCTCCAGAGGAACTTAAAACGTCTGAATAATTTGCTGGAGACCTGAATATGCTTGAAAGGACGCAAGATAACCATGAAGAAATGAATTTTCATTTCTCACGTCCTCATACTACTATATCTGCTCTAATTCTTGATGAAATTGGTCTGATGAATTTGATGTCATATTCTTCACAGATGAAGTATATGAGTTCGTAAGCTGCACTAATTCATCTGCAGGATGATCAACCCAAAGCCACTGAGTGGGTCCTTGATAGTGGATGTACAAATCACATGACTTGTGACAAGAACCTAGTGATGGACGCTCCCTTATCTCCATCGCATCTGAAGCATATCACCTACGCTGACAAAGGAAAAAGCAAGGTATTGGGTCTAGGTAAGGTTGCGATCTCGAAGGATCGACACACGGACGAAGTCATGCTTGTCGAGTCCTTAGGATTCAACCTCATGTCAGTCTCAATGCTTTGTGATCTTGATATGGTTGTTATCTTTGGCAAGTATCGTTGTGTTGTGATCATGGAACCTGACCATTCCAAAGTCTTCGAAGGCTTTAGGATAGGAGACCTGTATATTGTTGATTTCTCTACAGGACCACAACCTGCTATATGCCTACTTGCAAAAGCTTCAGAAGGCTGGCTATGGCATCGACGACTCGATCATGCTCGCATGAGGAACTTGCACATGCTTGCGAAGAAGAAGCATGTCATTGGCATTGAGAATGTAAAGTTCCTCAAGGATCACTTGTGCAGAGCCAGTGAAGCTGGAAAGATGACCAAGGCCAAGCATCCCGCGAAGACTATCATGACTACCACTCGACCATTTGAATTGCTTCACATGGATCTCTTTGGTCCTAACCATTATTCTGCATTCACCAATGAAGCATCTTTATATGGCTTTGTTATTGTTGATGATTACTCTCGTTACACATGGGTGCATATCGTCACTTACAAACATGAAGTGCAGGAAGTATTCAAACGATTTTCCTCGAGGGCTTCAACCAACTTCGGTGTGAAGATCAAGCACATCAGAAGTGACAATGGAACTGAGTTCAAGAATACTGGTCTTGATGACTATCTTGATGAACTTGGTATTACTCATGAGTTATCTGCTCCTTATACTCCTCAGCAGAATGGCGTCGTGGAGCGCAAGATCAGGACTCTTGTTGAGATGGCTTGCACTATGCTTGATGAATACAAGATGCCTCGTCATTTCTGGATTGAGGCAATTTATACTGCGTGCCACATCATCAACAGGGTATATCTTCACAAATTATTCAAGAAGACTTCATATGAACTCCTCACTGACAAGAAACCCAATGTGAGTTATTTCAAAGTCTTCAGTGCTAAATGCTGGATTAGAGATCCTCATCACCGAAAGCACATGAAGGTTTTATGCTTGGTTACGGAAATGACTCGCACACCTACAGAGTCTTCAACAATGTTCACCACAAGGTTGTTGAAACTATAGATGTGCGGTTCGATGAAACTAATGGCTCGCAAAGAGAGCACCTACCTCCTGTGCTAGATGAACCGTCACCTGAGGAAACCATCAAGTTCAAGGCTAATGAGGATGTCATTCCTACCGAAGAATCTGCTGAAGAAGTCATTCCAGATCGTGAAGAACATCATGCTGGTGCACCTGAAGAAAATGGCTCTGAAGAAAATGCTATTCCAATTCCTCGTCGTCAACCCGCTCATCCTCGCGTTGCAAATGAAGTGCAGATTGAGAAAATCATCAGCGACATCAACGCACCAGGTCCTCTCACACGCTCAAAAGCTTCACATTTGTCTAACTTTTGTGGGCACTTTGCTTTTGTGTCTATCACAGAGCCCACTAAGGTAGATGAAGCATTTCTGGAGTCTGAGTGGATTCAAGCTATGCAAGAGGAATTACACCAGTTCGAGCTCAACAATGTCTGGGAACTTGTCAAGCGTCCAGTGATGACCCACAAGTATAGGGGATCTATCATAGTCCTTTCAATAAGTAAGAGTGTCGAACCCAACGAGGAGCAGAAGGAAATGATAAGCGGTTTTCAACAAGGTATTCTCTACAAGCACTGAAATTATCGGTAACAGATAGTTTTGTGATAAGGTAATTGGCAACAAGTAACAAGTAATGAAAGTAAATAAGGTGCAGCAAGATGGCCCAATCCTTTTTGTAGCAAAGGACAAGCCTGGACAAACTCTTATATAGAGAAAAGCGCTCCCGAGGACACATGGGAATTATCGTCAGGCAAGTTTTCATCATGCTCATATGATTCGCGTTCGTTACTTTGATAATTTGGTATGTGGGTGGACCAGTGCTTGGGTGATGTCCTTTCTTGGACAAGCATCCCACTTCTGATTAACCCCTATTGCAAGCATCTGCAACTACAAAAGAGGAATTATGGTAAACCTAACCATAGCATGAAACATATGGATCCAAATCAGCCCCTTACGAAGCAACTCATAAACTAGGGTTTAAGCTTCTGTCACTCTAGCAACCCATCATCTACTTATTACTTCCCAATGCCTTCCTCTGGGCCCAAACAATGGTGAAGTGTCATGTAGTCGACGTTCACATAACACCACTAGAGGAAAGACAACATACATCTCATCAAAATATCGAACGAATACCAAATTCACATGACTACTAATAGCAAGACTTCTCACATGTCCTCAGGAACAAACGTAACTACTCACAAATCATATTCATGTTCATAATCAGAGGGGTATTAATATGCATAATGGATCTGAACATATGATCTTCCACCAAATAAACTAACTAGCATCAACTACAAGGAGTAATCAACACTACTAGCAACCCACAGGTACCAATCTCAGGCTTTGGGAAAAAGATTGGATACAAGAGATGAACTAGGGTTTTAGAGGAAATGGTGCTGGTGAAGATGTTGATGGAGATTGACCCCCTCCCGATGAGAGGATCGTTGATGATGACGATGGCGATGATTTCCCCCTCCCGGAGGGAAGTTTCCCAGGCAGAACAGCTCTGTCGGAGCCCTAGATAGGTTCCGCCAAGGTTCCGCCTTGTGGCGGCGGAGTTTCTTCCCGAAAGCTTTCTTATGATTTTTTTTCTCGGACGAAAGACTTCATATAGCAGAAGATGGGCACTGGAGGCCTGGCAGGGGGCCCACGAGGCAGGGGGCGCGCCCCCACCCTCGTGGCCAGGGTGTGGGCCCCCTCTGGTATTTTCTTTGCTCAATATTTTTTATTAATTCCAAAAATGACTTACGTGAAGTTTCAGGACTTTTGGAGCTGTGCAGAATAGGTCTCTAATATTTGATCCTTTTCCAGCCTAGAATTCCAGCTGCCGGCATTCTCCCTCTTCATGTAAACCTTGTAAAATAAGAGAGAATAGGCATAAGTATTGTGGCATAACGTGTAATAATAGCCCATAATGCAATAAATATCGATATAAAAGCATGAAGCAAAATGGACGTATCAACTCCCCCAAGCTTAGACCTCGCTTGTCCTCAAGCGGAAGCCGATAACGATAAATATGTCCACATGTTTAGAGATAGAGGTGTCGATAAAATAAAATACGGACATGAGGGCATCATGATCATTCTTATAATAGCAACATTTATGAATATTGTCATATGATTTATTATGCTCAAGTAATAATCTATTCACAGCGTCAAGTATGAATCAGAAACTTCATTGAGAACTAACAAACTATAATCTCGGTCATTGAAGCAATTGCAATTTATCATAACATCAGAAAGAGTCAATATAAGAGCCAGCAAGTCCACATACTCAACTATCATTTAGTCTTTCACAATTGCTAACACTCATGCAATACTTATGGGTTTGGAGTTTTAATCAGACACAGAGAAAGATAGGGGCTTATAGTGTTGCCTCCCAACTTTTTACCTCAAGGGTAATGTCAACAATAATAGTTCATGCTAACTTACATCCAATTGGATATATATATCAGGATCTTTCCAACACAAGGTGCTTGCCAAAGGATAAAATCTAAAAAGGAAAGGTGAAAATCACCATGACTCTTGCATAAGGAATAAGACAAAAGTAAAAGATAGGCCCTTCGCAGAGGGAAGCAGAGGTTGTCATGCACTTTCATGGTTGGATGCACGAAATCTTAATGCAAAAGAACATCACTTTATATTGCCACTTGTGATATGGACCTTTATTATGCAGTCCGTCGCTTTTATTTCTTCCACATCACAAGATCGTATAAAGCTTATTTTCTCCACACTAATAAATCATACATATTTAGAGAGCAATTTTTATTGCTTGCACCGATGACAACTTACTTGAAGGATCTTACTCAATCCATAGGTAGATATGGTGGACACTCATGGCAAAACTGGTTTTGAGGGTATTCGGAAGCACAAGTAGTATCTCTACTTGGTGCAAAGAATTTGGCCAGCATGAGAGGGAAAGGAAAGCTCAACATGTTGGATGATCCATGACAATATACTTTATTTCAGATATAAGAAAACATAACCCATTATGTTGTCTTCCTTGTCCAACATCAACTCTTTAACATGTCATATTTTAATGAGTGCTCACAATCATAAAAGATGTACAAGATAGTGTATTTATATGTGAAAACCTCTCTTTCTTTATTACTTCCTATTAATTGCAACGATGACCAAAACTGGGTTTGTCAACTCTCAACAACTTTTATTCATCATACCCTTTGTATGTGAAGTCATTACTCTCCATAAGACCAATATGATCTCTTTATTCTTTTTATTCTTTCTCTTTTCTTTTATTCCTTCGAGATCATAGCAAGATAATCAAGCCCTTGACTCAACACTAATCTTTATTATATATAGCTCACAGACTCGATTACATAGAAGGATCATAAAGCAAAACTCAAAACTAAATCACACTAAAACTTTATTATACTAGATCAAGATATTACTAAAAGGATCAAACTAGAAAAAGGTAAAGATAGGAGTGTGATGGTGATACGATACAGGGGCACCTCCCCAAGCTTGGCAGTTGCCAAGGGGAGTGCCCATACCCATGTGATTATGTCTCTTTTGCTGGTGAAGGAATTGTTGACGATGTACGCTTGTCGTCCATCTTCCAAGGCATAGGCTCTCCATCATAGAAGGATGATCGAGTCTCCGGGATCCTTAAATCTACAGCCAAACTCATCCTCTTGAATCTATATTCATACTCACAGTTTTGGTTTTGCAGGTCATAGATCTGGGCTTGGAGGTGCTCGATTTTCTCGTGAAGCTTGAAGATGGCCTCCTCGATGTCCTTGGTGTCCAGCTTGTGGTTGTTGGTGAACTCCGTGATCATTATGTGATTGGAGTCAAGTCCGCGCTCCACCATCTCCTGACACTTGAAAACTTGTTGCTCCATTGCCTCGAGCCTTGTCTCCACGCTTCCGGTCCTCCTTGGTCCCTCAACATCGCTGATGTGCAGCACCCCCTCATGCATCTCAATGGTTTGAGGGTGTTGCAGCACCTCCGCAAGGTAGGGGTTGATGACCTTCTCGAAGAACTTGTCCTTGGGGGCACTTGGAGACGTCATGGCGATCTAGATCTGTCAGAAAAACAGCTCGAAACAAAAACAGAGGATATTCGCGTGATACGGTGGTCAAAACCTTGGGGAGATTATATAATGAATTTTTACCGACCAAAAGAAGTATCATGCAAGAAAACGGAGTCCAGAGGGCACACGAGGTGCCCACGAGGCAGGGGCATGCCCAGGGGGGTAGGGCGCGCCTCCCACCCTCGTGGAAGCCTCGTGTCCTTCCTGGACTACTTCTTATTTTCCTATTTTCTTAAATATTCCAAAACGGAGAAAAATTGCCATTTGAACAGTTTAGGAGTCGGTTTACTTACCGTACCACGTACCTATTCCTTTTCGGAGTCTGAAACGTTCTGGAAAGTGTCTCTTATGTATTCCTCATGGGTTACGGTTTCAATAACATTAGTTTCAACATTTATAGGATTACCTGAGATATATTGTTTGATTCTTTGACCGTTCACCACCTTCGGATTTGTGCCTTCGAAGTTGTTGATTTTTATGGCACCGGAACGATAGACCTCCTCGATAACGTAAGGACCTTCCCATTTAGAGAGAATTTTCCTGCAAAAAATCTTAAACAAGAGTTGTATAGCAACACATAATCACCTATATTAAACTCGCGCTTTTGTATCCTTTTGTCATGCCATATTTTAACCTTTTCCTTGAACAGTTTGGCATTCTCATAGGCCTGGGTTCTCCATTCATCAAGTGAGCTAATGTCAAATAGCCTCTTTTCACCGGCAAGTTTGAAATCATAATTGAGCTCTTTAATAGCCCAATATGCCTTATGTTCTAGTTCAAGAGGTAAGTGACATGCTTTTCCATAAACCATTTTATACGGAGACATACCCATAGGATTTTTATATGCAGTTCTATAGGCCCATAGTGCATCATCAAGTTTCTTGGACCAATTCTTTCTAGATCTATTAATAGTCTTTTGCAAAATTAATTTGAGCTCTCTATTACTCAATTCTACTTGAGCACTAGACTGTGGGTGATAAGGGGATGCAATTCTATGATTAACATCATACTTGGCAAGCATTTTACAAAAAGCACCATGAATAAAATGTGATCCACCATCAGTCATTAAATATCTAGGGACTCCAAACCTCAGAAAAATGACTTCTTTAAGCATCTTAATAGAGGTGTTATGATCAGCACTACTAGTTGGAATAGCCTCTACCCACTTAGTAACGTAATCAACGGCAACTAAAATATGTGTATACCCATTAGAGGAAGGAAACGGTCCCATGTAATCAAAGCCCCAAACATCAAATGGTTCAATAACAAGTGAATAATTCATAGGCATTTCTTGACGTCTACTAATATTACCAATTCTTTGACATTCATCACAAGATAAGACAAACTTACGTGCATCTTTGAAGAGAGTAGGCCAATAAAAACCGGATTGCAATACCCTTATGTGCAGTTCTATCTCCAGCGTGGTGTCCTCCATAAGCTTTGGAGTGACACTTGCGTAGGATATGTTCCTGTTCATGCTCAGGTATACAACGTCTAATAACACCATCTACTCCTTCTTTATAAAGGTGTGGGTCATCCCAGAAGTAATGTCTTAAATCATAGAAAAACTTTTTCTTTTGCTGGTATGTGAAACTAGGTGGTATTAATTTAGCAACAATGTAATTAGCATAATCAGCATACCATGGAGCAGTACGAGAAGCATTTATGATAGCTAATTGTTCATCGGGAAAGCTATCATCAATAGGTAGTGGGTCATCAAGAACATTCTCTAACCTAGACAAGTTGTCTGCAACGGGGTTCTCAGCTCCCTTTCTATCAATAATATGCAAAACAAATTCCCGTAGCAAGAGAACCCATCTAATAAGTCTAGGCTTAGCATCTTTCTTTTCCATAAGGTATTTAATAGCAACATGATCAGTGTGAATAGTTACATTAGAATCAACAATATAAGGTCTGAACTTATCACAAGCAAAAACAACTGCTAAAAATTCTTTTTCGGTAGTAGCATAATATCTCTGGGCATTGTCTAGAGTTTTACTAGCATATTGAATAACATTTAATTTCTTATCAAATCTTTGCCCTAGAACAGCACCTACAGCATAATCACTAGCATCACACATAATTTCAAAAGGTAAATTCCAATCAGGTGGATGAACAATAGGTGCAGAAATCAAAGCTTTCTTAAGTATTTCAAATGCCTCTACACAATCATCATCGAAGACAGAAGGAATATCTTTTTGTAATAGATTAGTCAGAGGCCGAGAAATTTTTGAGAAGTCCTTAATGAACCTCCTATAAAAACCGGCATGACCCAGAAAACTTCTTATACCTTTGATGTCCTTAGGACACGGCATCTTTTCAATAGCATCAACCTTAGCTTTATCAACTTTAATGCCTCTTTCAGAAATTTTATGCCCCAAGACAATGCCTTCATTAACCATAAAGTGGCATTTCTCACAATTCAAGACAAGATTAGTTTCTTCACATCTCTGCAAAACTCGATCAAGGTTGCTCAAGCAATCATCAAAAGAGGATCCATAAACGGAGAAATCATCCATGAAAACCTCACAAATCTTTTCACAAAAGTTAGAGAATATAGCCATCATGCATCTTTGAAAGGTAGCAGGTGCATTACATAAACCAAAAGGCATACATCTATAAGCGAAAGTACCGAAAGGGCAAGTAAAAGTGGTCTTTTCTTGATCCTCAGCTGACACACGTATTTGAGAGAAACCAGAGTAACCATCTAGAAAGCAAAAATGTGTATGTTTGGTAATCTTTCTAGCATTTGATCAATAAAAGGCAAAGGGTAATGATCATTTTTAGTTGCTTTATTTAGTTTGCGGAAATCAATTACCATCCTATAACCTGTAATAATTCTTTGCGGGATCAATTCATCTTTATCATTAGGAACGATAGTAATACCTCCCTTCTTAGGGACACAATGGACAAGACTTACCCACTGACTATCAGCAACGGGATAAATTATACCTGACTGAAGGAGCTTTAATATTTCCTTTCTTACCACTTCTTTCATCTTAGGATTTAGCCGTCGTTGGTGATCAATAACTGGTTTGGCGTCTTTCTCCAAATTTATTTTGTGTTAACATAGAGTGGGACTAATGCCCTTAAGATCATCAAGAGTATATCCAATAGCAGCATGGTGCTTCCTCAGAGTTTTCAATAATTTCTTTTCTTCATGCTCTAAAAGGTTAGCACTAATAATAACAGGATATATCTTCTTTTCATCAAGATAAGCATATTTAAGAGTATCAGGTAATGGTTTAAGCTCAAACACTGGATCACCCTTGGGTGGAGGAGGATCCCCTGGAATTTCAACAGGCAAGTTGTGTTTCAGAATAGGTCCCTGTTTAAAAAATACTTCATCTATTTCCATTCTTTCATTCATAAACGTATCATTTTCATGGTCTAGCAAATATTGTTCTAAAGGATCACTAGGAGGCACGGCAATAGAAGCAAGACCAATAATTTCATCTTTACTAGGCAATTCCTCATCACGGGATTGTCTACTAAATTTAGCAAAATTAAACTCATGAGACATATCACCCAAACCAATAGTAACAACATCCTTTTTGCAGTCTATCCTAGCATTAACAGTGTTCAAGAAGGGTCTACCAATATAATGGGACAAAAGCTATCTTGCGGGGAACCAAGAACAAGAAAATCAGTAGGATATTTAACCTTCCCACACAAGACTTCAACATCTCTAACAATCCCAATTGGTGAAATAGTATCTCTATTGGCAAGCTTAATGGTAACATCGATATCTTCTATCTCAGCAGGTGCAATATCATGCATAATTTCTTCGTATAAAGAATGAGGTATTGCACTAGTACTAGCGCCCATATCACACAAGCCATGATAACAATGATCTCTTATTTTAACAGAAATAACAGGCATGCCTACCACAGGTCTATGTTTATCTTTAGCACCAGGTTTAGCAATTCTAGCAGTCTCATCACAGAAGTAAATAACATGCCCATCGATATTATCAGCCAATAGATCTTTAACCATAGCAATTTTAGGTTCAACTTTAACTTGCTCAGGGGGTTTGTATGTCCTAATATTACTTTTGTTGACTACAGTTGAAGCTTTAGCATGATCCTTTATTCTAACAGGGAAAGGTGGTTTCTCAACATAAGTAGTAGGAACAATAGGATCATTATAAGTGATAGTCTTTTCTTCAACTTTAATAGGTGCAACTACTTTTACATCAATGTGAGGCTTATATTTAAACCACTTCTCCTTAGGGAGATCAACATGAGTAGAAAATGATTCACAGAAAGAAGCTACTATCTCAGAGTCAAGTCCATATTTAGTGCTAAATTCACGAAAAACATCGGTATCCATAAAAGATTTAATAGAATCAAACTTAGGTGTTATACCTGACTCCTTACCTTCGTAGAGATCCCAATCTTTAGAGTTGCGTTTAATTCTTTCCAATAAATCCCATTTGAATTCAATAGTCTTCATCATAAAAGAGCCAGTATAAGAAGTATCGAGCATGGAGCGATTATTGAGAGAGAGCCGAGCATAAAAAATCTGAATAATCATTTCTCTTGAGAGCTCATGATTGGGGCATGAATATAACATTGACTTAAGCCTCCCCCAAGCTTGAGCGATGCTTTATCCTTCGCGAGGCCAAAAATTATATATATAATTACGATCACGATGAACAAGATGCAAAGGATAAAACTTCTGATGAAATTCCAATTTCAATCGTTTGTAGTTCCATGATCCCATATCATCACATAGCCTAAACCATGTCAATGCATCTCCCTTCAAAGATAAAGGGAAAACCTTCTTCTTGATGACATCCTCGGGCATACCTGCAAGCTTAAATAATCCACAAACTTCATCCACATAGATTAAGTGTAAATCGGGATGCAATGTTCCATCTCCTGCAAAAGGATTAGCTAGCAGTTTGTCTATCATACCCGAAGGAATTTCAAAGTAAACATTTTCAGTAGGTTCGGTAGGTTGAGGGGTAGCTAATTGTGGTTCCGGACGGGGTGAAGATACCCCGAACAAACCCCTCAAAGGATTGTTTTCCATAGTAACAAGTGACAGTAAATTTCAGCACACTATATAAATTTTTCCTTACCAAATTCCACCTACCAAAGGCGCTAGACTCCCCGGCAACGGCGCCAGAAAAGAGTCTTGATGACCCACAAGTGTAGGGGATCAATCATAGTCCTTTCAATAAGTAAGAGTGTCGAACCCAACGAGGAGCAGAAGGAAATGATAAGCGGTTTTCAGCAAGGTATTCTCTGCAAGCACTAAAATTATCGGTAACAGATAGTGCTGTGATAAGGTAATTGGCAACAAGTAACAAGTAATGAAAGTAAATAAGGTGAAGAAAGATGGCCCAATCCTTTTTGTAGCAAAGGACAATCCTGGACAAATTCTTATATAGAGAAAAGCGCTCCCGAGGACACATGGGAATTATCGTCAAGCTAGTTTTCATCACGCTCATATGATTCGCGTTCGTTACTTTGATAATTTGGTATGTGGGTGGACCAGTGCTTGGGTGCTGTCCTTTCTTGGACAAGCATCCCACTTATGATTAACCCCTATTGCAAGCATCCGCAACTACAAAAGAAGTATTAAGGTAAACCTAACCATAGCATGAAACATGGATCCAAATCAGCCCCTTACGAAGCAACTCATAAACTAGGGTTTAAGCTTCTGTCACTCTAGCAACCCATCATCTACTTATTACTTCCCAATGCCTTCCTATAGGCCCAAACAATGGTGAAGTGTCATGTAGTCGACGTTCACATAACACCACTAGAGGAAAGACAACATACATCTCATCGAAATATCGAACGAATACCAAATTCACATGACTACTAATAGCAAGACTTCTCCCATGTCCTCAGGAACAAACGTAACTACTCACAAATCATATTCATGTTCATAATCAGAGGGGTATTAGTATGCATAATGGATCTGAACATATGATCTTCCACCAAATAAACCAACTAGCATCAACTACAAGGAGTAATCAACACTACTAGCAACCCACAGGTACCAATCTGAGGCTTTGGGACAAAGATTGGATACAAGAGATGAACTAGTGTTTTAGAGGAGATGGTGTTGGTGAAGATGTTGATGGAGATTGACCCCCTCTCGATGAGAGGATCGTTTCCCGGAGGGAAGTTTCCCCGGCAGAATAGCTCTGCCGGAGCCCTAGATTGGTTCCGCCAAGGTTCCGCCTCGTGGCGGCGGAGTTTCTTCCCGAAAGCTTGCTTATGATTTTTTTCTCGGACGAAAGACTTCATATAGCAGAAGATGGGCACCGGAGGCCTGCTAGAGGGCCCACGAGGCAGGGGGCGCGCCCCCACCCTCATGTCCAGGGCGTGGGCCCCCTCTGGTATTTTCTTCGCTCAGTATTTTTTATTAATTCCAAAAATTACTTCCGTGAAGTTTCAGGACTTTTGGAGCTGTGCAGAATAGGTCTCTAATATTTGCTCCTTTTCCAGCCCAGAATTCCAGCCGCCGGCATTCTCCCTCTTCATGTAAACCGTGTAAAATAAGAGAGAATAGACATAAGTATTGTGGCATAATGTGTAATAACAGCCCATAATGCAATAAATATCGATATAAAAGCATGATGCAAAATGGACGTATCATCCAGACCCTCGCAAGCACAATATCATCGGCACAACGTGGATCTACCGGAACAAGCAAGATGAAAATGGCCTTGTTGTGAGTAATAAGGCACGGCTTGTAGCTCAAGGCTACACACAGGTTGAAGGAATTGATTTCGATGAACTTTTGCACCTGTTGCTAGACTTGAGGCTATTCGCATATTACTTGCTTATGCTAACCATCATGACATCATATTATATCAAAAGGATGTGAAAAGTGCATTCCTCAATGGTAAGCTTGAGGAAGAAGTATATGTTGCTCAACCCCCAGGTTTTGAAGATCCAAAGCATCCTGACCAAGTCTACAGACTCAACAAGGCCCTCTATGGCCTCAAGCAGGCCCCTCGGGCGTGGTATGATACTTTGAAAGAATTCCTCATGAAGAAAGGCTTCAAACCCGGTTCACTTGACCCAACTCTTTTCACCAAAACTTATGATGATGAATTATTTGTGTGCCAAATATATGTTGACGATATTATCTTTGGCTGTATTGACCAACGTTACACTGACGAATTTGGTTATATGATGAGGGAGGAATATGAAATGTCTATGATGGGAGAATTGAAATTCTTATTAGGTCTTCAAATTCGTCAACAGCGCAATGGCATCTTCATATCTCAGGAGAAATACCTCAAGGATGTATTGAGGAAATTCGGCATGCAAGATTGCAAAGGCGCCAAAATCCCTATGCCCACAAATGGCCATCATTGCATTGATGAAAATGGTATTGACTTTGATCAAGAGGTATATAATACGTCTCCAACGTATCTATAATTTTGATTGCTCCATGCTATATTATCTTCTGTTTTGGACATCATTGGGCTTTATTATACACTTTTATATTATTTTTGGGACTAACCTATTAACCGGAGGCCCAGCCCAGAATTGTTGTTTTTTGCCTATTTCAGAGTTCCGCAGAAAAAGAATATCAAACGGAGTCCAAACGGAATGAAACCTTCGGGAACGTGATTTTCGGAAATAACATGATCCAGAGGACTTGGACTCTATGTCAAGAAAGCCACCAGGAAGCCACGAGGTAGGGGGCGCGCCTACCCCCCTGGGCGCGCCCTCCACCCTCATGGGCCCCACGTTGCTCCACCGACGTACTCCTTCCTCCTATATATACCTACGTACCCCCAAACGATCAGATACGGAGCCAAAAACCTAATTCCACCGCCGCAAACTTCTGTACCCACGAGATCCCATCTTCGGGCCTTTTCCAGAGCTCCGCCGGAGGGGGCATCGATCACGGAGGGCTTCTACATCAACACCATAGCCTCTCCGATGAAGTGTGAGTAGTTTACCTCAGACCTTCGGGTCCATAGTTATTATCTAGATGGCTTCTTCTCTCTTTTTGGATCTCAATACAATGTTCTCCCCCTCTCTTGTGGAGATCTATTCGATGTAATCTTCTTTTGTGGTGTGTTTGTTGAGACCGATGAATTGTGGGTTTATGATCAAGTTTATCTATGAACAATATTTGAATCTTCTGAATTCTTTTATGTATGATTGGTTATCTTTGCAAGTCTCTTCGAATTATCAGTTTGGTTTGGCCTACTAGATTGATCTTTCTTGCAATGGGAGAAGTGCTTAGCTTTGGGTTCAATCTTGCGGTGTCCTTTCCCAGTGACAGTAGGGGCAGCAAGGCACGTATTGTATTGTTGCCATCGAGGATAACAAGATGGTTTTTTTTATCATATTGCATGAATTTATCCCTCTACATCATGTCATCTTGCTTAAAGCGTTACTCTGTTCTTATGAACTTAATACTCTAGATGCATGCTGGATAGCGGTCAATGTGTGGAGTAATAGTAGTAGATGCAGGCAGGAGTCGGTCTACTTGTCTCGGACGTGATGCCTATATACATGATCATACCTAGATATTCTCATAACTATGCTCAATTCTGTCAATTGCTCAACAGTAATTTGTTCACCCACCGTAAAATACTTATGCTCTTGAGAGAAGCCACTAGTGAAACCTATGGCCCCCGGGTCTATTTTCCATCATATTAATTTCCCGACAACAAGATACTTCTTTTGCCGTTTTTATTTTTACTTTACTTTGCATCTTTATCACAAAAATACCAAAAATATTATCTTATCATATCTATCAGATCTCACTCTCGTAAGTGACCGTGTAGGGATTGACAACCCCTTATCGCGTTGGTTGCGAGGATTTATTTGTTTGTGTAGGTGCGAGGGACTTGCGTGTAGCCTCCTACTGGATTGATACCTTGGTTCTCAAAAACTGAGGGAAATACTTACGCTACTTTGTTGCATCACCCTTTCCTCTTCAAGGGAAAACCAACACAGTGCTCAAGAGGTAGCAAGAAGGATTTCTGGCGCCATTGCCGGGGAGGTCTACGCAAAAGTCAACATACCAAGTACCCATCACAAACCCTTATCTCCCGCATTACATTATTTGCCATTTGCCTCTCGTTTTCCTCTCCCCCACTTCACCCTTGCCGTTTTATTCGCCCTCTCTTTTTCATTCGCCTCTTTATCTTTTGCTTGCCTTGTCGTCATGGCTAGTCCTTTATCTTCTCCGTTGTCTACCGAAAATGAAGTTCTCAATTTTAAACAGAGGGAGGGAGAAAATCTAAAAGACGCTTGGTATAGAATTTGCAATGCTCAAAATAGATCTACCAGGAAGCAATCTACTTCTATTCTTCTCTGCAATTTTTATTTAGGCGCTAATCCTTGGTATAGATATATTCTTGATACCATTACTGGAGGGAATTTCTTGGGTAGCTATACTTTTGACTCTTATAATGCTATGATAGATTTATTTGGCTCACCACCTCTCTTGGTTAATGGAACTATGTTAACTTTGGAGCATGTAAGGCAAAGACTTGAAATTATTGAAAATAAAGTTGCTACCGTAGAGTTAATTGAAAATCTGGATAAAAAGATCCACAACCAAATTACCCAATATGGATCAAAGGTAGGAGTCACTTTGAAAAATATTAAGGAGAAGGAACCCACAGTTAATGAAAGAATAAATCAAGATTCCACTAGAATCGATAAACTTGAGGGTATCATTTCCAACTTGGGGACTTCTTTTTCTTCCGTGAAGAATACACCAAGTCCTCCAACTAAAATTGCCAAGCTTATGTACGTTCCCAAAAATAAGGGTGAACCCTCTAGTAAGGAAACTGCAGATCTTAAATCTATAAGTATTCATCCCAATCTTTTTGCTATCATTAAGGAACCATTTGCTACAAATGAATTTTTCGATCTTGTTCCTAAAAGTTTGATAATTAATAAAAAGAAAGAAACTCTAAAGGATGATAGATGTCTTATTGAAGAATTGCCAATCAAAGATGGCAATACCTAGATCTATCCTTGCTATTATGCCTAGCTAGGGGCGTTAAACGATAGCGCTTGTTGGGAGGCAACCCATTTTTATTTTTAGTTTTTTTTTGCTTTTTGTTTCTGTTTAGGAATAAATATTTGTTCTAGCCTCTGGCTAGATGTGTTTTTATGTTTTAATTAGTGTTTGTGCCAAGTTAAACCTATCGGATCTTCTTGGATGATAGTTATTTGATCTTGCAGAAAATTCCAGAAACTTTCTGTTCACGAAAATAATTGTTAAAAATCACCAGAACGTGATAAAATATTTATTCCAATTGATGCTGATCAATAAACAAATTTTATAGGTCTTCCTATTTTGGCTGATTTTTTGGAGTTCCAGAAGTTTGCGTTAGTTACAGATTACAACAGACTGTTCTGTTTTTGACAGATTCTGTTTTTCGTGTGTTGTTTGCTTATTTTGATGAATCTATGACTAGTAAAATAGTTTATAAACCATAGAGAAGTTGGAATACAATAGGTTTAACACCAATATAAATAAAGAATGAGTTCATTACAGTGCCTTGAAGTGGTCTTTTGTTTTCTTTCGCTAAAGGAGCTCACGAGATTTTCTGCTAAGTTTTGTGTTGTGAAGTTTTCATGTTTTGGGTGAAAGATTTGATGGATTATGGAACAAGGAGTGGCAAGAGCCTAAGCTTGGGGATTCCCATGGCACCCCCAAGATAATCTAAGGACACCAAAAAGTCAAAGCTTGGGGATGCCCCGGAAGGCATCCCCTCTTTCGTCTACTTCCATCGGTAACTTTACTTGGAGCTATATTTTTATTCACCACATGATATGTGTTTTGCTTGGAGAGTCTTGTATGATTTGATTCTTTGATTTTTAGTTTACCACAATCATCCTTTCTGTACACACCTTTTGAGAGAGAAACACATGATTCGGAAATTATTAGAATACTCTATGTGCTTCACTTATATCTTTTGAGTTATATAGTTTTTGCTCTAGTGCTTCACTTATATCTTTTAGAGCACGGAGGTGATTTTGTTTCATAGAAACTATTGTTCTCTCATGCTTCACTTAGATTATTTTGAGAGTCCTACAAAACAGCATGGTAGTTTGCTTTAACAATAATAGGCATACAAGATTAGTAAAAGAAAAATTCTTATGAGTGTGTTGAATACTATGAGAAGTTTGATGCTTGATAATTGTTTTGAGATATGAAGATGGTGATATTAGAGTCATGCTAGTTGAGTAGTTTTGAATTTGAGAAATACTTGTGTTAAAGTTTTTGATTCCCGTAGCATGCACATATGGTGAACCGTTATGTGATGAAGTCGGAGCATGATTTATTTATTGATTGCCTTCCTTATGAGTGGCGGTCGGGAACGAGCGATGGTCTTTTCCTACCAATCTATCCCCCTAGGAGCATGCGCGTAATACTTTGCTTTGATAACTTGTAGATTTTTGCAATAAGTATATGAGTTCTTTATGACTAATGTTGAGTCCATGGATTATACGCACCCTTCTTCCTTCCACCATTGCTAGCCTCTCTAATACCGCGCACTTTTCGCCGATATCATACACCCACCATATACCTTCCTCAAAACAGCCACCATACCTACCTATCATGGCATTTCCATAGCCATTCCGAGATATATTGCCATGCAACATACCACCGTTTCGTTTATTATGACACACTTCATCATTGTCATATTGCTTTGCATGATCATGTAGTTGACATTGTATTTGTGGCAAAGCCACCGTTCATAATTCTTTCATACATGTCACTCTTGATTCATTGCATATCCCGGTACACCGCCGGAGGCATTCATATATAGTCATATTTTGTTCTAAGTATCGAGTTGTAATTGTTGAGTTTTAAGAAAATAAAAGTGTGATTATCATCATTTTTAGAGCATTGTCCCAAGTGAGGAAAGGATGAAGGAGACTATGATTCCCCCACAAGTCGGGATGAGACTCCGGACGAAAAAGAAAAGAAAAGAGGCCATAAAAAAGAGAAAAAAGGCCCAAACAAAAAAATGAGAGAAAATGAGAGAAGGGACAATGTTACTATCCTTTTACCACACTTGTGATTCAAAGTAGCACCATGATCTTCATGATAGAGAGTCTCCTATACTATCACTTTCATATACTAGTGGGAATTTTTCATTATAGACCTTGGCTTGTATATTCCAATGATGGGCTTCCTCAAAATGCCCTAGGTCTTCGTGAGCAAGCGAGTTGGATGCACACCCACTTAGTTTCTTTTGTTGAGCTTTCATATACTTATAGCTCTAGTGCATCCGTTGCATGGCAATCCCTACTCACTCACATTGATATCTATTGATGGGCATCTCCATAGCCCATTGATACGCCTAGTTGATGTGAGACTATCTTCTCCTTTTTGTCTTCTCCACAACCACCATTCTATTCCACATATAGTGCTATGTCCATGGCTCACGCTCATGTATTGCGTGAAGATTGAAAAAGTTTGAGAATGTCAAAAATATGAAACAATTGCTTGGCTTGTCATCGGGGTTGTGCATGATTTAAATATTTTGTGTGGTGAAGATAGAGCATAGCCAGACTATATGATTTTGTAGGGATAACTTTCTTTGGCCATGTTATTTTGAGAAGACATAATTGATTAGTTAGTATGCTTGAAGTATTATTATGTCAATATTTAACTCTTGTCTTGAATCTTTCGGATCTGAATATTTGTAGGAGATATGCCCTAGAGGCAATAATAAATGATATTATTTATCTCGGAGTTCATATTATGTTTATGTTCCATGCTATAACTGCAATGATTCTCGAGTCTGCAATATCCACGAGGCTCGGAGGAAGACTCATATGCACGTGTGGAATAATAAACGGTAAGAAGTATTCCTAGTCGGGCCTCTAAGACTAGCTCAAGTGTTGCATGATGGTTCTGTTTTCCTGATCATGGGCATGTCTATGCCAGCAACTTTGAGGGCAAAATGTTAAGAGAACATTTGTGTTGAATCGACCCGGATTGATGTTATGCTATGAGATTCATTCATCACAAGTTAATGGTACATAACACAGAGATGGTTTACGTTTGCATGATTCCTTAGACCATGAGAGTATCGAGTTTCTTCATGCTTGCTTCATGAACTTTGGGGTTTGTTAAACGTCATCCGTAAATGGGTGGCTATTACGGCGGCTTACGGGTTCATGGAAAAGTGTGTCAAGTAACTTGATAGCTCAAGATTGGGATTTGCTCCTCCGACGATGGAGAGATATCTCTGGGCCCACTTGGTGTTACGGTATCCATCATCGTCTGGCCAGACACTTTGTGATTTGATCACGGGGATGCCAGAACACGATAACGAGAAAAGAGAACAATACCGGTAACAAGGTAACTAGCATAGTGGACAAGTTGTTGATCCACGGGAATGCCAACATGTCTCACCTCGGGTATTTGTAACATATCGCGAAGCAACAGGAATAGCACACGGCAACTGGAGGTTCACTCGAATATTTATTCGTGTGGGTATAGGGGTCAATATGGGTGTCCACGGCTCTGATGTTGATCATTGATCGGAAAGGGTTCCAGTCATGTCTATACTTCACCGAACCTATAGGGTCACACGCTTAAGGGTCATCTATCTGCTGAATACTAGACAAGGAGTCTGAGAGAACATCACCGAAAAAGTTTCGGACACCGGAAAAGGTTCCGCAAAAAGAGGTCATCAGATGAGTTTCGATGAAACTGAAAAGTTGTTTCAGGGGATACCATAAAGTCAAATTGGTTTTGGCACATTCCTGGGTGCCAGAATCATTCTGGAAGCTTCCTGGAAATTTCCGGGATAATAACCGGATATGCTCCGGAGCTGCCGGAACCACTTCAGATGCTTTTCGCAGATGAAATTCACTAAACCGGAATTGTTTCGGAACGCGTTGAAAATAATTTTGGTGGGTACTGGAAATGTTCTAAGCCCACACAAATATTTTCAGTTCGAACGGACGCTGAAAAATGTCGTCATGAATAGTGAAAGTGCTTTTTGGGATATTTTATGGGAAGCCACCTTTTGGGGCTTTACTCAAAAGATCTAGGGATGATATGGATGGATTGGGAGGCCCTCATGGGGCCCCCCAAGGGATGTGGCCGGCCACACTTGGGGCTCCACCCTGGAGCCCCTCTTGTTGGTTTCACTCTTATGCCCTTGAGGAAGGACTTCATTCATGTGCATTTTGGGTTTTTGTGTTAAACTACCCTACCCCTTGGGATTTCCTATAAATAGAGGTGGAGGGGCAGCCCTCCACACTCATCCCTTCTCACATACAAGTGCCATGCATGATCTGGCTTCTCTCTCCCTCCTAGCGAAATAGTTTCGTAGAGCCGAAAGGCTGTCTGGGTTCTGGTGGGAACTAGTTCTGGACGGCGAAGCCCTGCCGGATAGATGACACTATATGTGTGCAACTCTGTAGAGATATCGTAGTTTTGGTCTTAGTTCGTGAGTGCCTCCCGAAGGGCTATCCGTGTGACCGTTCAAGTTTCGAAGGTCCTCCCGAAGGGCTGTCCGTGACACCGTCCGGGGGGCTGTTCGACCGCCTCCCAGAGGGTTGTCTGAGGAGCAGATGAGGGTATACATCCTCGCGGTTGGGAGGTTGTAAATCCTAGCTGCGGGGATCTGCACTGCCGATCGTCATCGACTCTACTTCCCGCTGCGCTACGAGTCGGTAACGAAAAAGATCAAACCTTGTATGCAGTCTCCATAGTGGTCCTGGGCTGGTGCGTAGGTCAGAATTTTTTTGTTTTCTGCTGCGTTACCCTATAGTGGCATCATGAGCCGTGCTATGCGTAGATGCAGGTTGCGATCTAGAATACATAAAGATGTATGGGTATTGCATAATATAATTAGGTAGTAGATGAGATCTATTGCTGAATATTATTTATGCAGGTGACAGATGAAATCTGTTACCCGATGTTCTTGTTGCTTCCCTAGAATTTGCGTTTGCTCAATCTCGAGACAGCATGGTGGAATTTGACAAAGTTCTGGCAATCCATGATCCTGATTGATCATGGAAGTGCTATCAGTTCTTTGGGTTCTGCCGTAGTCAAAAGAAAGATCAAATTCGCAGACGACAGGGCAATGCAGATATGATCTGCACGGGGGTCATGCGTATGACGAAGTTTAGTATGGGGTTCAAGATTTTATTGTCTCCTGCTTCATACACCCTGCAAAGTTAATCTAGCAACATGAACTATCATACTTGATGATGAACGTTGGTCGCTGCGATTTAAGTCAAAACCATAGAAGCCACGTAAAATAAATTTTGCATAAACCGATTAGAGGCGTCTAACTTGGTTTTGCAGGATGTGCATGTGATGTGGTATAGCAGTGCTCATACTAATTCGATTATGTATGAGATGACTATATGATGTAATTTGATTAACATGACCTGCGTGTCACGATTCGGCATGATGGATGGAGCCATATGATTGCACTTTAATGACCTGCATGTCAACCTTAAGTAATGCATTAATTTTATACGCTATGGAGATAGCAATATTATCTGGTGCATCGACAAGGTGGTGGCAATCTTCGCGAAGGTGAACACCAACACGAATGCCGAAGACGAAGAAATGAAACACTTATCCGTCAGAAAGGGCTATACCATATCATGCTATTATGAATTGCCTGAGATGTTTATCCCTTATGATGCACCCTTCTTGATTGCGCGGTAGTCGCTTTTTATTAGGGTGATCTCTCACAAAAATACCAAGTAGTTAGTGTTCTCCCAAGTGTAGCACCGTCACGGCACCTATCCTTTCGGGGTGCGCCGTGTCACACGGGTACGAACGATTAGAGAAGTGTGAGGCGGGTAAGTTGAGACCTCGCAGCGAGATCACTTGGTTGTCTTGACGTTCAGGCATGACCGTCATGAGCTCGGAACACACGCATCGAAAGATGAACAAGAGTCACATAGAGATGTGATTGCCAAGTTGGCCTACCGGTTGAGATTTTGCGTCATCAGTGGTGTTACACCAATGTCGAACAATTGAAATGTGGGTCTTGTATCACTCACAATCAATTTTGAGAGATATTGATTCGAGTGGGAGCGCACTGTTGAATTAACATGTTTAATTCTTAGTGCAATTAATTATGAACATTGTCTAAGTGTTATATGCAAAATAGTTGTAGAATAATGGCTCGCGTTTCCACCTTCCCTATTAAAATTGAATAGTTGTTAAATATCTGGTTAAAACATTACGATTGGTAACGTAATATGAGGATTGTCCTCAAAAGTGCCGAGAAGGACTTTGTCCTATCGCATGCTTTCCGTATCCTCCCGCTAATGCTATGGATCATGTGACTCTCGTCCTTCGATCCAAAAGCTAGAATTCTGTTACGGTCAAGTGAAATATGTTTCCTTCCATGAAACTCGAACTTCAAAAGTTTGGGACAGTTATGTGATATTCATGGAACTGGAAATTAATTTTTAGATACAAACAAAGGCTGAAAGATATGAAATATCCAAAGCAATGTTTGATTGCAAATTATTAGTAAAGTGTTTACTATGCATTAGATTGATAAGAGAGGGATCCAGAAGAACGTCTGTCATATAATGAAAGGTGAATAAAACAACAACTTAAAGAGAAAGGAAGTGTCCAAAGGGTGTTAGTATGACTTACACGCCTAGGAAGTCCGGGGCTAACGCCACTCTTAAGTTGGGTGCTTCTTTTGCGAGTAGGAGAAATACTAAAAGTTAAACTGTTAGAAGTATAAAGGCAGAAAGAAAGATGACTGGAATATCCAGCTCATGTATGAATGTCATACAAGTTTTTGATGTATAGTAGGCTGGTCAAAGATATAGTTCTTGGGAATTATGGTTAAACATGTTAATCACTAATTCTTGGGTATTGTGAGTTAATCACAAAGATACCCACTCGATTGCATTTTGTTACAAATCAATGTAAGAGCTACTATGGCCTAAAAGGCTAGCCAGAAATGAGGTTAAGGTATACACAGGGAACATAGTAAATGTTACTATACCTTCCATCGGTGTATTGCCGTCTGTATTTATTTTCATAATTCATTTAGAGTTTTACAAACTCTATCCCATTGCATCAGGTATCTTGCAAGAAGGTTGTTCATAAGAGAACTTTCTATGTTCGATGTTATGAATAACACAAGGGCCATACTTTCATTATGAATGAGATGTATGTTATGAATATTGATAATAATACAATACCTCTGGGTTTACTTTCATAATTCATTTTAGAGTTTCATACACTCTAGCCCATTGCACAATGTTTGTTGCAAAAGAGTTGTTCATAAAAAACAATTGTTGTTAAGTATTATGAATAACATGAAGGGCCATGCTTCCATCCAAGATGGATGTATGTTATGAATATTGATGGTAATATAATACATCCATAACACTGATGCTAAATGTCGCAATACTATGAGAATACCAAACATGTGTGGCACTGTATTTGGTCACATTGGAGAAACCCGCATGGAAAAATTCCATTGTGATGGATTTTGAAGTCGTTTGATTTTGAATCATCTGACACTTGCAACTTCTCTCCGAAAAGTGAAGTGACTGAAATACCGTTCACAGGCCATAAGGAACGAGCAACAAACTTATTGGTGATCATACATTTTGATGTGTGTAGTTCAATAAATGTTGTTGCAAGTAGTGGATTTATATATCTTCAGAAATGACTCAAGTAGATATATGGATATTTGCTTGATGAGACGTAAGTCTGGATCTTTTGAAATCATTCGAAAGGTTTTCAAAAATGAAGTAGAAGTTATTGTAACAAGAAAATTATGTTTCTGCAATTTGATTGCCCAAAGGAATATTTGAGTTACATGTTTAGCGAATGTCTGATGAGTTGTGAAAGGGGTTTCATAACTTGCACCTCCCGGAACACCACTGCAAGTGAAAAGTCCGTGGAGATGTAATCTAACCATTTATGACATGGTAAGGTCAAAGATGACATAAATAAATTTGCCATTATCCTTTTTAAAGTGATGCTTTAGAGACTGCGGCTTTTACACTGAAAAGAGCTACATCGGGTCTGTTGAAATGAAGCCATGGTATGGTACGCCCAACCATGTTATATCTTTTCTTAACATTTGGAATATGGGGCTTGTGTAAAAGGTTACAAACCTATTCCAAATCAGACAAGTGCTACTTTGTAGGTTATACCAAAATGTTGGGTATTCCTCCCTCACTATACCGAGGCAAATAGTTTTGCCGTGAAACGGTGTGCTTTTAAAGAGAATGGTTCTTTCAAAAAGGTGAGTGGGAGAATAGTGCAACTCGACGAGATAAATAGTATCTTCGTCATCAGATCAAAGGAAAGAGACCTTGGAAGTAATTCCAGAGTTTCCTACTGCGACTGATACGGAAGTCTCTACAATAAAATGTATGAACTTCGGTCGAACTTGTAGCTGAACCACGTAGGCAAGGCTCGTGCAAACCTCTCAGGTGCGCAAACGAGATATTGTTGTTAGACAACATTATACATACGATACATAAGGAAGCGTTGATGGGCCCTGACTCCGGAATTGGCTAAATGCCAATACAGCCCGAGTTAGTTTCCATATAAGTGGTTCAAGATTAAAACCTTGATACACCTTTCAGAAGACTTAGAGTCTAACGAATATTTATGGAACTTAAAACTGATACGGATAAAATGTTTTATCCATAAAGCTCGACTTGTTGAAATAACAAGTTCAAGAGTTGACTACGATGAGGTAGTTTTCATCGTAGCGATGCTTAAAGTCGGTTCGGGATGAACTAGCAATTAATACATATTTCAATCATGAGATATGAAACATGGATGAAAATAGGATTTCCATCTGATGGAAATGAAACCAAGGACTTGCATGTGTTACAGTCCAAGGCATTTTGTCTATGCAGAGGATGCTAGTAAGGGTGCAAACTTCAGAGTTCCAGCGATGGACAGAAGAGAGCAAAATGGTGTTGGAATCTTCGTGCTTTGATGAAATGGTCAAAGGGGTTTGACTTCATCAATGGGTAACGAAGATGCTTGTAATTCAAGAAAGTAAGTGGGAGCGTAATAATATTTCTAAAAACCTTGTGTGCCTGACACATTGTTAATTGGAAATAAATTTCTTGACACGAATTAGGACTTCATTTGAAAATAGTTTTTGATGAAGTGCTTAGGCTAAATAGCCTCAATATTATGCATAATGATCTATGGAGATAGATTTACCTAATAGGGCTAAGCAATGAATACATACTGACAAGGTGCTAAAACCTTTTAGCATTTAAAACCGCCAGGGAGTGATTCTTGCCGGAGTCACATGGAAGAGTTTTTTGCAAGACTCGGTGTCCCAAAACACTGATGAGCAAAATACATGATGCAGATTCCACACACTTTTGTGTTTGGATTAATCATGTATTCCATGGTATGTAAAACAACCAGATACGTCCGATAGTCCCAAGGTGTTGCAAGTATGGATACTAATGTGATCAAAGTACTGATCATGGGACAACAGTGAAAGATGTCATTGAGTACTAGAGTAAGTACTGATGATATGTTTTCTCGCAAGCGGAGATCATGAAGAGTTCGTTGTAAAATGTTACATCGATACAGTCTTCATCTTTTCTCCATGCGATATTCGATTTAAGTTAAGGGTTTTGTGTAATACACAATATGGTGGCACGTTAGTTGGAAATTGTTCTAAACAAGTTACTGTGGCGAATTCTATAACAGAGGCGAGGTATATTGCCGCTTTAGAAGCGACAAAGACAAAGATGTTGAATCATATAGTTCATTCATGAACTTAGTATGGTTCCAAGAAGGCTTTGGTCAATGGGACACTATTACAGATAGTTGCTCCATAACTCGGTCTGAGGAATCAGGTTTCGACCAATGATTCACATATATACAAAGCCAAGTCCACACAAAATATGAATTTTGTGAAAGCATGAAAATGTGAGGATATCCAGAGATACACATGGAGCTGAAGTTGTCAGATCCGATGGACATCAGGCTATACCACATGCGAAGCATTTTTTACACCAGTATGCCATAGGTGTAAAGTGCATTAGCATTAACTAGATTATTGACTCTAGTGCAAGTGGGAGTCTGTAGGAGATATGCCCTAGAGGCAATAATAAATGATATTATTTATCTCGGAGTTCATATTATGTTTATGTTCCATGCTATAACTGCAATGATTCTCGAGTCTGCAATATCCACGAGGCTCGGAGGAAGACTCATATGCACGTGTGGAATAATAAACGGTAAGAAGTATTCCTAGTCGGGCCTCTAAGACTAGCTCAAGTGTTGCATGATGGTTCTGTTTTCCTGATCATGGGCATGTCTATGCCAGCAACTTTGAGGGCAAAATGTTAAGAGAACATTTGTGTTGAATCGACCCGGATTGATGTTATGCTATGAGATTCATTCATCACAAGTTCATGGTACATAACACAGAGATGGTTTACGTTTGCATGATTCCTTAGACCATGAGAGTGTCGAGTTTCTTCATGCTTGCTTCATGAACTTTGGGGTTTGTTAAACGTCATCCGTAAATGGGCGGCTATTACGGCGGCTTACGGGTTCATGGAAAAGTGTGTCAAGTAACTTGATAGCTTAAGATTGGGATTTGCTCCTCCGACGATGGAGAGATATCTCTGGGCCCACTCGGTGTTACGGTATCCATCATCGTCTGGCCAGACACTTTGTGATTTGATCACGGGGATGCCAGAACATGATAACGAGAAAAGAGAACAATACCGGTAACAAGGTAACTAGCATAGTGGACAAGTTGTTGATCCACAGGAATGCCAACATGTCTCACCTCGGGTATTTGTAACATATCGCGAAGCAACAGGAATAGCACACGGCAACTGGAGGTTCACTCGAATATTTATTCGTGTGGGTATAGGGGTCAATATGGGTGTCCACGGCTCCGATGTTGATCATTGATCGGAAAGGGTTCCAGTCATGTCTATACTTCACCGAACCTATAGGGTCACACACTTAAGGGTCATCTATCTGCTGAATACTAGACAAGGAGTCTGAGAGAACATCACCGAAAAAGTTTCGGACACCGGAAAAGTTTCGGACAGCGGAAAAGGTTCCGCAGAAAGAGGTCATCGGATGAGTTTCGATGAAACTGAAAAGTTCTTTCAGGGGATACCATAAAGTCAAATTGGTTTTGGCACATGCCTGATAATTCTTGGAGGGTACCAGAATCATTCTGGAATTTTCCGGGATAATAACCGGATATGCTCCGGAGCTGCCGGAACCACTTCAAATGCTTTTCGCAGATGAAAATCACTAAACTGGAATTGTTACAAAACGCGTTGAAAATAATTTTGGTGGGTACTGGAAATGTTTTAAGCCCACACAAAGATTCTCAGTTCGAACGGACGCTAAAAAATGTCGTCATGAATAGTGAAAGTGCTTTTTGGGATATTTTATGGAAAGCCACCTTTTGGGGCTTTACTCAAAAGATCTAGGGATGACATGGATGGATTGGGAGGCCCTCATGGGGCCCCCCCAAGGGATGTGGCCGGCCACACTTGGGGCTCCACCTTGGAGCCCCTCTTGTTCCTTGGTTTCACTCTTATGCCCTTGAGGAAGGACTTCATTCATGTGCATTTTGGATTTTTGTGTTAAACTACCCTACCCCTTGGGATTTCCTATAAATAGAGGTGGAGGGGCAGCCCTCCACACTCATCCCTTCTCACATACAAGTGCCATGCATGATCTAGCTTCTCTCTCCCTCCCAGCGAAATAGTTTCGTAGAGCCGAAAGGCTGTCTGGGTTCCGGTGGGAACTAGTTCTGGACGGCGAAGCCCTGCCGGATATATGACACCGTATGTGTGCAACTCTGTAGAGAGATCGTAGTTTCGGTCTTAGTTCGTGAGTGCCTCCCGAAGGGCTGTCCGTGTGACCGTTCGAGTTTCGAAGGTCCTCCCGAAGGGCTGTCCGTGACACCGTCCGGGGGGCTGTTCGACCGCCTCCCGGAGGGCTGTCTGAGGAGCAGATGAGGGTATACATCCTCGCGGTTGGGAGGTTGTAAATCCTAGCTGCGGGGATCTACACTGCCGATCGTCATCGACTCTACTTCCCGCTGCGCTACGAGTTGGTAACGAAAAAGATCAAACCTTGTATGCAGTCTCCATAGTGGTCCTGGGCTGGTGCATAGGTCGGAAATTTTTTGTTTTCTGCTGCGTTATCCTACAATATTCATACCACAATTAAGAAGAATTACATTGAAATTATTCCAAGTAGCATTCCGCATAAAAAATTATGTTTTTATCATTTACCTACTCGAGGACGAGCAGGAATTAAGCTTGGGGATGCTTGATACGTCTCCAACGTATCAATAATTTTTGATTGCTCCATGCTATATTATCTTCTGTTTTGGACATTATTGGGCTTTATTATACACTTTTATATTATTTTTGGGACTAACCTATTAACCGGAGGCCCAGCCTAGAATTGCTGTTTTTTGCCTATTTCAGAGTTTCACAGAAAAGAATATCAAACGGAGTCCAAATGTAATGAAACCTTCAGGAACGTGATTTTTGGAACGAACATGATCCACAGGACTTGGACCCTACGTCAAGAAAGCCACCAGGAAGCCATAGGTAGGGGGCGCGCCTACCCCCCCCCCCCGGCGCGCCCTCCACCCTCGTGGGCCCCACATTGCTCCACCGACGTACTCCTTCCTCCTATATATACCTACGTACCCCCAAACGATCAAATACGGAGCCAAAAACCTAATTCCACTGCCGCAAACTTCTGTACCTACGAGATCCCATCTTGGGGCATGTTCCGGAGCTCCGCCGGAGGGGGCAACGATCACGGAGGGCTTCTACATCAACACCATAGCCTCTCCGATGAAGTGTGAGTAGTTTACCTCAGACCTTCGGGTCCATTGTTATTAGCTAGATGGCTTCTTCTCTCTTTTTGGATCTCAATACAATGTTCTCCCCCTCTCTTGTGGAGATCTATTCGATGTAATCTTCTTTTGCGGTGTGTTTGTTGAGACCGATGAATTGTGGGTTTATGATCAAGTTTATCTATGAACAATATTTGAATCTTCTAAATTCTTTTATGTATGATTGGTTATCTTTGCAAGTCTCTTCGAATTATCAGTTTGGTTTGGCCTACTAGATTGATCTTTCTTGCAATGGGAGAAGTGCTTAGCTTTGGGTTCAATCTTGCGGTGTCCTTTCCCAGTGACAGTAGGGGCAGCAAGGCACGTATTGTATTGTTGCCATCGAGGATAACAAGATGGTTTTTTTTATCATATTGCATGAATTTATCCCTCTACATCATGTCATCTTGCTTAAAGCGTTACTCTGTTCTTATGAACTTAATACTCTAGATGCATGCTGGATAGCGGTCGATGTGTGGAGTAATAGTAGTAGATGCAGGCAGGAGTCTGTCTACTTATCTCGGACGTGATGCCTATATACAAGATCATACCTAGATATTCTCATAACTATGCTCAATTCTGTCAATTGCTCAACAGTAATTTGTTCACCCACCATAAAATACTTATGCTCTTGAGAGAAGCCACTAGTGAAACCTATGGCCCCCGGGTCTATTTTCCATCATATTAATTTCCCGACAACAAGCTATTTCTTTTGCCGTTTTTATTTTTACTTTACTTTGCATCTTTATCACAAAAATACCAAAAACATTATCTTATCATATCTATCAGATCTCACTCTCGTAAGTGACCGTGTAGGGATTGACAACCCCTTATCGCGTTGGTTGCGAGGATTTATTTGTTTGTGTAGGTGTGAGGGACTTGCGTGTAGCCTCCTACTGGATTGATACCTTGGTTCTCAAAAACTGAGGGAAATACTTACGGTACTTTGCTGCATCTGTAGCGACCCGACCTCAAACGGTCAAGTCTCTGTGCTTAAGTGTCATCCCTGGATCGGTATACTGACACACACAGTACCCGAGGATTTATGACAGAGGTAAATCACATGTATAAAGTAACGTAAATACTATTACCTCAATCCAAATAGCGGAAGTAACAAGGTTGTGGATTCCCATCAACACCAACGGCAAAGTTGAGTGTAGAAATCGTGACCCTAACGTATCACTTACTCATCGTAAGAATCTTGCAACATGAGACGTTGCCGCCACAAAGGGTCAGTACATTGAATGTACTGGCAAATTCACACCATAGAGAAATGATGAACAAAGGCTATCACTACATGCATATATGGCTGGTGGAAAAGCTCTATGGTTATAAGGTTTTTGCGAAAAACCAATTTTTCCCTACTGTAAAGGAATATATTTTATTTAACTACAAAGTTTGTTGAAAACATTGAGAAGGTAAACCCCCTCTCAATCCCAATTAAAGGTTAACAACCCAACAAATTAATTAAATAGAGTGATGAGATCAACATGATAATTCAAGAACCAGATACTCAAGATGTCCATAACCGGGGACACGGCTAACCATGATTAGTTTGTACACTCTGCAGAGGTTTGCGCACTTTTCCCCACAAGACTCGATCTCCTCCGTTGGATTTCTCGCACTACATGTTGTTTGAGAAACGGATGACCGAGACACAGTCTTTCAGAAGCATTTACTCTCTACTCCGGGCAGACCATTACACCTACAATCCCCCTACATCTGCTAGTCCACCTCTTCAAGAGCTCACGCAACTTACTCAACTATGCCAGAGCCCATAATGGCTTGTGGCTGCACACGGAAGTTTCTAGCATGAATAATCTTATGATCCCTTTGAGCCTGGGTGGCATTCCATAGGGTGATCACACGGGTCCTCCGGGATCCCCTTGGGCAAGCACTGGGTTCTCCAGGTGCCCCAATCCACCCAGATGTGTATTCAAGTTGCCACCTTAAGTTGAACCATTAATTAACAATCTCACATATGTCATGAATACTCTCAAACTCAATCCACGTCTACGAGCATAGCATAGCAATATAAGCATAACGTAGAAGTAACTCCCGAGGTTTGATTGCAGGTCAATAGGTTCCTACCTCATCAACTACTTCCCAATAACCACATGTTATCAAGTCCTAACCATGCAGCGTTTGAGGGTGAAACTAATGCATAAAAACTGGTTATGAAAGGGATATGATCAAAGTGTGAACTTGCCTGCAATGTTGATGAAGATGATTCGCACTCAACACTCTTGATAGTTCTACTCGTCACACTCCGGTCAATCTATCGTAAGCAAGCAATAGTAACCACACATAAGCACTCACTCAAAAGATCGGGAAGAACGAAGAAGACAATTTGGAAAACATCAAAACCAAGCAAATAATTCTTGCAACATCAAACAATTTCTAACAGTACCAAAATTAAGTGAATTTGGCCTTATCAGAAAGTTTAGGTCAAGAGCTTCGATTTGCAAAAAGAATCAACTAAATCGGAGTTATAAAACTCAAGTTATGTTTTGAATATGAATCTGAAAAAAAATTGAAATTTCAAAATTTCAAAAAGTTGACGTGACAGGTTAACTCGATAGGTGAAAACAAGACGAAACTATAGGCGCTGGTTTCATCTAATTTGGATAAACGAGTGAAAATTTATGGTTATTTGAAAAATCAGGGCCAAGCTGTTTTACGGAAGAAAAATAGCTACGGCTAAGGTCTATGTATAAATACGTAGACTAATTGATAATCTAATTATTTCTATCGTACTAGTCTTGAAATAATAAACTACGGAAATATAAAAAGAGAAAAAAAATAAAAAAAGTTACCTTTATAAGGCAGAGAAAAGATGACTTCGGAGAGAGGAGACAATTCTCAAAAGTTGCGCCGAAGAGGAGAAAAATATTTTTCTTTAAGGAATCTAGTCAAACCAAAATATTGATTTAACCCGAGTCGGATGATTTTTGGAGGCTCTATGGGTCTATATTTATAGATGAAAAAGAGGTTTAGGGATTAAAGGCTAGGCAATGTGGGACTAAACATATACATACGTAGATCAAAAGAAAACGAAACAGAGAAGGCGCGTCACATGGGCCTAAACGCGTAACGCGGTTCCGCCGGCCGCGCAGCTGCAGTTTTTTTCTTTAAAACAAAATTCGACCTAAGAAAAGAAAAAAATGAAAAGGCTGGCTGGGCCTGGCCCATATAGGAAAAGAAAAAAAAGATGGGGCGCCCGCTGGTACTATGATGTGCACCTGGGCGGCAGTTAGTGATGGGCCACATGTACAGTTTTTGTTATTTTTTTAAATAGAAAAAGATGGAAAACCGAATAAAGAAAAATAAAATAAATTTTTATATAGGCATATTATATATCAAAATTTTCAGAAAACGATTTTAGACAACATGAACATTTTTCTAGCATTAAATAAAATACAAAACAATTCCAAATAAAGCAAAGAGTGCTACTGCTGCAATAAAACCTCATAAAAATCATTTTAAAAACACCAAAATGATTTCAAATTTATTTCTCTCCAATTTTCTACTGTAGGGAATCATGTTACCCTATTTCTAAATATTTTATTTTTGGAGAAAATTAATTTGAATAAAACCCAAATACTCCAAATTGAAAATAATTTCCAAAATGACTTTAAATTAGATCCTTTTAAACTTCCAACTCATATTTCATATGTTTTTAAGAAGTCATTTTATCTTCTGTCATGAAAATCATTGAGTTGCTTAAAGTTTTTGAATTGGAAAATATTTCCAAATAAAATTCAAATCTTTTCAAAACCCTTTTCATTTAAATAAATGGAAGAAGTCATGTCATCTTCTCTCTAGGGTTTTGTATTTGAAAAGTATTTGAATTCACGGAGATCAAAATGCAAAATGAAAGTTTGGGAAAGTTCTGTTATTCCCTCTCATTTAACTTTCAAACAGATACGAATTTCACTCAATTTCACTCAAGCAATCATACAACCAAGCAAAACTATCTATTTTATATAACATTCCAAAATTTAGAATTTTGGGATGTTACAAACCTACCACCCTTAAAATGAATCTCGTCCTCGAGATTCGGAGAGGCTAGAAAGAAATAGGTTAGGTTTGGGGTCTTCTCAATTTCCATCGATCGTCTCCGGGGTTTGGGGTGTCACCACCCTTTAGAAACATCGTTACGGTCTCATCAATACTCATATACTTCATCCTTATTGTTGACAGTGTCGGTCTTCTCAGATCTTCAGGATAATTCCTTCTCTGGGCTCTTCCGATAGTGGCATAACCTTTACCACAATTCTTCTGTCCTTTCATCTTGGTAAGTTCTTCCATGACTGGGTCTTCTTAGCTGACGGGTCTGGCGCCAAAACTAAACAACTATCAATATCTCATGGTGGTCAACGATTTATGGTTTCTCCTGCAGGAAATGGGTCTGGTTGATCCTCACCGTATATCCTTTGATTGGCAACAACTGCCTTGTACAAGGGAAAATTGTCCTACCATTCTAAGGTTCAAACAAGGTTTTGATCGTCGTCTCTCTACTATAGGTAAGTCACTCAGATTTACCATCCCATATAGCAAAGCGAATAATAAGAGTAAGTCGGTATGGTGATGAATCCATCCCGCACCCAAATCATTACCTTGTACATGGTTTAGCGAATCTCGCATTCTAACACTCGGTCATCCTCACAAGCATTGCAAAATTTCTCTTGTCGACGAACCAAGTTCGGATAAATCCATGGATTCTGCAAGCCAAACAAACATCTATCGTTTCTTCACCACTCTCAGGTTTTGCGTAAACTCCTATAAAATCGTCTGTCGACAAAGGTATATCCTCTTCCAGGGTTTTTCCTTCAGCAAGAATGTGCTTGCTTCTTGGCAGGTCCTGGGGCCTGTGGGTTATGGCCCATCTCATCACTTGTAAACCTTGAACTCACCCTCGGGGCAACTGATCGTTATTCCAACATCCAACTTCCAGCTTCCTAGCATACTTAAAATCCATCCAATTGTATTGTCTCCCTTCCTTCTATTTGCACCAAACTAAGACGTGATTACTCAGACTCATCATGGAGTTACAATTTCTCCATATTACCAACATTCTACCTCCTTTATATCCAATAATACTTCATCCCTTCATATTCTTGGGGTATCCCACATATCGAGACAAAACTCGTACTCATTTTGTCTGAAGTCCACTTCCTGAAATATCATCATCTTTTCCATGGGTTTAGTGTCCTCACAGGGTACTACCACCCTTAAAATGCTCCAATCTTCCATAGACCATATTTCTCATATCCTCGAAAATGGTCAAAATCTTTCTCCATAGAGTAACAACTCATAAAATCCATATCAGTACCAACAATGCTAACTTTATTGATTCTCCAATGATTTCAATCTCTTGCATTTCCATTACATGCTTCAGCTTAACACCTCAGTATAAAAGTATTGTTCCCACTTCTACTACTATATTGCCAACTCAACTATTTAGCACAAGCTTCCTTCTCTTTGGGACAATCCCTGGCAAAGTGCCCTGCTTCATTGCAACGAAAACATATTACTTTCGACAAGTCTCGTGGTTTCCTTATGACTACATAGCCTCCTTGGGTCCTCGGCTTCCTTTTTGGGCAACTGCTGAAGTAGTGCCCTGACTCCTTGCACCTGAAACAGGTGATATGAATCAGGTCCTTCCTGGAATACAATCTACTTCTCTTCCTGGACTTTTCCATTCCAATCAGGGCTTCTATTTCCTGTGGGTCATACTCTACTTCTTCTGTTGGGAATTCTACTAGATCCCCATTCAGACAATTTTGGGAGATGTGTCCTTCTTCTCCACATAAATAGCACGATTTGGTGCAAGGTCTAATTGGGCCTTCTTTGGGTTTGTCCTCCACTTGTTCCTTCATCGTAGGTTCTTCTAAAATTTCCACGAGGGCTCCTTTCATTGCTTCTTTCTTCTGCTGGATGGTTTTTTGAACCATGGGGTAAATGTGACACTGAGCAGGGTAGTGGGTAGTCCCTTCACACAAGAAACAAGTGATCTGTCTAGTTGGGCATTCTTCAGCTGGGTGACTTCCTTCACAATTAGGGCATTCATCCTTGTGTCCCTTATGGTTGTGTCCTATTTCTCCACAAAGCTTGCATTCACAAGGTTTCTTCATATCCTTTCCATAAGGCTTCAACTTCTGGGACACAAGACAAGATCTTTGTAGAGTCAACTTAAATTCCTTCCAAGTGGTTACTCCTTGCCATCCCTTCATGGTTTGGTACATCCTCCACCAAGTAGCAGCGCCTCTTTCAAAGCACTGAAGAGCATGCTGGGTCATATCCTTTCCAGCTATAGTGTTATTCTTCATATGATCTTCCATGTTCTGAATCCATCGGTCTGTCTCCAATTGACTCATCGGTCCAGAAAATACAAGCTCATCTCCATTCATCCTCTATTGGTTCTAAGGGCTCTGGGGTGGGATAAGAGAGATAGAGAGGGATGCACACAATACAACCAAAAGTTTTGAAAAGACAGATTTTTATTGTGGCTGTCGGAAAAACATCAAACAAATGACAACTCACAATCGTCGCATCTACGTAGGTATATAACCGGGGTTTGGTCTTCTAAAGGTCAATAAATCTTCAAAGTCATCAAACTCTTCGATTCTTGTTCATGTCTCCGATGGCTTCTTCCGATAATGCTTGTCCTACTCAAGTTCTTTTGCCAGATCATCTCTGTTGTCGCAAAGTCTATCGTGACGTCCTTTAATATTTCTGGAGTTGCGTTCCAAACTTCTGGGTTTCAACATCCTTGGCATGAACCATGGTCCTACTATCCTTCAGTTCCTGACGAATCTCCGGTATCTCGAGGTTTTGCTCCTCCAGCTTGGCTACTTTCAGTTTCTGGTCCCGAGTTCTTCACGAAATGCTTCTTTGTCAAAATACGGCTTCCTACAGGTCCATCTTAAAACTCCTGATGTAATTCTCCAAATCCCGGTGATACACCAGCTAAGGTTAAACTTCATCTTTTACTGATAGGTGCTCCATCAGCATTCTCCCATCCAATCCTTCCAAAAAATGCATGCTTAACTCAGCACGGTGCCAATAGCATAAGCGGGCGATAATACCATGGATAGTCGTGTTTCTGCCCTTGTCATTTCCATGAGCTATCATTCCATAATTGATATCTCCTGCCTTAGGGTTTTCTTGACAAAAACTTTGAGTTCTAATGCTCCATGTTCCGGTCTTTCTCCGATACATCTTGATCTCGGGTATTGACAGCTTCCATAGTCTGCCAAGTTCCATAAGGGTAGCCTTCCTAGGTCATACAAATCTGGGAATTCTTCAGAGCCTTCAAATCCTCCTAGTCTTCGGAGTCTTCAACCATTGTAGTTTCCATTATCATAATGCACGGTAAAATCCTCTTCATTCCGAAGTGGTCTTGGTTGTCCGATGTCTTGTACTTCTTGGAGTGCTCGCATTAGTTGAATCTTCGTGTGGTCAAAAGGGAAAAGGGATATGATCTCACTAAAGGGAATATTAGAATAAGCTCAAAAGAGAAGAGAGGTAAAAGATCTTTTTGAAAAAGAAAGTTTTAGAGAAAATCCTTCCTATGGGCTTGCCAGTTTCTAGGGTCACGTCCTACAGTCAACATGTGCTCTGATACCATCTTGTAGCGACCCGACCTCAAACGGTCAAGTCTCTGTGCTTAAGTGTCATCCCTGGATCGGTATACTGACACACACAGTACCCGAGGATTTATGACAGAGGTAAATCACATGTATAAAGTAACGTAAATACTATTACCTCAATCCAAATAGCGGAAGTAACAAGGTTGTGGATTCCCATCAACACCAACGGCAAAGTTGAGTGTAGAAATCGTAACCCTAACGTATCACTTACTCATCGTAAGAATCTTGCAACATGAGACGTTGCCGCCACAAAGGGTCGGTACATTGAATGTACTGGCAAATTCACACCATAGAGAAATGATGAACAAAGGCTATCACTACATGCATATATGGCTGGTGGAAAAGCTCTATGGTTATAAGGTTTTTGCGAAAAACCAATTTTTCCCTACTGTAAAGGAATATATTTTATTTAACTACAAAGTTTGTTGAAAACATTGAGAAGGTAAACCCCCTCTCAATCCCAATTAAAGGTTAACAACCCAACAAATTAATTAAATAGAGTGATGAGATCAACATGATAATTCAAGAACCAGATACTCAAGATGTCCATAACCGGGGACACGGCTAACCATGATTAGTTTGTACACTCTGCAGAGGTTTGCGCACTTTTCCCCACAAGACTCGATCTCCTCCGTTGGATTTCTCGCACTACATGTTGTTTGAGAAACGGATGACCGAGACACAGTCTTTCAGAAGCATTTACTCTCTACTCCGGGCAGACTGTTACACCTACAATCCCCCTACATCTGCTAGTCCACCTCTTCAAGAGCTCACGCAACTTACTCAACTATGCCAGAGCCCATAATGGCTTGTGGCTGCACACGGAAGTTTCTAGCATGAATAATCTTATGATCCCTTTGAGCCTGGGTGGCATTCCATAGGGTGATCACACGGGTCCTCCGGGATCCCCTTGGGCAAGCACTGGGTTCTCCAGGTGCCCCAATCCACCCAGATGTGTATTCAAGTTGCCACCTTAAGTTGAACCATTAATTAACAATCTCACATCTGTCATGAATACTCTCAAACTCAATCCACGTCTACGAGCATAGCATAGCAATATAAGCATAACGTACAAGTAACTCCCAAGGTTTGATTGCAGGTCAATAGGTTCCTACCTCATCAACTACTTCCCAATACCCACATGTTATCAAGTCCTAACCATACAGCGTTTGAGGATGAAACTAATGCATAAAAACTAGTTCTGAAAGGGATATGATCAAAGTGTGAACTTGCCTGCAATGTTGATGAAGATGATTCGCACTCAACACTCTTGATAGTTCTACTCGTCACACTCCGGTCAATCTATCGTAAGCAAGCAATAGTAACCACACATAAGCAAATAAGTCTTGCAACATAAAACAATTTCTAACAGTACCAAAATTAAGTGAATTTGGCCTTATCAGAAAGTTTAGGTCAAGAGCTTCGATTTGCAAAAAGAATCAACTAAATCGGAGTAATAAAACTCAAGTTATGTTCAAAAGAAGTTTGAATATGAATCTGAACAAAATTTGAAATTTGAAATTTTCAAAAAGTTGACTTGATAGGTTAACTGGATAGGTGAAAACAAGACGAAACTATAGGCGTTGGTTTCATCTAATTTGGATAAACGAGTGAAAAGTTATGGTTATTTGAAAATTCAAGGCCAAACTGTTTTACGGAAGAAAAATAGCTACGGCTAAGGTCTATGTATAAATACGTAGACTAATTGATAATCTAATTATTCTATCATACTAGTATAGAAATAATAAACTACGGAAGTATAAAAAGAGAAAAAAAAGTTACCTTTATAAGGCAGAGAAAAGATGACTTAGGAGACAATTCTCAAAAGTTGCACCGAAGAGGAGAAAAATATTTCTCTTTAAGAAATCTAGTCAAACCAAAATATTGATTTAACCTGAGTCGGATGATTTTTGGAGGCTTTATCGATCTATATTTATAGGTGAAAAAGAGGTTTAGGGGTTAAAGGCTAGGCAATGTGGGATTAAACATATACGTACGTAGATGAAAAGAAAACGAAACAGAGAAGGCGCGTCGCATGGGCCTAAACGCGTAAGGCGGTTCCGCCGGCCGCGCAGCTGCAGTTTTTGAAAGAAAAAACAAAATTCGGCCTAAGAAAAGAAAAAAATGAAAAGGCTGGCTGGGCCTGGCCCATATAGGAAAAGAAAAAAAAAGATGGGGCGCCCGCTGGTACTATGATGTGCACCTGGGCGGCAGTTAGTGATGGGCCACATGTACAGTTTATGTTATTTTTTTAAATAGAAACAGACGGAAAACCGAATAAACAAAAATAAAATAAATTTTTTATATAGGCATATTATATATCAAAATTTTCAGAAAAAGGTTTTCTACAACATGAACATTTTTCTAGCGTTAAATAAAATACAAAACAATTCAAATAAAGCAAAGAGTGCTACTGCTGCAATAAAACCTCAAAAAAATCATTTTAAAAACACCAAAATGATTTCAAATTTATTTCTCTCCAGTTTTCTACTGTAGGGAATCATGTTACCCTATTTTCCATATATTTTATTTTTGGAGAAAATTAATTTGAATAAAACCCAAATACTCCAAATTGAAAATAATTTCCAAAATGACTTTAAATTAGATCCTTTTAAACTTCCAACTCATATTTAATATGTTTTGAAGAAGTCATTTTATCTTCTGTCATGAAAATCATTGAGTTGCTTAAAGTTTTTGAATTGGAAAATATTTCCAAATAAAATTCAAATCTTTTCAAAACCCTTTTCATTTAAATAAATGGAAGAAGTCATGTCATCTTCTCTCTAGGGTTTTGTATTTGAAAAGTATTTGAATCCACGGAGATCAAAATGCAAAATGAAAGTTTGGGAAAGTTCTTTTATTCCCTCTCATTTAACTTTCAAACAGATACGAATTTCACTCAATTTCACTCAAGCAATCATACAACCAAGCAAAACTATCTATTTTATATAACATTCCAAAATTTAGAACTTTGGGATGTTACAGCATCACCCTTTCCTCTTCAAGGGAAAACCAACGCAGTGCTCAAGAGGTAGCACTATACCGCTCCATGATTGGTTCTTTATTGTATTTATGTGCATCTAGGCCAAATATTATGCTTAGTGTTTGCATGTGTGCCCGCTTTCAAGCTACACCGAAGGAATCACACCATAAGGCTGTGAAGCATATTCTTCGATATCTAGCTCACACACCAACACTTGGATTATGGTATCCCAAGGGCTCGGCTTTTGATCTCATTGGATATTCGGACTCTGACTATGCTGGTGATCATGTGGACCGCAAGTCAACATATGGCACATGCCATTTCGTCGGACAATCCTTGGTCTGTTGGTCTTCGAAGAAACAGAACTGTGTATCACTTTCTACTGCTGAAGCTGAGTACATTGCTGTTGGTTCGTGCTGTGCTCAATTGCTATGGATGAAGCAAACCCTCAAGGACTACGGCATCAACATGAATAATGTGCCTCTCTATTGTGACAATGAGAGTGCCATCAAGATTGATCATAACCCAGTTCAGCACTCGAAGACAAAGCACATTCAGATTCGTCATCATTTTCTTTGTGATCATGTGTTGAAGGGCGACATCTCCATCGAGCACGTGAAGACTGAAGAACAGCTAGCCGATATCTTCACAAAGCCCTTGGATGAGAAGAGATTTAGCAATTTGCGGTGTGGGCTAAATATCTTATAATCTTCGAATGTCCTTTGAAAAGGACACACATCCTAACACTTACGCAAAATTGATGACTTAGATGTGCAACACAGGAAGTAACGTTTTTCTTCAATCAATGAAGACTAACACTCTAAGTGTGAAGAAATTAACGAAGAATTTGATTCTCAGAGCCCTACGACAATTGTACGCGGTGTCTGAAATCATCACTCTTATGCGGTGGGTGTCGCCACCAACAAAAGTTGAAAAATCTTCAATTTGAGTTTTTATTCATTTTGAAATTCCTCAGTTGTTCAATTTCTTCAACTTTGCATTATCTTCACTGTTTCCGTCGTTGTTCTTCATTGACTATATATATATATATGAGTTTATGTCCTCTACAGCATTCACTTATTGATATTTCTTCAAGTTGTTTTTTCTGCTAAGTGAATGTGATCGGACCCTTCCCCCTCTATGCTAAACTCAACCCAGTCTGTTCACAAATTCTTCATGTGCGTTCTATTTGAAACCCGTTCAAAATCTTCACTATGTCCTTGACAGCTGAAGAATTTGCGAATGAAACATTAAAATTTTCATATCTGAACTTTTGGCTTTTGCCGTCAAACCGTTCCACATTCCACGATATGATTATCTTATTCACACACGATCTCACACAATCTCCACCTCTCTGTGCATGGGTGACACATGTCACAAGAATGAGAAGGGTCAGGGGCACGTTCGTCCATATTCCTCGGACAAACGGTTTTCACCTCGGCTATATATACCCCTCACCCTCCTCGGACTGTTTTTACTCCGCTCAACCTCACTCCCTCGCTCGACCTCTCAAAACCTAGCGCCGCCGCTACTTCCATCGTCGCCGGTGAGGAAGAGCTTCGCTGCCTCGACCTCGTCACCGTCATACTCGCGCCGGGTGTGGAAATCTTCACTCCGCCGCCGCCGTAGCTGTCTTCCTCAGCCAAGTTAAGGCGTGGAAGATCTGGACTGACAAACTTCAAATCTACTATTCCCAGTTCATCATGTTCTTCGTCAAGGGTAATTAAAAGTTACTTTTACCACCCTTCTTGATTCTTATGATTTCCACAAATCTTCAAAGGTATTTATTCTTCAATCTTCACACTCTAAACACCTCACACTAGCATCTGATCTTGATCTATTTCTCTAAGCAACATTTTTCTTCAAGATTCCTCAATTGTGTGGATTTTCAATCTATACAACTCTAGAACCTAAGTCAAAACGCTTAGTGAAATTCCTCAAGACACCTCTGGTCAATTTCCTCAAACTTGTTCCTTTTGGAAAACTTCTGAGAACGCATATGACCTCTCCAAATTCTTTGCACCTATACTCTGTTCACAGGTACACATGTCCGCTGCTGAATCATTAGGTTCTCATCAACTTAACTCATTTGCAGCGTTCCTCGAAGAAAAATTGCATACCTCTTCAGAGAACTCAATTGTTCAAAATCCTCAGCTGAAGAAAATGGCTGACGGCAAGAAACCTCAGAAGGGAGGGAAGAAATTGGAAGTCAACAATGCTTTTGAAATACCTGAAGACATCTATGCAGGGTACTGCACACCTCCTCATGAAACAAAGAATCAGCGCCAAGTACGCATTCAGAGGATAGAGAGGAGATGGGCCAGAGAATGGAGGGAATATCGTTATGTCACTCCCAAGTACATGACGAAATTCGTTGTACACCCTCCATGCCCAAGACCTCCATTGGCACTTGGCCAAGTTGTTGATCCCTCTAGCATCAGAAGAGGTGAGGGTTTTTCCCGCTGAATGGGCCAAGCGTCAAGCTAAACTGGCCAAAATGGCAAAAAAGGCAGTGAAGAAATTCAATGAAGATTCTGCTGCTGCCACTGCTGAGGCCTCTGCTAGCAAGCCCAAGAAGGCTATGCTCAAGAAGCCCGCACACAAGCCCAGCGCCTCTGTTTCAATGCCCTCGCGGCCAAGCACCTCAGCAATGCTCTCACGGGCCAGCTCTGCAAAGCCCTCATGGTAAATTCCTCTCACTGCTCCAGTCCCTCAAGTTGTAAAGCCCTCAGCTCCTCCGGCAAAGTCCTCAGCACCTGTGCATCTCGCCTCGTGTCAAAGGACCACAGGCACATCAATTGCCTCAGGAGCCTCCGCAAGTTCTTCAACTCCTCCGCAATCCTCAACCGGCCCCACTCTGCTGAAGACCAAGGCCACTGCTGGACGAGGCTCTAGACCAAGTCCTCACAAGAAGCAGGTTGCCTTTCATGTACCGTCCAGTGATGACGAAACTGATGATGGAGAACTTGCTGAAATCATCAGAGATAGACAGCAGAGGGCCGCTAGAGCCAAAGGAAGTGAAGTCCCTCTCCTGCTGGATCCCAAGTTGATCCTTGAGTACATTGATCTCTGGCACAAGGACCCCAACACACCTGTGCCTGACTTCAAGCTCACTCCTGGCAAAAGTCACATGCTGACCGCCTTCATTGGCGAATAAAAATGGAAGTTTGAGAAGGCCAGACAGCTGAAGAAAGCTCAATACAAGACGGAGCGCTTTCTGAAGAAGAATGTTGTCAACATGACAACTGATGAACTTGTTGCAATACAAACTGAGATCAAAGGACTCAGTGATGAATTCAACGTCTACCGCATAGATTGGCTTGGAGCCAAAGTCAGATTTGTGAAATTGGCAGAGAAATTCACTTCAAATGTTGCTGCATCATCACAACACGAATCTCCTCAGGGTGAAGCATCAGCTCACCCCACTGAAGAACATGCCAGCACCGCTGATGAAAATCAGGCTGCTGATGAAACTGCAAGTACCACGGCTGATGAAGCTATTCCAGCCGCTGATGACATTGCCAGAGCAACCACTAGTGTTGCGCCTGAAGATCAAGCCAGGCCAGCTGAAGCATCTGTCGCTGTGCCTGAAGAAACGAAACCAACCAGGGAAACTGCATCAGTTGTGCCTGAAGAAAATGAACCAATTTCCTCTACTCCTCCTGCACCAACGCCAAGTCCCATCCTTCCTTCTGCATCAGAAGCGAAGAAAACCAAGGCTGCAGAGCGAGCAGCTGTGAATAAAAGGAAAGCATCCGCTTCATCAGAGTCGCCAGCACCAAAGAAGATGAAGACATTGACCAACTCTTTTGAGAATCCCATTGATGCTATTCCTCTCTCAAGTATGCCATCAAAGGAAACCATTCCTTTTGGTGAAGATTATGAGATCCCAAGCGGATCTGATGAAGATGTTCCTTCTGCTGCTTCTTCAGAGCAGTTGGACGAAGAAATTTAAGTGGATAATATCCCTTAAACCCCAGTGGTCTTATCGCCCATGCCTCAGTTCACAGCTGAAGAGGAAGGCGTCAAAGAATTGAATGAAGAAGATGAAGACGTGGACATTGGGAGCACCACTCCTGTGCTGAATGATGACTATTGGGAAAGTCATCACCCCAACTCTCCCATGTTCACGCCACTGCAACAAATTCCTCAGTCCCCAGTTCAGACTGAAGAAGTTCAAATGGGCTCTGACGAACCTCAAGCCACTTCTTCCATTCCTGAAGAAATTCTAGCCACTAGTGCTGATGTTAATATTGCTGAAGAGTTGAAGACCCAGGCTGCTACTGAAGCAGAAACTGAAATTCCTCAGCCTGTGGTTCCTGAGATTGTGATTCCTGAAGCTGTGAAGACATTGACTGATACTCCTCAGCCCAAGCCAAAGAATCCCTTCTCCATGAAGCAAAAAATCAAGACTGATGATTTCTTTCATGAGCATGTATTCTTCACAGATTACAACCCGTATGACTATGCTCGTCTTCGAAGGAAGCGTTTCTGGACAGCCAGCCAAGCCAACTTCTACTCTTCACTTCTTTTTGATAAGGACAAGATCTTTGACCATGAGCATATTCCTCATGTGGACATGGAATCGCTGCCTTGCTTCGCCCCAGTCCTCAGTGTTCTTCATGACGCTGGGCTGCTCAACTTCTGCACGGACATATGTGATTGGAATGAAGAGCTAATTCTTCAGTTCTATGCGATGCTGCACATCACTAGCAATGCTGCAGATGTGAATTCTTGGGTGTTGGACTGGATGACAGAAAACACTCACTTCAAAGCACCGGCCTCTGAATTGCTTCATGCCCTGCCTGTCAGTCCTCCCCTTGAAGGTGCACGTCTCATCTACCATGAACCTGAGCTCTCTGATCATTACATGCAAGTATTGATGAAACCGCTAAAGCCTGGTCAAGCCCCAAGGACCAAATTCCTCGTGAAGGAATTGATGTATGTGCTACGGACTGTCTATCGCATTCTGACCAAGACACTGAGTCCAATCAAAGGCCACGACTCTAATGAAGAAGAGGTCGTTGGCATCATGAAGAATCTGCTTTTCAATATCATGCATGGAGTTCCTGTAAACTACCAAGATTTCTTCATGAGGACTCTGGCCAATGTTGCATTCACCTTTTGAGTTGAAGCCTTATGCTCCCTGGATTATGAGATTCCTCAGATCAAGGTCTTCAATCAATTACAAGGCTGACACACTCAACCATGGCAGTTACTTGCCCCCTCTCGAAGTCCTCAAGCGGACATATTCCTCAGCTGATGAAAAGGGCAAGGCGACTGCGATTATTGATGAAGGCATTCGTCCATTGGATTGTCAATTCCGCAAAGCTGCATCTTACTCCACCAATGATGAATCTGCCACTCATGACTCTACCGCCAATGCCTCAAAGCAAAATCCTCAAGGCACAACTCCAAGGGTGATGACTGATCGTGAGCTTCTCCTCAGTCTTCACCAGAAGGTCGATCACAACCATAAATGGGTCAAGCGTCAGTTTGGTTCAATTCTTCAGAACTTGACCATCACTCAAAATTCAGTGAAGAAGAACCATTACTACCTCCATGAAGTATTTGATCGCACCTGGGCTGTTCTGTCTCATCTCTACGGTGAAGAAGATCTTAAACAGATGGGCTTCAAGCAGACTTTGACTGGTCTCAGCCACCTTCGAAGAAATTCAAGAAGGTCAAAGTTCATCACTTGGTGGCTAGCTCCTATTCCTCATCGCGCGAGACTGATGAACATGAAGATTTGGACGACACTGTGGCAGGCCCTACCTCAACAACCGACCCCAACGATGCTGGAGCTCCTTCATCGACTTAGTGATATTCTTCAGGGGCGTTACTCCTCATTTTTCGTCCCTTTTGGTCATTCGATGACAAAGGGGGAGAAATTTGAGTTAGTCTTCAAGCGGGTCTCTATATATGGGCTTTTTTTCTAAGTTACAACTCTCGTTCTTCTGAAGACTTTGTTGGATCGAGTTGTAAACTTAAACTCGATGGTGGTCTCATACTTTTTGCTATGTTCTTCTGCATGCTATTTCCTCTTATATGTTAATGCACACATGCTGAATTACATCAGTCACCACATTTCATCATGCATTTCATATTCTTCATATCATATGTTAAATGCGTGTATGAATTACAAGATATAGGGGGAGATCTCCATGATTCTACTATTTAAATGTGCATTGCTTCAAAAGCAAATTCCTCATTATGCACATCTCCAGGGGGAGTTCTTCTATACCTTGCAATCAAATTCCACACTATCAGTATTTACACCTCATATGTTTATCCCCGTTGAAAACTTAACCTATATTGTCATCAATCACCAAAAAGGGGGAGATTGTAAGTGCATCTAGTGCCCCTTAGTGATTTTGGTGTATTGAAGACTTATAGGTTAAGGGACTGATGCGTTTGTGAGTGTACACAGGTCTATAAGTCTATGAGGAGTTTGATATTTACAGAGAAAGTCAAACCCTAAAAATGAATGTCTTCAACAGAAGACTCTGGATTTCTGAAGACTTTCTGAAGACTTTGAAAGTGAAGAAATTGGTGTGATCGTGAAGACTTGATATTCATGCGAGGAATATGAAGCGTGAAGACTTTTGTTTTCGTAGTTTCATTTTCTCTTTCTTGAGTCATAGGAAACACCGTACTGTCAAAGGGGGTCAAGAAAAACTAAGGAAAATTTTTCCAACTGATGCTCATCTCAAAATCCTATACCTACCAATCCTTTCGAGTGAAGCCATTGGAAATCTCATGCAGTTCAGTCAATTTCTTCAGTGACAGAGACGAAGTTCTTCTGGTCTTTGAGGAATTTGTTCTGACTGAGGAGTTAGGAATTCGCCAATGCGGATTGCCTACAAGTGAGGAACATGATAGCCCTGAGGAATTTGATAGTCAAATGTCCGACCGTTGTTGTGCTATGCGCCAGCTGTCCCAAAATATCTACCCACCTAATGGTCATATCATTGAAGGGCATTTATGTCTTATCATGTCGGGCTGCTCCCTAGGCTATAAATAGCCGCCCCCTACAACCACTAGCTGGTTGGCTGCTCCGAGAGAAACTGACACTTGTCATTGATTGCATCCCATCCTCCGAGGACTTTGAGCAAAAATCATCAAGTGAGGAAAACCCAAACCCAAACACCTACAAACCCAACGTGATTGAGCATCACTGAAGAGACTGTTCCTGTGTGGATCCGACGCTTGTTACCTTTAAAGACTGTGCATCTTCCAAACGGTTAGGCGTCATGGTCTAGAGCATCCAAGAGGAAATTGTGGATCGCCGAGTGACCGAGTTTGTGAAGGTTTGGAAGTCACCTGAAGACTTACCACGAGTGATTGGGCGAGGTCTGTGTGACATTAGCTCAAGGAGAATACGGTGAGGACTGTGTGTCCTCAGGTTTAAATACCTAGCTGCTCCAACCAGACGTACAACTGTCACAGCAGTTGGAACTGGTCTACCAAATCACTGTCTTCACCAAGCCTACTGGTTCTATTTCCTCAACCCTTTCATTTCCTTATTACTGTGTTGTGTACTTGATCGTAACTGTTTAAAGACTTTGACTAAAGACTTTCTCAATTTCCTCAGTTCAATTTCTTCAGTCTGTTTGTCTTCAGCCTGCTTATCCTGTGTTCACTTTGTGTACTCTGTGCTTGTTTTCATTTCATCATGATGACTGTGCTTATGTTCTATTATGTATGCATCTGAGTACTTATTCTGCTGCTAGTAGTTCTTTGCTTAGGAATTTCCACACCCTGAAATTCCTCAGTGAAGAATTCATAAAAATCGCCTATTCACCCCCCTCTAGTCGACTTAATGCATTTTCAGGAACGCAGTATTTCAAAAAAAATTCTACGATCATGCAAGATCTATCTAGGATATGCATAGCAACGAGAGGGGAGAGTGTGTCCACGTACCCTCGTAGACTAAAAGCGGAGGAGTTTAGTAACGCGGTCGATGTAGTCGAACGTCTTCACGATCCAACCGATCCAAGTACCGAACATACGGCACCTCCGTGTTCAGCACACGTTCAGCACGATGACGTCCCTCGAGCTCTTGATCCAGTTGAGGAGGAGGGAGAGTTCTGTCTGCACGACAGCGTGGCAACGGTGATGATGAAGTTACCGGCGCAGGGCTTCGCCTAAGCACTACGACGATATGACCGAGGTGTATAACTATGGAGGGGGGCACCGCACACGGCTAAGAGAAGACTTAGTGTGTCTTTGGGGTGGCCCCTCCCACATATATAAAGGAGGGGGAGGAGGAGGCCGGCCCAAGGGGGGCGCGCCAAGGGGGAGTCCTACTTGGACTCCTAGTCCAAGAAGGATTCGGCCCCCCTCCTTCCTTCCACTGGAGAGGGAAAAGGGGAAGGGAGAGAGGGAGAAGGAAAGAGGGGGGCCGACCCCCTCCCCTAGTCCAATTCGGTTTGGGCAAGGGGGGGGAGCGCCCCTCTCACGTGGCCTCTCTCCTCTCCTCCAATAAGGCCCAGTAGGCCCAATACTTCTCCCGGGGGGTTCCGGTAACCTCCCGGTACTCCGGAAAAATGCCCGAATCACTCGGAACCATTCCGATGTCCGAATGCAACCTTCAAATATATGAATCTTTACCTCTTGACCATTTAGAGACTCCTCGTCATGTCCGTGATCTCATCCGGAACTCCGAACAAACTTCGGTCATCAAATCACATAACTCATAATACAAATCGTCATCGAACGTTAAGCGTGCGGACCCTACCGGTTCGAGAACTATGTAGACATGACCGAGACACATCTCCGGTCAATAACCAATAGCAGAAACTGGATGCTCATATTGGCTCCTACATATTCTATGAAGATCTTTATCGGTCAAACCGCATAACAACATACGTTGTTCCCTTTGTCATCGGTATGTTACTTGCCCGAGATTCGATCGTCGGTATCATCATACCTAGTTCAATCTCGTTACCGGCAATTCTCTTTACTCATTCCTTAATGCATCATCCCGCAACTAACTCATTAGTCACATTGCTTGCAAGGCTTATAGTGATGTGGATTACCGAGAGGGCCCAGAGATACCTCTCTGATACACGGAGTGACAAATCCTAATCTCGATCTATGCCAACTCAACAAACACCTTCGGAGACACCTGTAGAGCATCTTAATAATCACCCAGTTATGTTGTGACGTTTGATAGCACACAAGGTGTTCCTCCGATATTCGGGAGTTGCATAATCTCATAGTCAGAGGAACATGTATAAGTCATGAAGAAAGCAATAGCAATAAAACTAAACGATCATTATGCTGAGCTAACGGATGGGTCTTGTCCATCACATCATTCTCTAACGTTGTGATCCCGTTCATCAAATGACAACATATCACTAGTAGAAAACATGGCTTTGGTTCAGGCCTGGCCAGACCATTAGTCCCGGTTCAGTCACGAACCGGGACCAATGGGGTCATCAGTCCCGGTTCATGCGCCCAGGGGGCTGGCCGGGCCTCGAGGGGCATTGGTCCCGGTCCGTCTGGACCCTTCTGTCCCGGTTCCAGACAAGAACCGGGACAAATGGGCCTTTCTCCAGGCCCACATCCATTGGTCCCAGTTCGTGGCTGGAACCGGGACCAATGGGGGTCCTTTAGTCCCGGTTCCAGCCATGAACCGGGACCTATGAGATGCCTATATATACCCCCTCGTCCGCGAGCAGAGCACTCCACTGCTCTGTTTTTTCTGGCCGGCGAGGGGAGAGCTTTGTGGTGCTCTAGCTCACCTCCTATGCACATGACGTGTTCGATGAAATGCCAGAGCCACACTAGTTAAGCTTTCTCCTCTCGAAGCTCGACCTCCAAGCTCCATTTTCCTCGAGATTTGTCTAGGTTTAGCGGTCCGTCACGTCCCGTCCCCGTCTTCACCGCCATCGATCGCCCGCGCCGATCTCGTTGCCGACACCACCGTGGTGAGCCTCTTGTTCTTATCTTCTTTCCGAAAGAAAAAAAATTCTTACTTGTATGATTAGATAGATACTTGTCTAATTTTCTTACTTTTATTCTTGCTTGTTATTATATAGTGCGATGGTTTTGGTATCCGCCCCCGTTGGCCCTCGTCCTGTCTATGATTCGGATGTGGTATATATTATCTTTTATAACTATTTGGTTCATTTATTGTTTATGACAATTATGCCGACCAACGTGACATGGATTTTATTTATCTAGGACGTATGTGAACCAGAAATTCCAACCGACCCTATTGTCGAGAGGTTAAATTTAGTTGAAGAAGAAAACAATTACTTGAAGGAAAAAATAAAAAAATTGAGGAGGAGAAGATGATATTGGAGTTGCATGTTGCAGATGTCGTCGATTATCACAAGATCAAGATGGATGCAATGCGCTTGATGTAAGTGCATCTAGTGCCCCTTAGTAATTTTGGTGTATTGAAGACTTATAGGTTAAGGGACTAATGTGTTTATGAGTGTATACAGGTCTATAAGTCTATGAGGAGTTTGATATTTACAGTGAAAGTCGACCCCTAAAAAGAAGTTCTTCGACTGAAGACTTTGGATTTCTGAAGACTTTCTGAAGACTTTGAAAGTGAAGAAATTGGTGTGACCTTGAAGACTTGGTATTCATTTGAGGAACATGAAGCATGAAGACTCTTGTTTTCGTAGTTTCATTTTCTCTTTCTTGAGTCATAGGAAACACTGTACTGTTAAAGGGGGTCGAGGAAATACTAAGGAAAAATTTCCATGTGATGCTCAACTCAAAATCCTACACCTACCAATCCCTTCGAGTGAAGCCATTGGAAATCGCATATAGTTCAGTCATATTCTTCAGTGACAGAGACGAAGTTCTTCTGGTCTCTGAGGAATTTGTTCTGACTGAGGAGTTAGGAATTCGCCAGTGCGGATTGCCTACACAGTGAGGAACATGATAGCCCTGAGGAATTTGATACTCAAATTTCCGACCGTTGCGGTGCAATGCGCCAGCTGTCCCAAAATATCTACCCACCTAACGGTCATATCATTTAAGGGCATTTATGTCTTATCATGCCGGGCTGCTCCCTAGGCAATAAATAGCCGCCCCCTACAACCACTAGCTGGTTGGCTGCTCCGAGAGAAACTGACACTTGTCATTTGAGAGCATCCCATCCTCCGAGGACTTTGAGCGAAAATCATCAAGTGAGGAAAACCCAAACACCCACAAACCTAAAGTGATTGAGCATCACTGAAGAGATTGATCCTGCGTGGATCCGACGCTTGTTACCTTTGAAGACTGTGCTTCTTCCAGACGGTTAGGCGTCATGGTCTAGAGCATCCAAGAGGAAATTGTGGATCGCCGAGTGACCGAGTCTGTGAAGGTTTGGAAGTCACCTGAAGACTTACCACGAGTGATTGGGCGAGGTCTGTGTGACCTTAGCTCAAGGAGAATACGGTGAGGACTAGGTGTCCTGGACTGTGTGTTCAGGACTGGGTGTCCGGGACTGTGTGTCCTCAGGTTTAAATACCTAGCCGCTCCAACCAGATGTACAACTGAGACAACAGTTGGAACTGGTCTACCAAATCATTATCTTCACCGAGCTTACTGGTTCTATTTCCTCAACTCTTCCATTTCCTCATAACTGTGTTGTGCACTTGTTCATATATGTGTTTGAAGACTTTGACTGAAGACTTTCTCAATTTCCTCAGTTCAATTTCTTCAGTCTGTTTGTCTTCATCCTGTGCTATCCTGTGTTGACGCTTCTGTACTCTGTGCTTGTCTTCATTTCATCATGATGACCATGCTTGTGTTCTGCTATGCATACTTTTGAGTACTTATTCCGCTGCAAGTAGTTCTTCGCTAAGGAATTTCCTCACTGGCAAATTCCTCAGTGAAGAATTCATAAAAATCGCCTATTCACCCCCCCTCTAGTCGATATAACACACTTTCAATTGGTATCAGAGCAAGGTACTCCCTTGTTCTGTGTGATTTTGGTTTAACCGCCTGGAGTTTTAGTTATGTCGACCGCAGGTATGAAGAAAGTGACATGCCCCATCTTTGACGGTCACGAGTATCCCAAGTGGAAGGCCATGATGAAGAAGCGCCTCATGGCAATGAACAGCGAACTGTGGACCGTCACTGAGATTGGTCTTACCGATCTGTGCAAGACGGCGGAAGCTGATGACATTCGCAAGTACACTCTTCTCAACCTCACGGCAAAGGACGTCATCTGCTCCTGTCTGTCTCAAAATCAGTTCAGAAACATTATGCATCTCGATCAAGCGAAGCTTATCTGGGACCGTCTCTCTGATGTCTATGAAGGTCATCGAACCCGTCATGATCCTTGTTTTGAGGACTTCAAGGAATCTCTCAAATCAATGACATTCGAACCAGAATCATCGTCCTCCTCACCATGCCTTATGGCAGATGGTGAAAAGGTAACTGAATGCTATCTGTCTGAATCCAGTGATGATGAATCTGCTGATGAATTTGGACCCAGTTATGTCAAACTTGCTTCCCTTGCCGCTAAACAACAAAGAGCTTTGGAAAAGGTTCACAACATGCTTAGTAAGAGCGATGATATGTTGGGTGAAGAAATGGATCAGTCAAAAGCTTTGGCTGAAAGTCTTCAGAGACTTCATACTAAGTATGACACCCTTCAAGATCAACATAACACTCTCTTATCTGATCATGAGAAGCTTATGAATTTCTTCAAAGAAAGCAAGATCTTGAGAAGCTAAGAGTGAGTTATGAAGATCTTCAGAAGGACCGCGATTCATTACTTGCTCAACAAATCAGCGCTGCTCAGGAAGAATTTTTTCCTCCATGTTTGAAATGCATTGAACGTGAATCTGCTAATTCTTCACCTGAATGTTCAAATGCTTCTAATGCTACAAATTCTTCAACTGTCTCTGCTATCACTAATTCCTCATCTGAGGACATTGCTAGTATCACTAACGATGCAGGGCTGAAGGAATTGTACATGACAGGCATGTACAAAAGCCTCAAAGGGCATCAGACCCTTTGTGATGTGCTTAAAAAGTAGATCCTCAATAGGAACCCTAGGAAAGAGGGTATTGCCTTTGAGAGGAAACTCAATGCTGATGGTACATATTGGAAGCCTGAGTAGTACCCCAAAACCTCATGGGTTGCTGCAAAGGGACCTCCAGTTGATCCATCTAATTTATCTGGCTTTACATGTGAATCTTCTCATTCTTCTGATGAGTCATTTGACTCCAACTATCAACTGTTCAAAAATCAGAATGGTGAAGTATTTGCTAGATATGTTGGCACTAACTGCAGGAACGGTTCTCCTATGAAGAAAATCTGGGTTCCCAAAAGGTGCCTTGAAAGTCTTCAGGTGAATGTCCTCATGACACCACCTGTGAAGAATAGGAACCCCAGATCAAATTCTTCATATGGATCCAAGTCCTCATATGGACCAAATTCCTCACATGGATCAAATTCCTCAATAGGATCAAAGTCCTCATATGAACATCATCGTGTTAACAACTCTGTTTCGCAGGGAAGAGATAAGGGCTATGAATATGAGCATTATTCTTCTAATCATTACGTTCATAAGTCCTCGAAGAATTTCTCTGCTTATTCATATGCTTACCCTAACTCCTCTTGTGTGAAACGAAATGGATTGGCTTCTATGCCACCTTTCTCATATGGAGCTCACAGATTGATGAACTCTTTGCCACCCCTTCATATGTGGGTGGTGAAGAAAAAGAACTAATCTCTTATGCAGGGTCAGGTCTCCAGACGTACTTTAACGTCCGAAGAATTTGCTGGAGACCTGAAAAGTGCCTGAAAGGACGCAGGCTAATCATGAAGAAATGAACTTTCATTTCTCACGTCCTCATACTGCTTTAACTATTGCATTGCTTGATGAAATTGGTCTGATGAATTGTGATGTCATATTCTTCATTGATGAAGTATATAAAGTTCGTAAGCTGCACTAATTCATCTGCAGGATGATCAACCCAAAGCCACTGAGTGGGTCCTCGATAGTGGATGTACAAATCATATGACTGGTGACAAGAATCTATTGATGGATGCTCCCTTATCACCATCGCATCTGAAGCATATCATCTTCGCTGACAAAGGCAAAAGTCAGGTATTGGGTCTAGGTAAGGTTGCGAACACAAAGGATCGACACATGGACAAAGTCATGCTTGTCGAGTCCTTAGGATACAACCTCATGTCTGTCTCAATGCTTTGTGATCTTGATATGGTTGTTGTCTTTGGCAAGTATTGTTGTGTTGTGGTTATGGAAGCTGACAATTCCAAAGTCTTCGAAGGCTTTAGGAGAGGAGACTTGTATATTGTTGATTTCTCTACAGGACCGCAACCAGCCGTGTGCCTACTTGCAAAAGCTTCAGAAGGCTGGCTATGGCATCGACGACTTGGTCATGCAGGCATGAGGAATTTGCACACGCTTGCGAAGAAGAAGCATGTCATTGGCATTGAGAATGTCAAATTCCTCAAGGATCACTTGTGTGGAGCTTGTGGAGCTGGAAAGATGACCAAGGCTAAGCATCCAGCGAAGACTATCATGACCACTACTCGACCATTTGAATTGCTTCATATGGATCTCTTCGGTCCTAACCATTACTCAGCAGTCACAAATGATGCATCTCTCTATGGCTTTGTTATTGTTGATGATTACTCTCGTTACACATGGGTACATATTGTCACTTACAAACATGAAGTGCAGGAAGTCTTCAAACGATTTTCCTCGAGGGCTTCAACCAACTTTGGTGTGAAGATCAAGCACATCAGAAGTGACAATGGAACTGAGTTCAAGAATTCTGGTCTTGATGACTATCTTGATGAACTTGGTATTACTCATGAGTTATCTGCTCCTTACACTCCTCAGCAAAATGGCGTCGTGGAGCGCAAGAACAGAACTCTTGTTGAGATGGCTCGCACTATGATTGATGAGTACAAGACGCCTCGTCACTTCTGGATTGAGGCAATTTATACTGCGTGCTACATCATCAACAGGGTATATCTTCACAAATTCTTCAAGAAGACTGCCTATGAACTCCTCACCGACAAGAAACCCAATGTGAGTTATTTCAAAGTCTTCGGTGCTAAATGTTGGATTAGAGATCCTCATCACAATGCTAAATTTGCACCGAAAGCACATGAAGGCTTTATGCTTGGTTACGGAAAGGACTCGCACACCTACAGAGTCTTCAACAACGTTCTTCACAAGGTTGTTGAAACTGTAGATGTGCGGTTCGATGAAACTAATGGCTCGCAAAGAGAGCACCTACCTTCTGTGATAGATGAACCAGCACCTGAGGAATCTATCAAGTTCAAGGCTACTAAGGATGTCATTCCTACCGAAGAATCTGCTGAAGAATTCATTCCAGAATGTGAAGAACGTCGAGCTAATGCACCTGAAGAAAATGCTGAAGAAAATGGTGCTGAAGAAAATGCTGATCAAATCCCTCGACGACAACCAACTCATCCTCGTGTTGCAAAAGAAGTGCAAGTTGAAAAGATCATCGATGACATTAAAGCACCAGGTCCTCTCACACGCTCAAAAGCTTCACATTTATCTAACTTTTGCGGGCACTATGCTTTTTTCTCTATCACAGAGCCCACTAAGGTAGATGAAGCATTTCTGGAGCCTGAGTGGATTCAGGCCATGCAAGAAGAATTACATCAGTTCGAGCTCAACAATGTTTGGGAACTGGTCAATCGTCCAGATCCTCGCAAACACAATATCATTGGCATAAAGTGGATCTACCGCAACAAGCAAGATGAAAATGGCCTTGTGGTGAGGAATAAGGCACGGCTAGTAGCTCAAGGCTACACACGGGTTGAAGGAATTGATTTCGGCGAAACTTTTGCACCTGTTGCTAGACTTGAAGCTATTCGCATATTACTTGCTTATGCTAACCATCATGATATCACTTTATATCAAATGGATGTGAAAATTGCATTCCTCAATGGTAAGCTTGAGGAAGAAGTATATGTTGCTCAACCCCCAGGTTTTGAAGATCCTAAGCATCCTGACAAAGTCTTCAGACTAAATAAGGCCCTCTATGGCCTCAAGCAGGCCCCTCGGGCGTGGTATGATACTTTGAAGGAATTCCTCATGAAGAAAGGCTTCAAACCTGGTTCACTCGACCCTACACTTTTCACTAAATCATATGATGATGAATTGTTTGTGTGCCAAATATATGTTGATGATATCATCTTTGGCTGTACTGACCAACGTTATAGTGATGAATTTGCCTATATGATGAGTGAAGAATATCAAATGTCTATGATGGGAGAGTTGAAATTCTTCTTAGGTCTTCAAATTCGTCAACAGCGCAATAGCATATTCATATCTCAGGAGAAATACCTCAAGGATGTACTAAGGAAATTCGGCATGCAAGATTGCAAAGGCGTCAGAATTCCGATGCCCACAAATGGCCATTTGTGCACTGATGAAAATGGTATTGACTTCGATCAAAAGGTATACCGCTTCATGATTGGTTCTTTACTGTATTTATGTGCATCTAGGCCAGATATTATGCTAGTGTTTGCATGTGTGCCCGATTTCAAGCTACACCGAAGGAATCACACCATAAGGCTGTGAAACATATTCTTCGATATCTAGCTCACACACCAACACTTGGATTATGGTACCCCAAGGGCTCGGCTTTTGATCTCATTGGATATTCTGACTCTGACTATGCTGGTGATCGTGTGGACCGCAAGTCAACATCTGGTACATGTCATTTCCTCGGACGATCTTTGGTCTGTTGGTCCTCGAAGAAACAGAACTGCGTATCACTGTCTACTGCTAAAGCTGAGTACATTGCTGCTGGCTCTTGCTGTGCTCAATTGTTGTGGATGAAGCAAACTCTCAAGGACTATGGCGTCAACGTGAAGAATGTGCCTCTCTTCTGTGATAATGTCAGTGCCATCAAGATTGCTCACAACCCAGTTCAGCACCCGAAGACAAAGCACATTCAGATTCGTCATCATTTTCTTCGCGATCATGTGTTGAAGGGCGACATTTCTATTGAGCATGTGAAGACTGAAGAACAGCTAGCCGATATCTTCACAAAGCCCTTGGATGAGAAGAGATTTAGCAAGTTGCAGTGTGAGCTAAATATCCTAGAATCTTCGAATGTTCTTTGAAAAGGACGCTCATCCTAACACTTATGCAAAATTGATGACTTAGATGTGCAACACATGAAGAAAAAATTTCTTCAATCAATGGAGAATAACACTCTAAGTGTGAAGAAATTAACGAAGAATTTGATTCTCAGAACCCTACAACAATTGTACGCGGTGTCATCTTATACGGTGGGTCACGCCACCACCAAAAGTTGAAAATCTTCTATTTGAGTTTTTCCTTAGTTTTTGAAATTCCTCAGTTGTTCAAAATCTTCAACTTTGCAAAATCTTCACTGTTTCCGTCGTTTTTCTTCATTGGCTATATATATATATATATATATATATATATATATATATATATATATATATATATATATATATATATATATATATATATATATGAGTTTATGTCCTCTACATCATTCACTTATTGTTATTTCTTCAAGTTGCTATTTCTGCTAAGTGAATGTGATCGGACCCTTCCCCCTCTATGCTATACTCAACCCAATCTATTCACAAATTCTTCATGTGCGTTCTATTTGAAACTCGTTCAAAATCTTCACTGTGTCCTTGTCAGCTGAAGAATTTGCGAACGGAACTTTTAACTTATCTTATCCAAATTTTCGGCTTTGCCGCTCAAACCGTTCCGCATCCCACGAAATACTTATCTATTCACCCACGATCTAACACGATCTCCACTTCTCAGTACATGGGTGACACATGTCAAGCGAATGAGAAGGGTCGGGGGCACGTTCGTCCAATTTCTTTGGGCGAACCGTTTTTCACCGTGGCTATAAATACCCCCTCTCCCCTTCCTCACTTCCTTTACTTCGCTCGACCTCTCTCCAGCTCAAGCTTCTCAAACCCTAGCGCCGCCGCTACTTCATCGTCGCCGGTGAGGAAGAGCTTCACTGCCTCGACCTCGTCGCCGTCGTACTCGCGCCGGCCGCGGAAATCTTCACTCCGCCGCCGCCGTAGCCGTCTTCCTCCGCCGAGTTAGGGCGTGGAAGATCTGCACAGACGAACTTCACTTCTCCACCTCACAGTTCGTCGTGTTCTTCGTTCAGGGTAATTAAAAGTTGCTTTTACTGCCCTCTTTGATTCAAATGATTTCTGCAAAAATCTTCAAAAGGTGTTTATTCTTCAAATTCTTCACACACTAAACACCTCACATGTCATCTGTTCTTGATTCGTTTCTCTAAGCAATAATTTTTCTTCAAGATTCCTCAATTGTGCGGATTTCTGATCTGTACAACTCTGGAACCTAAGACTAAGAACGCTTAGTGAAATTCTTCAAGACTCATCTGGTCAAATTCCTCAAACTTGTTCTTTTTGAAAAACCTTCTGAGAACGCATATGACCTCTCTAAATTCCTCGCAACTATACTCTGTTCACAGGTACTCATGTCCACTGCTGAATCACTAGGTTCTCATCAACTTAACTCATTTGCAGCATTCCTCGAAGAAAAGTTGCATACTTCTTCAGAGAATTCCATTGTTCAAATTCCTCATCTGAAGAAAATGGCTGACGGTAAGAAGCCATAGAAAGGAGGAAAGAGGCATGAGGTCAACACTGCTTTTGAAATCCCTGAGGACATCTATGCTGGGTACTGCACACCCCCTGAGGAGGATAAAAATCAGCGCAAAGTGCGCATTCAAAAGATTGAGAGGAGATGGGCAAGAGAGTGGAGGGAGTACAGATATGTGACTCCAAAGTACATGAAGAAATTCGCTATTACTCCTCCATGCTCAAGACCACCATTGGCACCTGGCCGAGAAGCAGATCCCACTAGCATCAAACGCGGTGAAGAGTTTCCTGAAGAATGGGCCAAGCGCCAGGCCAAGCTGGCCAAACAGGCAAAAGAAGCAGTGAACAAATTCAATGAAGATTCTGCTGCTGCTACCGCTGAGGCCTCTGTAAGGCCGAAGAAATCCATGGCAAAGAAGCCTGCACACAAGCCAAGTGCCTCTTCTTCAATGCCCTCACGGCTAATTTCCTCAGCTAAGCCCTCACGGCTAATTCCTCACGCTGCTCCTGCTCCTCCAAAGTCCTCAGCTGCTCCGACAAAATCCTCAGCACCTGTGCATCTTGCCACGTGCTAAAGGACTACACGCATCTCTATTGCCTCAGGAGCTTCAGCTAGTTCCTTAGCCGCACCAAATTCTTCAACATGACCCTCTCTGCTGAAGACTAAGACCACTGCTGGACGAGGCTCTCGCCCAAGTCCTCACAAGAAGCAGGTCGCCTTCCAAGTGCCGTTTGAAGAAGACGAAGCTGATGATGAAGAACTTGCTGAAATCATCAGAGACAGGCAAGTCAGGGCCGCTAGAGCCAAGGGCATAAATGTGCCACTGCTTTTGGATCCAAAGTTGATCCTCGACTATATTGATCTCTGGCACAAGGACCCAAACACTCCTATGCCTGACTTCAAGCTGACTCCTGGTCAAAGTCATATGCTGACTGCCTTCATCCAAGAAGAAAAATGGAAATTTGAGAAGGCCAGGCAGCTCAAGAAAGCACAGTACAGAAAGGAGAAATTCCTGAAGAACAACGTTGTCTCTATGACAACTGATGAACTTGTGAAGATCCAGTCTGAAATCAAAGTCATCAACGATGATTTCAATGCTTACTATGCTGATTGGAAAGGAGCCAAGGTCAGGTTTGTCAAACTGACTAAGATGTTCACCTCAAATGTTGCAGCCCCATTGCAACAAGAAATTCCTTAGGCTGAAGCATCTGCTCAGCCAACTGAAGAACATGCCAGCACCGCTGATGACAATCAGGCTGCTGAAGAAAATGTGAGTTCCAGGGCTGATGACTGCATTCCAGCCACTGATGAAACTGCCAGGGAACCCACTAGTGGTGCGCCTAAAGAAAATAAAGAGGTCAGGGCAACTGCATCAGTTGTGCCTGAAGAAAATCAACCACATTCCTCTGCTCCTCCTGGGCCTACACCAACTCCAATCCTTCCATCTGCATCAGATGTGAAGAAGACCAAGGCTACAGAGCGTGCAGCAGTAAAGAAAAGGAAAGCATCAGCTCCTTCAGATTCTTCAGCACCGAAGAAGATGAAGAAATTGACAAGCTCATTTGCTAATCCAATTGATGTTGTTCCAGTTTCCTCCATGCCATCAAAGGAAATCATCCCTTTTGATGAAGAATATGTGATCCCTAGCGGATCTGATGAAGAAAATCCTTCTGCTACTTCATCAGAGCAGATGGATGAAGAAATTGAAGTGGATAAAATCCCTTCAACCCCCACAATTTCCTCGCCTATGCCTTAGTTTACTGCTGAAGAGGCTGGCGTTGAAGAAATTGAAGAAGAAGATGTGGACATTGGCTGTACCACACCAGTGATGAATGATGACTTTTGGGAAAGTCAGCACCCCAATTCTCCACTCTTCACTCCACTGCAGCAAATTCCTCAGTCCCCAGCCACTACAGTTTAAATGGGATCTGATGAAGCTCATGAAGACATTCCAGCCGCTAGTGCTGAAGAAAATGAAAATGAAGATTTGAAGAACCAGGCTGCCACTGAAGAGGAACCAGAAATTCCTCAGCCTGAAGAACCTGAGATTGCGATTCCTGAGGTCATCATGCAACTGACTGACACTCCTCTGCCCAAGCCAAAGGATCCATTCTCAAGGAAGCAAAAATTCAAGGCTGATGATTTCTTCAGTGAGCACATATTCTTCACTGATTACAACCCTTATGACTCTGCTCGCATAAGGAAGAGGCGTTTCTGGACTGCCAGCCAGGCAAATTTCTATTCCTCGGTGCTGTTCAACAAAGACAAAGTCTTTGATCATGAGCACATTCCTCACGTGGATATGGAATCTCTGCCATGCTTCGGGCCAGTCCTCAGTGTTCTCTATGACGCTAGACTGTTAAATTTCTGCACTGACATATGTGATTGGAATGAAGAGCTAATTCTTCAATTTTATGCAACTCTGCACATCACCGGCAACTCTGAAGACGTGAATTCATGGGTGCTGGACTGGATGTCTGAAAACACTCACTACAAAGCACCAGCTACTGAATTGCTTCGTGCTTTGCCTCTCAGTCCGCCCCTTGAAGGTGCTTGTTGCGTCTACAATGAACCTGAGCTTACCGATCACTATATGCAAGTGCTGATGAAGCCTTTGAAGCCAGGTCAGGCCCCAAGAACAAAATTCCTTGTGAAGGAATTGTTGTATGTGCCTCGGACTGTCTATCGCATTCTGACGAAGACATTGAGTCCTATCAAGGGCCACGACTCGAATGAAGAAGAAGTCCTTGGCATCATGAAGAATCTGCTTTTCAATATCATTCATGGCGTTCCCGTCAACTTCCATGATTTCTTCATGAGGACTCTGGCCAATGTCGCAATGTCCCCATTTGAGTTGAAGCCTTATGCACCGTGGATTATGAGATTCATCAGAACAAGGTCTTCACTCAACTACGAAGCTGATACACTGAACCATTGCAGCTACTTGCCCCCGATTGAAGTCCTCAAACGGACATTTTCCTTAGCTGATGAAAAGGGCAAGGCTACGGCTGTAATTGATGAAGGCATTCGTCCATTGGATGGTCAATTTCGCAAGGCTGCATCCTACTCCACCAATGATGACTCTACCACCCATGACTCTGCTGCCAACGCACCCAAGCAAAATCCTCAAGGCACAGCACCCAGGGTGATGACTGTCCGTGAGCTTCTCCTCAGTCTTCACCAGAAGGTTGATCGCAATCATAAATGGGTCAAACGTCAGTTTGGTTCAATTATTCACAACATGACTGCTACCCACAATGCAGTGAAGAAAAACCACTACTACCTTCATGAAACCCTCAACCGGACCTGGGCTGTTCTGTCGCACATATATGGTGAAGAAGATCTGAAGAAAATGGGTCTCAAGGAAGATCTTGACTGGGTTGCACCTCCTCCGAAGAAGTACAAGAAGGTCAAGGTTCCTTCCTTGGTGGCCAGCTCCTATTCTTCGTCAGGTGACACTGATGAACATGAAGACTTGGACGACACTGCGGCAGGCCCTACTACAACAAACGACCCCGACAACGCTGACGCTCCTTCATCAACTTGATATTCTTCAGGGGCGTTAGTCCTCATTTTCGAACCTTTTGGTCATTCGATGACAAAGGGGGAGAAATTTGAGTTAGTCTTCAAGCAGGTCTATATTATATGGGCGTTTTTTCCTAAGTTACAACTCTCGTTCTTCTGATGACTTTGTTGGATCGAGTTGTAAACTTAAACTCTATGGTGGCCTGATACTTTTGTTGTTTCTTCTGCATGCTTATTCCTCGTTAATATCATTGCACGCATGCTGAATTACATCAGTCACCATATTTCATCATGCATTTCAAATTCTTCATATATTATGTCAAATGCGTGTATGAATTACAAGATATAGGGGGAGATCTCCATGATTCAACTCTTCAAGTGTGCATTGCTTCAAAAGCAAATTCCTCACTATGCACATCTTTAGGGGGAGTTCTTCTATATCTTGCAATCAAATTCCTCAATATCAGTATTTACACTTCATATGTTTATCCCCGTTGAAAACTTAACCTATATTGTCATCAATCACCAAAAAGGGGGAGATTGTAAGTGCATCTAGTGCCCCTTAGTGATTTTGGTGTATTGAAGACTTATAGGTTAAGGGACTAATATGTTTATGAGTGTACACAGGTCTATAAGTCTATGAGGAGTTTGATATTTACAGTGAAAGTTGACCCCTAAAAATAAAGTTCTTCGACTGAAGACTTTGGATTTCTGAAGATTTTCTGAAAACTTTGAAAGTTAAGAAATTGGTGTGACCTTGAAGACTTGGTATTCATTTGAGGAACATGAAGCGTGAAGACTCTTGTTTTCGTAGTTTCATTTTCTCTTTCTTGAGTCATAGGAAACACCGTACTGTTAAAGGGGGTCGAGGAAATACTAAGGAAAAATTTCCATGTGATGCTCAACTCAAAATCCTACACCTACCAATCCCTTCGAGTGAAGCCATTGGAAATCTCATACAGTTCAGTCATATTCTTCAGTGACAGAGACAAAGTTCTTCTGGTCTCTGAGGAATTTGTTCTGACTGAGGAGTTAGGAATTCACCAGTGCGGATTGCCTACACAGTGAGGAACATGATAGCCCTGAGGAATTTGATACTCAAATTTCCGACCGTTGCTGTGCAATGCGCCAGCTGTCCCAAAATATCTACCCACCTAACGGTCATATCATTTAAGGGCATTTATGTCTTATCATGCCGGGCTGCTCCCTAGACTATAAATAGCCGCCCCCTACAACCACTAGCTAGTTGGCTGCTCCGAGAGAAACTGACACTTGTCATTTGAGAGCATCCCATCCTCCGAGGACTTTGAGCGAAAATCATCAAGTGAGGAAAACCCAAACCCAAACACCCACAAACCTAAAGTGATTGAGCATCACTGAAGAGATTGATCCTGCGTGGATCCGACGCTTGTTACCTTTGAAGACTGTGCTTCTTCCAGACGGTTAGGCGTCATGGTCTAGAGCATCCAAGAGGAAATTGTGGATCGCCGAGTGACCGAGTCTGTGAAGGTTAGGAAGTCACCTGAAGACTTACCACGAGTGATTGGGCGAGGTCTGTGTGACCTTAGCTCAAGGAGAATACGGTGAGGACTAGGTGTCCTGGACTGTGTGTTCAGGACTGGGTGTCCCTGTGTGTCCTCAGGTTTAAATACCTAGCCGCTGCAACCAGATGTACAACTGAGACAACAGTTGGAACTGGTCTACCAAATCATTGTCTTCACCAAGCTTACTGGTTCTATTTCCTCAACTCTTTCATTTCCTCATAACTGTGTTGTGCACTTGTTCATATCTGTGTTTGAAGACTTTGACTGAAGACTTTCTCAATTTCCTCAGTTCAATTTCTTCAGTCTGTTTGTCTTCATCCTGTGCTATCATGTGTTTACGCTTCTGTACTCTGTGCTTGTCTTCATTACATCATGGTGACCATGCTTGTGTTCTGCTATGCACACTTTTGAGTACTTATTCCGCTGCAAGTAGTTCTTCGCTAAGGAATTTCCTCACTTGCAAATTCCTCGGTGAAGAATTCATAAAATTCGCCTATTCACCCCCCTCTAGTCGATATAACGCACTTTCACTTGAAGATTAGAAAGATTATAAAATATGCCATTCATACCGAGGCTTGGTATCATTATGCCGTTGGATCAATTGTTACCTTGGTTGTGATTATGATCGCATTTGTCGTTGCATTGAAATGTTTTACATAGTTTAAATGTGTGGTTTAATTAGATGCTCTGGAGAGCTATATGTTGTTCAATGAGAACTATATATGTATGTACTTTGGTTTTAATGTGATGATGAACTTCTATTAATTTGGTCACTTATCTATTCATGATGTTTTGTAATGGTTTTTGACACACTTAATTATATATAATGCACGCAGACGAACAGGTGTTGGGGGACATAATCCTCGTCGGAGGTGATGTCATGTTGTATCTCAACGACACCGATGGTCTGGAAGGAGAGGGTGAAGCGGGCTACGGTGATCGAACAATGGAGGAGGAAGGACATGATTATGATGGCTCCGGTGACCGAATGCCGGTGGAAGAAGGAGACCGTCATGACGGCTCCGGTGACCGAACGGAGTCCGACCAGGTATATATATTAATTAAGCCTGTGCTGACTAGCTAATTGATGCATTAATTGTTTTGGTATGTACACATATTAACTCTCTTCTTTCTTCTTTTCTAGCCCTCCGGATCGAGCAAAACTTCGGTAACGAGACGAGGCCCGAAGAAAAAGTTGCGCCAGGATGAAAGGTTCACGATCACAGCAATTGCGCGCGATGGCCAACCGATTGAACCCATCCGGACCAAGGAAGCATTTTCTGCTCAGTGCGGGGTTCTTGTTAGGGACATGATCCCGATCAGCATCCACCAATGGTATAAGCCTAAGAACGAAGACCCTCAGGTGTCTTATGTCAACGATAGGCAGAAAGATGATCTTTGGACCACGCTGAAGGCAAATTTCACCCTACCGCCAGAGGAGGATCCGGAGAAGCCAGCTATAGAGCCATTGGTCAAGGCTCATGCTCTTAAGAAGATGGCAGATCTATTCAGGAGGTGGAAGAATGAGTTGAAAACAACGTTTGTTGACAAAGACAAGACTCCAGAATTCACCGGCCGATTTGAGAAGATAAGAGATCACTGGGACGCATTTGTGGCCCACAAGACATCGGAGAAGAGTAAGAAGATGTCAGCGACAAACAAGAAAAAATGCTGCAAAGAAGGAGCTTCACCATCGCACGGGGTCAGGTGGCTACCTCAAAGCCCGGCTGGGACAAGGCTGAGAATGACCTGCTTGATAAAGGGGTCGAACCAGAGACATTGCATTGGCCAGACCATTCAAGGACTTGGTTCTTCGGGGTTGGGGGAACGTTGGACCCTGAAACAGGGAAGTGCATTTGGACGAACAAGCAACTGCAAATACCCATCACGAAGCTTCAGGAGTACATCGCCGCAGCGCAGCAAGGGACGTTCGTTCCCGACAGAGAGAACGACGAGCTCACACAGGCCCTCGGGAACCCCGAGCACCCTGGACGGACATGAGGCACGACATGCTCCGTTTCGTGGAAGGCTAGGTTTCCCGACGCAGGCGGGTACAAAACCCGGGAGAGGAGGAGGAAAGTGGAGCAGACCCAACTGCAGAAGCTGCACGCAAGGGTACAAGCGCTAGAGGAACAACAAGCAGTTCACAGCAAGCGACCTGCCGAAGCTACCCCAGAAGCTACCTCGCCATCTCAGCGGAGAAGCAGCGTGGCTTCCACCGAGCTGCTTCAGGAGCCTGTCTTCACGGCTCCTGCTAGCTACCCCGTGGATGCTATCACGGAGGATCAGGATTGCCACCTTATGACGCAATGGCAGAACTTCAAAGTCAAGGCGGCTGTCGGCTCTGTTCCACCTCCTGAACCCGGCGCAACTTTTCACTGCCGTCCGATTCCAGAAGGATATGCTGTTGTGATGGTGGATGAAATAACGGAGGGATTTGAGGAGCTCGAGCTTGACCACCCTACCGGTGAAGGGGAGACTCCACTGGGTCTTGCTCTGAAGACTCCATGTCTATGGCGGAAGGAGCTCATCAACCTTCCGAACTGGACGCCTCCGCCTCCTCCTCCTCCTCCGGCGAGTCAGGGCACTCCGCCTCCTCCTCCGGCGAGTAATCAGGGCACTCCGCCTCCTTCTCCGGCGCGTGGCGACACTCCGCCTCCTTCTCCGCCCGCGCCGGCATGTCCGAGCAGCCCACCTCCTCCTCCGCCTCGTCAGCAAGGGCGGAAGAGAGCCGACGCCGCTTCGGCTGCTCCGGCGTGTCGTAGCACTCCACCTCGTAAGCAACAAAGGAAGACAGCCGCCGCCGCTCCGGCCGCTCCAGTGTCTAGCAGTACAGCCAGAGGCGGGAGGCAATACAGATTCGGTCCATCTCTCAAGCCTCTAGAGAAGTTACCATACGAGAGGACCGTGGAGGAAAATGCGGAGATCTGTCAAGCCTATGTGAAGGACTTCTTTGAAACGCAAAGAGCTAAGAAACATCCACCTCCGGAGGAGAAGATAGATCCGGTGAAATTGAAGCGCACTTTGGATGCCGTGAAGCGACCAGCACCGCCTCCGCCGGATGACAACCATGTTCGGGCTCTTAAAAGGTGTCTAGCGATATCATCGCAAATCTGCCAGGGATGCTGCCCGGTACCAATCCTGGTGATTACCTGCCCGACTCTGCACATTTTGATACAATGGAGGTGGACGAACACAAATACCGGTACGGGAGGCCTCTCGTCAAACCTAGTCATCCTCCTCTAACAACGATGATGCAAAGATTCCATAAGTGGTACATGGACACCTGCAAGTCTGGGAAGGATATTTTGACGCTGAGAGTTAAAGAGGAGCACGACCTCGTTGGAATTGATCTGTTGTCTGTTCCATTTGAGGAGTTCTTCCAGTTTTTCAATCAAAAGGCCCTCGATAAAATAATCATCACTTGCTACTGTCTGTAAGTACTACTTATGTAATTAAGTCTCTATATATAGCTCAGCTCTTTCATTGCATGTATATATAATTATCCTCACTATATTATGCAGATTGAAGATCGTTGAATGCAAGAAAAGACAGATATATGATATTGGGTTCATTAACACAAATCTCATAGATGAATGGACAGTTAAACATGATGCCAAAGAAGCCGAGGCCAACTTGATAAAATCGTTGCTTCAAAATCAAAGCAAATATAAAATACTCTTTCCTTACAACTTCAAGTGAATGTTACTGTCTTGTGCATATTCGGTTTCCCTTATTACTCGAGGTTAATGTAATTGATGAGTTATGCATGCGTGCGCAGCTTCCATTTTATTCTCCTAGAGATTGAGCTTGAGCAATGACTAGTAACCGTCTTAGACTCAAGACGAAAAGATCCCAAGGAGTATGCGGCCATGACTGAAATGCTCGAGAAGTAAGTTCAGTCGATCATTATCGCACCATATCGGCAACTTTGTTCATTTCCTCATATCAAGTAATAATTATTTTCTTTGTCTCGCAGGGTTTGGAAAGTGTTCACCGCAGAAGCTCCGGGACTGCTGAGGAAGTTGCGATTTACACACCCAAAAGTAAGTACTACTAGCTAGTTCCGCGCATCTCCCATTGATTCTAGCTAGTTTCATCAATACCATTTATAATGCTTAATTATCAGTTTGATTGACCTCTATTTCTCGTAAAGTGGTTGTGGCAGGAAGGCGGGAATAATTTTTGTGGATACTACGTTTGCGAGTACATCTACAACGCGACGACCTCTAAGCGGGGCTACTCTAAAGAAGATTTTGAAGTGTGTAAGCAATAATATTCACAATTTTATTTTATTACCATCATTTGTGTTGAGTTTTATTCATATATATGTATTGGGACCCCCTTCTTCAAATTAGCTTTGGGAGCTGCGGGAGGAACTCCTACCACAAGATCGCATAAAAGCAATTCAAGAGCAATTGGCGGATTCTTTCTTGACCACGTCATAGATAAAGACGGAGAATACCATGTGGAAGTTGACATCATATGCTAGGGATTGTAAGAGATCTTATATTGTATATATGTAGCTAGTAGCGTCGGATAGATGTACGAAAACTTGTTGTTCGACCAATCTCTCGGAGAAAGAGAGGTCAATCACTTCTCTTTGTATATGTTCATGACGATCTTGTGTACTTAAGGGTTTCCTTCATTTGCTTACAAGCTAGCGTGTCGAGTCCTCTCTATACGTATAGTACATAGCATCGACCAAGCACAGAGATAAGAGAGGACACTTCTCTCTATTCGCTAGCTAACACAATATTTGAAACCCCTAAATTAACCCTACAAAACCCCCAACCCCCCCTCCTTTCAAAAAAAACAAAAACCCCAGCCCCTGAACTGCTGACGCGTGGACGATTATTGGTCCCGGTTGGTGCTACCAACCGGGACAAAAGGCCCCACTGCCTGGGCAAGCCACAGCAGCCACGTGGAGCCCCATCTGTCCCGGTTCGTATAAGAACCGGGACTAAAGGTATTGGGATTTAGTACCGACCCTTTAGTCCCGGTTCCCGAACCGGGACAAATGGGCCTTTTTCTAGCAGTGCATGTCTATGGTTAGGAAACTTAACCATCTTTGATTAACGAGCTAGTCAAGTAGAGGCATGCTAGGGACACTCTGTTTGTCTATGTATTCACACATGTACTAAGTTTCCGGTTAATACAATTCTAGCATGAATAATAAACATTTATCATGATATAAGGAAATATAAATAACAACTTTATTATTGCCTCTAGGGCATATTTCCTTCACCTCTAGCTCCCCTTTTGTGTACAAGTGATGTGTGTGTGATTGTTGATGGTCAGCAACTAGCAAAGTTTGTTGTTTTGCTACTAAATGAATGAATGATATTTCAGTTTGTACCTCACCTAGCCATTCTGTGTTATTATTACCTAAGAGAAAATAATCCCTGAAAACGTGTAAGCTTTATATTGCAAAAGGTTGTGCATTTACTGATGAATCATTTCGTGCACATGGACGATTTTATTGTCCATGATTATTGATGAACGTCATATGTCCTCTCCAATTAATTATTGAACATGTTGTAATCAAGTGCAATGAATTTTCTGGTTTGCCAAGTTGTTGAGGAATCTGTAATTTCGACGGGTCTGAGATTTATTTTGGTCAAACTGTAATGATATAGTGCCTAATTCTGAGAATGTTCCACCTAGTGCATCAGACTATTTTATGCGTGCTGCTACAAGGCCCATCTTCATCTTTGTGTGGGACCAGACTAATATTTGACCTTTTGTGCGGTAGGACGACCAGGAGGACACTGTCGTCCACCTCGACCACCACACAAGGTCAACGTCGATGCTGCCAACAGGAGTGGCATCACTATCGGCAACACACATGGTATGATGAATGTTTCAATCGAGTCCAAGTCTCTTAATCCCCATGAATGATGCATACACAGCTGATGTAGGATACATTGCTCTTCTCCTACACTAGGGTGGCCTGATGAGGTCTTGGTCTTGTATGATGCGCGTGTGGCTGATGGTCATGTACTAGCTTAGGTGGTTGTTTTGCTACTGAATGAGTGTTATTTCAGGTTGTACGTCATCTAGGAACTCACTGCGTTTGTTACCTAAAATTGCTACTGGATGCGTAAAATGTGTAAATGTGTATAAACTTTTATATAGCAAAATAGGGTTGTGCATTTACTGATGAACCATTTCTTGACCTTGCCGCGCGCTATGGTTTACAACTTTAGGTATGTAAAGTACAATCTTTGGAGTGTGATTTTTCTGATTATGTACAAGATAATTGTTCATTCTTTGGGATAATACCTTGCATCACCATTTTTTGCATTTAAAAGTAATGTATAAAGTCTAATTTGTAATGTTTGAAGTGCGTCTCTTATTGACTATCGATTTGTAACCCCGAATATGAATCATGAGTCTCTTAATTGCTAGAAATACTGGTCATGTCTATTTTAAGAAAGTTTGTGCGCCCAACATTTATAGGTCCCATTCTGTGCAATCAACCCAATATGCTTCTTGTTCCTTTACATAAATTAACGATTGGTCTACAGTGTTAAAGGGTCGAACTGAGCCTATATGCTTCTGCCTGTTATTACATCATTTATATACGCTTCTGCCTGTTATTATAACATATTTTAGATATGACAATGTGAAAGACCATAGAGAAAGAGATAACCTTGAAATTTTAATTCCACATTGGTTGTTTGGATCATCAATTCAGTACCCTTAGTAATAAACGGAAACCATATACTCAATAAACTGATATTTATTGTAGAACACGCCTTTTGCTTTTGAAATGATAATTATTACTTAGCATGTGATGTTGCTTAGTAATAAACTGAACTATATTTAGTGTTCTCATTTTCCTCAATTACCAAGTTTAGCATCTACCTTTTTATCTAATTAGATGATGCCCCGCACGTTGCTGCAGATGCTATGATGCTTTCAGTTGATTGGATGTGTGCATTATGGTCCACGTGTTGAGCCATGTAGATGGCCACATGAAGAAGGATCTTGCACAAAGAAACATTTATTTGCTCCAATGTAACATCGTCAAACAAACCCGACGAACTCAATCCGGCTATTTAGTCATTAGTACATTTCAACACGAAAAAAGTACGATAATACAAATGGCACAAAAATGTTCAATGTAAAATGCAGTAGAGGGTAAAGTAAGAGCAAGTAGTGAGCAACCGCCTGACACCTTGAAATGTATAGTCGAGATTCGATTATTATATGTAGATAGCTTGAAGGAAAAATCCAAAGTGTTACTTATCCAACTTTCTTGTATTAATACAATTAATGTATTACAAAGGAAGCATGGAAGCAAAGTAAAACATCTTTGTTTTATAACATTTACCTTCAATTGTGTAAATGAGATTATTCTACTTTGAAGGTACGCCAACTCTGGACGGTAAGACATAATAAAGAGAAGCTCAAAATTACTTAACAAATGCACAAACATAAATGATCGATGCATGAGCACAATCGTTACTACAGAAAAAACGATGGAAAACAGAACATGAGATTAATGCTATATGTGAAATATATTAACCAAGCATGAAGGATAATGACGAATTCGTTCCAAAGTAATCCTTCAAACATGTACAGTAGTGTTTATTTGAAGTGTAAGAGACAACAGAATGTATTTTTTTCCGTCAAAAAAGACAATATAATGCATTTTTTCCGAAGGATAATATAATGTAGATGCAGATGAGGGCCCCAAATTTATGTTGGGCATTTACATCGCTCTGCATAAACTGGATTTCTCTTTATTCAGAGCATTGCATATACCCTAGCTAAGAAAGAATGAACATAATCTGCAAGATGTGAAACACAGGCAACAAATTGCGCGTGTAGTTTTTGTATAATATAATGAATATAAGATCTGAAGCGCAGGTGATGCTACTTTAACTCTTAACAACATAATATAATCCCTCGCAAAAAAATAGCATAATATAATCGATGAGTGAATAGCATAAAACTACCACTTTTCGCGTTAGGGTTTCAAAAAACTACCAGATTTTTGTTTGTCGCTGATAACTACCAGAATCGACGTCAGTTGTTTCAAAAAACCCAAATGACCGTGTGTTTTACAATTGATTACGATTATGACATGTCGGGCCCACAGCTAAACAAACAGTCCCTTTGACCGTTTGTTTGACCGTTAACTGTCATGTAGGGCCCACACGTCAGTGTCTCCTCATTTTCTCCCCCTCCTCTCTGCCTCCCTTCTCCTTCTTCTTCTCCTCTCTCTGGAACTCCGTCACAGCCATGGCCGTCGGCCACACAGTTGGCGCCTGTGGAGCCCCGCCTCCGTTGTTGTTGCTGCCCTCTGCGCAGCCGGCGAGGAGATTGCCGGCGTTGGCCATGGGAACCGAGCCCGTCGAGCTGCTCCGCGGCGGCTACGGGCGTTGCAAGGTTGCTCGGAGGACCAAGCCGCCTTGAGGAACACGGCGGCTGAAGCTCCTGGGCGCGGCAGCCTGAGTTCCTGGCCATGGCGGCCCGAACGCAAAGAGAGGCTGCGGCTGCTCCAGCGGCTCGCGGCTGCGGCTGTGGTCGCGGCTCGCCTGGAGCACGGCCGGGCACAGGGAGCTGCTGGAGGGAGCGCTCGCCGGGCACGGAGAGCGGTCCGAGGGCGAGCGTCGTCGGGCCCTGGAGCGGCCGGAGGGCGAGCGTCGCCGGGCTTGGGGGCGGCCGGAGGGAGTCCGACAAGGTCACTACGCGGGTGCGTGAGCTGCAGGACGACCTCCATAGGGACCCGATTGCTTTCTTTGATTAAGTACAAGGACCCGATTGCTTTTTTATTTTTTGGTAGGGACCTGATTGCTTTTATGCCACATAACGGTCAACAAACGGTCAAACGATCAGAGCTCTTACGTGCGGGCCCGACATGTCAGAATCGCAATCAATTGTAAAACATACGGTCATTTGGGTTTTTTGAAACGACCGACTCCAATTCTGGTAGTTATCAGTGACAAATAAAAATCTGGTAGGTTTTTGGAACCATAGCGCGAAAAGTGGTAGTTTTATGCTATTTACTCTATAATCGATTAATTTGGGGGGCATTCAAAGTCATATTTGTACAGTTAACAAAGGGAAAGATAGTCTCTGGAGTAACTTAAGAAAATGCAAAGGTTGACAATCAATGAATTAGTCTTGAACTAACCTTTTGAACTACCTGGCCTCCATAACAACCGTTGAGATTAGGGAGTTGTGTCGTTGGTGGGGATTGCAGTAGTAGCGGGTTAGCAAGAGTATTCCCGTGAGTAGTGTTGACTGGTGTTACTGCAGTTATGGCTGCACTTGTTAACTCTCATGTAACACTATTTTCTCCCTACCTTTAATATAACAAATTATCGCTGCGAGGAGCTCCTATGGATACTTCAGAATTTCTGCAAACAAAACCAAGAAATGACTTGGTACAGCGTACTACAGATATAACTAAGCATTGTAATAGATAAAATGAATGCAAACAAAACCAAGAAATGACTCGGTACAACATACTATAGATATAATTAAGCACCGTGATAGATAAAATGATTGCATGCTGGCAGATATGAAAAGATAAGTATTATAGCACACAATCTTATCTTGATAGAGAAACAGAGAAAACACAATGCGAGAGCAGATGCTTTCAGGGTGGAAAAAACCTGGACAGACGCACAAATCCAATGGTTTGACAAATACAACATCCAACATTAGCTCCTGAATCATCAGTTCTGCATTGCCAAACAATAGAGGTGGTACTAAATCCCATATAGAACTAAATTAATACAGATTATTGGACCAACGGTGAGCAACCTTTACCTGTTGAATTTACTAATTCGGATCAAGGATGTAATATGAGCAGAGTCCTTGGCCAACTCCAGATCGATGAGAACGTGCGGATTTACAACACTAGTAGCAACATGATCATAATGATATGATGCATGCACAGATCAATTTATCATAATTGTGACACTACAGATGTGAACCTGGGGTGAGCAATGCATCACAGAAAAGATGGGCCCCTTACGTACTTGTATTGAGAATATGTAGAACGAAGCATAGCGGACTGTCGGACTGATGGACATTGACGTGGACCTTTTCCTCATATCGCTCCCGCTGCAACGTTTGGCGGATGTGCATATCTAAGGAGATAAAAGGAAGGAGAGCCCCCCTTAACTTTCACGTGAGATCTTATAGGAGGATGTCGACGATGGCGCGCAGGGTTCGTCCAGATGTCAGATCAACATCGGGGCGCATGGCTTGGACCAATAAAGCCCTCGCTGACAGTGATCACAGGGATCCCGCCTGTGTTAGCACGCTTGTCGCTGGCAGCAACAGCCTACGAAGGCTTGGCAAGCGGCGGCGTAATATGGAGAGTGGCCAAGATATATAAAGAGGGGAGGAGAAGAATCAGGAAGATAACGGATCGCGAAGGAGATTTATTGACCACGGTTGAGATCTATTATGAATGGAGAGGAGAACGAAGGAACCATCCAACGAAGATGAAATAAGACAAAGGGGCAGACGGTACGTACGATGTTTGTGTAACGTGGGTAACCTGTGGTGGGTCTTTTTTTTGCATGGTGTGGTGGGTCTCGTGTAAGCTAGTAACTGAAGGGTGATGTGGCTGTTTTGTATGCTAGTCAACCTGTGGTGGGTCCTTCATGTAAGTCGGTAATGTAACACTGATGTGGCTGGGTTGCTGAGGTGGATAGCTTGCATGTCAAGAGAAATAGGTTAGCGGGGATGAACTATTTAGGTATTATAGATACACTCCATTATACTCAAATATGTTCTTCACACCCCAACATGTGTTGCATGTTCTCTGCCAACAGGAGAGTACCATATTTGTGAAGACTTTCATTTCTTACATTCGTTACTTTCAGCCACTAAACAAAACCAAGGTAAAGAAAGACAAACAAGGGAAAAGGATACCTGCTGGGTTTGGGTGCTGAGCTGACGGACATTGTGGAAGAAGGTGTGATATTGGCAGTGGCCCATGATGGATTTTTTCTTTGCATGTTGATCCAAGTCAGAAGAGTGTCGGCCACAGAGATGGAAGGGGAGGACCAGCCATCCACGGTGTTGCCATGGCCGTCCAGGATGAGACGCTCATCCTGCTGCTCCACAATATGGCATCCTGCAGCTTACAGAGGAAGACTTTAGGGTGGCGTGCTCGTGCTGCCTCCTCCTAGCTTTTCCGGTTCAGGTAACCCACATCTTGGTGCCCTACTCCAATTTGCTTCAGTGATTATAGTTATGTCATAGCCTGCAGTTGTGGCATAGATTGGAGTGACTGGATGGTTGTGCAGACTAGAATGTGAAAGTTGGTTGTTTGCAGTGGGTTTGGATCCAGATTTGGTTCTTATAGAGAGAGGAGAGGGAGGGGGGGTCAGGTTTTTGCTCAGGTCCAGTACTCGAGTTGGTAGTTGATACGTCTCCAACGTATCTATTTATTTATTATTCCATGCTATTAAAGCATCAATCTTGGATGTTTTATATACATTTACTAGCAACTTTATATCATTTTTTGGGGCTAGCCTATTGACATCATGCCCAGTGCCAGTTGCTGTTTTTTGCTTGTTTTTTTACTTTGCAGAATATCAAGACCAAACGAAGTCCAATTGCCACGAAACTTTTTGGAGATTTTTTTCTGGTGATAAGAGACCCTGGAAGCTTCTGGAGCAAACAAGAGAAGGCCCGTGGGGCCCACTAGACACCAGGGCGCGCCAGGGGCCTCTAGCACGCCTTGATGGGTAGTGGGCCCACGGGAGGCTTCTTGACCTACCTCCGCCTCTATAAATACTCTAAAATCCCAAAAACCCTAGTGAAGTCGAGGAAATACCTTTTCCACCGCCACAAGTTCCAGAACGACGAGATCCAATCTAGAGGCCTTTTCGGCACTCTGCCGGAGGGGGCAACGATCACAGAGGGGTTCTTCATCATCCTTGCTGCCCCTCCGATGATGCGTGAGTAGTTTACCACAGACCTACGGGTCCGTAGTTAGTAGCTAGACGACTTCTTCTCTCTTTTTTATCTTCAATACAATGTTCTTGGAGATCTAATTGATGTAACTCTTTTTGTGGTGTGTTTGTTGGGATCCGGTGAATTGTGATTTTATGATCAAATCTATCCATGAATATTATTTGAGTCTTCTTTGAACTCTTTTATGCATGATTGTTATAGCTTCGTATTTCTTCTCCGAATTATTGGTTTGATTTGGCCAACTAGATTGATGTTTCTTGCCATGAGAAGAGGTGCTTTGTGATGGGTTCGATCTGCGGTGCTCAATCTCAGTGATAGAAAGAGACATGACACGCACGTATCGTTGCTATTAAGGGTAACAAGATGGGGTTTATTCACGTGCTACATCATGACATCCTGCCTAATGAATTACTCCATTTTTGTAAAGACTTCTATGAGTACTTTCATATTCTGCTCCTTAGCTTTTTGTAAAATTATGTACACATTTTCTCAGAGGTTTACTTGCTACTTTAGCTTACTTACTCCTTTGCTAAGCTATCTTTATATCTATCTTGGTATTGTTGTTTAACTTAAGTCATTTTTGCCATGCATGCCTCTTACTTTGATGTTGTTTAGATTCGGTATTCTTCATAATTGTTCTGTTTTATTTCGGTTTCTCGGTTATACTTTGAAGAACATAGTGTTTTGAAAATTTTGTTTAAATCTTTCATCCACCTTCTCCCCCTCTGGTTGATACATTTGATCCTAGGATATCTAGCTTTAGGATCATCGAGGTCCTCCTTTTTTAGCACAACCAAACAGTAGGAGAGGCTCCTACCGACTTTAAATTAATAAAGAAGGGATATACAAGTGTTTACATTGTAAATTTACAGGGCTAGTATCCTCTAGCCACCTGTCACCCATCTGGGGGTTGACAGGTGTATGAGAGGTTTGAGAAGTTGTGTAGGATCTAAGTTACAAGGTTTGAGAAGTTCTGTACGAATTAAGCTAGAGAGGGTTTAAACCTATGAGCCAGCAAGGAAAAATCTCTCTTAAATCTCTCTCTCCCCACACGATCCAATGGTGTGTGTGTGTGTGTGTGTGTGTGTGTGTGGGGTCCTCCGAAATATTTTACCATTTCGTTTTTTCCAAATGCTCCAAGCCGACATACATCATAAAGACCTTCATAAACATTGGGCGCCCATGCACCTTTTGTTTTTCCTGATATCGTCCCTTTGGGTAGTTGGATATGAGCACATTTCAAATTGGAATTCTTCTGATCCCAGATCCAGTAGAAGTTTTGAGGTAAGAGGTATCGTGAGTAGATTTCTTTGGTGCCCACACTCTTTTTCCAGAGTGACCTAAGTGCAACCGAGTATCAGCATCGTCAGAGGTGGCAAACCTCATCACCATTGTATCCGAACAGGTTTTGCTGACGCACGTGTGAAAAACAAATGTTCAACGGTCCGTTCCATTCAACTGTTGCACAAAATGCAGCGATCACCAGGAGTATATTGTAGTGTGTTCGGCGGAGCATATTCTTTCCATTGACTCTATTGGCCAGCACAAGCCAAGCAAACACTTTGAGCTTCGCTGTGCATCTTAACTACCAAATGCATTTTGAGCCGGGGTCCTCCTTGTGCCCATGTTAACATTGTAGGTCAATAAATCTCCCCCATTTACCTTAAAAGAATATAAATTTCGCGGGGTGCCTTAAAAGAATTTAGCCACGTTTTCCCTCTACAACATCCGGCGCAATGTCCCACCGACGTGCTTTCGAAGCCAACAACCCCTAACAAGAACAAGAACAAGAACAAGAACAAGGTGCACCCCATCTCTCTTGCGTTGTTTACACTAACTAATACCAACATGCCCAAAGATTACAGCCACACTAAAACAAAGCAAAGAAGCGATCGAAGCAAATACGTTGACCACAAACACGGTTTGCTCTTTTGACAATTGCGGTCTCCACAGACGCGCGCTCGCGAAGCTGCGGGGCAACGGCCGTGCGCGCGCGTGCCAGCGAGGTGCGAACCGCGGCGCGATTCCGGAGACAGCGAGAATCCGAGGAGCACCACCAAGTGGCCAGCGGCCTAATTGCTTGCCTCGCGGCGCGGTCGTCGGCTCATCATGCGCCGCGGCCCGCGGTGGGCGGCTCCGCATTTCCCACCAGCTCCGACCTCCGAGTTAGGCGCCACAGCAGCATCACCTTCGAGCACTATTCAACTGCAGATATTTCCCTTCCTTCCTTCCTTCGCTTGCAAACCAAACCAAACCAAACCAAGCACCCGCTGCTGCTTCCTTTCCCGTGGCATTTAAAAGCGCGTCTCGCCCGCTCGTCCACCCCACACCGTCGACTCCGACCCCAGACCAAACGCGAGAGCTCCACCGACAGCAACCCAAGATGCACCGGCAGCTCAACCTCTCGCCGGCGCCGAAGCAGCAGCAGCACGACGACGGCGACGGCGGCGACGCGGTGGAGGCTGTCCCGCTGTGGGTGCCCGAGCAGTCCGCGGAGGCCAAGGCCGACAAGGCGCCCGGCGGCCGGCCGGAGAGGTCCATCCACCTCATCCCGCTGCTCACCTTCCTCTGCTTCCTCCTCCTCTTCCTCTGCTCCCACGCCCCTTCCTCCTCCGGTAAGCATCATCGTCCATGGCCACAGATCCAGATGCACAAGTTCATGTGAAATGAAATAGTCGTCGCGTGCCTTCCCTTCTGACGATTCGCGTTTTGACTTGGTCTTTCTTAGATATGTCGAGCTTCGGCGGTGGCGGCGGCGGCGCCGGCGGACGGAAGGCTGGCAACCGGAGGCTGATGATGCTATAAGCTTCTCGCATCAGCTAGTATACCACACCTTAAATTTTTGTGGCTCCTTCCTTTGCCAGTTTCAATCCAACAGCGCGATATAATTTGCACACTGTACTTGTGCAGCAGCAGTAATGAAATCTTGAATTGTATGCTTGCCTTGCCTCCTTGCTTCTACAGTACGATTCTTGGTCGTTTGAGTTGCTTCTCAACAAAATTGAGACGATAGTAGGAAATCTGCTTATAGAATGTCTAGATAATTTGACGTGATCCAAGGTGAAATAGATGCAATTATGCATTGACCTTAAGTCCCAACACATTGTTGGTCTGATCCACACTTCAACTAGCAGCGCAACGCATGGTGCGGATGTTGCATATTCAAATGGTTTCAGAGAAACCAGAATTTGGATGCAGAATCCCATTTGTGGCAAGGCTCGAAAAAGAACAAATGAAAATACACCGCGCAGTAGGAATCTACGAGTAGAAAATAAACAGACACCATGGCCACTTTGTACAGACAATAAAGCTTGTGGCACCACTTTCCTTCCATAATAAAACAACAACACATCGACAAAACAAACTATAGAAGACAATATAATTCAGTTGCAGCTGCACTATCAAATAAATCATCAAATGCATCCTAGGCAGGTCCGGGCTTCTTTGGGGAATTGCTAGAATTTGCATCATCAGTGGCCATGCAGACGGCGATGGTTACAGGGCTGCTTGGAATATCGCTGTTTGCAACTTCAGTGACCGGTTGCTTGTGTTCCTGCTCAGTTTGCTCAGTCATCAGAAAACTTTCAGGTGTGCTGGCCTTCGGTAACTCAGCCTCCCGATGCTTATGCTCCTCGGCTGTTATTCCAGTGTTTTCTTGAGTTTGGGCCTTTGCGATTTCGGCATCTCGATCTTTCTGTTCACCGTTACCCATTTCAGTATCTTCTGGTTTGTTGGTCTCTGGACATCCGCCCTCCTGATCAGCCATTTGGCCCGTTTCAGTATTTTCTGGAACAGGCACCTTAGCTGGATCACTTTCCTGGCACTTGCTCTCTTGTCCTGCCTCTTCAGAACTCTTCGCGAGTTCATCTTCCTGCTCAGCCATCGCCCTTTCCTTGTTGTAGGCCTCAGTCGCAGTCGTCGCAACTTTGCTGTAGGCACCAGTTACCCATGCTGCGCCGGTAAGGATATATCTGTGTCTCATGATCTTGGAACCAGCAGTAGAAACGGTCTGCTCCGCAGCTACCAATGCAGACTTGGTCTTCTCTGCAACCTGGTATTTCTCATCCATTTCCTTCATTTTCTCATTCACCACTATGGTGCCAGTGCTGATCTTCTCACTGAGGCCCAGACTCTTATCAATGGAAGATACTTTAGCACTTGCAGTCGACGTGAGCTGATGTGTTTCATCAAAAGTCTTTGCCTTTTCAACGGCGTCCTTGCCAAGAATAAATCCTTTGGCCAACATGGAACCAGCAACATCCTCTGCCTTTCGAAGGGCAGCTTCTATGCTACTAGGACTTTTTGACTGGGAGTGCAAAGAGTGTCAGGAGTTCCGAGACTACTGAAAGGAGTTGAGAAATCATAGATAAATGTAGAATTAGCATGGTCGTAGACTCCTACCTCTAAATCAGCTAAAACGGCTGCTGGCAGCTGGTAATTTGTGGCTGGGGTGATGATGATAGCCATATCCACTATAGTCGCGCCCTGCAGCAAAAAATGGATATTCACACAGCGAATAAATAGCTACAATGATTGTGTTAAGAGGTAGAGACATCGTACTGTCAAAAGCATTGCCCTCTCCGCTTCTTGCTCATCTCTGAAGGTGATGTAGGCGAACTGAGAACGCTTATCACCACTGCAGAGCATCGCTAAGTTAACATAACACATGTTATATATAAATCTAAATGATAACAGATATATAATGGAGATCATGTGGCACTAGCCTTTGCATTTCGACATGTACGATGTCACCAGAAAAGCTAAAGAACTCCTTGATAACTCGTTCTGATGCTTGAAGTGAGACATTGTGGACCTTTACTGTGCTAAACATGCTTGTCTTGAAAAATGGAATGAACATGAAGGAATTAATTAGCATAATATTTCAGCTTTAACATTCTTCACCAGTAAAACAAAAAGGTGTCGAATATACTTCTTTCGGCCAAATAAAGAACAAATAGCGAGGTATTGTCCGGGGTTTTCTAAACGGAGTCCAGAAATGAACTTTATGCCAAATAGTTAGTGGAAGAAATATCTAGGAGTATACATGTTTCATTATCAGATATAGATGCATTTTAAATAACCATGTGTTCCAAGACCTCATCCAATTTCGCAAACTGTACGAGAAACAAGCATAACAGTCAAAAGACAGCCAGTTGCGAAGTTAAAAAACGGGGAACCGAATATAAAAGAAACAAAGGGTCCTAAGCTAGCCAAAGGAAAAGGCGAAACTGAAACTGAAGCTCAAAACAGAGAAACTGAAACTGTACACCAAGCTAGCCAAAGTCTACAGCCTACAGAGTCAGTTTTAAAATGCACTCTCGGGCGATGTTTACTGCTCATGTGAGCATATGATAGTATGGACTAAACAGGCATATATGAGAGAAATGGAAGCATGAAACATCACGTGATGCTTTTTATGCTTATAGTTATACAAATTGCACGATTTTCTAATGGTTGTTCATGTGAGCATATGCTTGAATGTTACACAAACATTACTTTGCGGTTTGAAGTAGGTCAAACACCACCGTTCCATATATGGTTCATATCCTGACAAGTGAAAGATCCGGATCCATATACAAAAATGATTCCAATGACCACTTGCCAGAATAAAGAACTTTCATTAGATTACGAAACTGTTAATGCCGAAATGGATCAGAATTATTAATGAAATAAACCGGAAGAGTTCTTCCTCTTCGAAGTATGCAAGCCCAGACAACGTATAATAAATTACACGTTGTTAGCAGTTCAAGCCATGGTGCGTCATGTTTATTGGCAAAAATACACATTGGATCCTCTGGCAAAGCAAAGGGAAATTTCCAGGGTTGGGACGTTTCAGATTTCTCTCCCATGGCGATGACAGCTCCGAAATAGTCAGACAAATCCCCCAATTACCCCAGAAGCATCGGTGACGCAGCAAGCACAACGTGTAATGTGATCATCCATTCAAATAAAACAAGTCTTCCTACATACCAATTGATAGCCCAAAAAGAAAAGGAACATTCCGATCTGAAATCCTCACATTACTCCAGGCCCATAAGAATGGAGGGACCTGGGGAGTGGAAGGCGAGGAGCTGGTTCTCACCTCCGGCGGTACGACCCACACGGCCCCCGACTCCGACGACGAGCTCGAATTGGGGACGGGAAATGGGGAAGAGGCGACGGGGGTGGATCCACTGCGCGCATTTTGCCGCCGGTTTCGTCGGAGCAGAGAGGGTGGTGACGCGGAAACTTGGAGGGTGGCGACGGGGCCACGGCTTTTTGGCCCGCCTCTCCGGCCTTAAAGCCCAGTGACGGCCCCGCCGAAGCCCAGTTAGCTAGCCTTTCTCTCTCGCTGCTCCCTTCCGCCTCCATCCTCCTCCAGCCGCGACAGCGCGATACAGCGGGGGTGGTCGGCGAGGCGAGGTGGTGGTGGTGGTGGAGGATGGCGAAGGCCGGCGGGGGCCTGATCTGGGCGACGGCAGAGGACCTGGCGCGGAACCGGCCGGTGGTGCTGTCCATGTACCGGCAGATCCTGCGGGCGCTCAACTCGCCGGCGCTGCCGCTGGGCCACGCGGCGCGGCTGGCCAAGAAGGCCGAGTGCCGCGCCATCTTCATCTTCGGCGCCGAGGAGAGGTCGCTGCACAACATCCAGGACCTCCTCGACGCCGCGCGCCACACCCTCGGCCTCCTCAACCGCGGCCGCCTCCCCTAGAGGGGAAGGAAGGCGCCTAGCCCTAACCTCCTCGCGGGTACCTCGTCTCTTCCCTGTTTACTTTAGCCTATGCTCAAGTCGATTGTAATGTATACGGCATTAATCTGGTGCCATTTTGTTCAATTGAAACAATCTGCTGCCTAGTCGTTCCTCTATGTATGCACTGCAAATCATAAACATGTTGCGAAGCCATAAGAAACGAAAATTGTCGCCATGACCTCAAATTGTGCGTTTGAATTTGCTATCACTGAATTCTGTTGATGGAACAGTTTGTGTTACTGTTCTCCAATTCAATCAATTGAGATGCACAGTATACTGCTCTAAAAGGTATTTTTGGAATAAGTGTCAAAGTTTATAGGGTTCCAGAACTAGCACGCATTTGTGTTGCCCAAGACTGATTGTCTCGCATTGCGGCTGATAATTATTGTCTTTTCTCTTTCGCGTGGATGACTACGACCTTTACAGTTTACACGCATCTAGAAGCTTTGTTCTCTCTCTCTTTTGGTGGAGAGTACAATAGAAATCTATGATCATACTATTACACTCACACAACTCGAATGGATCATGACTAATCTTGTAGCTGTACCTTGAGGGTGAAAGAGATTTAGCTTAGAACACAGGGCACACACTATCCGGGCCCAAGTCCACCCCTTTAGCAGTGGGGCATGAGGCCAGAGGACAGTGCTCACCCGCCGTGCCCCACCAGTTGACTGTCCGGTTCTCCATGGTCAGTGTGAAGTACAGCAGCACCGCCATGAACGCGACGCCTGCATCGAGCGCGGCAGAGAGGATGTAGTTGTACCTCTGCCACCACTTCTTCCGGTACCGGAACACGAAGAAGTTGAAGATGGTGCCTATCAGCAGCCATGAGTTGTAATTCACGGCCGTCGCTGGTGGCATGTTGGCTGTAGCGCCGATGAGCACCGGCAGGTTTATCATCAGTATCCACCTCTGACTGGGGAATATCCTGTGGAAGATGTACACGATGACAGGGCCTGCTGCGCCGATGAGGAAGAACCAGTTGACGGCTTCGTAGTTACCATGTGGCCCGAAAATGCGCTTCGGGCCAACAAGGCCCCAGATGACCGATGCATCAAAGAAGACACGGTCACCAGGGCATGTCCATGGGCTGTCTGGTGGCAGCAGTTGGTCCTGGCAGATGTTCTCGACAGACCCAAGTAGCCACCATGCCACGCTGAGGTTAACAGTCCCGGCCACCAGTGTACCGGCAAACTGGATAAATACAGCGCGCGAAATGTCAGTAAATTTATCTTCCTACATGCCGCTCCTTTGCTTACAAGTTACAATGTGAGGAGATTTAGTGGTTTAATTACCTGAACAATGAACATTGATCTTGGAGGTATCTTCATGTAGTGTCCGAGCTTGAAATCTGAGAGGAATGCTACTGCTTGCGACATGCTCATGTAGCCGTACACCTTGAAGCAGACATTGGCGATGGGGTATCCCGGCATTATTAGCCCCATGGCGTATTCAGTGATGACATTCAGGCCAGGAGTCTGTCCATCAAATTTTAAAGGTTCTGGTCAGTTTTTCTTGCAGAAATCATGAAAGAGCAGGACAAATGGGGAAACATTAAAAATTCTGAAATAAACTTGCCTGGTTAGTGGTTGCAGTAATGATGCTTATGGGGAGCGTGAAGACAAAGGCCATGCCACAGGCGAAGAGGAGGCCCCACCATGGGAGCTGAACCTGGTCCTTTAGGACGGTGCAGAGGATGAGGGACACTGTCATTGACAATACTGTCAGGGAGTAGAACCACCACGCTGGTATGTCGTCATATTTCCTCATCAGCTTTGTGTGGATGTCAGGCTCCTCCTGCTGCGAAGCACGGAACCGGTGGTAGATCTCCCTGTGCATTGGTGTCCAATTGCAGATGTGAATTTTTCATCTTTCAGTTCAAAAACCACATGTATTCAAAGCTGAGCTGTGTCAGTTTATTCACATACAGAGTTGAGAGCACTTACTTCCCGTAGAAGATGCCGACGTGCGTGATGGTGGAGGCAATGGTGGCGAAGCTGAGCCCATAAGACAGCGCGAAGAAGGTGCTGAGGTTTATCCTTCCGAGCCTTGCATAGGCCTCCGTGTCAAGCTGGAACTGCTGGTTCACAATGTCAGTGATTTGATATGCCGACCCGTTAGACATGAACAGGTGCGAGGAGAATATGGGGAACGTCTTGGCGTTGTAGAGGTTCATCCCCCAGTACGCCGTGGGCACAAGCACGTAAAGGAAGCAGAAGTAGCCGACGAAGATGTTGGCGGTGGCGAAGAAGGGCGAGATGAGCGGGCTGAAGAGGAAGGAGGAGACGGCCGACCAGTCGAGCGTGAAAGCTCCCAGGCCCAGGCCCTTCATGCCGGAGCCGAGCTGCTGGGCGGTCACGGACTTGGAGAAGACCCAGCACACCCATGAGATGGAGGTGAGCGCCGGGAAGAGGTAGCCCGGCACGACGTACCATGCGAAGCTGCAGATGAGCGCCACCAGGAAGAACTTGGAGCGGGAGATCTGCCGCGAGCCCTTGGGAGATTCCTCCTTCTCGTGCAGTGCCCTGGTGCATACAAGGATGGCGTTAGTGCCAATGCTATGTAGTAGTGCAGAACTTTCGCAGGTTCATGGATTCGAATTGTTGCCATGTAAACGAACTGATCCATCAACCATCATTCATCAGTTCACCATTGATGGCATGACACTATACATAAATGCCGAACTGTAAACGGCCCGATATATTTTGTTGATATAGCGCCTTGTTTTACCGTTTTATCTAAGGCAACCAACCCTTGGTCACATACCCCCCGGTTGTTTACCATGTTGTTAACTAAGCCATCGTTGCATGAAACAGTACGACCGGATAACAATTGATTTGGTGACCAGTTGGCCACTAAGGATCGCGGGCATGTGGGAGGATCGCGCCTTTTGTGGGCGCAACTTGGACCTGGACCACGAAAATACAACACTAATCCATCCATGACCCATCCAGTTGCACGCAAATTTCAAACGCCTCCATCGAGGTGTCAATACTGTGCAGCGGCGCGGGGCGCGTTCACATCACGCCCTTGCGTGCCGCCACTCCATCATACGACGACTTCCGAAGGCCGCCTTGGCCTACTGCCGAATCCGGACGCATCGCAAGAAGAGCGATGCGTCTGCCCGGCGCTGACGAAGACAAAACACGCCCATGCACCCAAGCGTCGCCGTCCGTCTCGTCGCAGTGGACTCGACGGAATCTAAATCTGCTGACCGCTGGGACGTGCTCCCAACTGTCTCGAAAGCTACTGCTACTGCTGCTGCTAGTGTTTTCATTCGGTTTCTTCGAGCTGTTTTGTCAGCATGCACGGCCAGTTGATCATTAGTCTACGATAGGTGGACGACGGACCGAGCCCCCACTGTTCCTGAAAACTATCTCTACTTGAACCAAGCGCGGGACGCCGTCGGAAGTTTGGAATGATGCCGCTGGCTGAAGTGCAAGGCTGTCACTTGTCAGCAACTGGTGTTTTGGTGTATCTCAGTTCTGATGAAATGATGGGCCTGATCCCTCCAAGTGGAAAAAGAAACATGTGTACCGGTGGAGGCAAGAGGTTCGCGCCACATATTAAACGGCATGCCGACTAGATTCAGCCGTTCTGATATCTGTCTGTCTGGGTGTGAATGGTAGGTGGGTTGCGGGTTGGTTCAGGGAAGAAAACTAGTGTCAATTGGCGTAAGATGGGGCCTTGTGCTAGATCGTATCAAAACGATACTCTTGTACTGCATCATGGCAGGCAAAGGTGATGTGGCCTGTAGGGCCCGACTAGTGTATTCATAATATCTGTCATCATAGTATCATGCAATCACTGCATTGGTCTAAATCAAACCTCGACATCAACCTTTTCTTAGTGGCATTTGTGATTCACATCTCAAAACGCATAAAAAGGAAAGACACGGGATTAGAAATGGCATGTCATCTTTAGTAATACATACATGGTTGAAAGGCTGTTTGGTTATGCAAGGAAAAACGTAGGATTCTTCAAATAGGGTTTGAGAGGATGGAAATTCTCCTATGAAATCTGATAAAAATGAGTCCTGCAGAAAATTCTTGGAGTGGAGGAGAGTAAAACCTTTCCACCCATAACCTACCACGCTAGCTTTCCACCCATGCGTGCGCCACAATCAGTCGGCCTAGATAACGCCTAACAAAGTTCCATGGACAAAGCAACAGCGTGTTTGCATTTGCAATGCACTACTAGTACGTGGTTTAAAAAGCAAAACAAAACGTGCCCTCGGTGCTCGGAAAGGCCAAACATAATCCAAGTGGCACAACTAAGCACTATTTTTCTGCAAGAACGCATTGGACAACGTACTGGTAGTTTGGGTTTAAATCAGCAGCAGCAGCAGCAGCAGCTTATCCATCCACCAATCCAGCGGATGGATGCACTCCCATGTTCATGGTGGGGTCTTTCTTTCTGCTCCTGCGTCAGTGTCGAGAGGGACAATGATAATCAGGAGGAAAAGGAAGGGGGACATCGGACTGAAATGCATGTCAGTGTCTCGCGAGATGGAGTAGTACTCATGTTCGTCAGATTTTCTCCTTAGTTATTTTCTCAATCGCCTTTTGTTTTCTTTACTGATGATGCCAGCCGGTTGGGTCAGATTCTCCAATCTGGAGCCAATGATATGCACCTGGTGACGAGTGATAATACAACAACACACGCAACTTATTTCTAGCCTGTTCTATGTATCGGGTTCGCCGAGAAACTGGGGAACAGTATATCACAAAATGTTAGTATGTTGTACCCCACGTAGGATGGGCGCCAGTGGAAAGTTACAACCAGCCGAGGACAAACCAACCAACCCGACGGAGCGTCAAGAAACGGGTGAAATTGTAGGGGAATTTTATGAGCGCAACGCCTTGTTCGCGGGTCACCGGAACGACCAATAAATCTAGTAGCATGCCAACCAGAATCGGAACAAATCGATGCATGTATGCGGGCGGTAAGAAAATGCAGCAACGCAAGAAAGCAGCCGGACCAAGGGGAGGACAGAGGAGGAGAGTAGAGTGGTGCTCACCGGAAGAGCGAGACCTGCACGAGCGTACTCGGCCACCACATGTGCGCCGGCTCCACCACGTACTTGCGCATCAGCCCCGCCCACCCGTACCCGAGCACCTAGATCCATTCGATTCCGAGATGCCAGGTGAGAAATCGGGTAGAGTAGCAATGAAGCAGCCGATGAATACTCCTAGTCGGGAGAACAATGGAGGTTGCGATGCGAGGGCGGTACCTGGGTGGTGGTGATGAGGAGCCAGGCGGCGATGAAGGAGATGGAGCGGCCGTAGAAGGCGCGGATGATGTCGACGATCATGACGGCGTAGGCGTTGCCGTTGCCGAAGGCGTAGCCGGCATTGGCGAAGATGGAGATGAGCACGTGCTCCTTCATGTTGAAGGGCCCCGGGTTGAGGCTCCACTCCCAGCCGCCGAGCAGCGCCGGCGCCCGGAACCTGCGGCGCGGCAGCACGCGCGCCAGGAAGTGGCCCATGGGCAGCGACGCCACCTGCACCGTGATCTGGGTCACGATCAGCGGCTCCGTCCGGTAGGAGAAGAACTGGTTGAGGAAGCTCATGAGCGCGCAGGAGAGCAGCCCGATGCTCCACATCCGGAACGTCCACACCGGCAGCGTCGGGTCGTCGCCGGGCGGCACGGTCAGCCGCACCTCCTCGATCGGGGACGTCTCCTCCTCCTCCAACTCCGACCCCTTGCCGCCGGCGAGCCCGCGCTCGTCCGCCGCTATCTCACCCATTGCGCGTGAGGTGGTTTAATGGTGGCCAGGGCCGGGCGGCTTGGCTGTGACTACGCGTGCTCTGCTGTAGCCCGGACCGGGGAGGGGAGGTGGCTTTGAGAGCAGAGGCACGCGCGCGCGCGTGTTTATATGGGCGCCGCGGTATGGTGGCCGGCGAGCGTCTCCTAGCTGTGCGTATTGTGTCCGGATTGTTTGGGACGTAGCGTGCCCTGATTATTTGCTGCTGCCACTTGAAGTTGTATACCGATTGCAGGATATACGTAAGACAGGAATCTTGCTTTTCTTAAAAATAAATCAGACAGGAATCTTGCTGTCCTACGTACGTATATGTACGTGAATCCTTTTCTTTTCGAATCTTTTTCGTTCAGGATACTTATACACATATAATGGAGAGTTGTATCAAAAAAGAAAGGGCGACGCGCGACGGATAAAATTAAAAGATCGTCCGCCTCTTTGACCATGGGATGAAGTTGTACATGGCCGTGTGATCAACCCACGTGATCCGTCATCTTTGCAACAAATATGTTGTTGTACTTTTTGCAACACGGGTCTAGTTATATAAATTATTCGCAACAAAGGTTATGTTGCAGGAATTTTAAAACTGTTTTTCCTTCGAATCTGTTTCAACAAGTCTACACTAGAGGCAATAATAATGTTGTTGTTTATATTTCCTTATATCATGATAAATGTTTATTATTCATGCTAGAATTGTATTAACCGGAAACTTGATACATGTGTGAATACATAGACAAAACAAAGTGTCCCTAGTATGCCTCTACTTGACTAGCTCGTTAATCAAAGATGGTTAAGTTTTCTAACCATAGACATGTGTTGTCATTTGATGAACGAGATCACATCATTAGGAGAATGATGTGATGGACAAGACCCATCTGTTACCTTAGCATAATGATCGTTAAGTTTTATTGCTATTGTTTTCTTCATGACTTATACATATTCATTTGACTATGAGATTATGCAACTTTCGAATACCGGAGGAACACCTTGTGTGCTATCAAACGTCACAACGTAACTGGATGATTATAAAGATGCTCTACAAGTGTCTCTGAAGGTGTTTGTTGGGTTGGCATAGATCGAAATTAGGATTTGTCACTTCGAGTATCGGAGAGGAATCTCTGGGCCCTCTCGGTAATACACATCACTATAAGCCTTGCAAGCAATGTGACTAATGAGTTAGTTGCGGGATGATGCATTACGGAACGAGTACATGCGGGATGATGCATTACGGAACGAGTACAGAGACTTGCCGGTAACGAGATTGAACTAGGTATGATGATACCGACGATCGAATCTCAGGCAAGTAACATACCAATGACAAAGGGAATGACGTATGTTGTTATTGCGGTTTGACCGATAAAGATCTTCGTAGAATATGTAGGAACCAATATGAGCATCCAGGTTCCGCTGTTGGTTATTGATCGGAGATATGTATCGGTCATGTCTACATAGTTCTCGAACCCGTAGGGTCCGCATGCTTAACGTTCGATGACGATTTGTAGTATGAGTTATGTGTTTTGGTGGCCGAAGATTGTCCGGAGTCCTGAATGAGATCACAGACATGACGAGGAGTCTCGAAATGGTCGAGAGGTAAATATTGATATATTGGACGATTTTCGGACACCGGAATTGTTTCGGAATGGTTCGGGTATATTTCGGAGTATCGAGGGGTTACCGGAACCCACCGGGAAAAGTAATGGGCCTACATGGGCCATAGGGGAGAGGGGAGGCAGCCCACAAGGGGTGGCCGCGGCCCCCTCCCATGGGGAGTCCAAATTGGACTAGGGGAGGGGGCGTGCCGCCCTTTCCTTCTCCTCTTCCCTCTCCTTCCCCCTTTTCCCCTCCGTGAGAAGGAATAAGAGGGGGGGGGGGAATCCTACTAGGATTGGAGTCCCGGTAGGACTCCCCTCTCCTTGGCGCGCCCCTGGTGGCCGGCCTCCTCCCCTCCTCCTTTATATACGGGGGCAGGGGGGCACCCCAAAGCATAACAGTTATTCTCTTAGCCGTGTGCGGTGCCCCCTCCACAGTTTACTCCTTCGGTCATAGCGTCGTAGTGCTTAGGCGAAGCCCTGCGCGGATCACATCACCATCACCGTCACCATGCCATCGTGCTGACGAAACTCTCCCTCGACACTTTGCTGGATCAAGAGTTTGAGGGACGTCATCGAGCTGAACGTGTGTTGAACTCGGAGGTGCCGGACGTTCGGTAATTGATCGGTTGGATCGCGAATACGTTCGACTACATCAACCGCGTTAACCTAACGCTTTCGCTTTCGGTCTACGAGGGTACGTGGACACACTCTTCCCCTCTCGTTGCTATGCATCTCCTAGATAGATCTTGCGTGATCGTAGGAATTTTTTTGAAATCGCATGCTACGTTCCCCAACAAAGAAATCAAGTGTGGATCCCACTCCACGCCGTCTAGCAGCAACTGTAGATGTGGGCGAGGTTGGGAACGACCGAGGGCCGGAGGATGAAAAGGCAATGCGGCGTCGATCTCGTCGGAGTGGCGTAGATCTGGCGGGAGGTGGCTCGAACGAGGTCTTCAACCGGCCGATGGAGAGGCGACCAACAAACACGGAGATGGAGCAGGAGAGAGGGTCAGGCCCGATGACGGAGGAGAGAAAGGCGGAGGCTAGAGGGGAAGGCCGATGAAGGAGGAGAGGGAGGAGGAGATCATGCTCGTCCACACCGACGCGCCTACGTGTCTGGTGGTGCGTGTCTCTGGAGGCTTTGGGATTAGATCTTGCAACAAGCTAGTTGTTGCGCGGGAGAAAATTACAATAGTGGTCCAGTTGCGAACCTAGGATGTGGAAAGAGGATGCTTCCGAGCCATCCGATTAAAGAAAGGTTTGACGGCCATAAAGGTGATGGATGCTCGTAGAAAGATCGGCCGGGTGAACAGAAGCATTTCCTAAAAAGAAAACATTGTTATTTTTGCAGAACTTTTGTGTGAACGGACGTGAAAACGAAACCGATACACCGGCGACACTAGGCGATCTCTGTCATCTATAAAGTACCTAAGGCATTGCATGTGGAGGAAGTATGACTGAGGGAAAAGATGCTACTATGATAGCTTGGGATGTTTGTGTGCCAGCCAAAGACACATGAAGAATTAGGGATGAAGACATCTTGGTGCACAATCAGGCTCTTTTGTTAAAAAAGACCTCCATAAATTTTTCAACAAGCATAACTTGCCTAGGGTAAAACTCCTCTGGAAAACATATTACACCTCCTCTCCTCCTCAAGGCAAAATGGAAGGCTCATCCTGGTGGAAAGCACATTTAAAACTCATCCCCTTGTTCAAATCTACTACAACATGCATTGCAAGAATGAGAGACTCTATTCTCTTCTGGATAGACTAGATGACCCGGTTGCGCCAATGGCGCAAGAAGCGAATTAGAAAGAATGTTAGTAGTGAGTAAGTAGGAGATGTAACTGAAAATATAATGCAATGTGGATTGTATTACAACATGTATTAACCACAGATCATGAAATCAATACCAGTGAACCAAATAATGTCACCACCTCTGTACTAACAACCAACATTTTAGCATAAGGAGTATCACATGAGTGTTTACTTGCACATCAGGAGTATCACAATTACCACTAAAGAGGCATTGTCCTCACTGTTGTCCGTGAGCCCTTCACAAGGAGAGTTCCAAGCCTCGTAACTTCTTCCTCCAGCTCTGCACATGACCCTCAGTTACGAACCTCGTCCCTCAGCTATGATTATTTCAAGATGAAATCAACATGCTATTTCTCTCACATGGAACATGTTCAGAATTTAGCCAGTCTCACTAATCTCCCAGCTACAAAGGCAGAAAGAAAAATGGCATGATCAATAACTAAAAAAACTGGAACAATAATGCTTGTAGCACTAAAAAACCGAGAAAGTGAATTGAGGACAACAGAACAATTATTTGTAACAACGGCAAGCTTGGCTGATGCAAAATGATCACTCTGAAACTATATCTTTAGAACCAAATTAAAAGGGAACACAATAATCCAATACTCCCTCTGTTCCAAAATAACTGTCTCAACTTTGTACAAAAACATCATGTATCTTTAGGACCAATTTTAGACCATGGTACCACATAAATCAAGAATTAGACATATCAGATTGCAACGTATTCATGGTTAGTTACCAATCATGTCACACCAAGGATTTGCACATATAACCTCAAATAACTGTAGCTAGCTTGAAGTCTTGAAATCTATCGGGTGACAGGCAAAAGCAATACCACCAAACCTTATTCTTATTGGACGAGCACAAGATTTATGAGAAGATAACAAAAAAAAAATCCTATTTGGTTTCTAGATGCATGCACTTTCTGGATTGTGCACATCAAAGCATGGAAGAACATTCCTAGGAGAGCCATTGTAGCACAAGAAGTAAACCAAAAATCAAAATAGAGAAGTGAGTTTGTATCATGTAATTTAGCAATGTATCAGCCCATGTCACCATTTATTTTTCAGAGACCAAAGAAAATGACAGAAGTTTTCCTATTCTTTCATGTACCTTTCTACCAGAATGCTCTCTATTTACGAGCGCCACACAGACTATTTCCACTTGGCGGCAGGTTGGACACAACAATCATCGCTACGAGCTGCAGAAGAACCACACACGCACATACGTCATGCCAGGAGACACGATCACGGGCGCCGTGAGGGGGGAACGGAACGGACCGGAAGGGGAGAGACAGATCAAAAGAGGGAACATACGGAGGCATAGTCAGGCTAGGAGGCGGTGAGCACGACGGCGGTCTCGGCGGTGAGCTCGTCGAGCTGGTTGGTGGTGATGCCCATGTATACCGTGACGCAGACCTTCTGCACGACAAGCACGGGGTCGCAGTGCTCCTGGCTGAGCCCATAGCTGAGCTTCTTGAGCCGCACCGTGATCTTGTCAAAGTGCACCATCTCCGTCTGCCCGTCCCGCTTCACGACGTACATCACCGAAAACTAACAAAAACATACTCATGTGCATCATCAAAACAGGCAATGGTTTTGCCTGTTTGTACATCAGAATCAATAATTGAATTATCAACAGATTGGTATATGCAACATGCTGAAATATCATGCCAGGAGAATAATTAAATGCCACATTTATGAATAATTGAACATTATGAATGCCATGCTGCATTTTGTAATGGTAATGATCCAAGATAGTTAAATAGATGGTCATTATTAGGAATGCTCCATAGGATCTAAAGACACGTGTGCGTGTTTCTTAAGTGTGCTTGCTAAAATTGGATACCCATTTATCTCTATTAGCTTGACTTGTAGCGATGGGGACACCGCAAAGTTGATCCCGTCCTAATAGTCACAGACGACAACCTTGTAGAAGATCATGCCCACCCTTGGTCCTTGGAGGGACGTGTGTTGTAGTGGTAACCACATCAGTGAACTTGAAAGGATATACATGTTCCTACATTACAGAAATGAAACAATAAGCATCTTCACAATAGGACTACATCACTGATACATGCTTTAATCATCAAATCAATCTGTAGTGGCATGCCTGAAGAAACAAAAAAACAGTGCAAACAATAGGCAGGCAACATAGGAAGACACCCTACAGTAGCCAACCCTTGCAACACCTTAAAAGGAAATAGACCGCAACTTTCAAAGCCAAGTTGCAACTGGATAACAAGAGAATAAGCATCTCAACCAATCAAACAAGCAACACTAGCCCTACAACCAGGTAGCCTGAGCCTGAAACCAACATTTACCTCAAGATTTCTGCATAGAACAAAGGATCACAATCCAAGCACCAAAATGCAGACATGAGCTAACCAATAAAGAAGCATCTCAATTATGCTTCACAGTATGAAGCACCTCACCTAGACCATGGATGACTATTTGTATACCTTAAACCGCAGATCATGCAATGCAAAATAATAAGCACTGAAAAGGAAGTAGTTGAAACCCCCGAAACATTCTTCTCTCCTGATCTTGGTTGCACCTCGGATAGATCAGACCATGCAAGTAGGATAAACAATCAATAAGGTCTTCTATGATCAAACTAGGGATAATTGTATTTATACCCTTAGTTGTGTCCCCCTCAACCGATTTGCCCCTAGTTTTTGAAAACACGTGGTCTTGCCCAACCCACTTTGTCATCTTGTGCTTTTGCCCTTTGACCGTTTGACCACCACTTTGAAAACTTCATAACTAATTCATACTAAATCAAAAAAATGCAAATAAGATACCAAAATGTTTGGAAAAACATCACATGTATGTCAATATCACTTGCATTCATGACAAAAGTGTTGGCAAGTGCTCATCCGAGTTTTAGCTCTTATCAAACCACCATGAATAGGAAAGTCTAAAAAAACTTCAAAAAATTCAAGAAAAATTTGGTGCCAAAGAATTGTAAATGTTTTAAGTGCTTGCCAAGTTTCATCAGGGAATGACATTCGTGGAAGTCGTGGCAAAAAGAAATAGTCAACACTCGAAAATAGACTGTTTTTTGCCACGACTTCCACGAATGTCATTCCCTCATGAAACATGGCAAGCACTTAAAACATTTACAATTCTTTGGCACCAAATTTTTCTTGATTTTTTTGAAGTCTTTTTAGACTTTCCTATTCATGGTGGTATGATAAGAGCTAAAACTCGGATGGGCACTTACCAACACTTTTGTCATGAATGCAAGTGACATTGACATACAGGTGATGTTTTTCCAAACATTTTGGTATCTTATTTGCATTTTTCTGATTTAGTATGAATTAGTTATGAAGTTTTCAAAGTGACGGTCAAACGGTCAAAGGGCAAAAGCACAAGATGACAAAGTGGGTCGGGCAAGACCACGTGTTTTCAAAAACTATGGGCAAATCGGTTGAGGGGGACACAACTAAGGGTATAAATACAATTATCCCATCAAACTACGGTCTTTTTCGACGCCGCACATATGATCTGTTTCATTCCAAAGAGGAATGATTTGGCTTTCAGTTTGTAAAAATATAGAATAGTTAATAAATCGAGGCCCTAGCAATCAATAATTTTCTCTATAAGTCCTTCCATCAGTTCAGGGTAATAACTCTATAGAGTAAAGCACATCAAAGGACACACAATTAAGATGCAAAAAGCAAATCCCAGTTCAGTTCTACTCAAAGACAAAGATGGTGATACAGATTCTAAGCTAGCTGGCACATCTACACAAAGAACCAGCATGACAAATGCAAGGAAACCGAAGACAAATCTTCGGCTAAGATTGAAGAAAGAAAATAGGATGAGCTCACCTTTGATCTACATAGCACATTCAGGAATAAGCAATTTCTTCCTTAATCATGTCAGTGCCCAGGACAAAACAATCTTCTAGTTCGTTGGTGAGCAACCCTTCTGAAGCTCCTACAAAGAGAAAATTTAGAATTTTAACCCAGAGCACATAGTCGCAATGATTAAGCAAACTGGGACACTCTCAAATGCTTAGCAGGCTCTACTTTCAAGAACCATATAAAAAATCAATGAATAGAAGGCTGAGTGAACTAAACAGACTTCAGTTAAAGCTGTCACACTACAATTAGAAAAGCATATCCGTAGCTGTCAAAAATATATAACAGATTTCCTTGGAGAAGGATAATCTAATCAACCCTAAACAACAGCCAATAAAGGGATTAACCTCATACTACAGCAACCACCTAACTTGCCATATATACCCTGAAGGGATTAACCATGTTTCAGATTCAAGTACAGAGGCCTTCAGAATCTGAAACAGAGTTGGTACAGCTCAAAGTACAGGAGAGGGAGGGGGAAAGGTAGGGGGTCGGGCCTGAGAAGAGTCACTGGAGAAGGAGGGGGCTCCATGGGGCCTCTGCGTGGTGTGGAGAAGGAGCTCCATCTCCATGGTGGCGTCCCGTCCCATGGATGTGCGCGCCCCTCCTGTCGTCGTCCGTGCCATGGCAACCTGAAAAAAGGGAAGACAAGATGGCGTGAGGTGAGGAGGTGAGGGTGGGTGAAGAAGGAGGGCAGAGACCAACCTGTGCCGGATCTGGTCACCTTTGGCCTCCGTGGGGGAGGGTGGAGACTTTGAGCACCGGATCTGTACGGAGGGTTGCAGGTGCGGATCTTGGGGAGCTCGGGGGCGTGCGGCGGCCAGAGCTTGCCGGAACTGGCCGACGTGGGTAGGGCGATGGGGAGAGAGAGGGGTTAGTGAGAGAGAGAGAGAGAGAGAGAGAGAGGAGGGCGACGAGGAGGGGGAGGTGAGTGGGACGGGAGGGGGCGGCGAGGGTTTCTCCACAGTAGCGGCTGTGATTTATACCCCTACACATGTAAAGACTAAAATGCCCTCGGCGGGGTGCAGAATTTACAGGCGGTGGCACATCACTGTTCATAGCGATTTAGGGGGAGACGTGGAGGTCTTTCTCCCTCCTAGCAGTTCTTGAGGGTTAATGTGTTAATGGCAAGATACTCCATTGATTTAGCAGTACCCTGAATTTCATTCATTTGCAAAAGCTGTAAATTCCTCTTTGGCCAAGTTCAGAGCCCTATGGGCTGATAGAGAACTTCCATACACCTCTATCTGCCCTAGCCTATCACCAGTTCAATGATCTACTGCCAAAACTGAACTATTCCAATAATTCTGAAGACAAACGATCTTACATTTGGAAGTCGGATCAATTTTCAGTTAAACAGATGTACAAGCAACTCATGGGGCGAACTAAAGCAAATGCTTTGTTTCAAGGATTGTGGAAAGCTGCTAGCAGAATTAGGCACAAGATGTGCTTTTGGTTACTCCAACAAGTATATCGGGTTGCAAGGCCCTTGCCTCAACCCATGACCTTACTGAACTACTCACACATGGAGATTATATCACATGAAGAACTCATCGAAGAACACATCATGAAGACTGATTGATTGACAATATGTCTTACAATGGATGTCGTGTGTGATACACAATTACAAGTGTGACTAGATTGTTGAGAAGTATGGTGGTGGTGAAGGTTGTGGCTATGGAGATGGGAAATGGTGGCGGTTGGGTTGATGGAGATGGCTATGGTGAAGATGACGATGACTGGCTTGTTCTGCGATGTTCTGTTGCTCATTTGGCATAGGTCCCTTTATAAAGGTTGTTTAGGTGGATCAAACGCCTCGGTTGCCATGCCACACGACCATCCATACGAGCGGGGATGGTCGCATGGATTTTTTCCATGGTTTCCTCTGGTGCGTCTCCCACTTGATCTTCTCTATCTTCACTTTAATCCTTTCCATGTATTGGCTTGATTGCATCCATCCCGTGGAAACAAAATAAAGATAGGATATTTGGAACCCTTTGCATTCATTAGTCATCAGTGGCAATATCGAAGCGAATATCTCGGTTTTAATGAACTGTTTCAGTTTGAAGTTAGGTTAGAGGATTGTAAAAATAACACTCATTACCTCTTCAACAAATTCTTGAATTGGCAACTAAGAAGGGTCTTCTTCTAAAGATTTGTGGGAGGGGCACCATGGTGAGAACTTCGCTTTACATGTATGATGTGATGATCTTCATGGTTAGTGAGTGGCATCTAAAGCTTCCTTCCCAATGAGATACTTGGGGCTCCCGCTTCCTTTTTCTAACTTAAAAAGGTGGATCTCCAATACCTTGAGGACAAGGTAGTGGGGAAGCTCTCCCCTTGGGACAACAAAAACATAATCACCATTGGGTGCATGAAGCTCATCAAGTCCATGATCACATCACAAATGATCTACTTCATAATCACGCTTGTTGTGCCACCGTGCATCCTCCACAATGTTAACAACAGCAAGCGTGCTCTTCTATGGTCAGGTTCGGATGAAATTACCAGGGAAAATGGCAAGGAGAATTGGGAGGTGGTTTCTCTAGGACAAAGTAATATGGTGCCCTTGGTGTGCTCAGTACCAAAAAATTTGCACATGCCTAGAGATTAAGATGGTTGTGGTATGAGTGGAAGGATCCTTCCAAGTTGTGGGTAGGAATGGGCAACCACTACAAAAAAAAGACACATCCGTGACATTTTGGGCCGAACGAATTTTTTCTGTCATACTTATGACACTTCTATGATGATGATTGTGACAAAACCCGGTATCATCATAGAGGTGGTGGGCTCCTACTTCTATGACAAAAAATCATGACAGAAAATGGGCTTTTCGTCCTGGGCGGGCCGGAGACGCAGCTGCATGACATTCTTTGGGCCGTCCATGACGGAGAAAACCGTGGTAGAAGCAAGGGCGAGGAAAATATCGGGGGAGTTCCCGGTTACGGTGGGTAGTCAGGGGCCGAGCGATGTGCGTTTCTCTCGTACGTACGTGCGTGTGTGCGAGGCATTGCGCTCTAACTGAACCCGAGCGAGGCGTTGGACTCTAACTGAACCCGAGCGATTGCACTGTAGGTTACGCGTTACCGAACCCGAGCGATTGATCAATCCCTTGCTGTTAACTCAATCCGAGTGATTCCTTCGCTACTGCTAACTGAAGCCGAAAGAACACTGCTGCCTCCTTCCCTTGATGAATAGTGCTACCTCTTGAGCACTGCGTTGGTTTTCCCTTGAAGAGGAAAGGATGATGCAGCAAAGTAGCATAAGTATTTCCCTCAATTTTTGAGAACCAAGGTATCAATCCAGTAGGAGGCCACACACAAGTCCCTCGCACCTACACAAACAAATAAATCCTCGCAACCAACGCAATAAAGGGGTTGTCAATCCCTTCACGGTCACTTACGAGAGTGAGATCTGATAGATATGATAAGATAATATTTTTGGTATTTTTATGATAAAGATGCAAAGTAAAGAAAGAAAAATAAAAACGGCGCTAGAAATAACTTGTTGTAGGGAGATTAAATATGATGGAAAATAGACCCGGGGGCCATAGGTTTCACTAGTGGCTTCTCTCAAGAGCATAAGTATTACGGTGGGTGAACAAATTACTGTTGAGCAATTGATAGAATTGAGCATAGTTATGAGAATATCTAGGTATGATCATGTATATAGGCATCACGTCCGAGACAAGTAGACCGACTCCTACCTGCATCTACTACTATTACTCCACACATCGACCGCTATCCAGCATGCATCTAGAGTATTAAGTTCATAAGAACAGAGTAACGCTTTAAGCAAGATGACATGATGTAGAGGGATAAACTCATGCAATATGATATAAACCCCATCTTGTTATCCTCGATGGCAACAATACAATACGTGCCTTGCTGCCCCTATTGTCACTGGGAAAGGACACCGCAAGATTGAACCCAAAGCTAAGCACTTCTCCCATTGCAAGAAAGATCAATCTAGTAGGCCAAACCAAACTGATAATTCGAAGAGACTTGCAAAGATAACCAATCATACATAAAAGAATTCAGAGAAGATTCAAATATTGTTCATAGATAAACTTGATCATAAACCCACAATTCATCGGTCTCAACAAACACACCGCAAAAGAAGATTACATCGAATAGATCTCCACAAGAGAGGGGGAGAACATTGTATTGAGATCCAAACAAAGAGAAGAAGCCATCTAGCTAATAACTATGGACCCGAAGGTCTGAGGTAAACTACTCACACATCATCGGAGAGGCTATGGTGTTGATGTAGAAGCCCTCCGTGATCGATGCCCCCTTCGGCGGAGCTCCGGAAAAGGCCCCAATATGGGATCTCACGGGTACAGAAGGTTGCAGCGGTGGAATTAGGTTTTTGGCTCCGTATCTGGTAGTTTGGGGGTACGTAGGTATATATAGGAGGAAGAAGTACATCGGTGGAGCAACATGGGGCCCACGAGGGTGGAGGGCGCGCCCAGGGGGGTAGGCGCGCCCCCTACCTCGTGCCCTCCTGGTTGATGTCTTGACGTAGGGTCCAAGTCCTCTGGATCACGTTCGTTCCGAAAATCACGTTCCCGAAGGTTTCATTCCGTTTGGACTCCGTTTGATATTCTTTTTATGCGAAACTCTGGAATAGGCAAAAAACAGCAATTCTGGGCTGGGCCTCCGGTTAATAGGTTAGTCCCAAAAATAATATAAAAGTGTATAATAAAGCCCAATAATGTCCAAAATAGAATATAATATAGCATGGAACAATCAAAAATTATAGATACGTTGGAGACGTATCAAGCATCGCCAAGCTTAATTCCTGCTCGTCCTCGAGTAGGTAAATGATAAAAACAGAATTTTTGATGTGGAATGCTACTTGGCATAATTTCAATGTAATTCTTATTAATTGTGGTATGAATATTCAGATCCGAAAGATTCAAGACAAAAGTTTAATATTGACATAAAAATAATAATACTTCAAGCATACTAACTAAGCAATTATGTCTTCTCAAAATAACATGGCCAAAGAAAGTTATCCCTACAAAATCATATAGTCTGGCTATGCTCTATCTTCACCACACAAAGTATTTAAATCATGCACAACCCCGATGACAAGGCAAGCAATTGTTTCATACTTTTAATGTTCTCAAACTTTTTCAATCTTCACGCAATACATGAGCGTGAGCCATGGACATAGCACTATATGTGGAATAGAATGGTGGTTGTGGAGACGACAAAAAAGAGGAGAAGATAGTCTCACATCAACTAGGCGTATCAACGGGCTATGGAGATGCCCATTAATAGATATCAATGTGAGTGAGCAGGGATTGCCATGCAACGGATGCACTAGAGCTATAAGTATATGAAAGCTCAACAAAAGGAACTAAGTGGGTGTGCATCCAACTTGCTTGCTCACGAAGACCTAGGGCATTTTGAGGAAGCCCATCATTGGAATATACAAGCCAAGTTCTATAATGAAAAATTTCCCACTAGTATATGAAAGTGATATCATAGGAGACTCTCTATCATGAAGATCACGGTGCTACTTTGAAGCACAAGTGTGGTAAAAGGATAGTAACATTGTCCCTTCTCTCTTTTTCTCTCACTTTTTTTATTTGGGCCTTTTCTTCTTCTTTTGTATGGCCTCTTTTTTTTGTCCGGAGTCTCATCCCGACTTGTGGGGGAATCATAGTCTCCATCATCCTTTCCTCACTTGGGACAATGTTCTAAAAATGATGATCATCACACTTTTATTTACTTACAACTCAACAATTACAACTCAATACTTAGAACAAAATATGACTCTATGTGAATGCCTCCGGCGGTGTACCGGGATATGCAATGAATGAAGAGTGACATGTATGAAAGAATTATGAATGGTGGCTTTGCCACAAATACGATGTCAACTACATGATCATGCGAAGCAATATGACAATGATGGAGCGTGTCATAGTAAACGGAACGGTGGAAAGTTGCATGGCAATATATCTCGGAATGGCTATGGAAATGCCATGATAGGTAGGTATGGTGGCTGTTTTGAGGAAGGTATATGGTGGGTGTATGATACCGGCGAAAAGTGCGCGGTATTAGAGAGGCTAGCAATGGTGGAAGGAGGAAAAGTGCGTATAATCCATGGACTCAACATTAGTCATAAAGAACTCATATACTTATTGCAAAAATCTACAAGTTATCAAAACAAGTATTACGCGCATGCTCCTAGGGGGATAGATTGGTAGGAAAAGACCATCGCTCGTCCCCGACCGCCACTCATAAGGAAGACAATAAATAAATAAATTATGCTTCGACTTCATCACATAACGGTTCACCATACGTGCATGCTACGAGAATCACAAACTTTAACACAAGTATTTCTCAAATTTAAAACTACTCAACTAGCATGACTCTAATATCACCATCTTCATATCTCAAAACAATTATCTAGCATCAAACTTCTCATAATATTCAACACACTCATAAGAAAAAAAATCTAATCTTGAATGCCTATCATTGTTAAAGCAAACTACCATGCTGTTTTGTAGGACTCTCAAAATAATCTAAGTGAAGCATAAGAGAACAATAGTTTCTATAAAACAAATCCACCACCGTGCTCTAAAAGATATAAGTGAAGCACTAGAGCAAAAACTATATAACTCAAAAGATATAAGTGAAGCACATAGAGTATTCTAATAATTTCTGAATCATGTGTGTCTCTCTCAAAAGGTGTGTCCAGAAAAGATGATTGTGGTAAACTAAAAAGCAAAGACTCAAATCATACAAGACGCTCCAAGCAAAACACATATCATGTGGTGAATAAAAATATAGCTCCAAGTAAAGTTACCGATGGAAGTAGACGAAAGAGGGGATGCCTTCCGGGGCATCCCCAAGCTTTGGATTTTTGGTGTCCTTAGATTATCTTGGGGTGCCATGGGAATCCCCAAGCTTAGGCTCTTTCCACTCCTTGTTTCATAGTCCATCAAATCTTTTACCCAAAACTTGAAAACTTCACAACACAAAACTTAACAGAAAATCTCGTGAGCTCCGTTAGCAAAAGAAAACAAAACACCACTTCAAGGTACTGTAATGAACTCATTCTTTATTTATATTGGTGTTAAACCTTCTGTATTCCAACTTCTCTATGGTTTATAAACTATTTTATTAGCCATAGATTCATCAAAATAAGCAAACAACACACAAAAAACAGAATCTGTCAAAAACAGAACATTCTGTAGTAATCTGTAAATAACGCAAACTTCTGGAACTCCAAAAATTCAGCCAAAATAGGACGGCCTAGACAAATTTTTTTATTGATCAGCAGCAATTGGAATCAGTATTTTATCACGTTCTGGTGATTTTTAACAATTATTTTCGTGAACAGAAAGTTTCTGGAATTTACAGCAAGATCAAATAACTATCATCCAAGAAGATCCTATAGGTTTAACTTGGCACAAACACTAATTAAAACATAAAAAAACATCTAACCAGAGGCTAGATCAAATATTTATTCCTAAACAGAAGCAAAAGCAAAAAAACTAAAAATAAAATTGGGTTGCCTCCCAAAGCGCTATCGTTTAACGCCCCTAGCTAGGCATAAAAGCAAGGATAGATCTAGGCATTGCCATCTTTGGTAGGCAATTCTTCAATGAGATATCTATCATCCTTAGGAGTTTCTTTCTTCTTATTGATTGTCAAGTTTTCAGGCACAAAATCGAAGAATTCATTTGTAACAAATGGTTCCTTAATGATAGCGAAAAGATTGGGATGAATACTTATAGACTTGAGATCCGCAATTTCCTTACTAGATGATTCACCCTTATTTTTAGGAACATACATAAGCTTAGCAATTTTAGTTGGGGGACTTGGAGTATTCTTTACGGAAAAAGCGGTCCCCAAGTTGGTAATGATACTCTCAAGTTTATCGATTCTAGTGGAATCCTGATTTATTCTTTCATTAACTATGGGTTCCTTCTCCTTAATATTTTTCAAAGTGACTCCTAGTTTAGATCCATATTGGGTAATTCGGTTGTGGATCTTTTTATCCAAATTTTCAATTAACTCTATGGTAGCAACTTTATTTTCAATAATTTCAAGTTTTTGCATTACATGCTCCAAAGTTAACATAGTTCCATTAATCATAAGAGGGGGCGAGCCAAACAAATCTATCATAGCATTATAAGAATCAAAAGTATGGCTACCCAAGAAATTCCCTCCGGTAATGGTATAAAGGATATATCTGTACCAAGGATTAGCGCCTACATAAAAATTGCGGAGAAGAACGGAAGTAGATTGCTTCCTAGTAGATCTATTTTGAGCATTGCAAATTCTATACCAAGCGTCTTTTAGATTTTCTCCTTCCCTTTGTTTAAAATTAAGAACTTTATTCTCGGGAGACAACGGAGAAGATAGGAGACTAGCCATAACGACAAGCAAACAAAAAAGAGGCAAACGGAAAAGAGAGGGCGAATAAAACGGCAAGGGTGAAGTGGGGGAGAGGAAAACGAGAGGCAAATGGCAAATAATGTAATGCGGGAGATAAGGGTTTGTGATGGGTACTTGGTATGTTGACTTTTGCGTAGACTCCCCGGCAACAGCGCCAGAAATCCTTCTTGCTACCTCTTGAGCACTGCGTTGGTTTTCCCTTGAAGAGGAAAGGGTGATGCAGCAAAGTAGCGTAAGTATTTCCCTCAGTTTTTGAGAACCAAGGTATCAATCCAGTAGGAGGCCACACACAAGTCCCTCGCACCTACACAAACAAATAAATCCTCGCAACCAACGCAATAAAGGGGTTGTCAATACCTTCACGGTCACTTACGGGAGTGAGATCTAAAAGATATGATAAGATAATATTTTTGGTATTTTTATGATAAAGATGCAAAGTAAAGAAAGAAAAATAAAAACGGCGCTAGAAATAACTTGTTGTAGGGAGATTACATATGATGGAAAATAGACCCGGGGGCCATATGTTTCACTAGTGGCTTCTCTCAAGAGCATAAGTATTATGGTGGGTGAACAAATTACTGTTGAGCAATTGATAGAATTGAGCATAGTTATGAGAATAACTAGGTATGATCATGTATATAGGCATCACGTCCGAGACAAGTAGACCGACTCCTGCCTGCATCTACTACTATTACTCCACACATCGACCGCTATCCAGCATGCATCTAGAGTATTAAGTTCATAAGAACAGAGAAACGCTTTAAGCAAGATGACATGATGTAGAGGGATAAACTCATGCAATATGATATAAACCCCATCTTGTTATCCTCGATGGCCACAATACAATACGTGCCTTGCTGCCCCTACTGTCACTAGGAAAGGACACCGCAAGATTGAACCCAAAGCTAAGCACTTCTCCCATTGCAAGAAAGATCAATCTAGTAGGCCAAACCAAACTGATAATTCGAAGAGACTTGCAAAGATAACCAATCATACATAAAAGAATTCAGAGAAGATTCATATATTGTTCATAGATAAACTTGATCATAAATCCACAATTCAACGGTCTCAACAAACACACCGCAAAAGAAGATTACATTGAATAGATCTCCACAAGAGAGGGGGAGAACATTGTATTGAGATCCAAAAAGAGAGAAGAAGCCATCTAGCTAATAACTATGGACCCGAAGGTCTGAGGTAAATGATACGTCTCCGTCGTATCTACTTTTCCAAACACTTTTGCCCTTGTTTTGGACTCTAGCTTGCATGATTTGAATGGAACTAACCTGGACTGACGCTGTTTTCAGCAGACTTTCCATGGTGTTATTTATGTGCAGAAACAAAAGTTCTCGGAATGACCTGAAACTCCAAGGAACATCTTTTTGGAAAATATTAAAAATACTGAAAGAAAAATACATGTCAGGGGGCCCATACCCTGTCCACGAGGGTGGGGGGCGCGCCCCTACCTCGTGGTCCCCCTGACGCTCCACCGACCTCAACTCCAACTCCATATATTCACTTTCGGGGAGAAAAAAAATATCAGAGAGAAGGATTCATCGCATTTTACGATACGGAGCCAAGCCCTAGAACCTCTCGGGAGGGCTGATCTGGAGCCCGTTCGGGGCTCCGGAGAGGGGGATTCGTCGCCGTCGTCATCATCAACCATCCTCCATCACCAATTTCATGATGCTCACCGTCGTGTGTGAGTAATTCCATCGTAGGCTTGCTGGACTGTGATGGGTTGGATGAGATCTATCATGTTATCGAGTTAGTTTTGTTAGGGTTTGATCCCTAGTATCCACTATGTTCTGAGATTGATGTTGCTATGACTTTGCTATGCTTAATGCTTGTCACTAGGGCCCGAGTGCCATGATTTCAGATCTGATCCTATTATGTTTTCATGAATATATGTGAGTTCTTGATCCTATCTTGCAAGTCTATAGTCACCTACTATGTGTTATGATCCGGCAACCCCGAAGTGACAATAATCGGGACCACTCCCGGTGATGACCGTAGTTTGAGGAGTTCATGTATTCACTATGTGCTAATGCTTTGTTCCGGTACTCTATTAAAAGGAGGCCTTAATATCCCTTAGTTTCCATTAGGACCCCGCTGCCACGGGAGGGTAGGACAAAAGATGACATGCAAGTTCTTTTCCATAAGCACGTATGACTATATTCGGAATACATGCCTACATTACATTGATGAATTGGAGCTAGTTCTGTGTCACCCTATGTTATGATTGTTACATGATGAACCGCATCCGGCATAATTCTCCATCACCGATCCAATGCCTACGAGCTTTTCACTTATTGTTCTCCACTTATTTACTTTTCCGTTGCTACTGTTACAATCACTACAAAACACCAAAAATATTACTTTTGCTACCATTACTTTTGTTACTGTTACCACTACTATCATACTAATTTGCTACTAAATACTTTGCTGCAGATACTAAGTTATCCAGGTGTGGTTGAATTGACAGCTCAACTGCTAATACTTGAGAATATTCTTTGGCTCCCCTTGTGTCGAATCAATAAATTTGGGTTGAATACTCTACCCTCGAAAACTGTTGCGATCCCCTATACTTGTGAGTTATCAAGACTATTTTCTGGCACCGTTGCCGGGGAGCATAGCTCTATTCTTTGAGTCACTTGGGATTTATATCTGCTGGTCACTATGAAGAACTTGAAAGACGAGAAAACAAAAATCTGTCCCTCAACTACGAGGGGAGGTAAGGAACTGCCATCTAGCTCCGCACTTGATTCACCTTCTGTTTTGAGTAAGCTTGCGACACCTAAACCTGCTTCTGCTATTCGTTCTGATATGTCGCATGTTATTGATGATGCCACTTCTGCTGTGCATGATACTTATGATGAAACTACTTCTATGCTTGATACTACTGTGCCACTTGGTGAATTTCTTGATGAACAACTTGCTAGGGTTAGAGAGAATGAAATTATTGAAACTGATAATATTGATGAAAGTGATGATGAAGACTCTCCCCCTAATAAATACGAATCACCTGTTGTTCCCGAGGGTTATGTTTTTGAAAAAGAAGCTGCTCTAGCTATTTTAGCTTGCAAAGATAGATATGAGCTCAAGAGGTTATTAGCTAAATGGAAGCAGCAATCTCTTAATGCTAGAACGAAACCTGACCCTGCTTTTGCTACTTCACCTATCTGTGTTACTGATAAGGATTATGAATTCTCTATTGATCCTGATGTAATTACTTTGGTTGAATCTGATCCTTTTCATGGCTATGAATCTGAAACTGTTGTGGCACATCTTACTAAATTAAATGATATAGCCACCCTGTTCACTAATGATGAGAAATCTCGCTACCTTTATATCCTTCAAATATTTCCGTTCTCATTAAAGGGTGATGCTAAGATATGGTTCAATTCTCTTGATCCTGGTTGTGTGCGTAGTCCCCAGGATATGATTTATTACTTCTCTGCTAAATATTTCCCTACTCATAAGAAACAAGCTGTTTTAAGGGAAATATATAATTTTGTGCAAATTGAAGAAGAGAGTCTCCCGCAAGCTTGGGGGAGGCTTCTCCAATTACTTAATGCTTTGCCTGATCATCCTCTTAAGAAAAATGAAATACTTGATATCTTTTATAATGGACTAACCGATGCTTCCAGAGATTACCTGGATAGTTGTGCTGGTTCTGTTTTCAGGGAAAGAACACCGGATGAAGCTGAAATTCTATTGAATAATATGTTGACAAATGAAAATAATTGGACACTTCCTGAGCCAACTCCTGAGCCTATTCCTAAACCAACTCCGAAGAAAAGAGGTGTTCTATTTCTCAGTCCTGAAGATATGCAAGAGGCAAAGAAATCTATGAAAGAAAAAGGTATAAAAGCTGAAGATGTTAAGAATTTACCTCCTATTGAAGAAATACATGGTCTTAATCTACCGCCTGTTGAAGAAACATATAATCTTAATCCATTACCTATTGAAGAAACTCATGGTCTTGATAACTCGACATAGGTAGTAAAGGTAAATTCTCTCTATAGATATGATAAAGCTGAAATCCCTCCTACTAAAATTGCTAGCCAATGCTTGGATGAGTTTGATAACTTTATGGTTAAGCAAGAAGATTTCAATGCTTATTTTGGTAGACAATTGAAACAAAATGCTTATATGATTGAACACTTGGGTGATTATATGGCTAATGTTAAGGGTGAACTAAAACTCATTAGTAAGCATGCTTCTATGGTTACCACTCAAGTAGAACAAGTACTTAAAGCTCAAAATGATTTCCTCAATGAATGAATAGTAAGAATAATGATTATGCTGTTAGAGTGGCTACTAGAACTGGTAAGATGACTCAGGAACCTTTGTATCCTGAAGGCCACCCTAAGAGAATTGAGCAAGATTCTCAGAGAAATAATATTGATGCACCTAGTCCTTCTAAAAAGAAGAAAAAGAAAAATGATAGGACTTTGCATGCATCTAGTGAACCTATTGCTGAACCACCTGAGAATCCAAATGATATCTCTATTTCTGATGCTGAAACACAATCTGGTAATGAACATGAACCTAATGAAAATGCTAATGATGATGTTCATGATGATGCTCAACCTAGTAATGATAATGAGGTGGAAATTGAACCGGCTGTTGATCTTGATAACCCACAATCAAAGAATCAACGTTATGATAAGAGAGACTTTGTTGCTAGGAAACACGATAGAGAAAGGGAACCATGGGTTCAGAAACCCATGCCTTTTCCTCCCAAACCATCCAAGAAAAAGGATGATGAGGATTTTGAGCGCTTTGCTGAAATGATTAGACCTATCTTTTTGCGTATGCGATTAACTGATATGCTCAAAATGAATCCTTATGCTAAGTACATGAAAGATATTGTTACTAATAAAAGAAAGATACCGGAAGCTGAAATTTCCACCATGCTTGCTAATTATACTTTTAAAGGTGGAATACCAAAGAAACTTGGAGATCCAGGAGTACCTACTATACCATGCTCCATTAAAAGAAACTATGTTAAAACTGCTTTATGTGATCTTGGAGCCGGTGTTAGTTTTATGCCTCTCTCTTTATATCATAGACTTGATTTGAATAATTTGACACCTACTAAAATATCTTTGCAAATGGCCGATAAATCAACTGCTATACCTGTTGGTATTTGTGAGGATGTGCCTGTTGTAGTTGCAAACGTTACTATTTTAACGTACTTTGTTATTCTTGATATTCCCGAGGACGATAGTATGTCTATTATTTTTGGAAGACCCTTTTTGAATACTGCAGGGGCTGTTATTGGTTGCAACAAAGGCAATGTCACTTTTCATGTTAATGGTAATGAGCATACGGTGCACTTTCCGAGGAAACAACCTCAAGTTCATAGTATCAACTCTATTGGAAAAATTCCATCGATTATATTTGGAGGTTTTGAATTTCCTCTTCCTTCTGTCAAGAAGAAATATGATATTCTTATTATCGGGGATGTGCATATCCCCGTTGAGGTAACATAGTGTTATTCGAAATTTCTCCGGTTCCATGTTATTCAGAATGAGTTTGTTAACAAGACTTGATCAACCTTGTTAGTGGATTCCTTTTGATGAGCATGAGATGGATGAAACCAGAAGGCACAACCTTCTGTACCCTCTTTCTACTTTCTGTTATTTAGTTGAAATAAAGTAAAAATAGTATTTTTCTGTCTATTTTCTGATTTATCCGTGCAATATAAAAATACCCCGAAAATAAAAGTTCTCCAAATGCCCTGAAAATGGAATATGATTTTTTCTGGAATATTTGAGAATACCTGGCACTGAGAACACAGCAGGAGGGGCAAGCACCTGGCCACGAGGGTGGAGGGTGCGCCCTACCCCTGGGAGCGCCCCCCTGCCTCGTGGGCCCATGGTGGCTCCCCTCCACTTATTCCTGCACCCACACACTTCTTCTTCCTCCCAAAAAAATCACCAGCCAGCTCAAGCATGAGTTCTAGCTCATTTTGCTGCAATTTTTGATCTCCTTGCTCAAAGCACCTCTCACAAAACTGCTTGGGGGGATTGTTCCTTGGTATGTGACTCCTCCATTGGTCCAATTAGTTTTTGTTCTAGTGCTTTATTCATTGCAAATTTGTGCTGCCTAGGTGACCATGTTCTTGACCTTGCATGTCAAATTTATATGGTTCCAAGTAGTTCTAATGCATGATATAGGCTCTAGGCACTTGTAGGAGTAGTTGCTATCAATTTTGTTGAGCTTGATTCACTTTTATTTGAAGTTACTAAAAATTTCAGAAATTTTTCAGAGGAAGAAATATGCTTAGAAACATGTACCAAGGTGGTTCTTCAAGGAAGCAAGGACCCAGGCTTGCAATGCGTGATGCTGACGAGGAGCCACCAAGGGACGCTCCAGTGCGGCCCTGTGAATGGCCTTTAGAAAACTTTATGGATCGAGCGGGAATCAAGGAAGAATTTAACGCATATTTGCGTAACGCCGATCTTGTGAGCTTCGAGGCAGAAAAATGCCGCCAGTACCACTATCTCACTAGTTCCTTTGTGAGGAGGTTTGAATTTTCATCTTCACGTAATTCTCCAACTGTCCTGTTTGATCTTTATGAAAAATCTTATACGATGGACTTAGAAGATTTTACCACTGCTTACAAACTTCCACAATGGGGTAGTGCTAGTGAACCCCGCAAATCTGAATTTAGAAATTTTCTTGCTAGTATAACTGTGGGGGAATCTAGAGATATAGCACAAGCTACCATAGGGAGCATTCATTTTCCTGCTATACATTATTTTGCTCTCTTCATAGGTAGGTGCATAAATGGTAAAGATGAAGCATGTCATATGTGTGTTCCTGACCTCAGTATTCTTAGGAGTGCTGTGTTAGGAGACAAATCTTATAATTTGGGAGCCATTGTTGCACGTAGGTTGCATAATAATAGATTTAATGGAGATTTCTTTGGTGGAATTTATGCAATCCACCTAGCTGATTTTCTTGGTGTAACCATACGTAATGATGATATTGAATTGCCTCCTGCTTACCTAGACTTTAATGCTATGGTTCACCACCAGTTTGTTGAGAGGAATGAATCACCTCTCCAGTACCGCTTAATCTTTGACAGACGCCGTGATGTCCGTATTACTCTCCTTGCTCCTGCCTTCTTTGATTATCCGGCAAAAGGAAGATATGTTATCACCAGAGAGGAGGCAGATGAGTACAAGAGGAGGGCGGAGGCAGCTCGCCACCACGCTGCAGCTTAGGAGGCGATAATTGCTGCATCTCAGTACGACCCCGGCTACAACTATGGGTATCCGCCAGGCCACCTGTGGCAATAAACCAACTTTGGCCAAAAGCCTAAGCTTGGGGGAGTACGTATTTCCCACCGACATTACATTTATGTTCACACACACTCATTGCTAGATGTCGGTGCTCATACTCTTTCATTGTATTATCCATGCTAGTTTATTTTCTTTTTCTTGCTTTCTTCTTGTGTGTTTGATAAACTTTAAGAAAAACCAAAAAAAATTAGTAGTAGCTTTTAGTTAGTTTACTTTTCTTGCTGTAGTAGTAATAATTAAAAGAAAACCCAAAAAGATTTCCCATTCTTCTTTTGCTTGTTGGGAGCTTTCCCGTGTAAATAGTTTTATTTCTTTTCTTTTCTTTGGGGGTCGATAGGAGAAGACCATGATTAAATTGTTGAAGTGGCTCTTATATGATTTGTTGTTGATTTAACCAAGAGCCCATATTGCCTTGTCTTCTCCTCTTTATTGAATGCTCGCAGATTCCAGCTTAGTCCAATGCACGTGCACTCTTATTATTATTCACATCGTTCGGTCGTGCAAGTGAAAGGCAATTATGACGATATATGATGGGCTGACTCGACCTCTCTTGTTTTTGTAAATATGATTAGTTCATCGTTCCTGATTCAGCCTATTATGAATAAACATGTTTGCAATGACAATTAGAGATCATAGTTGCTCGTGCCATGCTTGATTAGCTATGAGTTATAATGGTTTACCTTGCGTGCCAACATGCTATTAAAATGGTTGTGATGTGGTATCCTCCTTTGAATGATTTAAGTGACTTGACTTGGCACATGTTCACACATGTAGTTGAAACAAATCAACATAGCCTTCACGATATTTATGTTCATGGTGGATTATATCCTACTCATGCTTGTACTCAATGTTCATTAATTTTAATGCATGTTTCATGACTGTTGTCGCTCTTTAGTTGGTCGCTTCCCAGTCTTTTGCCAGCCTTCACTTGTACTAAGCGGGAATACTACTTGTGCATCCAATCCCTTAAACCCCAAAGTTATTCCATATGAGTCCACTATACCTTCCTATATGCGGTATCTACCTGCCGTTCCAAGTAAATTTGTATGTGCCAAACTCCAAACCTTCAAATGAAATTCTGTTTTGTATGCTCAAATAGCTCATGTATCAACTAGGGTTGTCCGTATCTTCCATGCTAGGCGGGTTATTCTCAAGAGGAGTGGACTCTGCTCCTCACTCACGAGAAAATGGTTGGTCACCGGGATGCCCAGTCCCATGCTTTATGCAAACTAAATCAAATTAATTGCAAACAAAACTCCCCCTGGGGCTGTTGCTTGTTGGAGGCACTCGTTGTTTCGAGCAAGCCATGGATTGATGCTTGTTGGTGGAGGGGGAGTGTAAACTTTACCATTCTATTTGGGAACCGCCTATAATGTGTGTAGCATGGAAGATATCGCCATCTCTTGGTTGCTATGTTGACAATGAAAGTATGCCGCTCAAAATATTATTTATCTCTATTTCAAAACCGAGCTCTGGCACCTCTACAAATCCCTGCTTCCCTCTGCGAAGGGCCTATCTATTTACTTTTATGTTGAGTCATCAACCTCTTATTAAAAAGCACTAGCTGGAGAGTGCTGCTGTCATTTGCATCCATTACTATTAATTTATATTGGGTATGCCTATGACTGGATCTCTTTTACCATGAATTACAATGTCTAGCCAGTCCTTGATCTTTAAAGGTGCTCTGCATTTATGTTTTGCGGTCTCAGAAAGGGCTAGCGAGATAACATCTTGTTATATCATATTATGATTGTTTGAGAAAGTGTTGTCATACGAGATTAATTATTATTGCTCGCTAGTTGATTATGCCATTGATATGAGTAAACATGAGACCTAAGAGTTATTGTGTATGTGGTTAGTCATAATCTTTGCTGAAAACTTGAATGCTGGCTTTTCATATTTACAACAACAAGAGCAAACAGAGTTTGTAAAAGTTTTTCTTTATCACTTTCAGTTTGTCAACTGAATTGCTTGAGGACAAGCAAAGGTTTAAGCTTGGGGGAGTTGATACGTCTCCATCGTATCTACTTTTCCAAACACTTTTGCCCTTGTTTTGGACTCTAACTTGCATGATTTGAATGGAACTAACCCGGACTGACACTGTTTTCAGCAGACTTTCCATGGTGTTATTTATGTGCAGAAACAAAAGTTCTCGGAATGACCTGAAACTCCACGGAACATCTTTTTGGAAAATATTAAAAATACTGGAAGAAAAATCCACGTCAGGGGGCCCACACCCTGTCCACGAGGGTGGGGGCGCGCCTGTCCCCCTGGGCGCGCCCCCTACCTCGTGGGCCCCCTGACGCTCCACCGACATCAACTCCAACTCCATATATTCACTTTCTGGGAGACAAAATCAGAGAGAAAGATTCATCACGTTTTACGATATGGAGCCCCCACCAAGCCCTAAAACCTCTCAGGAGGGCTGATCTGGAGTTCGTTCGGGGCTCCGTAGAGGGGGATTCGTCGCCGTCGTCATCATCAACCATCCTCCATCACCAATTTCATGATGCTCACCGCCGTGCGTGAGTAATTCCATCGTAGGCTTGCTGGACGGTGATGGGTTGGATGAGATCTATCATGTAATCGAGTTAGTTTTGTTAGGGTTTGATCCCTAGTATCCACTATGCTCTGAGATTGATGTTGCTATGACTTTGCTATGCTTAATGCTTGTCACTAGGGCCCGAGTGCCATGATTTCAGATCTGAACCTATTATGTTTTCATGAATATATGTGAGTTCTTGATCCTATCTTGCAAGTCTATAGTCACCTACTATGTGTTATGATCCAGCAACCCCGAAGTGACAATAATCGGGACCACTCCCGGTGATGACCGTAGTTTGAGGAGTTCATGTATTCACTATGTGCTAATGCTTTGTTCCGGTACTCTATTGAAAGGAGGCCTTAATATCCCTTAGTTTCCATTAGGACCCCGCTGCCACGGGAGGGTAGGACAAAAGATGACATGCAAGTTCTTTTCCATAAGCACGTATGACTATATTCGGAATACATGCCTACATTACATTGATGAATTGGAGCTAGTTCTGTGTCACCCTATGTTATGATTGTTACATGATGAACCGCATCCGGCATAATTCTCCATCACCGATCCAATGCCTACGAGCTTTTCACTTATTGTTCTCCGCTTATTTACTTTTCCGTTGCTACTGTTACAATCACTACAAAACACCAAAAATATTACTTTTGCTACCGTTACTTTTGTTACTGTTACCACTACTATCATACTACTTTGCTACTAAATCCTTTGCTGCAGATACTAAGTTATCCAGGTGTGGTTGAATTGACAACTCAACTAGTAATACTTGAGCATATTCTTTGGGTTGAATACTCTACCCTCGAAAACTGTTGCAATCCCCTATACTTGCGGGTTATCAGTAAACTACTCACACATCATCGGAGAGGCTATGGTGATGATGTAAAAGCCCCCCGTGATCAATGCCCCCTCCGGCGGAGCTCCGGAAAAGGCCCCAAGATGGGATCTCACGGGTACAGAAGGTTGCGGCGGTGGAATTAGGTTTTTGGCTCCGTATCTGGTAGTTTGGGGGTACGTAGGTATATATAGGAGGAAGAAGTACGTCGGTGGAGCAAAGTTGGGCCCACGAGGGTGGAGGGCGCGCCCAGGGGGTAGGTGCGCCCCCCTACCTCGTGCCCTCCTGGTTGATGTCTTGATATAGGGTCCAAGTCCTCTGGATCATGTTCGTTCCAAAAATCACGTTCCCGAAGGTTTCATTCCGTTTGGACTCCGTTTGATATTCTTTTTCTACGAAACTCTGAAATAGGCAAAAAACAGCAATTCTGGGCTGGGCCTCCGGTAAATAGGTTAGTCCCAAAAATAATATAAAAGTGTATAATAAAGCCCAATAATGTCCAAAACAGAATATAATATAGCATGGAACAATACAAAATTATAGATACGTTGGAGACGTATCAAACAGTGAGCGTTGTTGAGGGGGTTTGGATGAACAGTTCCCGGTGGGGGGTTGGATGAACATGACCTCGTGGTAGTAGAGGCCGTTGCTGCTGGATGAACAGACCCGATCGATCGAGCCGGTGGATGAACAGGACCCCGTGGAGGGCTGGTTGAACAGTAGCCGGTGGAGGGCTGGTTGAACAGTAGCCGGTGGAGGGCTGGATGAACAGTAGCCCGTGGAGGGGTGGTTGAACAGGACCTCGTGGAGAGGGCTGGTTGAACAGTAGTCGGTGGAGGAGCGCGCGGTGGAGGCTGGATGAACAGGAGCCCGTGGATGAACAGTCGAAGGTGGAGGCTGGAGGAGGTCGACGGTGGATGAACAGTAGCCCGTGGAGGCAGTCGACGGTGGAGATGAACATTACCCCATGGAGTCCTGTTTTGCGGTACGCCACACCCCTCCAGATGAACAGGACCCCCGTTTCGACCATAGCGCTCCAACAGAAGTCCGTTTACTCCGTTTTGCGGTACACCACACCCCTCCCGATCAACAGGACCCCGTTTCGACTGTAGGAGGTCTGTTTCCTCCATTTTGCGTCGCCAAACCCCTCCCGATGAACAGGATCCCGTTTCCACCGTGGCCGGTCGAACACAAGGCCGTTTCCTCCGTTTTGCGGTACGCCAAGCCTCGTTTCCATTGGCTGTTCCGTCCAAGCCAGTTGGCTCCCGATGAACACGACGATGCATTACGTTCCGACCCAGCCGGTTGCCTCCCCATGAACACGATGACGGCGCAGCTTCTCCGTTCTGACCCAGCCATGTACACGAGCCCTGGCCGTACGTATGCACGAGTAGGCATTCGAGACCCCTCCCGTATGTACGTACGTGGCCGTATTTTCTTTCTTGCACCCTGGCCGTTGTACGTATGTGTACATGCTACGTGCGCGCCTCTACTACAACATGTGCGCGCCTCTACATCGACCAGTATGTACGTACACGTTCGCGACCAGAATGACAACACTACGTACGCTTCGACCAGGTGGGTCCCGACTGTCAGGCACTTCCTTGCGTGCGAAGATGTAGCTGGTGGGTCCCAGCAGTCAAGGGGCGAATCTTTTTTTGCCCGTAATATGGATGCACTTCCTTGCATGCGAAGATGTAGCTGGTGGGTCCCAGCGGTCAAGGGGAAACGTTTTTTCGTGAAATACGGTGGCCCGTCTGGTGGGTCCCTGCTGTCAGGTTGAGGAATCATTATTTTCCGCGTAATAAGGAGGCACTTCCTTGCTGCGGCCGTGGACCCAGCTGTCAGCCTCTCCACGTACAGTACACTTCCGATGGAAGTCGGTCGTTGACCACATTGACCACGCCGCGCCGAGAGCACCAAGGCGGTGGACGACGGCGAGGCCTAGGAAGGGGACGACGCGGAGCCGGGGAAGATGCGGTAGTGGATGCCCACGCGGAGGGGGGTACGTGGGTTGACTGCTTCAGCTGCGATGTGAGGCTGCCGCCGCCGGAGAATAACAGGAGGTGTGGGTGAGTATGGAGGGATGCCATGGCCAGCGAGGCAGGAGCCGGCGACACGCCCGACGCTTGTTTGGGCGACTGGAGCAAGAAGACCAGAGGTTGAAGAAGCACTACGGCCGTTGGATGGACATCGTACGGTCACTGGAGCTAGAATCGTTCATATTAACTAAGTTGACAAAGCCCTCCGTCCCCGTCAACTTAGTAGGCCCACAAGTCAGCCTCCCACTATGCTGGGTCCCAACTGCAGGGGGAGTATTCATTTTTTGTGCGTAATAAGGAGGCACTTCCTTGCGTGCGAAGATATAGCTGGTGGGTCCGGCCTGTCAGCGGGGGGGGGGGGGACATTTTTTTCACGAAATACAGAGGCCCTTCCGGTGGGTCCCAGATGTCAGGTGGAGGAATCATTATTTTGCGTGTAATAAGGAGGCATTTTCTTGTGTGCGGCCGTGGACCCAGCTGTCAGCCTCTCCACGTACAGTCCACATCAGATGGATGTCGTTCGTTGACCACGTTGACCACGCCGCGCCGAGAGCACCAGGGCGGTGGACGACGGCGAGGCCTAGGAAGGGGACGACGCGGAGCCGGGGAAGACGCGACAGTGGAGGCCCACGCGGAGAGGAGTACGAGGGTTCAGTGGTTCGGCTGCGGTGTGAGGCTTCCTTCGCCGCAGAATAACAAGGGGTGTGGGTGAGTAGAGGGATGGCCTGGCCAGCGGTGGGAGTAGTAGGGGGCGGTGAGGCCTCTGAGGCAGCACAGCCGGCCACGGGAGGCAGGAGTAGGCAGCACGACTGGTGCTGCTTTGGGCGGCTGGAGCAAGAAGACCAGAGGTTGAAGAAGCACGACGACCGTTGGATGGACATCGTATGGTCACTGCAGCTAGAATCGTTTATAATGACTAAGTTGCCAAAGCCCTTGGTACGCGTCAACTTAGTAGGCCACAGGTCAGCCTCCGAAACGGTGCGCCCTAGATGTCAGGGGGAGGAATCATTTTTTTGGGCGGCTGAAGCTAGAATATCCGAGATTGAAGAAGAAGCACGACATCCGTTGGATGGACATCCAACGGCCACTGCTGCTAGAACCTTGTGTTGACTATAAGTTGACAAAGCCTTGCATACGCGTCAACTTACTTTTTTAGGGGACGCGTCAACTTAGTAGGCCCACAAGTGTGTGGCGGAGAACTTATAGCCCATTTGCGATTTGTAAGAATGTACAACCCATTTTTGAATTCTAATGGAATTTACTACAACCCATTTACAGTTTGTTAAAAGTACAACCCATTTCTAGCAAGGACAACAATTAATAATTTCAACCAACCGTTCAAAACAGAATTCAAAAAATTTCCCACATTTTGATGGGATCTGAAATATTTTTATCCCGTAATTTCTAGTCAGGTTAAATAAAATTTCAATATAAAATTGTATTACGTAAAATTCCAACGAAACATTGCGCGCCCAACAATTAATGAAATTAAAATTTTCAAAATCCAAAATAATATTTTATAAACTAATTACGTGTTTGGTGCATTTTTTATAGTTACTGCCCAGTTTTTATAATTACATCCCATTTAATATTTATTAAAGCCCATTTTCCTGTTAAGCGTAATGCATCCCTCCTAGGAAAGATTTGCAGCCCAGCGGGGCGGAGAATAACAAGTTGATCTTGCCTGGGTATTCCTAAAAAAAGTATAGCTGGGCTAGCCATTTTCAGCTTGAAAAAAATTAATATCTGGGCTGGATATCTGGCCTGGGCTAGACGGGCCACAGCCCGCCCAGTTAATACCCTACTCTCCTCTGAACAACAACGAAAACATCGCTCAAGAAAAACTCTGCAGTGCTCACACCTCAAAAACACAAATACTGCTCGAGCTGCTTGGTCCCAGCTGTCGGAAGCTCCTGGTGCAATTCTCTTGTTTATTGACTACATAGGTTGACAATGGTGTGGGACCATGATGTCAGGAAACCAGGCGGAAGCAAAAAAATATAGTTGTACATAATAAGGAGGCACTTACGTACGTACGGCTATGGCCCTAGTGGGTCCCTACTATCATCCAGTCAAAATAAAGTCATCTCCTGAATCCTCCTGTTTGTTGACCATGTTGACAATGCTCGGCGCCACAGCGAGCGCAACAACTCAAAGGAAGATGGAGAGGGCCCCGCGGGCCCTACAGATGGTCTGATACAACGTCCGCTGCTCATTCAGGAAGCTAGGATCATCAGACACCTATGAGCACCTTCAAGAGACTGAGACGGCATGAAACGGTAAGGCCACGCTTGGGAGCTCTGGTTTATTTCACACCTGTATTAAGATACAAGTGTTATTTACTCGTCATCGGAAACAACGCGTAAAATACAGGCGTAATGAAACCGAGGGCCCGAGGTCTGTAAGTAAAACCGGCGGGTTACGCGTGTAATTTGAGAGACCAATGTATATTTTACTAGTCGAAGTCGATCAACCAAGCGCTTTGCCCGAGACCATCTGCTTTTATTTACAAGCGTCAGTTTTACAAGCAGTTTTGGTTGGAAAACGACGATCCAATCACGGCCTAAGATGATGAGTTGATAGGAAGATCATATGGTTTCACCTCTAACCTACCCGAGTTGTCGTATAGGCTATGAATGAAACATAAGACAATGAACTTCTTAAGCACAGAAACAACCAGAGGATGATCTTCTTAACATGCAAATCACGGGCATTAGATCAGCATGCAAAACAATATGAAGCATTATTCTCAGGAGGCACGGTGAACAGCTCGTGATGCCGCATGCCACAGCATTCCAAGCTCAACTTTGCAATCAAACTCACAAGGCCTGGAATTACATAGAAAACATTCGGAACAAACTCTTAAAGTACCTTACATAAGTCAACATTCATGTGACTATGCATCTCAGCAGAGTAAATATTTACTTCTGAACTGAAGACAGGAATAGGAAAAAACGATCGACGTTGCTCACAACAAAGGGCGTCCCACTCAAAAATATCAAATGCATGTCTTCTGGCTAACATCAATGAGCAAAAATTGACAAGGTTTTCCAATTCCAATATATTAAACTAATGTCTTCTTGCTAACATCTGATTAAACTTTGACAAGGTTTCCCCATTCAAAATATGTAATGCCTATGATTGTGGAACGGGCAAGGTTTGTCATCTGATAGTCCGGTGGCTCAAGGTGACGATGAATGATTAGAGAACCATTCGATGTATTGTGCATGATGAAGTATTATGGACACAAACCATCTGAACATTTTGTGCAGTTCCACTAAAATCAAGCTGAGCATCCCTGTGGATTTCGTATTTATATGCTGCCGGAAAACAAAGAAACATCAGCACACACATGAATATTGGCCCCAGTGTCAACCCACCAATCGGTGACAAACTGAAAGTACGGTAAACAGATTTACCATACCCAGATGCCCCATCATTGTTGCTTAGAGTGACATTAACACTTGTTTGCCCAGTGTTCCTCCGAACCACAAGTAAAGTAGCCATCTCTCTTTTTGTCTTTCTTCTTACCCTTCTTAATGGCCGACGCTGGCAGCTCCATTCAAACCAATAGTCCGGTGGCTCAAGGTGACGACGAATGGTTAGAGAACCATTCGATGTATTGTGCATGATGAAGTATTATGGAGGACACAAACCATCTGAACATTTTGTGCAGTTCCACTAAAATCAAGCTGAGCATCCCTATGGATTTCATATTTATATGCTGCAAGAAAACAAAGACACATCAGCACACACATGAATATTGTCCCCAGTGTCAACCCACCAATCGGTGGACTAACAAACTGAAAGTACGGTAAACAGATTAAAGTACGGTAAACAGATTACCATACCCAGATGCCCCATCATTGTTGCTTAGAATGACATTGACAGATTTGGAGTCCTGTCCTGGCTTCTTGTACTTGTTTGGGCACTTTTTGCCCAGTGCACTCCACGTGTTGTAGAGTTTCCTATGCTCTCTGCAGACTAGTCATGTCACCAGCGTCTACTAATACTCTGTAAAGCTTCTCGATCATTCCTTGTGTAATGTAGCACAAACAGTGTCTGCTTGTTTCTGCAAAGTGGTAAGACCAACTGGACCCACTAATGCAGCAGTTTGCCTTAGATACATTGGCTACTTTTGTGCAGTTCAACTAAAATCAAAGTCGGAATAAAACCGAGCTTTAATTTTGATATCCCTGTAAGCAACAATAGGTATAAGGGAAACAATTACTAAGAAATAACGGTTGATGACTTGTACTCCCAGAAGAAAAACATCTACTGATCTACCTTATCTTAATGGGAAACAAAGCAGGAGAGTAGCAATTCTCAATCAGTGTGATTCATTCATATTAACTGAGACATTATCTTAACAATGCCTTGTTTCAACATGTATAAAGAACGACAAAGCAGAAAAGTACCATTCCTAAAACTATGCGACTGATTCATTTTAATAGAGACATTATCTTAACAATGCCTTGTTTCAACATGTATAAAGAACGACAAAGCAGAAAAGTACCATTCCTAAAACTATGCGACTGATTCATTTTAATAGAGACATTATCTTAACAATACCTTGGTTAAACATGTAGAAAGAACTACAAAGCAGGATATACCATTTGTAAAACACTGTAACTAATATATAATAACCGAGACATTATCTGAATAATACATTTATTAAACATGTACTCCGGCCGATCCCTAACAGAAATGGTACTCCCGCCGATCCCTAACAAGTGTTGCAGTTTTGAACTAAGATTCAATAGTTAATTCTGAGGAAAGTCGGTACTGACCTTTCAAGACCAAGATTTGAAACAACTCGTGAGGAAGACCTGAGAGAGATCTCAACACATATGGAAATCCGGTCTCATTTTGTGCAGTTCCACCTAAATTAATCAAAGCAAAATGTCACAATAGCAACAAGTTGAATAGATATCCTTGTTTTAACAGAGGCAAAAAGGAAGCAATTACTAGCCAATAAAGGAGGATGAAACATGCGGCCACAAAAATTGTAATCCCGCCAATCCTAACAAGTGTTGCAGTTTTGAACTAAGATTCAGTAGTTAATTCTGAGAGTGGCATTGCTTAATTTTACCAGCGACATTAGATTAAAAAAAGGCATAAACAGTTCCAGGGGAGAGTGGGCGCAACAACAACATGTGCTTCCATCTACTTATAAAGGGGGTGATGCAGAGTTTGTTGCAACAAAGCAACAAGCATCATGTCTGGGTTGGTCCCATTTTTGATCACTACTTAATGGGAAAAGACAGCAATACAGTAGCTTCAATTCAACATTTATTTAAAACAGTACCAATACAAGTAGCACAACATCTCAAAGCACACTGCACAATCATGTGGATGAAGGCCTATACTGACCTTTCATGAGACGACAAACATAAAATACAAATCTGCCAACACGAATAGGAAATCCAATCTCGTTTTGTGCAGTTGCACTAAAATCAAGCAAAGTCGCCGGTGTGACATTTAAGTTCGCTATAGCAACGAGTTGAATAGATATCCCTGTTTTAACAAAGGCAAAAAAGGAAACAATTACTGGCCAATAAAGGAGGATGAAACATGCGGCCACAAAAAGAAGCATCTACCTTATCTTGATGGAAAACAAAGTATAGGACCGTAGCATTTCTAAAACGGTTGCATTGATTCATATTAACAGAGAAATTCTCTTAAAACAGTTCAGTAGTTAATTCTGAGAGTGGCATTGCTTAGTTTTACCAGCGACATTAGATTAAGAAAAAGCATAAATAGTTCCAGGGGAGAGTGGGCGCAACAACACCATGTGCTTCCATCTACTTATAAAGGGGGTGATGTAGAGTTTGGTGTAACAAAGCAACAAGCATCATGTCTGGGTTGGTACCATTTTTGTTCACTACTTAATGGGAAAAGAGAGCAATACAATAGCTTCAATTCAACATTTATTTAAAATAGTACCAGTACAAGTAGCACATCATCTCAAAACACACTGCACGATCATGTGGATGAAGGCAAGTACCAACCTGTCATGATGCACACAAGATCACGTATGAATCTGCAAACACGAATAGGAAATCCAATCTCGTTTTGTGTAGTTGCACTGAAATCAAGCAAAGTCGCCGGTGTGACATTTAAGTTTGCTATAGCAACAAGTTGAATAGATATCCCTGTTTTAACAGAGGCAAAAAAGGAAACAATTACTGGCCAATAAAGGAGGATGAAACAAACGGCGACAAAAAGAAGCATCTAACTTATCTTGATGGAAAACAAAGTAGGACAGTAGCATTTCTAAAACGGTTGCATTGACTCATATTAACAGAGACATTCTCTTAAAACAACATTCGTTAAGAATGTAATTTACTTTTAACAGTGGCATTGCTTCAATTTTCCAGCAGCATTCTTAGATTAACAACAGCAAAATAGTTGTATGGGACATGGGACATGGGACATGCCAGCACCATGTGCGTCCACACGTATAAATGGGTGATGCAGAGTATGTAGCCAAGCAGCATATCTGCGTTGGTCCAATATTTGTTCTCTTTGAACCTTTTTCCTATGTGAGGGCAGCAAATCTAGTCCTGCACAAACTACCCAACCCCCCAGTTTCTTTCCCTTTTCAACAAAGAGATCGGTTCCTTCAGATGTGTGTACTGGGTTACCCCCTTTTTCCCTTTTCGACCAACAAAGCGGCTGGATAGCCAGTCTATACTACTTTACCTCCCTCCTTTCCTCATTGAACCACGTCCTAGATTCATGCTCCACCCCACCGCACCCTTCTTTCCTCTTTGAACTAAGACCTAGATTCGACTACAGAATCGAAAAAGATCCGCATGCAGCTAGAGCAATGACAGTTTCAAAGAAACTTATACCTTAGGGTCGTCGGGATGTGGCAAGGCATGCGGCGGGAGGCTGGATCTGCCCACACTACGTACGACAATGAGGAAGAAGGGTTCAGTGGCCCTCCCGCACAGGCGCTGGGTGAAAGAGAACAACGCAGCCGGTAGTGGATTGCCTCCCTCGCCGAAGGTGATAGAGTGAACGCTGCACCTCCTCCCCTTCCCGGTGCGACGGGATCTGGACGCCTCGTTCACCAGCTGTGAGGGGGGAGAGAGAGACAGAGGCCACAACGCAGTCTTGTTTAGATCTGGTGAAGAGGGTGAGAGACTGTGAATATAGCAAACCCTAACAAAGGAACGCTGAGCCTCCAGCGTGTATATATATGTAGTGCGGCGAGAGTGTGGAGAGTGCAAACCCTAGCGAACAAGCGTTGAGGCTCCAGCTTATATAGTGTACTACATATATACTGTATTACAGACTGAGCTCCGGTGCCTTAAGTACACCTGCCTTTGGCTGTATGACAGGTGGGCCAGCCACATTTTGGGCCCACCTGTCATACACCCAAAGACAGGTGCACTAAGTCAATGAAGTTGCGTCCATATAGTACTCGTGTATACTACTAATATATAGCGGAGTGGTTTTCTTATTCTCTCCATAACAATCGTTTTAAATTGTGTAAGTACGAAACGAAACTCTTTATTTAACGTACCAGTGAAGAAAACTACTACTACTTTCGATGAACTAAACGATCCCGCGTCCTGGTCGCACTTCCCGTCCTTCACGTGCGGTACACTACCTTCCCTTAAGTGAACAACCACACATGCGCCAAATTATCGGAAACGTGTGAGAGTGTGTACAAATAAAGAATTTTAATTTCAATTATCGGAAAGGTTTGAGAGTATGTACATTTTTCCCTCTCTCAATAATTATGGTTTGTTGTGTTCCGCCTAAACTTGGTCAAACTTTACAAAGTTTGACTTCAGTCAAATCTAATATGCGGAGTAAATAAAAATGGAGGGCTACTACGTCCATCCGAGTTTTTAGTCCACACCATTTTTTAATCAAAGTTAATAGCTGGACAAATAAAATTACAGGGGAGCTGAAGACAAAGTTGTGAGAAGGCGTAGAAATCAATACAAAACTTATGCTCTTAGTACCAACGTCGATCCTTCTTTGAGGAAACATTTGGTTCATAGCCAATTGTGTGATAAAATTGCACCAACGTGAAAGACGTCTACGATTTGCGATCCTGCCATTAGAGCTCCGATCAGATTCAGAATCGCGATTCTGACAACCTTGCCGCCAAACGTTAAGTTCTTTCCTTGGTTGGCAATCCAAGATAGAATTTGGACCATCTATATGTTGGGCAAGCATGTGTCGCCAAACTGTGGACTTTGCCCGATTTGCAATGGGATGCAAGAGCCTACTGACCACCTATTCTTCAAATGTTGTACACACTTCGGCTTTGGAACTTGGTCATCGACGAGCTACACCTTTTGGGCATCGACACATCTTGGTGGCACTTGGAGCGCACCATCATGGATTGGTGGGCTAGTTGCTTTGGTGTTGGCACCGCAATAGGAAAGTCATCAATTCTCTCACCATGCTTGTATCTTGGACAATTTGGAATGAGAGAAATTATCTGGTCTTCCATGACAAAAGCACCCCCTCCAATCTTGCTAAAAATTATCACCGTGGAGATAAAGCTTCGAGTCACCATAGGTGCAAAGAAACTAGAGGCTTTAATTTTGGAAGAAAATTCGTTTTGATATTTTGAGGGTGAATATTAAGTCAAACTCTATTCTCTTAATTAATGAATGAGACATATCTTTTGCTTCTGCTTGAAATAATAATAATCATGGCTCAGAATTACCCAGGTGAGACAAAATTATTTTGGATTGTGGTATGAGTAGCAAAAGAGCCTGTGCGTTGTAACAGGAGAAAAATATTCATGCGAATGTGTTTTTCGAAGGAGATGCACGATTTCAGATCATAACATCTTTCATAACGTAAAAGAGGGGCCATTTTAAGAACGTGTTGTTCTAAGATTACCAAATACGCCGCTAGTAAGACAAAAAGAGATAGTAAATGATGATTTTATATGTTCTCCTTGCTTTCTTAGAAAAATTTGCATTTTGTCGGAGGTGTCGTGCGACATATGCCAAAGGATGGCTTATCATGGAGGGGGCTAGTAAGACGTCGCCGGTGCCAGGAAATGGGATGAGGCGAAGAGATGCACGCCGGCGAATCTTACCCAGGTTCGGTGCTCTCCTAGGGGATAACACCCCTAGTCCTGCTCTGCGGGGTCTCTGCATGATCACTCAAGCAACAATGGTGGCTACAAGCTTGCTCCTTGAGTTGTTTCTCTAGAGGGGGAAGAAGAACAAGTCTTGCCCTAGCTTCCTCTCTCTATATGGGTGTGTGGGTGAACTAGAGTCTGAACCCTTTGCATGGGTGCCCTGGGGGGTTTATATAAGCCTACCCCCCAGGGGTACAAAGGTAATCTGGCCGGGTGTAGGACCCGGCTATCAGTGTCATTGGCCGCCGGCTTCTTCGCTGGCTGGTGGGGCCCGCCGCCTGGTGGGTCCCACCGACTGTCTCGTACTTGGCCGACAGGCCGCGCCCGCCGCTTGCGGGTCTTGCCGGCTGCTCAGCACTGTAGCGACGCTGCTAATGATGCGTGCTTTGTCGGGGGAGGTGTGGCTACAGTACCGCCGCCTGGCGGGCGATCACTGTAGCCACCCCCCGTCTCTTCTGATTAATGGCGCATGATCTTCGAGGGAGGGAGAGGGCCGCCTGGTAGGAGTCAGCCTCCCCTTATGCCGCCTGGTCCGTGCTTGCCGCCTTCTGGCTTCTCACTGACAGGTAAGGTCCACCGCCTATGGGCCATACTGACAACCCGTACCGGAGGCATGGCCTTCTCTGCCGTAGGTGACGTCATGGATAGAGTGGCAACAGTGCCGCGCCGGACGGGAGATCTTCCTCCGGTATGGGGCACTGTGGCCATGCTTGGCCTTGGATTTGGGGGTGGCAGGGCGTGTTGTAGCCACGCCCTGTCTCATCCTATTCATGCGGGCGCAGACTCTGAGGATGCTTGGGGCCGCCTGTTAGGAGCCAGCCTCTCTAGAGGCCGCCTGCCAGGAGCCGGCCCACCTCGCGGCCGCCTGCTGAGTCCTGCCGTCTTCTGGCAGCCGGCCGCTTGGACCAGTCGGCTGCAAGAAGGCGGCGTTTTGGTCTTTGGTTTTTTGAGGGGCGCAGCCGGCCCCGATGTCTTGAAGCGCCATGGGGGGCCGATGAGGCTCCCCGTGGCCATTACTCCGACAGTAGTCCCCGAAGCTGATGAGGCTCCACAGCTGGCGAAATGAAGGAGCCTCGACAGCTTCCTACTCTGAGTGCTTCATTTGATCTTGCTCTGTCCGCCTTCCGGCATGCCGACTGTCGGGAGCCGGTCACGACCAGGTGGGCCGCCTGGTGGTTTTTGAAATGCCTTGGCGGGAGCCAGGTGGAGTGCTAGCGAAGCATCCGGGCTAGTTGCCCGCCGCTCGCATGTCACGTGGCGCTTGTCAGATGGGTTGGCCTGCCAACCCACACGCATGATGGGACGTCACTGCAGGCCAGGCCCGCCACTACCAGGCCTCAGCACGCGCGCAGATCCGCTGCGGCCGAGGCGGGTGGTTGGGATCCTGCGCGCCGTTATTACGCGGTAAACGTGGGTTCGTGGGGTCGTGGGCGCAGTTAATCCCACGATCCCACGCCCTGTCCCCTCGGCTTCGCAGCCAGGGGCCATAAGTAGGGGGAGGAGGGGAGCGGCAGACGCACGCGTGCCCTCCTCTCCCTTGCCATTTCGTACCTCCTCTTTGTAAGGGTCGTATTTCTGGGACATAAATGTCAGGACCCCGATCCTAAGCCACATCGATCTAGCATGTAACACATCATATCACTTTGCGGCCTCATGCACGGTATTCCCACGGGTGCCACCTTACCTGGCCCGGGACCGTTTGCGCCTTTTGGCTCACGTATATGATAGTGTCGCTAGCATCCATATGACAGAGAACCCGGGCCGACATGACTAGTCGTGAACCCAAAGTGGCACTAACTTACAGGGACAGGCATACATGACCCAGCATCGAACGTGTCGGTCATTAGCGAGTGATTCCGGGCTGTAGCAACTGGGCTAGTAGGACTCTGGTAAACCGGGCTGTAGCAGGCTAGCAGGACTCCGGTATACACCGCGTGACATTTCCCTGAAGGGACAGATACAGGATCGAAGTAGGAGACATGCCGACCAGTCTAAGTGTTCCGGAGCAGTAGCAACTGGGCTAACAGGACTCCGGTAAACCGGGCTGTAGCGGACTGCCATGGCTCAGTGGAAGCACCAGACTACATTTCCCCATAAGAGAGGCTACCAAGGATAGACAACTAGGTTGTCGGATCCCACACATACCAAGCATTTCAATCATACACACAATATGCTCGATATGTGCAAATACAACATGGCATCACAACAAAACTCTACGACTCAAGGTATTTATTCATAAGGCTCCGAAGAGTCAAGTATTACAAACATGGGTCTCATGACCCAACATACAGAGCATACAAGCAACAAGCACATGCGGAAGCTTAACTTGTCTGAGTACAGACAACTACAAATGAAGAAGGCTGAGAAGCCTGACTATCTACAAGACCCTCCCAAGGGTACAAGATCGTAGCTGAGGTAACAAGCTAAACGTCGAAGTCCACGCGGAACTACTAGTGAGACTGAAGTCTCTCTGCAAAAACATAAATTAAGCAAACGCGAGTACAAATGTACCCAGCAAGACTTACATCAGAACTAGCTACATATGCATCAGTATCAATAAAGGGGTGGTGGAGTTTAACTGCAGCAAGCCAGCTTTGACTCGGTGGCTACCCTGAACTACGACTGCAAGTAACTCTTTTGAGGTGGCGCACACGAGTCCACATATTCACCATATCAATACACCACTATGGATCCGCTCCCCTCTCCCTACGAGAACGCCATCCATAGCACTCACGCTTATCTTGCGCATTTTAGAGTATCCACTTTGACTTGTCTATGAACTATACAGGCAACCCAGAAGTCCTTTACCGCGGACACGGCTATTCGAATAGATGATGTTAACCCTGCAGGGGTGTACTTATTCACACACGCTCTCACCACTTACCACCATGTACACGTCGTGTATCTCGGCAACCTTCAAGCGGAAGCCTGGCGAGGGAGTCGACCACGACCTGACTAACCACACAAGTCTCTCGTCCAGGTTTATCGCCTATACGGGTTCCATCCGCAAGGAGATCTGGCCGGGGTGTCGCTCACGGCCCCAAACAATGTGTACAGGGTTCCAAGCCCACCAAACGGGCGACGCTTGGCATACCTGGCCACGGTGCCTAGTCTGTCCCAAGCCCACCTGTACCGGGTGCCACTTGGTAGACTACTAACACTACATACAAACACCAGAAACTAGTTGCAACTCCTGGACAGAGATCGAGTTGGTTAATAAGCCGAGAGGGGCCGAGTTACCGGAACCCAATGTGTGGTAGTAACTGTTCATGGATCACAAACACAGAACTCAGTTCCTGAGGACGGTTTCAATGAGACAACCCACCATGTACTCCTACATGGCCTCTCACCGCTACCTTTACCAAATCGTGTTCACACACTTAGCTCTCAATAGTAGGACATGTTCACCACATTCCAATTCATCCTCGATGAACCAGACCTGACTCAACTCTAAGCAGTAGCAGGCATGACAACAAGCATGAATGAGTAGGCACATCAGGGCTCAAACAACTCCTACTCATGCTAGTGGGTTGCATCTATTTACTGTGGCAATGACAGGTCATGCAGAGGAAAGGGGTTCCGCTACCGCAGCATGTAACAGTTGAAATGTTGTTGTCCAAAAGCAGTAAAAGAGAGCAGGAGCAAGAGAGTGGGTTTGTATCGGAATGAACAAGGGTTTTTTGCTTGCCTGGCACTTCTGAAGTTGATATAGCTCTTCATCGGTGTCATCGAACTCATCGCCGGATCAATGTCTACTGAGGGGGAACAAATACTGGCAACAGAGAGGAAACACAATCAATGCAATGCACAATATGATGCATGATAATGACATGGCAATATGAGTGTGTTGGGCTAATGCAACTACAACCAGATGGGTTTGAGCTTATTTGAACCAAAGATTCAAATACAAACTCAAGTTATGGGTTCATATAAGTGCATTAACATGTTTGACCTAAACAGCAAGGTTAATTTGCTCTAGCATGCATGAAACCAGTACAGATAGATAGATTGGATTTTTCTGATCATTTTTCATATATAACTTATTTCAGTCTGAGTTATAAATTATTTCCTATGATTTTTTGAATATAAATAATTCATTTAGATTTATTTAAAATCCAGAAAAGCATTACTGCTTCATCACTAGGTCATGCTGACGTCGGCAGGTCAACAACGCCAGCCCAGGTCAAACCTGACGGCTGGGCTCCACACGTCAGCTGGTCAGCTAATTGACAGGGTTAATTAACACTAATTTAATCCTAAACTAGAAATTAGTTAGGGGCTGGCCCCACATGTTAGTGACTCAGGGGGAAGTCAAACAGGGTCAACCCGGGTCAAACTCGCCGGAGTTGATCCGGGGCTCATCGCCGGTAAGGCCAGAAACGGCGGAGGGGCTTGGGATTCCTCCTCCGGCGACCAAATGGCCGGCGGAGGGCATCTATGCGACGGGGAGGCTCGTCCGCGTCGAGTGGTGCACGCAGCAGCGGCTCCGGTGGCCTAAGTCGACGGCGGCAGCGACTTGTGCGGCAGCCGAAGTTTGGGAGTGCTTGGAATCGGCGTTTTGGTGCACAGTGGGATGAACGGGTGGGCTAGTTCGGCTCCTGGGAGCAGCACGAGCGTGACGACGTGCTCAGGGGAAACCTGAGCTTGCTCTAGCCACGGTGACGACTTCGCCGGCAGCGTGAAGCTCACGGGCACGGCGGAGAGAGATGCTACGGCGAGCTACAGGTCACGGGGATAAGGGGAGACGGTGAAGGAGCTCACTAGGAGGTCGAAGAGCAGCTCCGTGGGCTCGGGGAGGCGCTCGGGGCAGCGAATCGATGACGACAATCTTCGGTGGCCGACGAGGGAAACGGCGGTGGTGGCGGCGCAGCAGAGCTTCTGGCGCCGCGTGACTCGGTGGAGAGTACGAAGACAACGAGCCGGAGACGCCTGGTACGGAGAGGGAGCGAGGGAGTGGCTGTGGCCGCGACGGTGCCCGGCGGCGCTCTCTGACGCGTTCGGGTCCGGGCGGGAGGGAGAGTAGAGGAGAGGGAAGGCACGGGAGGAGAGTGAGGGGGTACAGGGCTGGCGCGTGGCATCCTCCAGAGACGTCCGGGCAAGCAGGCAGAGAGGAGGTGGTCGGGCACGTGCATGCACCCCGCGGACACACGCCCTCGTGCCTACTGGCACGAGGTTGAAGACAGGGGAGGAGTTGGGCTGGGCTAGCTACAGTGCTTGGCCGCACAGGTGGGCTGCAGGTGGGCTGGGAGGTAAGGCCATGTAAGTGCTTCTGTTTTCATTCGTTTCTTTCTGTTTTTGTTTTATTTAATCGTTTGCCACTGTTTTGAATTCAAGCAAATTCAAACAATGCCAAACACTTCTCTGAATATTTTGTGTCACTCAAAGAACTTATCCAAATGAACATAGAATATAACAAAGCATTTGGAAATATATTCTTTATAATATGAATATATATTCAAATTCAAATACCATAGTGATTTAAATTCAATGCCAAAATGATTCCTTAAAAATGTTCACTATTTTTGGTTTAGACCCAAACCCTTGCCAAAAATATCAAACATTAATGAAGGCCATTTTGGTTTCACTGAATGCAATTTTAAGGGTCCTTGCCCTTCTTTTAATTGAATTTTGAGGCTTTCGGAATGCCCTCAATTCCAGTTTCTTGAATTAAAACATGATGCATGGGTGCAACTCACTGATGCAACTAATTACAAAGCAGAATTCTAGGGCTGTGATGACTCACCCCCACTAAACAAGAATCTAGTCCCGAGATTCAAGACGTGAGGTAAGAAGACAGAGGGGACATAAAGCTAACACGATTTTCATGATCCAATTGCCCTTCTCGAAGATGTTGATCCATTGCTTCAAATTGATCTTGACGTCTTTGCTTTCGAGATCTTCATCCAACACGATGATGACAGAAAGAAACTCTATCGGAAAGGATCATTGAAGCTCTTCATACCAGGCTAATGGCAATTCACAAACGATCCTTTGAAGGAATTCAAAGAAATGGCATACTCAGTTTTGGAATGGAACTATGGTTATTGAACAATCGACAAATGGAAGGCACAATCCGACTGATACCAAAGATATAACCTAGTGTCTGAGCGTGCTCTCAAGAACTTGAGCATTTTCATATTCATCAGGGTTTTACCAGCATCTATGCCAAAGATCTTGGCAACAGTTCCTACTACCACGATAAATAGAGATGGAGGATGCAGATACAAAGGAAGACAACACTTTCTCAGATTTTACCTTGACGACGCCAAGGAAACAAAATCTGGAGGATCGACCGAGAGACATTTAGCACTCCGCTTCTAATGTTCTCCTTGACGTTCTAGGTACCACGATCATGCTTAAAAACATCAACATGGCCATCAAGTAAAGGTCGGACTTTGGAATACAAAGGATCCATAAGGAACAACTTCTATAATAAGTCACTCGAAATCCTCATGGAGAAGATTGTCAACTTGCTCAATCAAGATACTACAATAATAGATCTTCCGGCTAGGTTTGTCGGCCAGAACATCAACCTTTTCGGGAACTACATCATAGATCTTGGAAAAGTTCCAACCATCATATCTGCTTCAGATTCAGATCTGGTTGGGAACGGAATATTTCAGACAGCATGTCTGGAAAAGAAAATTAGCAACACAAACCGACGAGATGATGTTGCAAGATTCTCGGGAAATGAACTACGGTAGCAAGCTCCAAAGCATGAGCGGGTTCTGCCACACACATGTGAACACGTTGTCCCAGACAAGCATGACCACATAGTAGTCTTACAATAAAACACTACCGAGTTCAGGTGCGAAACCATCATTGAAGATAACGAAGTCTTGTGCATGTCCGTCTAGGCCCTTCGGGAATAGCATTTGAACTTCCTATCCTTGAACAAATCAATCAGTGGCTTGGTGTGCTAGAGATACATATAAAATGAAGGTTGCAAGTCTGCAGACCACAGGATACTTCGCACATATGCATGACTGACTTGGGATAGTTCCAGAGGAACCAAAACAAACTTTCTCAAATTCACGGCGACAACTTGCATCATATGCGCGTGAATTAAAGGAGGACACTTCTTTCATCCAAACATATGCTTCATGAACGGGACATGAAGATAATGGTTAAAATTTTTTCCAACACTAGCTCAATGTTCAACATGAATCATGGAGGAGACAAGACGCTGCTGATGGTCTGAACAACAACTCATCGTAATTTCCATATCACAAGAATTCCACCATTATGTGAACAATGTGATAGTATTGGTCAGACCAAAAGATGTAATGGTGTATGCTCGGGGGATCAACCATGAGTAAGACAACATTACGAATATCGTTGGTTCTGATTTGGTTTGAGGATAGCCCATACTGAAACAAAGTTTGGATAAGATGATAGGTCCATTAGCTGAACACGAAGATCAATTGATGAAGATATTATCTTTCTTCAACACACACAAACACAAGGATATCCCTTTGAGAATGAACTAAATCAGGCAGCTTTTATCCTCCAACTCTCCAAGTTGTTGTTCAGCTTAACCAACTAGCTCAAGGGTACCCAACACAGATTCTTGGAGATGGGGTGGTTACAAGGAACCAACTTGATCACAAGCTCAACATAACGGTCGGGGAATAGCCTGGTGATACTTCCAAGAAGATATTCAGAAAATCACGAACCACCGATATGTTACTAAGCTTGAGAACAATCTTGCTTTTCAGGCAAGACGATGTGGTTAAGAGAGTGATGGATTGACACAATCCTAACCCATTGATCGAAGAGTGCACCGAAAATAAGGACTAGGTAGCACAATCAGTCCTAGTATGGTGATTCAATAACCAACACACTAAGAATGAAATTATTGTCCTTTAACTACCAAGCAACGGGGTTGCTAAGAGTATTGATTTCACACATCATAGTTCACTTGTCGGCATTCCGGTTGCAACAACACAGGGACCGAGGAATGAAGAGCGATGGCGAGAAGTATCACTTCGTCAAGAATTCATAAGACACGGTGCAATTCCCATGATATTCTTGACATAAAGGGAGTAATACTCCAGGGTAGGATAGAACAAAAGCTATATTGGCATTTTGATCTGCGGGATACAACTGCTTTGAACCAATCCTAGAAATGGATAAGGTACTGGAGTTTGTTTCTCCTAGTTGTTCCGGAATAGAATGGCTTGACGGACCACAAGAATATGAGGTATCGATGAGCATGAATGCATGACATGCTCTTGACTATCAAATGATAGACGGAGGTCAGAATACAACTAAAGAGAACAACTCAAAGGCACATATAATTTTCTGAGTTGTGGACGCATGGATTAGCATGTCGAACAAGTTCAACATATTTCTTCCAGATAATCCATGCAGAAAAGTAGGACTGGCAGATTCACAATGCAGAATGGAAAACTCATCAAGAGCACTCTCATTGTGATGTTTTGGTTCAGGAGAGCTTCTGCCATGATGGTTCATGGTATTGGAAGAATGATATACCACGGACCTTGAGGACTATCACAAAGGTTACTAATATCCTAAAGGAACAAGCAAACACTATCAACAGGATGTAAGTGGAGTGAATCATGGGCTCAAGAACCCAGAAATAGAATACCTACATACTAAATGGCATCAAGGGATGCTTTCAAGAATGATGGCCAGAATCATCACACTGGGGATACAAAGCATGGCTAGAATACTGAGTGGTTCCCTAAGACGCCTAGGGTCATAATAATGGCTTCAACATATATGCTGAGGCAACGGAGTACCTCAACTTGGCGATTAGTGTGGTTCCTCTGGCCCAAAGGAACATCGGGAACGGAAAGAAGGGAGTTGCAAATGCATTAGACTATTTAGAAACCCGGGATGACTCGGACAACATAACGACTGTAAATGCTCAAAAGATTTGAGACATCCTGCAAAATGGTGGCATAACCACTCAACATCACAATAACAAGCTTCTGAGACAACTGTTAACACACGGAAGTAGTAGAAACTGAACTGAGACTTGAATCCAGCAATCTTATAAGTCTACGGATTAGTAACACGTGATCCTGATAGAAAGAAGAGAAGCCTAGTTCTTAATCCCCGTAGAAAAGAAGAGGCGGACTCAGATCAGAAGGGCATAAGGTATAAGGAGTAAAAAGAGCCTGATGTTCCCTTCCACAATCAATTCCCTTATATAACTAAAGCATTTCTAGACTCAAATTCGACCAGTTTGGCTTGGTAATCCTACAGGCAGTCAGGCTCTGATACCAAAGCTGTCAGGACCTCAATCCTAAGCCACATCGATCTAGCATGTAACAGATCATATTGCTTTGCGACCTCACGCACGGTATTCCCACAGGTGCCACCTTACCTGGCCCGGGACCGTTTGCGCCTTTTGGCTCACGTATATGATAGTGTCGCTAGCATCTATATGACAGAGAACCTCATAAAGGGCTTATAAGAAATTAAATGCCACAATCGGGTGTCTGAGCGACGCCTCATAAAGGGCTTATAAGAAATTAACATGAGTATCCAGGTGGACTAGCCATCCCAAGTGATACTCAGGAAAGAAAAGAAAACAAAACGAGTATCCCGGGTAGTCTAGCCATCCCAAGAGATACTCACAGTTGCACATAAGAGGAAAAGGTTAGTCCACAACAATATTCATGTCAACAATAATATTCATAGTGGCACCAGTAGTGACAATAATTATCCTGCAGAACGAACCATGATCAATTTAATTATTTCCTCTGAAGACTGATGCTAAGACCGACACTTGACCAACCCAGACTATAGTCCTTAACCATGGACACAGCTATTCAAATAGATATAACTCTGCAGAGGGTGTACTCTTTACCCACAAGTAAAGGATTTCTTTAGTCAACCTCGAGACGTTGACTAATTCCGATTACGGTCTTTTGGGATGAAAACACACCTGACCCGCACATACCAGTTTTAATCCATCAAGCCAGGGATCACCCAAAACAATGATAAAGTACTCTAAGTGGGAAGGCCTCACGCAATGGCCTACAACAACATGAACATTCAGCTTCGGTCCCAGACTGGCCATTCATGCCCCCGGACCAAGTGACATGACTATTGGGGCCAATAGTATGATTCCCTATGTCCTCTCTGTACGGTGTGTGCAGGAAAGGGGTTATCAACTTACTGAACCATAGCCTACCTTTGGCAGGGACATGTGATAGCACAAATCAAGTATGGGGGTTACCGAAACAAGACTCGATCTACGGTCAACTCAGGAGGTTTAAGTTTCACTGTAGTGGTTAGCACAATACAATTCCTTGGTAGTACCCAATAGGGTCACCACCTGGTATGTCTCAACATACCCTCACTGATCATTCTCGTCACAACGAGATTTCAGTCTCACGGTCACCTTTCTCGTGACTGATTCTTCCTGCAAATTAGCCTGGACCAACACAGGCATATACGGTACATGAAAATCACCATACTCACTCATACTTCATGTTTAAATGGAGATAGAGTATCATCAAGGGGAAATCATGCATGTATGACCAATACTATGCAAATTTCATATGAGTTGAATATATTTCATAATACAATTCTACATGCAAACAAACAACTATGCAATCAGCATATCATGTGTTCAAGATGCTTGCCTTGAGCATGCAGAAATGTTGGGTGCATTCCAAAACTTTAAAAATTATATCTCCCCTCCATCTCCTATTTTCAGAATATTTTAATTACCACATAATCCCAAAACATTACATAAAAGTTGTTTGGATTTTTTTGAAATAAATACTAAAATACACTAGATGAAATTTGAGAAATAACAGAAAAAGAATCAAGTCAGTTGGAGTTCATATGATTTTCCTATGGATTTACTAAGCTGGAATATTAAAGGAAATGGACTATTTAGTAGATCCAGCAAAAACCAGGCCTAGGAAAAATGTTCACCCTCACCGGATAAATAGAGAATGATTGCAGGAGTAGGCAGAAATTTGAATCATCAAATTTGGATGTGAAATGGATGTTGTGGAATTATTTGAAATCTGATGGAAAAGAAAAAGGGCAACAGATATTACTGTGATGGGCTGAGCAGAAACGCTCCCTGGGCGCGGTGTAGCCGCCTGGCGCTACTGGGCCAAGCCCAATCGCTCGACCACGCGGGAGGGCTGCGATGTCGAAGGCGTACTCACAATAATACGCTTTCCACGCGGGAAAGCAACTTCAACGGAACCCGTCTCCACTAAAGACGAGCTGGCGTGGCGCTGGGTCACTGACAGTGGGCCCGCCTGGCCCACCGGTCAGGTTTGACCAGTCCACGCGCGCGCCTCCTTCTTCGTCCGAACAGAGGCGGAGCTCCGGCGAGGTTTGCCGGCGAACGATGGCACCACACAGGAAACCGAGGCCACCCACGAGCCCAGGGGGTCGAGGCGGTCCCGTCGGTGGTCGCCATGGTCCGTGGGGTGGACGAAGTCGCCGGCGGCGAGCTCACCCGAGGAGCTCCGGCGGGGACGGATTGGGCGTTTCGCCTATGGTGGCTCCCAGGCAAAATCGAGTGCGGGGACGGATTAGTAGGTGCTCAAGGAGGCTGTTGGTGAAGAAATTTGGGAGAGGGAGGGCCGGACGGCGTCGGAACCATCCAAACAGTGGTGGCGGCAGTAGTTGCCGGAGAGGATGAAGACGACCATCTCCGGTCATTTGGCTATCCGAGGTGGCTTGGAGAGGATGGAGAGGTGGTGTTGAGTGTAGTAGCGGGCTCGGGGTGAGCTTAAATAGGCGGGGGAGAGGTGGTGCCGTGGCTTCCAGAGAAGGGCCATGGTGGCGATTGCCATTAGTGAGGTAGAGAGGGTGGTTAGGGGCGGTGGCCATGGTTGGTGTGGACGGTGGCTCCCTGCAGTGATGACAGGGCTCGCTGGCTGGCTCGGAGACGTGCCACGCACCTTGGGCGGTGCCGTCCCGAGCTGACTACGACGGCGGCCATTGAAGGCAGGCGAGGGCGGTGGCGAGGACGTGGCGTGGCCGGTGTGTCGTTTGTTCGGTCGGTGAGCTGCGGATGAGCTCGAGCCGTTCGCATACAAGCGAGAGGGGCTTGAGCAGAGACTTGGCGAAGGCGTACTCGTCGGGCGGTGGTCCTGGTCGTCGTGGACGGTGGTGGACGGCGCTAGGGGCCAAGCGGAGGTGTCGGCGAGGCTCTATCTGGTCGGGCTGATCCAGCGGAGGATCAGGTTGAGAAGGGGAGGCGGCTGAGCGGTGGCAGCAGCTCGGTGTCGACGCGTGCAAAACGCGCGCTGATACGTCTCCAACGTATCTATAATTTTTGATTGCTCCATGCTATATTATCTTCTGTTTTGGACATTATTGGGCTTTATTATTCACTTTTATATTATGTTTGGGACTAACCTATTAACCAGAGGCCCAACCCAGAATTGCTATTTTTTGCCTATTTCAGAGTTTCGCAGAAAAAGAATATCAAACGAAGTCCAAACGAAATGAAACCTTCGAGAACGTGATTTTCAGAACGAACATGATCCAGGAGACTTGGACCCTACGTCAAGAAAGCTACCAGGAAGCCACGAGGTAGGGGGCGTGCCTACCCCCCCAGGCGCGCCCTCCACCCTCATGGGCCCCATGTTGCTCCACCGACGTACTGCTTCCTCCTATATAAACCTACGTACCCCCAAATGATCAGACACGGAGCCAAAAACCTAATTCCACCGCCGCAACCTTCTGTACCCACGAGATCCCATCTTGGGGCCTGTTCCGGAGCTCCGCCGGAGGGGGCATCGATCACGGAGGGCTTCTACATCAACACCATAGCCTCTCCGATGAAGTGTGAGTAGTTTACCTCAGACCTTCGGGTCCATAGTTATTAGCTAGATGGCTTTCTCTCTCTTTTTGGATCTCAATACAATGTTCACCCCCTGTCTCGTGGAGATCTATTCGATGTAATCTTCTTTTGCGGTGTGTTTGTTGAGACGATGAATTGTGGGTTTATGATCAAGTTTATCTATGAACAATATTTGAATCTTCTGAATTCTTTTATGTATGATTGGTTATCTTTGCAAGTCTCTTCGAATTATCAGTTTGGTTTGGCCTACTAGATTGATCTTTCTTGCAATGGGAGAAGTGCTTAGCTTTGGGTTCAATCTTGCGGTGTCCTTTCCCAGTGACAGTAGGGGCAGCAAGGCACGTATTGTATTGTTGCCATCGAGGATAACAAGATGGTTTTTTTATCATATTGCATAAATTTATCCCTCTACATCATGTCATCTTGTTTAAAGTGTTACTCTGTTCTTATGAACTTAATACTCTAGATGCATGCTGGATAGCGGTCGATGTGTGGAGTAATAGTAGTAGATGCAGGCAGGAGTCGGTCTACCTGTCTCGGACGTGATGCCTATATACATGATCATACCTAGATATTCTCATAACTATGCTCAATTCTGTCAATTGCTCAACAGTAATTTGTTCACCCACCGTAAAATACTTATGCTCTTGAGAGAAGCCACTAGTGAAACCTATGGCCCCCGGGTCTATTTTCCATCATATTAATCTTCCAACACTTAGTTATTTCCGTTGCTTTTATTTTACTTTGCATCTTTATCATAAAAATACCAAAAATATTATCTTATCTTATCTATCAGATCTCACTCTCGTAAGTAACCGTGTAAGGATTGACAACCCCTTATCGCGTTGGTTGCGAGGATTTATTTGTTTGTGTAGGTGCGAGGGACTCGCGCGTAGCCTCCTACTGGATTGATACCTTGGTTCTCAAAAACTGAGGGAAATACTTACGCTACTTTGCTGCATCACCCTTTCCTCTTCAAGGGAAAACCAACGCAGTGCTCAAGAGGTAGCAAGAAGGATTTCTGGCGCCGTTGCCGGGGAGGTCTATGCAAAAATCAACATACCAAGTACCCATCACAAACCCTTATCTCCCGCGTTACATTATTTGGCATTTGCCTCTCGTTTTCCTCTCCCCCACTTCACCCTTGCTGTTTTATTCGCCCTCTCTTTTACGTTCGCCTTCTTCTTTCCTTTTTGCCTCTCGCTCTTTTTGCCGTTATGTCTGAAATTGGGGAAATTATTGTCGATATGGACAATAATAATATCATGGAAAATGCTGATGCTCCTGCTGAAGAACCCCCTACCTTGCATACAAAAAGATTTCGAATTGGTAGTGGTAATATTATTGGAAAAGGAGTTATTCAAGATTTCTTTACTTGTGCCGGTGCTTTACCTTCTGTGGGTAGTTCCATTCTTCATAGAACTAGTAGTCTTGCGGACGCTATTGCCATGCTTATAGTTGAACTTGAAAGGCAATTTATGCACTTGCACCCTTGCATACAAAGGATTTTTCTAGAATTTTCTAATATAGAGCATTCTTCTGTTAAGCATGTCGCTACTATCTTTTTGGCTTATGAGTTCAGATTTATAATAAAAGAGGCCAAAGAAATCTTTGCGCATTATAGGGTGGACGCTGGACGTCCTCCCATAGAGGCTATCCTCTTTGATCAACAAGAAATAATGCGTTTTCAATCTCTAGACTATGTTGCTTTCAATGAAAACCTTAGAAAAAAGGTCCCTACCAATGTTCTAGTTGATAGATTTTCTGAACTTAATGATGATTTGGCTATTCGAAATAATGAGCTAGGATATTCTCTCGAGTATAGGCTCACAAAGTTCTGTCAAAAGAATGCTTATAATGATGAATTGGTTGTGCAATACGAAGGGCCGAAGGAGGAACCTATACCTCCTAAAATTGATCTTGGGGACTTTTGTCCCGTTAAATTTAGCCCTTTTGATTACTTTTGCTTGCCTCAAAGGAAACTTGCTGCTGAACGTAGAGAATATGAAATGAGTTTTAATGATCTATCCTATTACTATGGCACTACCTAAATCTATCCTTGCTTTTATGCCTAGCTAGGGGCGTTAAACGATAGCGCTTGTTGGGAGGCAACCCAATTTTATTTTTAGTTTTTTGCTTTTTGCTTCTGTTTAGGAATAAATATTTGATCTAGCCTCTGGTTAGATGTGTTTTATGTTTTAATTAGTGTTTGTGCCAAGTTAAACCTATAGGATCTTCTTGGATGATAGTTATTTGATTTTGCAGAAATTTCCAGAAACTTTCTGTTCACGAAAATAATTGTTAAAAATCACCCGAATGTGATAAAATATTGATTCCAATTGCTGCTGATCAATAAACAAATTTTCTAGGTCGTCCTATTTTGTCTGAAGTTTTGGAGTTCCAGAAATTTGCGTTAGTTACAGATTACTACAGAATGTTCTGTTTTTGACAGATTCTGTTTTTCGTGTGTTGTTTGCTTATTTTGATGAATCTATGGCTAGTAAAATAGTTTATAAACCATAGAGAAGTTGGAATACAGTAGGTTTAACACCAATATAAATAAATAATGAGTTCATTACAGTACCTTGAAGTGGTCTTTTGTTTTCTTTCGCTAACGGAGCTCACGAGATTTTCTGTTAAGTTTTGTGTTGTGAAGTTTTCAAGTTTTGGGTGAAAGATTTGATGGATTATGGAACAAGTAGTGGCAAGAGCCTAAGCTTGGGGATGCCCATGGCACCCCCAAGATAATCTAAGGACACCTAAAAGCCAAAGCTTGGGGATGCCCCGGAAGGCATCCCCTCTTTCGTCTACTTCCATCGGTAACTTTACTTGGAGCTATATTTTTATTCACCACATAATATGTGTTTTGCTTGGAGCGTCTTGTATGATTTGAGTATTTTCTTTTTAGTTTACCACAATCATCCTTGCTGTACACACCTTTTGAGGGAGACACACATGATTCAGAAATTATTAGAATACTCTATGTGCTTCACTTATATCTTTTGAGTTATATAGTTTTTGCTCTAGTACTTCACTTATATCTTTTAGAGCACGGTGGTGGATTTGTTTTATAGAAACTATTGATCTCTCATGCTTCACTTAGATTATTTTGAGAGTCTTAAATAGCATGGTAATTTTCTTAAATAATCCTAATATACTTGGTATTCAAGATTAGTAAAAACTTTCTTATGAGTGTGTTGAATACTAAGAGATGTTTGATGCTTGATGATTGTTTTGAGATACGAAGATGGTAATATTAGAGTCATGCTAGTTGAGTAGTTTTGAATTTGAGAAATACTTGTGTTAAAGTTTGTGATTCCCGTAGCATGCACGTATGGTGAACCGTTATGTGATGAAGTCGGAGCATGATTTATTTATTGATTATCTTCCTTATGAGTGGCGGTCGGGGAAGAGCGATGGTCTTTTCCTACCAATCTATCTCCCTAGGAGCATGCGCGTAATACTCTGTTTTGATAACTTGTAGAGTTTTGCAATAAGTATATGAGTTCTTTATGACTAATGTTGAGTCCATGGATTATACGCACTTTTCCTCCTTCCACCATTGCTAGCCTCTCTAATACCGCGCACTTTTCGCCGGTATCATACACCCACCATATACCTTCCTCAAAACAGCCACCATACCTACCTATTATGGCATTTCCATAGCCATTCCAAGATATATTGCCATGCAACTTACCACCGTTCCGTTTACTATGACACGCTCCATCATTGTCATATTGCTTCGCATGATCATGTAGTTAACATTGTATTTGTGGCAAAGCCACCGTTCATAATTCTTTCATACATGTCACTCTTGATTCATTGCATATCCCGGTACACCGCCGGAGGCATTCACATAGAGTCATATTTTGTTCTAAGTATTGAGTTGTAATTTTTGAGTTGTAAGTAAATAAAAGTGTGACGATCATCATTTTTAGAGCATTTTCCCAAGTGAGGAAAGGATGATGGAGACTATGATTCCCCCACAAGTCGGGATGAGACTCCGGATGAAAAAAAAGAAGAGGCCATAAAAAAAGAAGAGAAAAGGCCCAAATAAAAAATGAATGAGAGAAAAAGAGAGAAGGGACAATGTTACTATCCTTTTACCACACTTGTGCTTCAAAGTAGCACCATGATCTTCATGATAGAGAGTGTCCTATGATATCACTTTCATATACTAGTGGGAATTTTTCATTATAGAACTTGGCTTGTATATTCCAATGATGGGCTTCCTCAAAATGCCCTAGGTCTTCGTGAGCGAGCAAGTTGGATGCACACCCACTTAGTTCCTTTTGTTGAGCTTTCATATACTTATAGCTCTAGTGCATCCGTTGCATGGCAATCCCTACTCACTCACATTCATATCTATTGATGGGCATCTCCATAGCCCGTTGATACGCCTAGTTGATGTGAGACTATCTTCTCCTTTTTGTCTTCTCCACAACCACCATTCTATTCCACATATAGTGCTATGTCCATGGCTCACGCTCATGTATTGCGTGAAGATTGAAAAAGTTTGAGAACGTCAAAAGTATGAAACAATTGCTTGGCTTGTCATCGGGGTTGTGCATGATTTAAATAGTTTGTGTGGTGAAGATAGAGCATAGCCAGACTATATGATTTTGTAGGGATAACTTTCTTTGGCCATGTTATTTTGAGAAGACATAATTGCTTAGTTAGTATGCTTGAAGTATTATTATTTTTATGTCAATATTGAACTTTTATCTTGAATCTTTCGGATTTGAATATTCATACCACAATTAAGAAGAATTACATTGAAATTATGCCAAGTAGCATTCCACATCAAAAATTCTGTTTTTATCATTTACGTACTCGAGGACGAGCAGGAATTAAGCTTGGGGATGCTTGATACGTCTCCAACGTATCTATAATTTTTGATTGCTCCATGCTATATTATCTTCTGTTTTGGACATTATTGGGCTTTATTATTCACTTTTATATTATTTTTGGGACTAACCTATTAACCGGAGGCCTAGCCCAGAATTGCTGTTTTTTTGCCTATTTCAGAGTTTCGCAGAAAAAGAATATCAAACGGAGTCCAAACGGAATGAAACCTTCGGGAACGTGATTTTTGGAACAAACGTGATCCAGAGGACTTGGACCCTATGTCAAGACATCAACCAGGAGGGCACGAGGTAGGGGGGCGCGCCTACCCCCCCAGGCGCGCCCTCCACCCTCGTGGGCCCCACGTTGCTCCACCGACGTACTGCTTCCTCCTATATATACCTATGTACCCACAAACGATCAGACACGGAGCCAAAAACCTAATTCCACCGCCGCAACCTTGTGTACCCACGAGATCCCATCTTGGGGCCTGTTCTGGAGCTCCGCCGGAGGGGGCATCGATCACGGAGGGCTTCTACATCAACACCATAGCCTCTCCGATGAAGTGTGAGTAGTTTACCTTAGACCTTCGGGTCCATAGTTATTAGCTAGATGGCTTCCTCTCTCTTTTTGGATCTCAATACAATGTTCTCCCCCTCCCTTGTGGAGATCTATTCGATGTAATCTTCTTTTGCGGTGTGTTTGTTGAGACCGATGAATTGTGGGTTTATGATCAAGTTTATCTATGAACAATATTTGAATCTTCTGAATTCTTTTATGTATGATTGGTTATCTTTGCAAGTCTCTTCGAATTATCAGTTTGGTTTGGCCTACTAGATTGATCTTTCTTGCAATGGGAGAAGTGCTTAGCTTTGGGTTCAATCTTGCGGTGTCCTTTCCCAGTGACAGTAGGGGCAGCAAGGCACGTATTGTATTGTTGCCATCGAGGATAACAAGATGGGTTTTTTTTATCATATTGCATGAATTTATCCCTCTACATCATGTCATCTTGTTTAAAGCGTTACTCTGTTCTTATGAACTTAATACTCTAGATGCATGCTGGATAGCGGTCGATGTGTGGAGTAATAGTAGTAGATGCAGGCAGGAGTCGGTCTACCTATCTCGGACATGATGCCTATATACATGATCATACCTAGATATTCTCATAACTATGCTCAATTCTGTCAATTTCTCAACAGTAATTTGTTCACCCACCGTAAAATTCTTATGCTCTTGAGAGAAGCCACTAGTGAAACCTATGGCCCCCGGGTCTATTTTCCATCATATTAATCTTCCAACACTTAGTTATTTCCGTTGCTTTTATTTTACTTTGCATCTTTATCATAAAAATACCAAAAATATTATCTTACCATATCTATCAGATCTCACTCTCGTAAGTGACCGTGTAGGGATTGACAACCCCTTATCGCGTTGGTTGCGAGGATTTATTTGTTTGTGTAGGTGCGAGGGACTCGCGCGTAGCCTCCTACTGGATTGATACCTTGGTTCTCAAAAACTGAGGAAAATACTTATGCTACTTTGTTGCATCACCCTTTCCTCTTCAAGGGACAACCAACGCAGTGCTCAAGAGGTAGCACGCGCTCTAGACATGCTCTGGACGTGCACGTAGCGTGCTCGAAAAAATGTCTCGGTGGTCTACGGTGCTCTAATGGAGTTGATATTTGATAGGGTTATGAGTCCCAGTGTGGAAAGGGTGATGGACATGTTGGTTTGGCCAAATGACCAAGTGTCCAGTGTGGGTTAGAGAGTTGCAAATTTTCTGTCATGACCATAAGGTGCTCGACAGAATGCGGGAGCTAGCTAGGAGACTTTGTTGGATTTAAAACTTGGCAGAGTGGGGTCTCTTTAGATGCTAGAGATGATGGTGGAGTTGGTTTGGCAATAGGAGAAACTTGTTAGTGCAAGTTTTACCAGAATTTAGTTCTGGACAGAAACTTCAGTGGCATGTTGGGTGGACTTGAAAGATGAAAATAGAGCTGATCTCCTGGAGTTAAGGTTTTGGTTGGAAGGACCAGAAGATGGCAGAGTTTCAAAATTAATGGAGCTAGAAAGATTAGGGTTGCAGTTGTAACTCAAAAATGGGACAGAATTGAAAAGATGATGTTTCTCTCAAAAAATTTAAAAGACATAGTTAGGTTTTTGCTCAAAAGTGATTTATAGGCATCATCTGACCTCTCATAATTTTTTGTGGGATTTTGAAACCATTATTTAAAATACTTGTAGTGCAACAGAAGCATTTTAAGTATTGAAAATGTTTTTAAAAGAATTACTTGTGGCAAATTTATTATGAAAACATTTCCTACTGTTATTTATGATACAGATGAAATGATTTACAAAACAACCAAGGACCATAACATTTCACAAAAATAATCTTCTACGGAGGGAAGAATTTTGTAAAATAGAAAATAGAAAAGCTCTGAAATTAATAACTGAGCTCATATAGCTCAAAAAAATTATTTCTGACCAAATTTTACTTAATGAAAATATGATTAAATTTTTGGGGTGTTACACTCTTCTTCTTCGCCGCCGCCGCACTCCGTGCTCCACCAAAGTACTGCTGCGACTTGCCGTTGCCGTCAAGCTTTTTCTTCCCGAGCCTTCTCCGGTCCGTCGCGGGCTCGCGCCTTCGTCGAGCTCCGAGCGGTCATGGCACGTCATAAGGCGAACTCCGGTGCCTGGGACGGCTCCAACGTCCAGCAGGACCACCTCGACTTCCTTCGCGACACGAGGCGGCTGCCCGGCACGGGTTATGTTGAGACGCGTGTGCTGCCGGTGAAAGAGATCACGCCGGCACCGAGGGACGGCGAGCGCGTCGTCTTTCAATCTCACTTCCTCCACGGCTTTGGGCTACCGGTCAGTGGTTTTCTTCGCTCCTTCCTCCAGTTCTACCAACTCCAGCCGCACCACCTCACACCAAACACGGTGGTGCTGCTGTCAGCCTTCGTGACACTGTGTGAGGGCTACCTCGGCATTCTCCCCACTCTCGATCTATTAGGTGAATTATTCTACACCAAGCTCGGCGTCTCCGCCAAGGACGAGGAGGCCCAGTGCGGTGCCTTCGTCGCAGTACGGCGCCCAGGATCCGGCAGCCGCTTCCCGTCCATCACGCTGGCCCAGTCCGTCAAGCTGTGGCAGAAGTCGTACTTCTACGTGAAGAACGTCAACCCAGCTCTAGACTTTGTCAACCTACCGGAATACAAAGCCGACCTGCCGGCCGAGCCGCGCACCAACTGGGCCTTCATGCCGAAGCACCTGTCGGCCGCCTCCACCGCCGCCGTCGCCAGGCTAAAGGAGATGACCAACTTGGAGGGTCTCCAGGCATCCGACTTGCTGACGGCCTTCGTGGTGCGCCGGGTTCTCCCTCTCCAAGGCCGGCCTCACATGATCAGCCGAATGAGTGGGCACCGGCACCCGTGTCGGCTGTCCACCCGCGAGATGCCGGTCGCGGAAGTGGCCCTCATGGTGAACGAGATTGCGAAACTCAAGCTTTCGGAGTCAGACTGGCGGTTTGGCAAGCCGCCGTACTCCCGCGTGCATCCGCCACCAGCCGTAATTTCCCGACTCTTTTTTCTTTCTTGATCTTTCTTTTTTGCCGAATTCTGCCTTGCCGACTGATCAGTCAGATGTGCTGCATATCCTTTCGACCGAGCAGGCGGCCGAGGCCCTAGAGCAGGGCCAGGAGTACCTGCCGGACCGATCGATGAGCGATGTGAACGACCCCGACTTGGGGGGCGGCCGCCTTGGAAGACGACGCCACAGGCGGCGGCGACGGGGCAGGCGGCTCTGGTGGAGGAGGCGGCGTTGAGACTTGGCTGAACGACGACGAGGAGGAGGCCGAGCCGCGTCGCCAGCCGGCTGCCAACAGGGCGGGGGCGAGCTCCTCAGCGGCGCCATCCGCACCGAAGCGCCGGGCCAGCACGCAGCTGCAAGGCGGACGACCGAAGAAGACCAAGGGCTCGGCCGCAGCGACCAGGGGGGAGGAGGCCGCCGCGAAGGCGGCCTGGTACCAGAGGGCCCCGAAGCAGCCGCCGGCGGTGTCCGCGTAAGTGCTTGTTTTTCTTGCGTTTCCTTCTTCTTTTTGCAAACTCCTTCTGAGTTTGTCTTGTCTTGCTTGAACATGAGCCCCGCTCTCTCTTGAGCAGTCGACCTCCGCCTCCATCATCGGAGGGACGGAGGGTTCCGCCAACGCCCAGCGCATAGACCCGCTCGCCGACCTCCGAGAGGCAATGGAGAGGAACGCGCGGGAGGCGCGCGAGGAGAAGGAGCGGGCGGAGAAGGCGAAGGCGAACGTGGCCAAGGCGACGCAGGAGGAGGCGGACGCGGTGGCCAAGGCCCAGGCCAACGCTGCGCCCAAGGCCCAGGAGGAGGAGGCGACCAAGGCCCAGGCGGATGCAGACGCCAAAGCACAAGCGGGCGCAACCGCGGGTGGCCAGACTCCACAGGTGGTCGTTCCGCTGCGCTCCATGCCACTGGCGACAGGGATCCCGGCGCCGGCTGGAGGGGCCGGCAACGACCAGCCGGTCATGGAGAGGGAGGGAGGTGACGCCGTCATCCCGAGGACGGAAGCGTCCCAGCAGACGCCGGCTGCCGAAGCTCAGGGCGGTCGGCCCGACGCGCCGTCGGCGCCTCGAGTCAGCGGCGAGCTGGTGGTGGGGGAGACCTCTGTCATCCGTACTCCGGCGCACCGGCGTGTGATGAAGGCGACTTCGGCACCACTGCCTCAGGAAGTCGGAGCCTCTAGCTCGTCGGTCTCGGAAGCGGATGCCACTAGCGCTGTCCCGCGGGAGTGGTCGTCTGGGGGCGGAACGGGTGTCCTGAACAAGGCTGCACAGGAAGTCCACTCCTTGCTCCAGGCCCAAGGCGACGCCCTCAAGGATTACACAGAGAAGTTCCTGGCGTCGCGAGCCGCCGTCCGGGTATGCTCCTTGTGCTTTTGCTTTCAATCTTTGCAATCTTCTATGGGGGCGCGCTAGCGCACCCACTGGGTGTAGCCCCTGAGTTCCGGGCCGGCTGCTGAGCAGGCAGCTCAGAACTTAAAGGCAAATTCCGAGTGCTGACCCTTTCTGTTGATTCTGTTATAGGACTACCACAACGTTCGCGTGGCCGCCTACTACTCCCAAGTCCGGGAGCTGGCCAAGCGGACCGCCGAGCTGACCGACAACCGGAGTAAGCACTCCGCTCTTTGTTGTCGCGGAGGCACGCAAGCGCACCCGCGGGGTGTAGCCCCCGAGATTCGGGCCGACTGCTGAGCAGTCGGGTCGGATCTTCCAGCAGCTACCTTTTCTTATTTTTCTTATTTTGAATTGCTCAATCCTTAGTCTCGCGGGGGGGGGGGGGGGGGGGTAGCCCCCGAGATTCAGGCTGACTGCTGAGCTGTCGGGTCGGATCTTTCGGCAACTACCTCTTTCCTTGTTGGTTTGCTGACCTACTCTCGCCCTTGTCTCCTGCAGGAGCCAATGCCACCTTGCGGCAGGAAATGGGCGAAGCTCAGACCGCGCTGCTCGCCAAGGAGGAGGAGCGCCTCAAGATGGAACTGGAGCGAGACCGTTTTGTCAAGCAGCTGGCTGACCAGGCGGACTAGCACCAGGCGGAGCTGCAGAAGCTCAAGGACGCGGAGGAGCGGAAACTCAAGGATGCGGAGGAGGCTCTTCAAGCCGAGTTCGAGACTCAATGCTTGAACTGGGTTGAGAAGGAGAAGGCCCTGTCGGCCGGCTTTGGCGAGGTTGAGGACATTCTCGATGGTAGGTTGCTCTTTCCCTTTTTCTTCCTGCCGGTTGGTCCTTCAAATTGGCCTCCGACTTCTCACTTTTTTCTTCTTCTCTTGCGCAGAGTATTTTCCTGGCTATTCCGTTGCCGCCGGTCAGGCCGTCGAGACTCATCGCGACGAGCGGAGGCTGGCTGGCGCGACAATCGCGCCCAACGCCCCTCAGACTCTTGTAGAGTAGAACCTAGCCATCCAAGCTCGTCTCCAGCGGGCGCATCGGGCTCTCCGCTGTCTTCAGCGCGCTGGAGCTCAGGTGGTCTCCGCCCTGTGGCCAGGCACCACCATTCTGCGCACCGCCAGCCAGACCTCCGACTGGTTGGAGGTGGCCATTGGCCGCTTCGAGGCATGGAAGGGCTCCTCCGCCCGGGCAGGTGCGCGGCGAGCTCTGGAGTTCGTCAAGGGGTGGTACCCTAGGCTGAACTTGGACCAGCTGGCCACACTCCGGGCTGAAGCCGGCGAGGAGCTGGCGGCGGTGGCGCCTCAGCTCTATCACCGCACCACAGCGATCGCCGAGTACACGGACACCAGCGTCTTCCTCCCCGAGCTAGACGAAGCGGGCGCCGAGGTGCCGCCCAACTGGTTCGGGCTGAACCCAGAAGGCGGCGAGGACTCGGTGGAGGAGATCGCCTCCAGCGACGAAGGCGAGGAGGAGGAGGATGAGGACGAGGACGGTGAAGCCGACGCGCCGGACGGTGGAGACAACGACCGGCCTCAGCCTGACCAAGTCTCGACCAACGGACGGAGTGCCGGCGAGCCGACTGCTGCCGACGCTGTCCAGGCCAAGACCCACCAGGCGGCCGCTCCACCACCTGGAGCCTCTACCTCCGCCGACCCCTCCGATCCGGCTGCTGCGGCCAAGTTATCTTTTCTTTTCCTGTTTTGTAATCGCTTGAACAAAAATTGCTAAGTCCACGCAGTTCCACCCGCTAGGGGTGTATTCAAACTCTGTTGAATGCTTGGCCAAGGGCCTTTGCTGTAAAAAAAAATCTTTTGCCGATTTTCGACTTGCCTTGCTTTTCTACTCTTTTGGCTTTTCCTTTGCCGCCTTCCCTTGGATGCCGCCTTGCCAGCCGGACAGCCGCTCTGCGGTCTGTGGCTGGTCAAGTACTTGGCCATTTTGGGGAGGCAAGTACTTTGGCCATTGGTAGAGTGTAGCAATTAAAGTTAGAGACCGGTCGGCCGGCTGCTTAGCAGTCAGTCGGCGAGGTGAGGAGCCGACTTGGCCTATGCAAAAATGCTTTAGTCCTTAGCCATTTTTCGTGTGGGCATCGTTTCCTGCCTTCATCTCTTGCCGGCCGAACAGTCGCTCTGCGAGCTGCGGCTTGTAGCAAGAGAGGGCTTAGGTGCCGACACACTACTTGTCCGACTGCATGTAGCATTCACATAGTACAAGGCGGCAAGCCCCCAGGCCGATTGGTCGAACCCGGTGCTTGGCAGAATAACGAAATAACACATTCATAGGCATAGAACTTATCGTATAGATAAAAGGGGGTAGCCCCCGAGTGCTCCTCGAGGGCCCCGATGTCTTGTACTTAATACAAAAGGTAGTGTGGTACATACTGCATCAACTTTAAAATCTTCGAAGGAGATTTATGTTCCACGGGCGCTCTGTCTCCTTGCCCGAATAGTCTTTCTTGTGTGCTCTTGGCTTCTGCGCGTCGATGAGGTAGTAGGAGTTATTGCGCAATGCTTTGCTGATGATGAAGGGGCCTTCCCACGGGGCCGAGAGCTTGTGCTGGTCGGCTGTTCGCTGGATCAGCCGGAGCACAAGGTCTCCCTCTTTGAAAGATCTTGGCTTGACCTTCCGGCTATGGTAGCGACGCAGACCCTGCTGGTAGATGGCGGACCGACTGAGTTCTAATAGCCGACCCTCTTCCAGCAGATCGACACCGTCTTCTCACGCTTCTTTCGCCTCCGCCTCCGTGTACATGGTGACGCAAGGTGAGTCGAACTCAATGTCAGTTGGGATGACGGCCTCGGCACCGTACACGAGTAAGAATGGAGTGAAGCCGGTTGATTTGTTCGGAGTGGTGAGGAGGCTCCAAAGGATGGCCGGCAGCTCGTCGATCCAGCAGCCGGCCGAACACTCCAATGGCTCGACCAGTCGAGGCTTGATGCCGGAGAGGATGAGGCCGTTTGCTCGCTCGACTTGGCCGTTTGACTGTGGGTGGGCAACAGACGCTAAGTCCAGTCGGATGCCCTACGTCGCGTAGAAATGGGCCAAGGCTCCTTTGGCAAATTTGTGCCATTGTCGGTGATGATGTTGTGTGGTACCCCGTACCGGGTGGTGATGTCTGCAATGAAGGTCACAGCAGTCAGACCATTCAACTTCTTGATTGGCTTTGCTTCAATCCACTTGGTGAACTTCTCCAAGGCAACGAGTAGATTGGTCATGCCGCCGCATGCTTTCTTGAACGGTCCCACCATGTCCAACCCCCATATGGAAAAGGGCCAGGCCAGGGGGATGGTCTTGAGTGCAGAGGCCGGTAGATGCTGCTGGGAGCTAAATTTTTGACAACCTTTGCAATGATTGACTAACTCCTTGGCGTCTTCCAAAGCAGTCGGCCAGAACAAACCATGGCTGAAAGCTTTGGCAATAAGAGATCTGGAAGCCCCGTGGTGGCCGCACTCGCCTTGGTGGATATCTTTGAGGATTGCTTGGCCCTTCTCTGGTTCTACGCAGCGCTGGAAGACTCCAGTCACACTGTGTCTGACAAGCTCTCGGTTTACTATCATGTAAGCTCCTGCTCGGCGCTGCACTTGCCGGACGGAGATCTCGTCGGCCGGCAGCTCTCTATTCACCAGAAACTTGAGGATGGGCTCTGCCCATGATGGTGCTTGAATTTCTTCTACGGTCACTACTGCCACTTGTACGAGGGCGGTTGGGCTAGGGGTGGCGGGTTGGAATCAATTGCCGCTTGCTGTGTCGTTGAAGTCCCCGGGCCGACTGTTGCAGTCCCCGGGCCGGGTTGTGAAGTCCCCGGGCCGGGTGCGACTGTCGCAGTCCCCGCGCCGCCTGCTGAAGTCCCCGGGCCGGCTGCTGCAACCCCCGAGTCGGATCCGACTGCTTCGGGAGGAGCCGGCACGAAGATGGACTCAGATTCTAGGGAAGGCTTGATTGACGGCTTGCGGAGGCACTGAAGTGAAATGCTGGCTAGTATTGCTTGACGGGTGGAGCCGATCCATGCCAGGGTATCAGCTGGCTCGTTTTCATTCCGTGGCACGTGAAGGAACTCGCACCCCTCAAAATATCCGTTGAGTTGCTGGACAAGGAAGCGGTAGCTCGCCATGTTTGCATCCTTGGCGTCCCAGTTGCCAGACGACTGCTGGACCACCAAGTCGGAGTCGCCGTAGCACAGGATCCGGAGGATGCCGATCTCTTTGGCCAATCGGAGGCCGTGTATCAGTGCTTCATATTCGGCTACATTGTTGGAGGCAGCAAAGTGGATTTGCAATGTGTATCTGAGCTTGTCGCCTTTGGGAGAAGTGAGAACAATGTCGGCTCCCAAGCCGGTGCGCATCTTCGAACCATCAAAATGCATTCGCCAATGAGTGGAATCCAGAGCTAGCGACAGGTACTAGGTCTCGACCCAGTCGACAAGGAAGTCGGCCAGTGCTTGGGACTTGATAGCGGTGCACGGCTGGTAGAAGATGGTGTAGGGGGCCAACTCGATGGCCCATTTGGCCACTCGGCCAGATGCATCTCTGTTGCCAATGATCTCGACAAGTGGGGCAGTGCAGACAACCGTGATTGGGTGCTCTTGAAAGTATGGCTTCAGCTTCTTGGCGGCAAAGTGCACACCGTAGCACATCTTCTGGTAGTGAGGGTAGTTCTGCTTCGAGGTGGACAGCACCTCGCTCAAATAGTACACAGGCCTCTGGACTGGCTGTGCTCTGCCGTCTTCTGGGCGCTCTACCACCATGACTGTGCTGACCACCCGGCTGGTGGTGGTGATGTAAAGGTACATGGGCTCTTTAGCAGCCAGAGCCGCCAGGACAGGCTGCGTGGTCAACATCTTCTTCAACTGGAGAAAAGCTTCATTCGCCTTGTCATTCCACTCAAAATGAGTGGTCTTCTTTAAGAACTGGTACAGGGGAAGGGCTTTCTCGCCCAGCCGACTGATGAAACGGCTGATGGATGCCAAACAGCCGGTGAACTTCTGAACATCTCTCAGTCGGGTGGGTTTCTCCATCCTCTCGATGGCCTTGATCTTCACAGGGTTGCATTCGATGTCGCGCTCTGGGACCCGGAAGCCACGGAGCTGGCCGGCTGGTACTCCGAACACGCACTTCTCGGGGTTGAGCTTTATCTGAAACCGGTGCAAATTCTCAAAGGTTTCTTTGAGGTCTTCCAAGAGGGTTGTCGGAGTAAATGGCCACGGGTAGCCTAACCGACTCCCCCTGGCTCTTCGAAAAATTATCAGGCCATTCGAGCCTTCAAGCATACAAAGCATAGGGCCGCCTTCCCCCGGCTGGCTATCCCCAGGGCCGACTACCAGAAGGCGACCCGGCCTCAGAAACCTTCCCCAAGAAAGATACGAGATGGCCGACTCCAGGGAGCCGACCCCAAGAGGACCGACTCCCAGAAGCCGGCCATGAAGAAAGCCGACTCCCAGAAGCCGGCCAAGACTGCACCCACCAAGACTGTATCCACATAACGGTGATAAGAGAGGGTGTGGCCGCGGTACAGCCCACTACCCCCGAATCCCGAAGCAGGCATGGCCACAGGGCGCCGTACGGGCCAGCCATCTCCCGTACGGCGCGGCACTGTAACCATGTTGACCCCGATGTCACCCACGACAGGCGCCAGTACGGCCCACGGGCGGCGGGCCCCTTTAGCCAGAGAGACACTCGAAGGCGGCCCGGCCTCCCCTAGTCGGCCAGGGGCGTGGCCGGCTCCCAATAGCCGGCTACCTCCCTTCCTCGAAACATGTGCCTCATTAAGGAGACAAGACGAGGTAAGGCTACAGTGAGAGCCCGCAAGGTGGTGGCACTGTAGCCACGCTTACCTCGACAAAGCCCTCGTCACCAGAGGCGAAGCAACAGTAACCGGCCGCCGACAAAGCCCCCAAGCGGTGGGGCCGGCCTGTCGGCCAAGAGGCCGGCAGCCGGCGGGACCCACTAGTCGGCGGGCCCCAATGGCCGGCGGAGAAGCCGGCGAGCATAGAGACTGACGGCTGGGACCCGCGCCCAGCCGGATTACCATTGTACCCCTGGGGGGTAGGCCTATATAAACCCCCCGGAAACCCATGCAAAGGGTTGATCTCATAGAATTTCACACACCACATAGAGAGAAAAGGAGAGCTAGCCTTGCCCTTCTTCTTCCTCTAGCCAAACAGCTCGAGGAGCACTTGTAGCTACTTATATTGATCTAGTGATCATGCGGAGACCCCGCAGAGCAGGACTAGGGGTGTTATCTCCACGGAGAGCCCCGAACCTGGGTAAGATCTGCCGGCGTGCATGTCTTCGCCTTATCCCATTTCCAGGCACCGACGATATCTTACTGGCTCCCACAATGATAAGCCACCCGTTGGCATATGTCGCACCTACCACCCAACATTTGGCGCCCACCGTGGGGCCAGGTGCACCGTCGTCCGGAGACCTGTTCTGGACGGGAACCCTTTTCCTCCCCCGCGAGCATAGCCTTCCTGCTACGCCTGATGGCCCTTGCCCCGACGCGCTGCAAGGCGTTGACGACGCCTACGAGGCAAGCTGCCTCGCCGACCTTCTTAGCGAGACTCGCATCTCTGACGAGCCCGCGTCCGACGCGGGCACAGACTACCCCGAGAGCCGCCTCGTCAGCCTCCTCGACTAGCTTCACGTCTCCAGCGAGCTTGCTGTGGACTTGGAGTCGGTCGGTTCCATCGACCCGATGCTTGTCGACTCCGACACGGCATCGCTCGACGCCTACCCCTCCGACGTGGTAGTCTTCAACGACCCTCTCCCTCGAGCTGACAGTGGCAGCAGCGTTGTCACTGAGGTGCTGGTCATCAGCCACGTCGCCGACTCGGGCGAGAACGCCCACAACGCCCTACAAGCGGCGATGCATGACTTGTCCATCCCCATCCCGGCCGACGCCGATGCCGAGACTCTGGAGGCACGCCGCCTCGCCCTCATCGCGGAGGGCCAGAAGATAGCCTCCATGAGATGCCTCACCGAGGCTCACCAGCGCGAAGTCGACCGCGCCGCCTTTGGTACGCCCCCTCATGGTGGGCCGAGCCGAGCCGGCCTCGTCAAGAAGCTCGGCGCGGCCATCGCCAGCATGCTGGGGGTAGACCGCCCAGTCTACGCCACACCGCTTGAGAATCTGCGAGCCGTTCAGGCGGCCGCAGAAGAGATGAACGGGCTGGGGGCTGATGAGCTCCCCTACATGACAAGGCGCATCCAGTAGCTGATCGACACGGCTGCAGAACGGCATGAAGCCGGCGCCCGCGCTGAGAGTCCTCCCCCACGCCGAGAACACGCCGCAACATCCCGGTCGCCGACTACGAGCGGCGCCCGCGCAAGGAAAGACAAGGAGCCGGCTGCCAGCCGCTGCCGGACTCGAATCACCATCGAGCGCGACACAGAAGGACGCCCTCGAGCGGTGGAGAGCCAAGGCAATCCGCCTCCTCCCCCGCCTCATGGGGAGAGATATCCCACCCCGCCGCCTGCCACGCATCCGACTCTCGTGGCCGACTAGGCCACCGCGAAGGAGTCGGCGAGAACGACGCCCGCCACCGGATCGACCGCCTAGCACGATCCCTGGCGCTAGAAGAAGAATACGATGTCGGCCCGCCTTGCTTTGGCCCCCGCATCCGCGACGAGCCCTTCCCCAAAGGGTTCTCGCTCCCCAGAGACACGCCCAAGTACAACGGCTCAGTAAAGCCGAAAGATAGGCTCATCGACTACTCTACCGCTGTCAGCATAGCGAACGGCAACTGGCGCGTAGCCGTGAAGTACGTCCCTCTTATGCTTCAAGGCACGGCGCGCACCTGGCTGAACAGCCTCAAGCCTTACAGCGTCAATAGCTGGCTAGACTTCACGGAAGTCTTCGTCCGCAACTTCACCAGCACGTACAAGCGGCCTCCAAAGCCCCGCCAACTCTCCTTGTGCGTCCAGTGGCCCAGGGAATCGACTCGCGACTACCTCACGCGGTGGGCTGAGCTCCGCAACTCCTGCGAGGGGGTGCACGAGGTTCAAGCCATCGAATACTTCACCGCCGGGTGCCGAGAGGGCACCCTCCTCAAGCACCGACTCCTCTGCGATGAGCCGGCTAACCTCGATGAGCTGCTGGTCATAGCAGACAAGTACGCCACGGCCGACTCCTCGATGAAGACCGAGCTCCGAGTGGACGCCTCTGGGAAGGTGCTCGCTCCGGCTCCCAAGACGCCGGCTGGTGACTCCAACCGACGCCCTTACCAGAACGACCACAAGCGCAAGGCCCCTATGCCACCTTCCACCAGTCGGCAGGTAGCCACTTTCGAAGACGAGCAGCCCGAAGAACGGCCAGCTCCCAAGAAGAAGGGCGGCAGGCCGGCTTGGCAGCCGGCCTTCTCCTACGAGCAGACTGTCGATGCCCCCTGCAAGTTTCACAGCGGCGCGAAGCCGTCCAACCACACGACCCGGAAGTGCCACTGGCTCACACGGATCTCCAAGGGCGAGGGGCTGGTGCCGCCTCCGCCTCCTGGCCCGCCGCCTCCAGCCCCCAACAGCCGGCTGCTCGACCAGCAGTCGGAGCCATTCAGGATGAGTTCCCAGATGAGCACGCCGCCTACGTCGTCTTCACGAGCCAGGTTGAAGACAAGCGCAGCCGGCGTCGACAGCACCAAGAGGTCAACGCGGTCGCCTCCAGCAACCCCGAGTTCATGCATTGGTCTGAAAGGCCTATCAGCTGGAGCCGGGCCGATCACCCAGAGGTGATGCCATCTCCTGGCTCCTACGCATTGGTGTTGGACGTCACCCTCACGAGGGAGAGGCGAGCTGCCCGATTCTCCCGCGTGTTGATTGATGGCGGAAGCAGTATCAACATACTGTACTGCGACACCATGGAGAAGTTGAACCCCAAGGCAAAGCAGCTCATGCCAAGCCGGACCGTGTTCCATGGCATCGTACCCGGCCTGTCCTGCTCCCCAATCAGCAAGATCAAGATGGATGTTCTCTTCGGAGACAAGGATCACTTTCGCCGAGAAGTGATCTGGTTTGAGGTAGTGGACCTAGAGAGCCCTTACCACGCCTTGCTCGGCCGACCTGCCCTGGCCAAGTTCATGGCTGTGCCCCACTACGCCTACCTCAAGATGAAGATGCCGAGCTCAAAGGGGATCATCACTGTAGCCGGTGACTACAAGAAGTCCATCGAGTGCGCTGCAGCCAGCAGCCGACTGGCCGAGTCCCTCGTGATTGTAGAAGAGAAGAAGATGCTAGAGCGAGTTGTGGCCATGGCCGGCAAGCAGCCGGCCCTGTCCCCCAACCCCAAGGAATATGATGCGCAGGGCTCCTTCCAGCCGGCCAAGGAGACGAAGAAGATACCTCTGGATCTGGAGAACCCGGAGAGGTTTGCTGTCATTGGTGCAAACCTAGACAGTAAATAGGAAGGTGAGCTCGTCGACTTCCTCCGTGAGAATCGAGACATTTTTGCATGGTCCCCAAAGGACATGCCGGGTGTTCCGAAGGATTTCGCCGAGCACAAGTTACACGTCCGAGCGGACGTGAAGCCAGTCAAGCAGCCTCTCCACCGACTGTCGGAGGAGAAGAGAAGAATCGTAGGAGAAGAGATAGCCCGGCTCTTGGCCGCCGGTTTCATTATGGAAGTGTTTTTCCCAGAGTGTCTTGCCAACCCAGTCTTGGTGTTGAAGAAGAACAATAAATGGCGCATGTGTATAGACTACACTAGCCTCAACAAAGCCTGCCCCAAAGATCCGTTTGCCCTACCACGGATTGATCAAGTGATAGACTCCACAGCCGGATGTTAGCTGTTGAGTTTCTTGGATGCCTACTCAGGATACCACCAAATCAAGTTGGACCCAGCTGACCGCCTGAAGACTGCCTTCATCACACCCTTCGGAGCTTTCTGTTACCTGACTATGACATTCAGCCTGAGGAATGCCGGTGCCACTTTTCAGCGTTGCATGCATAAATGCCTCCTCAAGCAACTCGGCAGAAATGCCCACATCTACGTAGACGATATTGTGGTGAAGACGGAGAAGCGTGGCACCCTGCTGGAAGACCTCAAAGAAACATTTGCCAACTTGCGCCGATTCCAGATCAAGCTCAACCCCGAGAAATGTGTGTTCGGAGTACCAGCCGACCAGCTTCTAGGCTTTCTGGTCTCCGAACGCGGCATTGAGTGCAACCCTGTGAAGATCAAGGCCATTGAGAGAATGGAGATTCCCACCAAGTTGCGAGACGTGCAGAACTTCACCGGGTGCCTGGCCTCCCTAAACCGCTTTATCAGCCAGCTAGGAGAGAAGGCTCTCCCCCTGTACCGACTCATGAAGAAATCCACTCACTTCGAGTAGAACGACCAAGCAACCAAGCCTTCCACGAGTTGAAGAAGATGCTGACCACTCCACCTGTCCTGGCGGCGCCGACTGAGAAGGAGCCCATGCTCCTCTACATTGCCGCGACTAGCCGAGTGGTCAGTACAGTCATCGTGGTCCAGCGCCCAGAAGAAGGCCGAGCCCAGTTAGTCTAGAGGCCGGTATATTATTTAAGCGAAGTACTGTCCACCTCAAAGCAAAACTACCCGAACTACCAGAAGATGTGCTATGGAGTGTACTTCGCCGACAAGAAGCTGAAGCCCTACTTTCAATAGCATCCCATCACGGTCGTATGCACCACCCCGCTCGCCGAGATCATAGGCAGCCGGGATGCATCCGACCGGGTGGCTAAGTGGGCCATCGCGCTGGCCCCTTACACAATCTTCTACCAGCCCTACACCGCCATCAAGTCCCAAGCATTGGCCGACTTCCTTGTCGACTGGGCCGAGACCCAGTACCTACCGCCGGCTCCCGACTCCACCCATTGGCGGATGCACTTCGACGGGTCCAAGATGTGCACTGGCTTGGGAGCCGGCATCGTCCTCACCTCTCCCAAAGGCGACAAGCTCAGATACACGCTGCAAATCCATTTTGCCACCTCCAACAATGTGGCTGAGTACGAGGCGCTCATACACGGGCTCCGGCTAGCCAAAGAGCTCGGCATACGCCGGATCCTGTGTTATGGCGACACGGACTTGGTGGTCCAGCAGTCATCTGGCGACTAGGACGCCAAGGATGCAAACATGGCGAGCTATCGATTCCTCGTCCAGCAGATCAGTGGATACTTTGAAGGGTGCGAGTTCCTTCACGTGCCACGGGCCGACAACGACCAAGCAGATGCCCTGGCGCGGATCGGCTCCACCCGACAGGCTATACCAACAGGTGTCTCTCTCCAGCGCCTCCACAAACCGTCTATTAAGCCGTCTCTAGAATCGGACTCTATCTTCGTATCGCCCGCCCCTGATGCAGCCGGATCCGACCGGAGGAACCCAGCAGGCAGCTCGGGGACTTCGACAAGCGGCCCGGGGACTGCCGTAGTCGCACCCGGCCCGGGGACTGCAACAGTCGGCCCGGGGACTGCAGCGACACAAGAAGCGGTGGCCGACTCCAACTCTCCACCACCCAACCCACCCACCCGGGTCACAGTGGCCGTACTGACAGTAGAAGAAGTCACAGCTCCATCATGGGCCCAGCCCATCCTCAACTTCCTAGTCAACAGAGAGCTGCCGACTGATGAGATCTCGGCAAGACTAGTGCAACGCCGAGCCAGAGCATACGCAATAATAAACAGAGAACTTGTCAAGCGTAGCGTCACTGGAGTCTTCCAGCGCTGCGTCGAGCCAGAGAAGGGTGTAGCAATCCTCAAGGATATCCACCAAGGCAAATGCGGCCACCACGCAGCCTCAAGATCACTTGTGGCCAAAGCTTTCTGCCATGGTTTCTTCTGGCCGACTGCTTTGGAAGATGCCAAGGAATTAGTCAAATGCTGCAAAGGATGCCAAGTCTTCAGTTCCAAGCAACACCTGCCGGCTTCTGCACTCAAGACCATCCCCCTCACCTGGCCTTTTGCCGTTTGGGGGCTGGACATGGTGGGCCCATTCAAGACAGCCTGCGGCGGCATGACACATCTGCTTGTCGCCGTGGACAAATTTACCAAGTGGATCGAAGCGAAGCCGATCAAGAAGCCGAATGGGCCGACTGCCGTGACATTCATCGCAGACATCACTACTCGGTATGGTGTGCCACACAGCATCATCACCGACAACGGCACAAATTTTGCCAAGGGAGCACTGGCACGTTTCTGCGCGACACGGGGCATCCGACTAGACTTAGCGTCTGTTGCCCACCCGCAGTCAAACGGCCAGGTCGAGCGAGCAAACGGCCTCATCCTCTCCGGCATCAAGCCTCGACTGGTCATACCACTGGAACGTTCGGCCGGCTGCTGGCTCGATGAGCTGCCGGCTGTCCTCTGGAGTCTGCGTACTACCCCAAACAAGTCAACCGGCTTCACTCCGTTCTTCCTTATATATGGTGCCGAGGCTGTCATCCCAACTGACATCGATTTCGACTCGCCTCGGGTCACCATGTACACGGAGGCGGAGGCCAGGGAAGCACGAGAAGACGGCGTCGACCTGCTGGAAGAAGGCCGGCTATTAGCACTCAGCCGGTCCGCCATCTACCAGCAGGGTTTGCGACGTTACCACAACCGGAAGGTCAAGCCAAGATCCTTCCAAGAGGGCGACCTTGTGCTCCGGCTGATCCAGCGAACAGCCGGCCAGCACAAGCTCTCGGCCCCTTGGGAAGGCCCTTTCGTCATCAGCAAGGCACTAGGCAATGACTCCTACTACCTGATCGACACACAGAAGCCAAGAGCGTGCAAGAGGGATGATTCCGGCAAGGAGTCGGAACGACCATGGAACGCCAACCTCCTGAGAAGATTTTACAGTTGAAAGCAGCATGTATCATGCTACCTTTTTTGTATTAAGTACGAGACAAACGGGCCCCCCGAGGCGCACTCGGGGACTGCCCTCCTTTATCTATGAATGACGAGTATCATACTCATGAATGTATTATTACATTTGATTTTCTGTCTGGCACCGGGTTCGACTAGTCGGCCCGGGGACTGGCCGCCTTAAGTTATATTAAAAGTTCTACCTAAAGTCAGACAAGTAGTGTGCCAGCACCCGAGCCCTCTCTTGTTGGAAGTCGCAGCTCGAAGAACCGACTGTTCGACTGGCAAGAGCCAAAGGCAGAAAGGATGCCCACATGAAAAATGGCTAAGGACTAACGAACTTATATAACGCAAGCCGGCCTCCAGCCACGCCTATCGGCTGACCAAACAGCCGGCTGGCCGGCTTCCCAGTCACTTCGCTACAATCCAACAAAGCTAGAGTACTTGCCCTCCCAATCGGCCAAGCACTTCTCCAGCCACAGACTACAGAGCAGCTGTCCGGCTGGGAAGGCGGCAACCAAGGGAGGGCGGAAAAGGAAACAACCGAAGGATGAAAAGCAAAGAACAAGGGAAAGCCAAGCGCATGCATAATTATATTTACACATAAGGCCTTCAACAGGCCGGCAGTCAATATAGTTCGAATACACCCCCAGTGGGTGGAATTGTGCAAACTTAACAAAATACTGTTCCAAGAGTAATAAAATAGGAAAGTAGAGGCAGCAGATTAGACTAAGGGCGCAGCAGAGGAGCCGGGCTGGTCGGTGGAGACGGTCACACCGGCTGGAGGAGTGGCCGGCTGGCGAGTCTCGGCTTGATCATCGCCGGCTGCAGGCGGTGCGCTCGCACGTGCCTTGTTGCTGGAGGCACGGTCAAGCTGAGGCTGACCGGCCGCTCCACCATCTGGTGCGGCGTCTTCACCCTCCTCCTCCTCCTCGCCCTCGTCGCTGGAGTCGATCTCCTCCGCCGAGTCCTTGCCGTCTGTCGGGTTCAGCCCGAACCACTCCTCCGGCTGGGCAACGCCGTTGTCGTCCACCTCAGGAGCGAAGGCGCTGGTGTCGGTGTAGTCAGCGATCGCCGAGGCTCGCTGGATGATAGCCGGCCGCACCGGCTCCAGCTCCGTGTCAGCCTCCTGCCGCCAGGTGGCCAGCTGGTCCAAACTCAGCTCGGGATACCAGGCCTTGACGAACTCCAGCGCCCGCCTGGCGCCGGACTGAGCCACAGAAGCCTTCCAGGCCTCGAAGAGGCCGGCCGCCACCTCCAGCCAGTCGGCAGTCCGACTGGGAGTGCGGGGAATCACCTCACCAGGCCAGAGAGCGGGCAGCACCTGCACCCCAACACGCTAAAGCTGGCGGAGCATGCGGTGAGCCGGCTGGAGGCGGGCTTGAATCGCCAAGAGCTGTTCCTCCAGCGACCGATGAGCGTTCGGCGCGATCTCGGCGCCAGCCTGCCTTTGTGCCTCGCGGTGGGCCTCGACGACCTGGTTGGCGGCAGTAGAGTAGCCAGGGAAGTACTCTACACAAGAAAGAAGAGAAAAAACACCAAGTCAGAAAATGAACCAAACGGCAAGCGGCAAGCAAGGGACGAAGAAGAGGGCGGCTTACCGTCAACCAAGTCTTCAATCTGGCCGTAGCCGTTGATCAACGACTGCCTCGCCTCGGCCCAGCTTGCCGCCTGTGTCTCATATTCAGCTTGAAGGGTGGCCTCGCTGTCCTGCACCGCCTTCAGGGCCGCCTTGTGGCTCTCCTCCTGGTCGGCCAGCCTCTTGGCCAGGCGGTCACGCTCCTGGGCCAAGGCGTCAAACTCGGCCTCCTTAGCGCGAAGGGCGGCCTGAGTCCCACCCAGCTGCTCCCTCAGTTTGGCGTTGGCCGCTGCAGGCATGGCAGAGAAGAAAGAAGCAATAAGAAAGAAGTCGTCAAGAAAGATCCGACCCAACTGCTCAGCAGTCGGCCCGAATCTCGAGGACTACACCCAGTGGGTGCGCTGACGCACCCCCACATGAGAAAAAAAGATGAAGCACTTACCCCGGCTCTCAGATAGATCAACATTCTTCTGGGTCAGCTCCCGAGCCTGGGAGTTGAAGGCAGCCGCGCGGAGGTTGTGGTAGACCTGCAAGTCAGGCAGAGAAGCGAATGAGAACAAGATAGTAAACAAAGCCCGCTAAGAAGTTCCAAGCCGCCTGCTCAGCAGCCGACTCGGAACTCGGGGACTACACCCAGTGGGTGCGCTGACGCGCCCCCACGAAAGAAACCAAGATCATAAAAGCAAAAACGGGAAGACTTACCCGAATGGCCGCTCGCGTCGCGAGGAACTCGTCATTGTATTTCCTCAGCACTGCGGCCTGGGATTGAAGCCGGTTCCGGACTTCCTGCGCCGCCACATTCACCACGGCCGTCCCTCCACCCGGCGTCCACCCCGAGCTGGCGCTGGCCGCCTCCACGTCCCGGGCCGACGAGCCGGAGCCTGCGGCCTTCTGCGGATCCGAAGTGGCGTTTCCCGGGCGCTGGCGCGATGGCGACTGAACCACCAGGTCTGTCCTCACAGCCGGTTCGCCCCCAGCCGGTTGTGCCGGCGGCACATTAGGCCGGCTGCCTTGGGCCGCCCTAGTCGGCGAGGCCGGTGCCGCCTCCTTCTCCGGGAGGACGACGTCGTCCTCCCTCTCCAACCCCGGCAGGTCGCCGCCGGCTTCCTCCGGCGGGGGCTTCGGGACCTCAGGCGCCGCGACACGCAGAGGGGTGACAAGCAAGGCCCCCTCCGCTGTCGCCGCGGCCGCAGCCTCCGCTTGGGCCTTGGCCACCGCGTCGGCACGCACCTTTGCTGACTCCTCCTCCTCCTGTGCCGCCTTGGCGGCAGCCGCCCTCAGCTCCTCCGCCTCCCGCTCCTCCCGCGCCTCCCGCGCATTTCGCTCCGTCGCTGCCTGAAGCTCGGCGCGGGGGTCCACACAGCGGGTGCTCCCGGATCCTCCCGTCGATCCAACCACGGAGGCGGCAGCCACCCGCTCAAGAGAAAGCGGAGCCCTGATTTTTGAGAAAGGACAAGGATTCAGAAATCTACAAACAAAAGAAGAAAGAGTACGCAAAAGAATATACACTTACGCTGACACCGTCTGCGGCTGCTTCACCACCTTGCGAAAGCGGGCCGCCTTCGCGACCGCCTCATCCCGCCTGGTCGCCGCCGCCCCGCCCTTGGGCTTCTTCGGCCGACTGCCGAACAAGCCCGACGCGGCCAGGCGCTTCTGCCCGCCGCCCCGAGCAGGCAGCGCGGCAGAGGAACCCGTGCCACGGCCAGACGCCGGCTGGTGGCGCGGGACAATTTTTGCCTCGTCGTCATCCGGCCAGTCGTCGAAGTTGACTCCAAGCCTAGAGCCGCCAGCTTCGCCGCCACCCGCCTCGGTGTTTTCGTCCATGGAGGACGCCCCCAAGTCGTGGTCCTCCAAGTCATGCTCCACCCGGTCGGGAAGAAATCGGCGATCCGCCCCCGACTCGGCCGCAGGTCGAAGGAGAGGGCTCTGCCAAGACGTGCCGACTGGTCAGAGTCGGCCAAGAGAAACTCGGCGACAAAACTAAGAGAAGAAAGGATAAAGAGAGCGTACCGTAGGCGGAGGATGTGCACGGGAGTATGGCTCCTTGCCAAACCGCCACTCTGCGGAGAGCTTGCAGCTCACAAGATAATTCACCATATGAGCCACCTCGTCGTGCGGCATATCCTTGGTGCACATCCGACTTGGATCGAGTTGGCCGCTCATCTGACAGATCAGGTGAGGGCGGCTTTGAAGCGGAAGCACCCGGCGCACGACGAAGGCGGCCAGCAAGTCGGACCCAGTCAGGCCCTCCGACTGGATCATCACCCGGAGTCGGGCGACGGCCGCGGCTCTGGCCTGCGACAGCGTCACGGCCCGATAGGACCACTGGGGCCGCCTCCCAGCCGGCGAGCCGGCTACGTAAGCCGACAATTTGACGTAGTCGCCTTGCGGGGCGACGTTCCTCACGTAGAAATACGACTTCTGCCAGAGCTTCACCGACTGGATCAGCGTGATGACGGGGAAAGGGTTGTCGGCCGCCGGCCTCCGCATTGCGATGAAGGCGCCGCTCTGAGCCGGCACGCCCTGCATGCGGGTGCCGAGCTTAGATTGGAAGAACTCCCCCCAGAGCTCGAGGGTGGGGAGAACGCCAAGAAAGCCTTCGCATAGGGTGACGAAGGCGGACAGCAGCACCACCGTGTTCGGAGTGAGGTGGTGCGGCTGGAGTTGATAGAAGTCGAGGAAGGAGCGGAAGAAAGCGCTCGCCGGTAGGCCGAGGCCGCGCAGGAAGTGCGAGCGGAAGACTACCCGCTCGCCGTCCTCCGGCACCGGCGTGATCTCCTTCTCCGGCGCGAGACGGACCCGCACCTGGTCCTTGCCGGGCAACCGCCGCGTCTTGCGGAGGAAGTCGATGTGGTCCATATGGACGAGGGAGCCGTCCCAGTCCCCACCGTACTGCATGATGGCGAGAAGCTAACAAGGAAGAGTGCGGCAGCGGAGAAAGCACGGCCCTGCGACGGCAAAGCTGTGGGGCGGAGTGAAGATTGGTGGGGCGGCGCGGTGGCGAGGCGCTGCCGCGAGGGAAAGCAGGAGGAAGAAGATGGCGGAGAAGAGAGGAGCGTGCGAGCGTTTGACGCTTCCCCTCCTCCCCCTACTTATAGCCTCATGCGGCGAAGCCGAGGAGGCGAGGCGTGGGGAGGAACGTGGGATTAACCGCGCCCACTCCCCCACGTCCCACGATTATTACACCCTAACGGCATGCAGAAACCGCCGCCGGAAGACGTGCGGACAGCTCTGGGCCACAGAGGATCCGCGCCTGGGCCTAGGCATAGGAGTGGTGGGCCCTCGGCCTGCGGCGACGTCCTGTCGCGCGCGTGGGTTGGCAGGCTTTTCTCAGCCGGAGGAGGCCATGTGGTTCGCTGGCGGCGAGTGGCCGGCCCGCAGCCCGACGCATGCACCAACAGGCTCCCGCATCCGACTTTAGAAATTTCGCCAAGACGGCGCGCCCAACCGAAGCCAGCTCCCAGCTGCTGGCTCGTCAAGATAAGAAGCTGACCGAGCTTCTCGACCTCCTCTCAGCCTTGAAGCCCAACCAGCTTCGGGAACTACTGTCGGAGTAAATGGCCACGGGTAGCCTAACGGACTCCCCCTGGCTCTTCGAAAAATTATCAGGCCATTCGAGCCTTCAAGCATACAAAGCATAGGGCCGCCTTCCCCCGGCCGGCTATCCCCAGGGCCGACTACCAGAAGGCGACCCGGCCTCAGAAACCTTCCCCAAGAAAGATACGAGATGGCCGACTCCAGGGAGCCGGCCCCAAGAGAACCGACTCCCAGAAGCCGGCCATGAAGAAAGTCGACTCCCAAAAGCCAGCCAAGACTGTATCCACATAACGGTGATAAGAGAGGGCGTGGCCGCGGTACAGCCCACTACCCCCGAATCCCGAAGCAGGCATGGCCACAGGGCGCCGTACGGGCCAGCCATCTCCCGTCCGGCGCGACACTGTAACCATGTTGACCCCGATGTCACCCACGACAGGCGCCAGTATGGCCCGCGGGCGGCGAGCCCCTTTAGCCAGAGAGACACTCAAAGGCGGCCCGGCCTCCCCTAGTCGGCCAGGGGTGTGGCCGGCTCCCAATAGCTGGCTACCTCCCTCCCTCGAAACATGTGCCTCATTAAGGAGACAAGACGAGGTAAGGCTACAGTGAGAGCCCGCAAGGTGGCGGCACTGTAGCCACGCTTACCTCGACAAAGCTCTCGTCATCAGAGGCGAAGCAACAGTAACCGGCCGTCGACAAAGCCGCCAAGCGGTGGGGCTGGCCTGTCGGCCAAGAGGCCGGCAGCCGGCGGGAACCACTAGTCGGCGGGCCCCGGCGGAGAAGCCGGCGAGCATAGACACTGACGGCTCGGACCCGCACCCAGCCGGATTACCATTGTACCACTGGGGGTAGGCCTATATAAACCCCCCGGGACACCCATGCAAAGGGTTGATCTCATAGAATTTCACACACCACATAGAGAGAAAAGGAGAGCTAGCCTTGCCCTTCTTCTTCCTCTAGCCAAACAGCTCGAGGAGCACTTGTAGCTACTTATATTGATCTAGTGATCATGCGGAGACCCCGCAGAGCAGGACTAGGGGTGTTATCTCCACGGAGAGCCCCGAACCTGGGTAAGGTCCGCCGGCGTGCATGTCTTCGCCTTATCCCATTTCCAGGCACCGGCGATGTCTTATTGGCTCCCACAATGATAAGCCACCCGTTGGCATATGTCACAGCTACCACCCGACATTTGGCGCCCACCATGGGGCCAGGTGCACCGTCGTCCGGAGACCTGTTCTGGAAGGGAACCCTTTTCCTCCCCCGCGAAGAAAACTTCCATGATGAAGCCGGTTGCCAACAGGCGGGCGATCTCTTCTCCAACAATTCTTCTCTTCTCCTCCGACAGTCGGCGGAGGGGCTGTCTGACTGGTTTTGCATCTGCTCTTACATGTAGCTTGTGCTCGGCGAAATCCGTCGGAACACTCGGCATGTCTTTGGGAGACCATGCAAAGATGTCCCGATTCTCACGGAGGAAATCAACGAGCTCGCTTTCCTATTTGCTGTCAAGGTTGGTACCTATGATAGCGTGCCTCTCTAGGTGCTCAGGGTCCAAGGGAATCTTCTTTGTTTCTTTGGCTGGCTTGAAGGAGCCCTGGGTCTCTGACTCTTTGGCTTCTGGGGACATGTCCGGCTACTTGCCGGCCATGGCTACCACCCGTTCCAGGAGCTTCTTCTCTGCCGCAATCACAAGGGACTCGGCCAGCCGGCTGCTGGCTGCAGCGCAGGCGGACCATTTCTCATAGTCTCCACTGATCGTGATAATGCCCTTGGTTCCTGGCATCTTCATCTTGAGGTAGGCATAATGAGGCACCGCCATGAATTTGGCTAGAGCTGGCGGCCTAGGAGCACATGGTACGGGCTCTCCAGGTCAACCACCTCGAACCAAATGGCTTCGCAGCAAAAATGATCCTTGTCTCCGAAGAGGACGTCTATCTTGATCTTGCCGATTGGTGAGCAGGACAAGCTGAGAACAATGCCATGAAACACAGTCCGATTGGGTAGCAGCTGCTTCTCTTTGATCTTCAACTTCTCCATGGTGTCCCGGTAAAGGATGTTGATGCTGCTACCGCCATCTATCAGGATCCGGGAGAAACGAGCAGCTCGCCTCTCCGTTGCAAGGGTAGCATCCAACGCCAGGGCATAGGAGCCTGGATAAGGCATCACTTCTGGGTGGTCAGCATGGGTCTAGCTAATGGGCTTCTCAGAACAATGCATGAACTCTGGAGCAGTTGAGGCAACTACATTCACTTCGCGGTGCTGCTGGCGCCGGCTGTGTCTATCGCTGGCCACACTGGTGAAGACAACATAAGCGCTATGCTCTTCGGGGTAATCATCTTGGACTTGGCCGACTGCTGGACGGGCGGCCGGCTGCTGAGGAGGCAGAGCCGGCGGGCCAGCAGTCGGAGGAGGCAGTCCTTCTCCCTTGGTGATACGGACAAGCCAGTGTCACTTCCAGGTCGTGTGGTTGGACGACTTCGCACTGCTGTGGAATTTGCAGGGGGCATCGAGGGTCTGCTTAAAGGAGAAAACAGGCAGCCAAGCCGGCTTGCCGCCCTTCTGACGATTGGGGATTGGCTGCCCTTCAGCTTGTTGATCTTCGACTGTCGCTACCTGCCGGCTGGTGGAAGCCGGCTGAGGGGCTTTGCGCTTGTTGTCATTCGGCTGCTGGCGCCGACTGTTGTCTCCAGCCGGCGTTCGAGGAGCCGGAGGGAGCACCTTTCCCGAAGCGTCCCCTCGGAGCTCTAACCCCATGGAGGAGTCGGCGGTGGCGTACTTGTCTGCTATGATCAGCGGTTCGTCGAGTGTGGCCGGCTCGTCGCAGAGGAGTCGGTGCTTGAGTAAGGTGCCCTCTCGGCACCCGGCAGTGAAGTACTTGATAGCTTGGACCTCATGCACCCCTTTGCAGGAGTTGCCCAGTTCAGCCCACTGCGTCAGGTAGTTGCGGGTGGACTCGTTGGGGCCTTGAACGCACAACGAGAGCTGGCGTGGCTTGGGAGGCCGCTTGTAGGTGCTGGTGAAGTTGCGGACGAAGACCTCAGTGAAATCTACCCAGCTGTTGATGCTGCGGGGCTTCAGGCTGTTCAGCCATGTCCGGGTCGTGCCCTAGAGCATGAGCGGGACGTACTTCACGGCAACGCGTTTGTTGTCGTTCGCTATGCTGATGGCTGTGGAGTAGTCGGCCAGCCAGTCCTCCGGCTTCACGGAGCCGTTGTACTTGGGCGTATCTCCTGGGAGCGTGAACCCCTTGGGGAAGGGCTCGTCGAAGATGTGGGGGTCGAAACAAGGCGGGCCCAGTGCGTCTTCTTCTTCTAGTGCCAGGGATCAATTGAGACGGTCGATCCGGTGGTGGGCATCGTTCTCTCCAATTCCTTCTCGGTGACCCAGCCGGTTGCCGAGAGTTGGGTGGTCAACAGGAGGCGGGGAAGCATGCCTCTCCCTCCGAGATGGGGGTGGAGGCGGACAGTCATCCCGCCGTCTCACCGCACGAGGGCGACCGTCTTGGTCATGCTCGATGGTAACGCGTGTCCGGCTGCGGCTTGCAGCCAGCTCCTTGTCACGTTCGCCGCGAACGCCACCAGTCGGCGTCCGGGAGGTCGCGCCGTGTTCTCGGCAAGGGGGCGGGTTCTCAACCCGCTGCTCGGGTTCTTCGGCGCGGCAGCCGGCTTCTTGCTGCGCGGCGGCCGTGTCAATGAGCTACTGGACGCGCTCGGTCATGTAGTGACGCTCGTCGCCCTCGAGGTGGTCCAGCTCGTCTGCTGCCGCCTGGGCAGCACATATGTTTTCCTTGGGCGTGGCATAGACAGGGCGGTCTGCCCCGAACATGCTGGCAACGGGCGCGCCGTGCTGCCGGACCATGCCAATGCGGCTGGGCCCGCCAAGGGCCGGCGTGCCGCCAACAGCGTGGTCCATCTCGCGCTGGTAGGCCTTCGAGAGGCGTCTCATGCTGGCCAACTTCTTGGCGCTCTCGACGAGCGAGACACGGCGAGCTTCCAGCGTCTCGGCATTGGCATCTTCTACAATGGGTGCAGATAGGTCTCGTAGCGCTGCTTCGAGCTGGTCTTGGGCGCCACTAGATGCTCCGTCGTGGCTGATGACGAGCACCTCCGTGACGGTGCTGCCGCTGCTGTCGGCGCGAGGGAGAGGGTCGTTGATGACCACTACGTTGGTGGGGAACGCGTCGAGGGATGCCGTGTCGGAGTCGACAAGCATCGGGTCAGTCGAGCCGATCGACTCCAGGTCGGAGGCGGGCTCATTGGCAATGTCGAGCTTGCCAAGGAGGTCGAGGAGGCAGCTCTCGGAGCTGGCTGCTCCCGCACTGGGCGCGGGGTCGTCGGAGATGCGGACCTCACCGATGAGGTCAGTGAGGCAGCTCGCCGCGCAGGCGAGCTCAGCGCCTTGTAGCGCGTCGGCGCGAACGCCGTCGGGTGTGCCAGGCTAGCTACACTCGCTGGGGAGGAAGAGGGTTCCCGTCCAGAACAGATCTCCGGACGACGGTGCACCTAGCCCCACGGTGGGCGCCAAATGTCGGGGGTGTCGTGCGACATATGCCAAAGGATGGCTTATCATGGAGCGGGCTAGTAAGACGTCGCCGGTGCCAGGAAACGGGATGAGGCGAAGACATGCACGCCGGCGAATCTTACCCAGGTTCGGGGCTCTCCTAGGAGATAACGCCCCTAGTCCTGCTCTGCGGGGTCTCCGCATGATCACTCAAGCAACAATGGTGGCTACAAGCTTGCTCCTTGAGCTGTTTCTCTAGAGGGGGAAGAAGAACAAGGCTTGCCCTAGCTTCCTCTCTCTATATGGGTGTGTGGGTGAACTAGAGTCTGAACCCTTTGCATGGGTGCCCTGCGGGGTTTATATAGGCCTACCCCCAGGGGCACAAAGGTAATCTGGCCGGGTGTAGGACCCGGCTGTCAGTGTCATTGGCCGCCGGCTTCTTCGCTGGCTGGTGAGGCCCGCCGCCTGGTGGCTCCCACCGACTGTCTCGTACTTGGCCGACAGGCCGCGCCCGCCGCTTGCGGGTCTTGCCGGCTACTCAGCACTGTAGCGACGCTGGTAATGATGCGTGCTTTGTTGGGAGAGGCATGGCTACAGTACCGCCGCCTGGCGGGCGATCACTGTAGCCACCCCCGTCTCTTCTGATTAATGGCACACGGTCTTCGAGGGAGGAAGAGGGCCGCCTGGTAGGAGTCAGCCTCCCCTCATGCCGACTGGTCCGTGCTTGCCGCCTTCTGGCTTCTCACTGACAGGTAGGTCCACCGCCTGTGGGCCGTATCAACAGCCCGTACCGGAGGCATGGCCTTCTTTGCCGTAGGTGACGTCATGGATAGAGTGGCAACAGTGCCGTGCCGGACGGGAGATCCTCGTCCGGTACGGGGCACTGTGGCCATGCTTGGCCCTGGATTTCGGGGTGGCAGGGCGTGTTGTAGCCACACCCTGTCTCATCGTATTCATGTCGGCGCAGACTCTGAGGATGCTTGGGGCCGCCTGTTAGGATCCGGCCTCTCTAGAGGCCGCCTGCCAGGAGCTGGCCCACCTCGTGGCCGCCTGCTGAGTCCTGCTGTCTTCTGGCAGTCGGCCACTTGGACTAGTCGGTTGCGAGAAGGCGGCGTTTTGGTCTTTTGTTTTTTGAGGGGCGCAGCCAGCCCCGATGTCTTGAAGTGCCATGGGGGGCCGATGAGGCTACCCGTGGCCAATTACTCCGACACATTTTGTGTGGTATGAAAGATACCTTTATTTTTCCAAGATAACTATGAAAAAGGAACCTACAACGGTGTCAAATAGTAGTAGTGAAGGCTCGAGACACCTTTTGGCCTTTTGGGTAAGGCATCTTGGATTTAGTACGCAAGTATTGAATCTATGAAAAGAAAATATTGTATGAATTTATCAAATTGTAACCTAATCAAATGAACCAATTATACAAAATGTGTGCAAGTTTGAACTTGTCGTAAACAGAACATAATTTGTACCTTCTATATAGAGCAGAGTGATACATGTAGCATATTTCCGAAGAGAAATGAAGCGGAACATATTTCAAGAGAACTAGCAATGGAGCCCGTGCGTTGCAACGGGATAAAACAATATTCATGCAATGTGTTTTTCAAAAAAGATGCACACTTTCAGATCATAGCATGTTTCATAATGTAAAAGAGAGGCCATTTTAAGAATATGTTGTTCTAAGATCACCAGATGGGCTGCTAGTAAGACAAAAATTAGTACATGATGATTTTTATATGTTCTCCTTGCTTTCTTAGAAAAACTCGCATTTTTTTTGTATGATAGATACCTTTATTTGTCCAAGATAACTGTGAGGAACCTACAATGGTGACAAATAGGAGTACTAAAAGCTTGAAACGCATGTTGCCCTTTTGGGTAAGATGTCTTGGATTAAGTAGGTGATTGTTGAATCTATGAAAATAAAATATTGTATGAATTTATCAAATTGTAACCTAATCAAATGAACCAAGTATACAAAAAATGTACAAGTTTGAACTTATCGTAAACAGAACATAACTATGTACCTTCTATGAGCAGAGTGATACAGGCAGCATACTTCCCCAAAGAAATGAAGCGGGACATATTTCAAGAGAATTTGGAATTTGAGATGGACTTTTCCTAATTTGATCATATTATTATGAAAGATTCTATTTTTTAAACACTTTGGCATTGACGTACATGTAAACACATCCAGGAAGAAACATCCTGATCAAATATGCCCAATGGAATGAAAGGAAAAGAGGTGAAATACATTATGCATTGACAAGAACCAATCATTATAAGATGGCTTCCTGAAAAGGATGCAAACCGAAAGATGGGGACTCCAGAACTTACATTCCTGTAGAAGAAATAGCAAATGTCCATAAGAAAAGGAATATCAACATAACAAGTTCATTATTTGTCTAAGTAACATAAAGTATACCATCCCTGAAATATGTTGTCGATAACACCAATATCCATGCAACAAAAGCAACCGTTCTCAGGAAGCCGAATTGGAAAATGCCAATATCAGTTGTCATGACAGCCTGAGACATTTTGAAGAGAAACAACTAATCGTTTATGATGTGTTACTATCATTGGACTCATTCACTCCGCTTAATATATAAGGGCAGTGGTTGATGGGTCGTCTGAAGATTAGGATCTTAGTACTCTACTTGAGGTCCATGCCCTCATTGTTGTAACAGCCTGATTTTTGGCCCTTTCTTTGTCTTTTGTTTTTCTGAGGTTTTTGCGTGAGATTTCCTTTTTCCGTGGCTATGTGGTCTGGAAACTGAAGAAGATGCCCTCTTCTTTGTTTCCAGAGTGGCTTGTCATTCCCAAATCCTTCCCTAGACCCTGTCGTTTTCATCCTAGCCCAAATCCCAATATTCTTTTTATTGGGAATATTCCTTTTCTATTAAAGGAATAACTCAAATTGCCCTAGGTTGTGAAGCAACCTTTATTTCCATCACTCCTAAAATTCCCAAATAATTCTCATAATTTTTTGGGGTCATATCTTTCTCAAATATGGCAAAATATTTCATTTGTCATGTTTATCATCATGCTCAAATAATTCATTTCCTATTCTGCCCTAAATGGCATATTGTGAAGCAAGTGCTATTTTCATTTTCCCACACTACAAAAAAAAGACACATCCGTGACATTTTGGGCCGAACGAACTTTTTTTTCTGTCATACATATGACACTTCTATGACGATAATTGTGACAAAACCCGGTATCATCATAGATGTGGTGGGCTCCTACTTCTATGACCAAAAATCATGACAGAAAATGGGCTTTTCATCCTGGGCGGGCCGGAGACGCAGCTGCATGACATTCTTTGGGCCGTCCATGACGGAAAAAACCGTGGTAGAAGCGAGGGCGAGGAAAATTTTGGCGAGTTCCCGATTACGGTGGGAGGTCGGGGGCCGAGCGATGCGCGGTTCTCTCGTACACGTACGCGCGTGTGTGCGAGGCATTGGCTCTAACTGAACCCGAGCGATTGCACTGCAGGCTACGCGTTACTGAACCCGAGCGATCGATCGATGCCTGTTAACTGAACCCGATCGAGCGATTCCTTCGCTACTGCTGCTAACTGAAGCCGATCGATGCTGCCTCTGGGATGAACAGTGAGCGTTGCCGGGGGGGGGGGGTTGGATGAACAGTGAGCGGTGGCGTTGCCTCTGGATGAACAGGACGCCATGGTGTGGTGGAGGGCTAGATGAACAGTAGACGGTGGGGGGGTGCCCGTTGAGGGGTGGTTGAACAGGACCCCGTGGTGTGGAGGGCTGGATGAACAGTAGACGGTGGAGGGGTGCCCGTGGAGGGGTGGTTGAACAGTAGCCGGTGGAGTAGCGCGCGGTGGAGGCTGGAGGAGGTCGACGGTGGAGATGAACAGTATCCCGTGGAGTCCCGTTTTGCGGTACGCCACACCCCTGCCGATGAACAGGACCCCCGTTTTGACCGTAGGAGGTCCGTTTCGTCCGTTTTGCGGTACGCCACACCCCTCCCGATCAACAGGACCCCCGTTACGACCATAGGAGGTCCGTTTCGTCCGTTTTGCGGTACGCCACACCCCTCCCGATCAACAGGACCCCCGTTTCGACCGTAGGAGGTCCGTTTCCTCCGTTTTGCGGTACGCCACACCCCTCCCGATCAACAGGACCCCGTTCCGAATGTAGGAGGTCCGTTTCCTCCGTTGTGTGGTACGCCAGGCCTCGTTTCCATCACCTGTTCCGTCCAAGCCCTCCCGATGAAAACGACCACGCATTCCGTTCCGACCCAGCCGGTTGGCTCCCACGCGTTCCGTTGCCTCCCGATGAACACGATGCATTCCGTTGCCTCCCATGAACACGACGACGATGCTGTTTCTCCGTTCTGACCCAGCGATGTACACGAGCCCTGGCCGTACGTATGCGCGAGTAGGCGTTCCAGACCCCGCCTGTATGTACACATACGTGGCCGTATTTTCTTTCTTGCACCCTGGCCGCTGTACGTACGTGTACATGCTACGTGCGCGCCTCTACTACGACACGTACGAGCCGCTACTACGACACGTGCGCGCCTCTACATCCACTAGTATATATGTACGTACATGTTCGCGACCAGAATGACAACGCTACATACGCTTTGACCAGGTGGGTCCCGACTGTCAAGCACTTCCTTGCCTGCGAAGATGTAGCTGGTGGGTCCCAGCAGTCAGGGGGCGAATCGTTTTTTTTGCCCGGACGCACTTCCTTGCGTGCGAAGATGTCGCTGGTGGGTCCCAGCAGTCAGGGGCAAACGTTTTTTCGCGAAATACGGTGGCCCGTCCGGTGGGTCCCCGCTGTCAGGTGGGGGAATAATTATTTTGCATGTAATAAGGAGGCACTTCCTTGCTGCGGCCGTGGACCCAGCTGTCAGCCTCTCCACGTACAGTCCACGTCCGATGGAAGCCGTTCCTTGACCACGTTGACCACGCCGCGCCGAGAGCACCAGGGCGGTGGACGACGGCGAGGCCTAGGAAGGGGACGACGCGGAGCCGGGGAAGACGCGGCAGTGGATGCCCACGCGTAGAGGAGTACAAGGGTTCACTTGTTCGCTGCGGTGTGAGGCTGCCGTCGCCGCAGAATCGCAGCCGGCCACGGGAGGCAGGAGCACGAGGCACGACCGGCGCTGGTTTGGGCGGCTGGAGCAAGAAGACCAGAGGTTGAAGAAGCACTACGGCCGTTGAATGGACATCGTACGGTCACTGGAGCTACAATCGTGCATATTGACTAAGTTGATAAAGCCCTCCGTCCCCGTCAACTTAGTAGGCCCACAAGTCAGCCTGCCACTATACTGGGTCCCAACTAACAGGGGAAGTATTCATTTTTTTTGTGCGTAATAAGGAGGCACTTCCTTGCGTGCGAAGATATAGCTGGTGGGTCCGAGCTGTCAGAGGTGGTAACATTTTTTTCGCGAAATACAGAGGCCCTTTCGGTGGGTCCCTGATATCAGGTGGAGGAATCATTATTTTGCGCGTAATAAGGAGGCATTTCCTTGCGTGCGGCCATGGACCCAGCTGTCGGCCTCTCCACGTACAGCCCACTTCAGATGCATGTCGGTCGTTGACCACGTTGACCAGGCCGCGCCGAGAGCACCAGGGCGGTGGACGACGGTGAGGCCTAGGAAGGGAATGACACGGAGGCAGGGAAGACTCGGCAGTTGTTTCCCACGCGGAGGGGAGTATGACTGTACGAGGGTTTACTGGTTCGTCTGCCGTCGCCGGAGAATAACAGCAGGTGTGGGTGAGTAGAGGGATGGCTAGGCCAGCGATGGGAGTACGGTGGGGCGGTGAGGCCTGCGCGGCAGCACAGCCGACCGCGGGGAGGAGGGAGCAGGCAGTCCCGCCGGCGCTTGTTTGAGCGGCTGGAGTAGGAAGAGCAGAGATTGAAGAAGCACGATGGCCGTTCGATGGACATCCAACAGTCACTGCTTGTGCGTCAACCTTTTTTTAGGAAAGCCTCAAATCTGTGGAAAATAGCATACAACCCATCTGCCTTTATTTCTAATAATTTACAGCCCATTTGCTAATTCTTAAAGTTTTTTTGGAGCCCATATTCTTTTTGTTAGCATTACAGCCCATATTGTGGCCACGGTTAAAAAATTATACGAAATTTTGCATATTTCGGTGCGGTCCGAACTGTTTTTAATCCCGAAATTTCGACTCACATTCAAACTGATTTTAAAAATAAATGTATATCAATATAAAATCCAACAAATTCTCCACGCATAAAAATTAATGTAATTTAAAATCTCGAAATGAAAAAAAGATATTTGAAACTAATTGCCGGTTTGATGTGTTTAAAAAATGTACAGCCCATTTCTCATTACTGATAGGCCATTTTCTCGGGCAGCCGAATGAAGCTCTCCTCGTCTTGAAAGATTTGCAGCCCAACAGGCCTGACAAAGCGACTTACTTGGCAAATCACAAAAAAACTGGGCTGTGGCCGTGGACCCAGCTGTCAGCCTCTCCACGTACAGTACTCTTCCGATGGAAGTCAGTCGTTGACCACATTGACCACGCCGCGACGAGAGCACCAAGGTGGTGGACGACGGCAAGGCCTAGGAAGGGGATGACGCGGAGCCGGAGAAGACGCGGCATTGGATGCCCACGCGGAGAGGAGTACCAGGGTTCACTGGTTCGGCTGCGGCGTGAGGCTGCCGTCGCCGCAGAATAACAGGGGGTGTGGGTGAGTAGAGGGATACCCTGGGCCAGCGGTGGGAGTAGTAGGGGGCGGTGAGGCCTCCGCGGCATCACAGCCGGCCACGAGAGGCAGGAGCACGCGGCATGACCGGCGCGGCTTTGGGCGGCTGGAACAAGAAGACCAGAGGTTGAAGAAGCACTATGGCCGTTGGATGGACATCGTACGGTCACTGGAGCTATAATCGTTCATGTTGACTAAGTTGACAAAGCCCTCCGTCCTCGTCAACTTAGAGGCTCACAAGTCATCCACCCACTATGGTGGGTCCCAGCTAGCAGGGGATATTCATTTTTTGGTGCGTAATAAGGAGGCACTTCCTTGCGTGCGAAGATATAGCTGGTGGGTCCGACCTGTCAGTGGGGGGAACATTTTTTTCGCGAAATACAGAAGCCCTTCCCACGTATAGTGCACGTACAGTGCGTAATAAGGAGGAACTTTCCTTGCGTGCGACCATGGACCTCGTGGGTCCCAGCTGTCAGGCTCTCCACGTACAGTCCTCTTCCGATGACTCTCGTATGTCGACCACGCCGCGCCGAGCGCACCGAGGCGGTGGACGACGGCGAGGCCCCAGACTGGAACGACCCAGAGATGGGGAAGACGCGGCAGTGGAGTCGCAGACGGAGAGGAGTGGGAAACTTGACTGGTTCGGGTGCGGGGTGGACCTACACTCGGCAGAGAATAACAGGAGGTGCGGAGTGGAGGGATGGCCTGGCCGTCGGCAGGGTAGCGTTTCGCTGAGGAGCGCAAAACAACGCCGCTGGACGCCGAAGGCTGGAGCAGGCGGTTCCGGCAGCACTGGGTGAAGAAGACGAGAGATTGAAGACGAATGCCGGCCGTTGGATGTAAATCCAACGCCTTCTTAGGCTTTGACCTACTGGCCCACATGTCAGCCAGTCCATTTGTTTTTTAGTTCATTTGGTGGGCTGGGTGAAACAATGATGTAGCATCTATGCAGCCCGTTTCAATCCCATTTGCATTTTTCTCGAAATCCGTGGACTTGCTGGGCTGGGTGAAAATATCATGTTGGGCTAGACGGAGAAATTTTATAAAAACATAAACACATGATTGCACGTCAGTAAAATCTTTGCAAGCTTATGTACGCAATCACTAGGAGTTAACTTGCCAAGTTATATATAAACAATTATTATTATTATTTTGTAAGAACTTTCAACTTACAAAATAAAATATCATTTTAATTTGATGAGTTAATAGTATGTGGGGTATATTTTTTTTAGGCTAGACGTGGGACAGTTGAGTTGGTTCTAGGGAAAGTACTGGGAGAAAACTCAGTTTACATCGAAAAAGAAAGTGGGAGAAAATTCAAAGACCTGCTGGGTCCACCCGAGGAGGGGAATATGTTGGGAGGAAGGAGATTCAAAGCACAGCAGCCGAGTGAACTAGTTTTTTTATGGACAAGTGAACTAGTTTACATACATAAGCAAATAACCACTAAAAAAGCAATCAGGTTAATGGGTTCTTAAAAGAAATATTTCCGACAAAACAGATAATTACGACACATAGGCTAATGCACGAAACACTCAGATGATAAAGGTGCTTATAAACAGATAAAGTAAAACATCTAGACCTTCCTGGCACGCTTGATCATGACGCTGCGGCTGTCCGTGTACTCGTCGGTTACGGGAAGCAAACACGCCCTCATGTCCAAGATCTGCCTGTACATGTCGTAGCATGCGTATGCGTCCTTGGCCGCGTAGGTTATGTAGGCTAGATTCGGAGGTACCTCCCACGTGTTCAGGTCGTCTTCTTTCATGTTGGCGTATCAGGGGTCGATGATGGTCTCAACGAGGTCAACCACGGAGTCCTTCTCCTGCCCGTTGCTGATGATCTTGTATTGCTTCTGGATGTCGACAAGCTTGTTGCACCAGATGGCCGAATCATCGCGTTCTTCCTTCTCTCCACCATAGCGAAGGTGCAGTTGGCGCTGCCGATGAAACGGGCGAATGCTCCAGAACCTGGTGCAGCCATAGGACTGAGGCGAGGCAGAGCTTCACCGAGTCCATATCGTTCGTGTACATCACATTCAACTTGGTGCAGCCATAGGACTGAACGACGAACTCAAAGGGGAACTCCTTGCTGAAGTCCATATCCAGCAGGCTCACCCCTCGGATCGCCATTGGAGTCTCTTCGAGTGAACGAGTGTGTAGGCGGCGGCAGCAGTTCGTTTTTCAGCTCTTGGGGAACTAGATTCAACAGTAAGCTGAGTGTGTACAGGCGACAACAGTTACTACCCCTCCCTCGTCCGCTGCACACCCGGCAGAAGATGCACCCTCGACCACACGTCGGTTCACGAGCGGGTCTATATTGACACTGTAATAACAGGAGTTAGTGGTCACTTTACTTAAATTTAATTAGCTTTAATAGAAATTTATACTTAAAACAAGCAATGCATTCGCTCGTTCTATCAGTGCCACAGGATCAACATGCACAACAATTAGAATTATTATTCTCAGGACGCACACGAGCAGCACATTTGTCGAACTTTCACAAAGATAATACTACCAAGTTTGAACTGTTTGTTATGGTTGTTGTCCTCTGCATCATCATGCTGTCTTTCCCAGCTTGCAAGATTCAGAACCAACAAATAAGATCCAAATAATAAGTACAACAAAGATGCCTACACATTTCATTGATTCCCAGCTTGCAAGAATCAGAACCAACAAATAAGATCCAAATAATAAGTACAACAAAGATGCCTACACATTTCATTGATTCCCAGCTTGCAAGATTCAGAACCAACAAATAAGATTCAAATAATAAGTACAACAAAGATGCCTACACATCTCATTGATTCCCAACTTGCAAGATTCAGAACCAACCCATTAGAGCCTTTTGATAAAGTGAATATCGGGATTAAATCAATCTTGGCTAGCCATGTCATACAATCGAAGAACTTGGCGAATGCTCTTGACCGTCACAACATCTGTAGTTCAGTATTCCTGTTTGCACAACGCAAACAATAAAGAGCATGATTACTATAATACTGGCACTAGTGGAAGTCAACCTGCAGCTCCACTCGATGATTCAATTCATGCCACTTTTTCTGCAGTTCACCTGAAATGAAGCAAAGATTGCATCATTCAGCTACGACTCATCTTGCAAAGGCTAATAAAATGTTGCACGAGATTACCAGCAGAATTTGACGGAGATTTTGGAAACTCCAATCACCATTTTGTGCAGTTCCACCAAAATTGAGAGATGTTGCCCATGTAACATTTTAGTTGAACTCCACAAGACACTCATTCCAAAAAAGTGTTTTGTGCAGTTCACCAAAAGGTCACAATAGCAACAAGGTGAAATGGTTATCCCTATCTGCACAAAAAGATAGAAAGTAAACAGTTGCTGGTCAATAAGAATATACGAAACATATACAAAATGAAAAGAAGCATCTTAATTATGTTCATGGCAATCACGCAAGGACAGTAGAAATTTTAAAACGTCAGCAATGCTTCATCTTACCAGAAGCATTACGATCAACAATGAGATTCCTCAAATATGGGATTACTTTAATGGTGGCATTGCTTGTTTACCAGACACAGTAAATCAACAGCAGCTATAGAGTTGGTTTAAGGGCATGGGACTGTGGGGACACCAGGACACTCAGCAGCGTAAAGGAGCAACTTACTTATCATACTGGGGAAAACAGCAGGAGTGCCATTTGTAACACAGTTTAATTGCATCTTATCACTGGAGGCATTAGATTAACAATAACACTGGTTAGACATGTCCCTAAGGTAACAGTCTGATCGCTTCATTTTACATGCGCCCTTACGTTAACAACAACAAAAGGTTGGTATAAGGACATGTGACAGTGGACGCATCAGCACAATGTACCTACAAGGAGGCATAAAGTGGTGATGTCGAGTTTGTTCATGCTATGTGAGGGTAGCAAACCTAATCCTGGACACCTTGTACTATGTGAGGGCAGCAAATCTAATCCTGGAGACCTTTTACTATGTGAGGGCAGAAAATCTAATCCTGGAGACCTTTTACTATGTGAGGGCAGCAAATCTAATCCTGGAGACCTTTTACTATGTGAGGGCAGCAAATCTAATCCTGAGACCTTTTACTATGTGAGGGCAGCAAATCTAATCCTGAGACCTTTTACTATGTGAGGGCAGAAAATCTAATCCTGGAGACCTTTTACTATGTGATGGCAGCAAATCTAATCCTGGACATACTCTGTTGACTTGTCCACCAGCCGCCACTTTCTATCCTTTTTTCAACCAATAATAGATATGTTCCTTATCCAGTTTGTACTGCGTTTTCCCATTATTTCCCTTTTCAACCAAGAGACCGGTTGGGTATCCGGTCTCTACTACTTTCACCATATTATTTCCTCTTTGAATCAAGTCCTAGATTCATGCTACAACTTTCCCCCCTTTCTTCGTTGTTTGAACAAAGCCTTAGATTCGAATGCATGAAGTAGCTTTACCTCTAATAATACTAAAAATTTAGGTGGCTTTGCAAGAGCTGATGGGAGTAGAAAAAGATGCACATGCAGACACGTGGGGAGCTGGGGCAGTAGAGCAAGGCCGCTTTCGAAGAACTTATACCTGAGGTTCGCCGGGATGTCGGCGGCGGCAGGTCAGATCTGCGGACAATACGGCAGGGAGGAAGAAGGGTCGCAGGACCTCCCGAGCCGGCGCTGTGTCGGAGAGAACGGCACGGGCAGAGGATCGGGCCCCTCCGGCAGCTGTGGGTTTCCTCCCTCGGCGGTGATAACCGCGTGAACGATGCACCTTTTAGTCCTCTACACACACCGGCCGAAGGGATCCGGCCGGATCTGTGACCAGCGGTGAGCAGAGAGAAAATGTCGCTACCGATGTCTTGTTTATATCTGGAGAGGATGAGAGAATGAAGAGGGCAACCCTAGTAAAGCAAGCGCTCAGGCCCCCGCGTCCATATATGGTGGAGTGATTATCTTTTTTCTCTCCACAACAAGCGTTTCAATTTGTGTACGTGTCATTAAAGAAAAGAAACTCTCTATTTAAGGTGACTACTGTACGACTCCTACTTACTACTAGTAGTACTACAGTATTGTTCACTTGTGCTCCCCGCCCCTCCATTCATTGAACAACCCCACGGGCGAATAAACATACAGTAAGTACTGTATTTATATAGAAGAACAAGCTCGAACTATTTTCGCGTAGTTAAAAGTTGAGGGCGGGGCTTTTCCCGGGCACTACGCGCGGCAGTTTTCGGGTAGGCGGTTTGACAGAGAGGCGAGGAGGGTGAGCGAGTGGGGCTGTGCGATTTGATGGCGCGTTACTGCTAGAAAGACTTGTGATATGACCACTCACTATAGTCATGAATTACTGGCGCTCCGACCGGGGTGATGCCCCCCTTCCGTTCCGCGCTCTAATCTGGTGCATGACACGTCGACCCGGATGCTGGCTCTCCCACATGTCGGAGTAGTAAGAAGGAGCAAAGAATGATGCGGTATATACTAGTACTATACTACTCCCTCCGTTCCTAAATATAAGTCTTTGGAGAGATTTCACTATGGACCACATACGGAGAAAAAATGAGTGAATCTACACATAAAATGCATCTATATACATCCGTATGTGGTCCACAGTGAAATATCTACGAAGATTTATATTTAGGAACGGAGGGAGTACTACTCAGGTTGGAGGAGTGCGAACCACGGCAGCCTAGTGAACCAGCAATGCGAACCACGGTAGCCCAGTGAACCAGCAGTAGAAAACAATGTGGTGATATGGCCATAAAAAACAATGTGCTATGGTCCACATTGTAGCATGTACAGTAACACTCCTCTTTGTTTGGATCCCTGAGTTAGAGCTAGTTTGGGTTGAAATAGCCTCAAATTATCGAAACAAGAGGGGTTAGTTTGAGCTAGTTTGCTCTAACCCAGCTAAAAAAACTAGCCCGGTGGAGAGGTTCTAATTGGGTTAGTTACCCTTGGGCCCACTAAAAGAAAACTAAAAAATCTCCCCTGCCCGCACCAGATCGCTCCCCCCTCTCGCACGACTCCTCTCTGTTCCCCATAGGGCCGCTCGCCCTCTCTCTCCTCCGGCCGCCCTCTCCTTCCGGCCTCCGCCGCCCTACTCCGGCCGCCCTCTCCCTCCGGCCTTCGAAGGTCGCCCTGCTCCCCCTTCACCAGTCGTTTTTCTCCCTCTGTCGTGCGCGGCGGCGGCGCATCTACCAGGGAGGTCGCGAGAGGGGTGAGTTTGTTCGGTCCTTCTCTGTCTCACGGCCATATCATTGATCTTGCTTGCTCTAGCGCTAATTCTGATTTGGAAAAGTAGATCCTGATCAAACTTGGTATAGATTTGTGGTGCACGCATGGAATTGTTTGATGCTGCTTGAGGAGGTAATAAATCTTTCTAGAGGCCCAAAGATTCAGGTCACCTTTCTTGGTATTTCAATTTCAGGCTTGCATTATTTCTAGAGGCCCAAAGATTCAGTTCACCTTTCTAGGTATTTCAATTTCAGGTTTGCATTATTTCTAGTGGCCTAAAGATTCAGTACACCTTTCTAGGTATTTCAGTTTCAGGCTTGCATATTTCTAGAGGCCCAAAGATTCAGTTCACCTTTCTAGGTATTTCACTTTCAGGCTTGCATTATTTCTAGAGGCCCAAAGATTCAGTTCACCTTTCTAGGTATTTCAGTTTCAGGCTTGCATTATTTCTAGAGGCCCAAAGATTCAGTTCACCTTTCTAGGTATTTTAGTTACAGGCTTGCATTATTTCTAGAGGCCCAAAGATTAAGTTCCCAGTCGGCGGCAAGCGGCCCTGCTACCCATGCCGGTGTCGACCTCAACTCGCAAGGGCCGGCGTCGGAGGGGTTCCCGGGGCTTGGGCTCTACAGAGCCTTCCTCCAGAGCGATGATGGCGAGCTCCTCCCTCGGTGTGTGAGGGGTTCCGGGCTCCCTCCCTATCGTGAATGACTTCCGTGATGAGTTAGCTCATTCTTTGTTTCATGAAGTGTTTTTTTATTTTGTGAAGCTTGATTGACGACTTGTATGTTTAAGTGGGATATCTCATTTGTATGGACAAAGTAAAAATTATCATGTTTTGCATGCTTGATTTGTATAGATGGTTCGTTTATGTCAATTGTGAGCGGGAGGAGGCCACAGAAGAGCCGGCCACACCAAGAGGGTGCTTGGATCCAAGGGACTTATTTTAGTCTGACTAAAAATAGTCTCTTTAAGAGGCTAAAGTTCCAAGCACCCCTGACTAAAGAGGGGCTAAAACTAGTCTTGAGACTAAATTTTTTTAGTCAGGGGTACCCCTACTAAAATGTGGATTAGTCCTCTCTCTCCTCATTTAACTCCTTTCCTTTAACACAGGCGAGTTCTGGATTGGAGGGTTTGGAGGATAATAAATGCTCATTAACTTGATTTTAGTCTCTTTAGTATTTGGATCCAAGCATGGGTGAGGCTAGCAAGTTTTAGTCCCACTACTTTTAGTCATGGAACTAAAACGTATCCAAGCACCCTCCAAATCCGGCAGGAAATAGGGTCCAAAGTAGTCAAATGATTGAGATAGAGCATTTATTGTCAATCTAACCCTGCCATCCATACACCTCTTTGGTTTAGAGTTAGTTCAGGGTTAGAATCTAACTCTAACCTCTAACTGAGTTAGAGTTCTCCTCTTCTCGGTTCATCGCCATCATACTTTCCCCATTCCTGTGTTTTCAGTATCCTGCGAATCAAAGAGGCCCTTTTTTGCGGGCAAAATCAAAAAGGCCCTTAGACTGGTTTCGGTCCGGTCATTTTTTATAAACGTGTTATGTACAAAATTTAATGAACGTGCTCTGGTTTCCACGAAAATAATCCGGTTTCATGTAGTAATTCATTCATTTATTTATTATTCTGTGGGGGGTTTGCATGTAATTCGTGAGGTCTGAAATGTAAAGTACCCCGGCATATGCTCCGAGTCGTGCATGCACTACGACCCAGATGCTCTATGTCCCACATGTCGGCGAATGGGAGCACGTGGAAATAGCCTAGGAGTACATATAGGAGGATAAATGCGTGAAATAATATGTACTGTGAAGCGTAGCCGCGGTTCGAAAAGGAGACCTAAAGTGATGACAGCTATAGGTCGCACGCACCCAACTAGTGGTACTAGACATACGACTAATTTTTTCCTCAAAAAAAAAAGAGGCACGAGTGCTCAGTACTCCTATTCTATAAACACGAATCCCATCTGACAACAGCGTCCGTGCTACAGCTAGCTCTCCTCCCTCGTTTCTCTCTTCTAATTCTAAACTCGGCCGGTGCCCGGTGGGCGGGGTGGGTTTGCTCAACTGCAGCCCCACCTCACAGTGAAAATGTTACGACTGGAATAAAAATGCCATATACTCCCTCCGTTCATAAATATAAGCCTTTTTAGATACTATTTCAAATGGAATACAGCATACAGATGTATGTAGACATAGTTTAGAGTGCAGATTCACTCATTTTGCTCCGTATGTAGTAGTCACTTGCTGGAATCTTTAGAAAGACTTATATTTGGGAACAGAGGGAGTACTATACTAACAAAACATTAAGGCCACGAGGCGATGCAGTGCTGGTTACAGGAGGCAAGAAGAGATGCATCCATCGACGACGTCCACCTCCTCGAGTCAGGGCGCCAGCCCACCGAACGACGCCTAAGTAGCAGCGGCTTTCGTGGCCAGGTCGACGTGCTTCTGAACAATGGCGTCCAAAGATTCCAGCCGCTGGAAGAAGGCCAACGTCTTTATATCCTCGCTTGCCTTGTAGTGGCCTATGTAGACGATTTCCTCGTAGACGTGGATGTGCAGGTCGACGGTTTCTTGCATGGCGAGGCGCTGCGCGGCGAGCGCGGCCTCGAGGTGCACATTCTTCGTCGCGACCTCCGGCACCTGCAGGGCCACCAAGGATTGAAAGAGTTCGTCACCATGGAGGCCGATGAGGGTGGCAGGCAATGAGGATCCTGGGCATGCGGGCTGGAGCAGTACGGCAAGGTCGTCCGCGCGCTTCTTGACGGCGGTGAACTTGCGGATGGAGTTGACCATCATGTCATCCATGCGAGAGGGGAAGCTGGCGTCGGCGAGGGCTACGATGCCTGCGGTCGCCAGCACCGTCTGGAAACGCTGCGCGGTGCGGGGCCGCAGGCCGGCGCCTTGGATGATTTGGCACAGCCGACTGCCGCTCGCGTCCATCGCCTCCATAGGTGCTTGTGGCTTCTGGTCACTTGGTCTTGGATTGGAGTGAGCAGTGTTGCGCAGAGACTTGGGAGTAGATGGATTGGAGTGGTGGGGCGCCTTTATTATATGAGAGTTCAAACTCTATTGCATTCACATCGTGCTGGCTCTATTATGCTTCTCCAATTAATTCCCTCTGCATGTAATTGATGATGCATCATTGACCGTTCAACGTCTCGGGAACCGCTACCCTCTCCCTCCTTGGCATTCAAGCACCTATGGACCCGTCGACGATGAGGTGCCTATGGTGACTTCGTAAATTTCAAGATGATAGTGCCGTGCGTGTGTGCATTCATAGGGGTGAGCGTATGCGCGTGTATATGAGCGCTTGCGTCTGTACTGTGTAAAAAACGTAAATGCGTGTCAAAAAGAGACTAGTCAGTATACTCAATATTGTGCACCTCGGAGAGGAAAACGATAGAACTAGTACGTGTTTATTTACGGTGAAGATTCACTCATTTTGCTCCATATGTACTCCGTCTCGGTGTAGTCTAGTCACTTGTTGAAATCTCTAGAAGGGCAAATACTCCTTTCTGGTTTACAGGGATATACTAGCAAGTAGTTGTACGTACTAGTACAATAGTGGGGTCATATAGCAATTTTGTCTCATGCAAGAGCCTGGCTATATGCGTGCTCCAATGTTCGCAACTGCAACGTTCGGTTTGCGCTTGGCTCTTCGCCTCTTCGAGAAGACGAACAATGATGTTACTACTACTGCTTCTACAGTGTCGAATCCACTGCTGCATGTCCGTCCACCGCGAGCGGGACGGATAGCTTATTGTAGAAGTACTACTAAGCAAAAGCCTGTCCTCATTTGCGAGCAACCGCGTGCATGGGTGAGGGAGAAGGCATGTAGTAAAATCAAGCTTCTCCTCGTTGTACGAGTTGCCGTGACACATCATAGCACTGGCCCCACATGCTTGCCTCTAAACTTGGCTGAAAGACCCGCAGTGTACAATTTATTTGCTGCAACCTCTAACATTTACCCACCACAAATTAAAATATATGTGGCCGTACGCATCGTTCTGATGCAGAGGCCGGGGAGTCCCCCCTTTTCGAAAAAAACAAATTAAAATATATATTCCTGTCTTGACCAGATGAGCGTGCAAACTACAATCACCAGGGTGTCAGGTAGGGCCAGAAGACTATTTTAATTTTTTTTTTAAACTTCGAGACGGCCACATAGCATGGAGCCGACCCCAACGATTTTAAGCTTACAGGCACGATACACGCTATCCTAGACTACTCTACACATGAAACTGCCACACGAGCGTCCGGGCTGCGCTTGGCTCTTTGCCTCTTCGGGAAGTTGAACAATGATGGAGTACTACTGCCCTGGAGGAGTACTACAGTACGCTTCTGGCCATCTGACACCGATTGAACTGCTGCATGTCCATCGCGTGCGGGAGGGAGAGCGTGTAGCGAAAGCTTCTCCTAGTCTTGCCAGCCACCACGCTCATGGGCGAGGGAGGGACGCTCCTGCCTTTGCGTGTATGACAGGTGGCCCCGACAGGTGTGTGGCCAACCTGTCATACAGCCAAAGGCAGGTGCAGTTAAGTCCGCGAGGGAGAGGATAATCAAACTTCTCGTTGATGTACGAGTTGACGCGACACATCAAAGCACTGCACTCGATATATTTCAATAATTTGCGTTTACCGATGCATTAATTACAACGCATGCATGCATGTCGTGACTCTCCTTTTGATACTTGCATGTGTTGATTTAATGCACCTTGAAGTAGTATAAAATATGTGACGGTAAAGCTTTCTAATACCCAGGCCCAAGTCGAGAGATGGTTGTGCACGAGGAGGGCGAGATCATGCAGACCGAACAGGACCCGACGATGGAGCTCTCTAAGGTCTCGATGGACCTCACCGTGCTCCACTGCCCCTTGTGCCTCCTCCCCTTGACGCCTCCAGTGTATGAGGTTCGAATACACCTCGTCCGTTCGGCTGATTGAGCAAGGTGCATGTTTCTTGATTGATGTGATGTTCGATTGATTTCTGCAGTGCAAGGGAGGGCACCTAGCCTGCGCGGACTGCCGCGTCGAGCACCCCGGGAACCAGCGGCAGTGCTAGAAGTGCGAGCGCGGCGGTGGCTTGGACGTGCGGAACACGGCGGTGGACTCCATCCTTTCGTCGGTGAGGGTGGAGTGCCCGCACGGAGGCTGTGGGCTCTACGTCACTTACCACAAGCTCGCCGATCACCAGAGCGTGTGTCCGCTCGCGCCCTACAAATGCCCCGTGCCCGTCTGCGGCTACGAAGGCCTGCCGCCGGCGCTCTACCACCACATCAGCACAGCGCATCCCATGCCCGTGCACAGGATCCAGTACGGCAAGGTGCTCCAGCTGCAAGTGCCACTGTCGGAGCAACGGCTCTTGCTGTTCGCGGAGGAGGACCGCCGCGCGTTTTTCTTGGTCAGCGGCATGCTCGACATCGGCGCGCCTATCGCCGTGTCGGTCGTCTGCATCAGAGCGGGGGCGTCCCCACTGCCGCACTACGTGGCCAAGCTGTGGGCGAACGGCCCGCCAGGGGAGCCCAAAGGCACGACCGACTCTGTCAAGGTGGAAATGGAGGTGACAAACAACAAGGATCCCGGCGACGTCAACGTGCAGGAGCTGACCTTCTTGACAGTTCCGCCCAAGCTGCTGGCCGGGGCTAAGCTTGTGTCCCTCCACATTTAGATTGACAAGCTCACGTCCTAAATGTTTCTACAGTGCCTTCTGTTTATCTTAGTAATATGCTAATATAGGGATTACCTTGGTCTACTTTAGCTTAAGAAATGGTGGGTTTTGGTGGCGATGCAGCAATTACTTCGACATCAGATCAGTAATTTCCAACAGTCGAACGGATATTTTGTGTCTGTTGGATATAAAGTTCCTTTGGGTAAGAAGTACTACTTGTCATCAAAATGGATAAAAGGAGATGTATGTAGATGTATTTTAGTTCTAGATACGTCCCTTTTTATCCATTTTGATGACAAGCACTCCCTCCGTTCCACAATACATGCCTTCCATTTGTCATAATACAGATGTATCTAGACATGTTTTAGTATATAGGTACATCCATGATAGAGCCAATCGGATGGTTGGGAACACTACAATTCGTAGCTATAGATGCGTGTGTGACTCCCAGATGCAGAGGCCGGGGGTCATCATCCTCCTTTTCGAGAAAAAAACAGACGCGTCTGTGAGAGGACGAGTGTGTGCATGCACCTCTTTTCTTCCTGTATAACGTACTACTAAACTCAGAGTACAAGTTTTTGTGGGTGGCACGATGGTGCGTGCGAGAAGTCCCGAGATTTAGGTTTAATGCGTCTGAAAAAAAGACTAGCCTAGAGCTCGCCACGCGGCTATTCCTGTCGAACGCCCCATTAACCGTAAGATATGTATACGACGGTGCCAGTTATTGCACATACACAGCAGTAGTCCCTCCTTTCCGGTTTATAGGGCTTAATTCAAAAATCTCACCAACCAAGATGGTGAGTGGTGGAATATTTTTTGTACTTTGCAAAAGCACCTAATTAATGATCTTGTTTTTCTCAAAAAATTATGTTTATCAATGCATTAATTGCAATGCATGCATGCATAAAGTACATGCATTGGTCAATATTCTCTTAATACCTGCATGCAATGATTTAATGCACCTTGGAATCTCAACATGTGTTGGAGAACAACTAAATTGAGCCTTATAAAATGGAAAAACTAAAATTTTGAGATAAGCCCTATAAAACCGGAAAGAAGGGAGTAGAAAAAGAAGTACTCCATCCGGGAATAGTGTCGCACTTCGAAACTAGAACCGTCAATAAATTTTGAGCTTGCGTCTCGTCACATTCCAAATTACTCCATGCTATATTCAATTGCAAACCTGTTCACACCTATCACAACCTAAACAGTTTCCCACTTAGGAGCGTATTAGTACCACGCTATATTGAATTGCAAACCTGTTCACACCGATCACAACCTAAACGGTTTCCCACTTAGGAGCATATAGTACTCGGTTATAAATACTAGTATGCCGAGATGACTACACATTCCTCGTCAACTCCTCATCCACAAAAATAAACAAGTCATTCAGCATCCTTCCCTTGCATCTGCCATGGCCAGCGTGAGTTCTGGGTGGAGAGATTGCCACCAGGGAGAGGCGAGCATGGAAGCGGAAGCACGAGAGATGTCCCGCCTCGCTGTGAGAGCAGCCGACATGTCCCGCCGCGTGGAAGTAGCAGCACAGAGGTCCCGCCGCGCCGATGAAGTAGCACGGAGGTCCCGCCGCGCCGTCGATGCAGCAGACTGGTCCTGCCGCGCCGCGGAAGCAGCAGAGATGTCCCGCCGCGCCACAAATGCAGCAGAGATGACCCGCCGCACCGCGGCGGCCTGGGAAAATTTCTCGCGGGCCGGCGACGACTGTTACAGGCGCATGCATGCGATCGTCCATAGCCAGATGGATCAGATCTCCGGCTGGGCGAGGTTGCAGGACGACATGAAAGCCTTGTTTGAACAGGCTACCGGCGTCATCCGGCAACTAAGGGAGGGCAATGAGAGGGTCCGGGCCGAGCGCGACCTGCTGAGGGAGAAGATCGTCCGAAGTGCAGACCAGCAGGAGGAGACCAGTGCCTTGTTGAAGAGGACCGACGTCATCGTCAAGAAACTTATGGACGAGAATGACATGCTCCGCAACGAGCGCCAAAGGCTGGTGGAGGAATCCGTGGATGTTCTCAAGCAGCGTCTGGAGGACACGAAAGAGCTCATCGCCGCTCGCCGCGGAGACTAGTTCCCGCGGCCTGCAGCAACGCATCAAGAAAGTAGAGATCAGCGGGCCAGATCCTTGTCTTCCTTCTTCTTTTGCCCTTGTGTATTTCGGGCATAGCCGCATGTGGCTTTTTTAATTATCTTTCTAATTATGTAAGACAATTAATCGTCCTTATCTTTCTGTGGAAGATCAATGTTGCGAGACTGGAATGAAGAAAACTCTTGTTGTGGCGACCCTGGCGTTGCTGTTCTTCTAGTTGCTGCTGGGCTTCCTTCAGTTTCCTGGTTTCTTTTGATGTAATAATCGGTTCAGGATGTGGATTGTGTCGTCGCTTGTGAAATGTTGGGTTCTAGCGCTGATGTTTGGCCTTTGTTGGCCTCTTGGGATGTTTTGATTTCAATCTGGTAGCTTTTAGTCCTTCGTGTTAGGCTGGAGTTGTGCTGAACTTCTTGTGAATTCTGGTGGTTTTCAGTAATGGAAATCGGAAGGGGCAAGCCCTTCTTTGATCAAAAAAAATAATCGTCCTTAGATATTCATCAGTCTTGCTATAATTCGCAGTAGATGCTATATAGGTCCGTCGGATCTTACATCAAGATCCGTGCTTTCAGATTTTCTTTTTTCTCTCTTAAATCTCAGTCGAGTGAGACATAGCCACGCCATTAAACAGAGGCTCGGGAGCCATTAATGGAGACCTTCGGAGAGAGGTGGATGGCAGATGGAGGTCAAAGGGCTCTCCTCCCGATAAGCACGCGCAGGGGTCTGATCGCACGCCTCTCATACTCAAATAGCTACCCTGCACGGCGCCTCCTAGCTAATAAAAAATGGGGACGCGTGGCGGCACGTAAATGGTACTAGTAAGTAGAACGCCCACGGTTTCAATAATACTTGTGTTTCCGATTGTAAAGTGACAGCACTTGTTCCAAAATGAGTTTGTGGATTGTTAATGTGTGCGCCTTCGCAAATCAGACTGCAAATTTACCACAGCATGTTGGTGCCATGTCATGGCACCAAGCCAATTTTCATTATTTTCATGCGTGTTTTGGATTTACAGGAATTAAAAAACTAAGTTTCTCAATGTTTCCAACCCAGCCAAGACGCCCAGAATTTTGAATTTCATTCCCATTTCTTGCATGGAACCTAGAAATTTACCCGAGGACACACATGTGATTTTTCAACCAACTTTGGTGCACTGGAACATGTGCTTGTATTTCAAATTTGAATTATGCACACAAAGGTGACACGTTCCCTCCCAGAACCACGAGCCTTTCTTGAGAGAAGCTCCGATTTGCAAGAAGCTTATACCAAAATTTGTTCCTATTCGGCCAGTTTTTTTACCACGGCATGGTACTACCATGACATGACACCATGCCAAGTTTCATGACTTTAAAACCAAGTTTCTCAATGTTCTCGACCGAGCCACGATGCCTAGATGTTTGAATTTTATTCTCATTTTTTGCATGGGACCTACTCCCTCCTTCCATCTATATAGGGCCTAATGTGTTTTTCAAGACAGCCTTTGACTATTGACAAGATTAATAGCACATGAGATGTATACTATGAAAATTATATTATTGGAAGCTCCTTTGACATACAAATTTGAAGGTATGCTTTGTGTAAGTTGCATGTCATATATTATTGCTCTAACGTTTGGTCAAAGTTAGCCTCGAAAAACGCATTAGGACCTGTATAGATGGAAGGAGGGAGTAGAAATTCACCCGAGGACACAAATGTGATTTTTCAACCAACTTTGGTGCACGAGAGCATGTGCTTGTAGTTCAAATTTGTATTATTCACATTAAATGACCAAAAACTCAATTAATGTATAAATAAGGCCAAACGAAGCCGGAATAATTCCAAAATTTAATAGGGCACTCATGTAGTTCTATGTTGTCTTTGTAAATAAACTCAAGGGGGACAACGTATATCGTTTCGCACTCAAAGGTGGCACGTTCCCTGTCAGAACCACGAGCCTTCTTGAGAGAAGCTTCGGTTTGCAAGAAGCTTATACCAAAATCTGTTCCTATTCGGCCAATTTTTTTACCACAACATGGTAGTACCATGACATGACATCCATGCCAAGTTTCATGATTTTCAAACGTGTTTTGGATTTACAAGAATTTTAAAACCAAGTTTCTCAATGTTCTCGGCCGAGCCACGATGCCGAGATGTTTTAATTTTATTCTCATTTCTTGCATGGGACCTAGAAATTCACCCGAGGACACAAATGTGATTTTTTCAACGACCTTTGGTGCACGAGAGCTTGTGCTTCTAGTTCAAATTTGACTTATGCACATTAAATGACCAGAAACTCAATTAATGTATAAAAAATGACAAACGAACTCGGAATAATTCCAAAATTTAACAGGGCACTAATGTACTTCTATGTTGCCTTTGTTAAGAAACTCAAGGGGGGGCAGCGTATATCGTTTCACACTCAAAGGTGGCATGTTCCCTCTTAGAACCACGAGCTTCCAAATCGGCCCATTTTTTTACCACAACATGTTAGTGCCATGACATGACACCATGCCAAGTTTCATGATTTCCAGGCGAGTTTTGGATTTACATGAATTTAAAATCAAAGTTTCTCGATGTTCTCGGCCGAGTCATGACGCCCAGATGTTTGAATTTCATTCTCATTTCTTCCATGGGACCTAGAAATTCAACCAAGGACACACATGTGATTTTTCAACCCACTTTGGTGCACCGGAGCATGTGCATGCAATTCATATTTAGATTATGCACATTAAAAGTCCAGAAACTCAATTAATGTATAAAAAGGCCAAATAAACCCGAAATAATTCCAAAATTTAACAGGGCACTCATATAGTTCTATGTTGCCTCTGTAAATAAAATCAGGGGGGCAGCGTATATCGTTTCGCACACAAAGGTGACATGTTCCCTCTCGGAACCACGAGGCTTGTTGAGAGAATCTCCGGTTTTGCAAGAGGCTTATACCAAAACTTGTCCCAATTCAGCCAAAAATTATACGTATGAAAACAGGGTTTAGATTATCCCAAACATCTCGCTACCTAGACCAATAATGTACTATGATTTGAATTCAACATAAAATGGATACAAATATTTGAATTGTAGAGCGTATGGTACATGTAGTTCATAGTGAAATATGATTACTGTTATATGTATGTTTTTTGTTATCAAGATAATATTTAAATTATTGTATAACTTGACAACAATCGTATTCAAATAAGGAAAATTGATTCAAATTTAGTCCATATGGTAGATGACAATATATATGTTCACATGGTGGAGTAAAATGTTCATATATGATGGAAGATCAAAATGTATGACTACATCAATTATAAACCGCAAGGTCACCTAACGATATATTCGAATTCAACATAACGTGGATTCAAAAATTGAAATTCGAGATCATGGCATCTGTAATCATATAAAAAGGGACATTACTCTTTCTTTGGTGGGAATTCATTTGTTTTTTGTTGTTGTTGAGGGAAGTGCGAATCGATTTGGTACTGTGCAGGGTAATCTTGTCCTCCCGATTTTTTTTACATTTTTCTTGTAGTTTTTTCAATGGCATCTATAGCAATATAGTAAAAGGCGACATGACTCTCTTGTGTCTTGTATGAATTATTTTTTTACACGTTAAGTTTGTTCTGCCGAACAAGGAATCCACACCTTGTTATCCCGAAATTTTGAAGCTCGAGTATCTTTTGTCTCACCTGCTTTGAAACTCCCGCTTCTTCAACCCGCGCCGCGCCTTGTTATCCCGAAATTTGGACGCGTGCGAGAACTCCCTCCTCATCCGAAATCGCTCCCGCAGCCCAGACACGCGAAATCCCCCTTCTAACCCTCAGCCGGAAATGAAGCTCCACGTCGCGGTGTCAAAACCGGTGGGGGTACGCTGGTAACTTACCCTACATTTCGGAAAAGCGCGTCCCTAAGCTTGGCTCCCCCTCCCCCTTCGCCCCCCATTCGTACACCGAGGCCGCCAAAACCCGTGAAACCCCACGCTCCTCCGACGGCCTCCCGACCGCCGCCCAGCCGGAGACTCTTCCCCGACTACGTCGTCCACCACAACAGCTCGCCGTCCCTCATGCGGCGCACCGGATGAGGATCCGTTGTCGATCTCGTCGTCCCACCGGATCAGCCGCCCCGTCCTCCACCTCCAAGGAGCTGCCCCGACGTTCGCCTCGTCTATCGCGCCACCTCAATCCCCACAGCGCCGTCTTGACCTGCCCCACCAGAACCGCAGCACCCTCACCAATTCCTCCGATGAAGCCGAGGCCAACTCGGCACCACCAAGGAGGTTCTGCACTCACCGCTGCATTTTATCTTTTATTCGATCTCATGGGGCTGCCGGTGCTCGATACCGAGCAGACATGGCGTGTCTCCATCGACGGCGCCGTTGCCGGCCACATCATCCACGGCGTCTCTCCCCCATGTCGTTGCTTCCTCGGCGGCGACTTCCACAACGGCACTAGCTGCAGCTGCTCCGCCTCTCGCTCGCGCTGTGGCTCTGTTCTTGCTGTCGGTCGCGCTGCTGCACTGCTCCTGCTTTCGTTCGTGCTGCTGCTCTACTCTTGCTCTCGCTTGCGCTGCTGCTGCTGCACGACCTCCGACAGCTACAGGAGTTGCTGCTTTAGCACTCGCTCACGGTGCTACTGCATGACTTGCTCTCTGCTAGTGTGTTCCCTGCTCGAGCGTCTACTGATTTAGATCACTGCTTCTCTGCTACTAGTGCTCGAACGCCCTAAACATCTATTACAATGCTCTGTTACTAGTTCAATCAGTTTCGACAGTAAAATTTAGTTTCGACTGTGAAGTTCATTTTCTTCAGTTAAGTTCAGAGTGAACAGTACTTAAAACATGTGTCGGAGCGGCCGTGGCGCGGCTGATGCGTTTTACATCTAGCACTTTTTGGTGATGTATTTTACATGATCTATTGCAGATGATATTAGGGTCCCACTTCAGATTAACGTTGTCTGTCTTGTCATGCTTCAGCCTCGTCGCCGTACACCTTAGCGAAGCTTCTCCAACGACGGAACCGTCCAACACAGCGGAGCAGTACCCTCGGCGCCGTTTCCAAAGGCCTCGGATCTTCTTCCCCGCCTCCGACAGTCACACCAGCATCATCAACATCCTCCACGTCCAACCCAATGATGCTGAGGTCCACAAGGCTACCAAACAGGTTGTACACTCATCGCGTCACTTTGTTTCTCCATTCCTCTGTTCTTCCAATTCATGTGAGCCAAACACCCAGGTTGACTGAAATCCTATGTTTCCAAATGCTCTGTTTTGCACGTGCATTCCTATCCTATTCCTGTGTTTTTCCTGTCCCTGCGTTTATAGAATCCTCCAATTCTAAGGAGCCCTTACAGATTTACTTCATTTTCAGATAGGCGTCAAAGAAAACTCTATGTGTGATGTCCTGCTCCTGCCGTGCCGTCATCCACCCCACCTGAGGTGCACCATCGAAAGAAGCGTTCACTGCAGTAGAGATCCCCCTGCAGACTTCCTTTCGCCGCCTCAGATCATCTTCCCCGTTGCCGGCAGCCACGCCAACTGCATTACCATCATCAACTGAGCAGATGAACCTGAGGACTACACAGTTCCGGAAGAGAGGTCGCAGTCTTTCGTGTTTGCTTACGTTATACATCAGTTATTATTACCTGCTACTTTATCGTTCAATCTTGAGTTTCGAATTGCCCATGGGTCTCATATCGAGCCAGCAACAAATAGTATCTGTCTACTATCTGGTTCATCTGGGGTCTTCTATGTGGTTCATGTTGGGTGGGCAACAAACAATAGATGATCCATTGTCAATCTTTTTCAACTGAAGCTATAATCTACCTGCTATCATTAGTTTTGGATCCATCCACTCGTTTGCTACCATCAGTCTTGATTTTTGCATGCACCCCTTAGGCCTTACAAAATCTAACTATTTTTTTATTATGCATGTCAGATATTGTACACAATCGTACTGAACATGTAGAGAAAAAGAGAAGACTGTTGCGTGCGAATATAATGTCATGCAGACGCCGCTCCATGGTGGGCGAAGTGCCCCCCCTCCTGCATTTCCAGATTGTATTCCAGAGGAAGATAACTGTTCAGATGGAGATTCAGAAGGAGCCAACCACGCCTGTTTACCACCTGAGGTGTTTGCTCTAACCTGGCATGCTGATGTTGGTCATATCATGCATATGGCACCTTGCATTGCTTACATTATACATCTTATATGTCATCAGCTTAGTTTAGATTTGCTTTGTGTGAATGCCACCTGTTTGGTTTCTATATTATACTCCCACCATTCCTAAATATTTGTCTTTTTAGAGATTTCAACAAGTGACTACATACGGAACAAAATGAGTGAATCTACACTCTAAAATATGTGTATATACATCCGTATGTGGTAGTCCATTTGAAATCTCTAAAAAGACAAATATTTAGGAACGAAGGGAGTATATGGGAATTATGCAATGCCATCTTCTTTAGCCAGGCATCATATACGTGAATCATGCAATGCCATCCTGTTTAGCCAGTCATCATATATGTGAATTGTATTGTGCCATATATTTTTCCATAATGTATTCAATTTGTCAACAATGTTTATACATTCATCTACTCTTCCTGTGCATCAGCCATTTGAGTCAGTCATGGGAAAATCTGGAGTGAAAACAAGGTCTTCTGAGCAGTCAGTGCTACCTGTCGATGCAGATTTCTTGCTGGTTACAGATAGCTCCTCGGAGGAGGATTCAGAGAGAGATGACCAGTCGTATTCCCCCCCCCCCCCCGAGGTGCATGCTCTAACTTGGCTGGGTTATATTGCTCATATCATGCATATGGTGTCTTGCATTGCCATGCCATCTGCTTAGATTAGACGTGCTTTGTGTGAATGCCTCCTGTTTGCTTTCTATATCAGATATGTGAATTATGCAATGCCATGTTTTTCAGCCAGTTATCATATATGTGAATTATGCACCGCCATGGAGCCAGGCATCATATATGTGAATTATCTCATGCCATCTTTTTTTTCATTACGTATTCCATTTGTTGACAATCTGTGTATATTGAACTACTCTTCATGTGTATCAGCCATTTGAGCCGGTTATGGAAAAATCTGGAGTGAAAACAAGGTCTTCAGAGCAGGCAATGGTACCTGTTGAAGCATATATCTCAATGGTTACAGGGAGCTCCCCAAAGGAGGATTCAGAGACAGATGACCAGTCCTATATCCCACCTGAGGTGTATGCTCTAAGTTGCAATGTTTATATTTCTCATATGATGCATATGGTGTCTTGCATTGCTTAGTTTAGACATCATATGCACAATATTGAATTCTATCTGCTTAGTTTAGAGATCATACATGCGATTGCCAGCTGCTTAGTATATGAATCAATTATGTCAATTATATCATGCCATCCTGTACACTTAGACAACATGTATGTGAATTATTTCATCCCAACCTATTTTAGAAAGACATCATATAGTTTTGTCATGTCATCCTGTTTAGGTACTCATCATATGTTGAATTATGCCATTATATCATGTTAAGTTATCCATCATATATCTGAAACTGTGTCATGCTATCCTGTTTAGTTAGGCATCATATATGTGAAATTGTGTCATGCTGTCATGTTTGGTTAGACAACATATATGTGAATTACCACATCTGTCTATCATACAATGTCTGTATGTTCAATTTCTTTTCTTGTTTATCAGCCATTTGAATTGGAGGGGGTGATGGCAGTATCTAAGGGAGCAAAAACCCGTTCTTCACAAAAGATAGTGCTACCCGTCGATGCAGATAGAACCATGGTTGTACTGGCCCACAAACTAGCCCCACCACACATAATCGAGACTCTTCCAGATTGCACACTTACACCGTTGGGCAGAGAACCAGCTACAACCCATCTAACCGCAACCCCAGCGGATAGTAACCCACTTATAGTTGACAAAGCACCATGTCCACCACAGAGTACCCCCACACGAGCAGTTTGTAAAGCTACTGCAGTGCCCAAAGCATGAAGACCACCACAGCTAACCCAAACTCCACGTTTAAAGCAGAAGAGCAACTGTTCTCAGGTCAGATTCCGTAGCTATGGTCCATACTCCTTTGCTGTTGCATCACTGTATTTACTCATACCAACTACTTTCGAATTTGAAGGATCCAATTGAAACTCCAATGGCGCAACAGGTATGTTTTAAACCTATTTCTTTAACTGGATTGTTGTTCTAACATCTTGCTCTATGTTGATTTCAGTTTAAGTTGTATAAACAGTTATGTTCTCATGTGATGCACATTACAAGTGCTGCCAATGCTGTGTAGTTTCTCACACTTATATTCTGTCTATGCTGTTGTGTCTTAAAAATATATGAGTTGAACTGTGTCTCTATCTTGATTAGGGAACATAAACTAGAATGATATGGACAATACAGTGACCATAATACATAGATATATGTTTGTTTCATGCTGTTATCCTGTCCACCTTACTACTGAACCGATTTACCAAAATGAGTTTCGTATACTACAAGCTAAACCTGTGATGTGTCTGCTTGTTTCTCTTGTAGTATGCAAACATAATATTGGAGAAGAGCACCCCACTACGAAATGGTAGAGAAAGTAATGCAGATAAGGTTCAAGATAGTGAGACAACCCTGTTGGTCTCCAAGAAAGGTGATAAAAACGATCTTGTAGACAGTGAGAAAACCCCACAGTCCTGCGTTGATGTAGTGTTCGAGTTACTGGCAAGTACCACTAGCACAAGCTCTTGAAACTCGCTGCCTGAATCACTTCGGCTTCTTTAGTCTCAGCTACAAGCTGAAAAGCATCAGTCAGCTATGCTGCGGCAAGAAGCCGAAGGACTGAGGAAGTCCCTGCAAAATTCAGATGCGTACTTTCTTGTGCAACAGCAAGTGCTAGAGGATTTAAGCGCCAAACAAGAGAAAGTTAATAATCTTGCTAAGCATCTTGCCATCATTATGGGTACCCAGGATATTGTTTCTTGAACTCTTCTGAAGTGGTTTCAGTTCTGGACTTGTTTTGCTGCGGCGTTTATATGCTGCTTTGTTCCCTATATTTGCACTGGTGGCGAACTTTGATGCCCAGTGGATGTAATATGTGTAATAGCCGTGATAGCCTAGCATAAGTTGCTTGCTTATTTATTTCCTTGTTGTCTTGTTTATTTGTTTGCTTGTAGTAAGTGCAGTTCTTTTTCCGCGGTTTGCTAGTGGCTGCAATAACCTATTTTTTAAAACTAGGCCACAATAACCATGGGCTAATATTTACTGTAGTGACACTAGGCCCCTACAGGCCGTAGAAACAGTGGGCCTTCTACGGGCCGTAGAAACAGTAGGCCTTCTACGGGCCGTAGAAACAATGGGCCTTCTACGGGCCGTATCATCAATGGGCCTTATACGGGCCGTATGATCGATTGGCCAAACATGGGCCAATAACAGGCCGCATTATGGCCGTAAACGGGCTAGAGTTGGAATCGTCCGTTCATGGGCCGACCATAATGGGCCATCGTTAATAGGCCGTATTTGATGACGCTATGAAAACGGCCCAACGTATTAACGGACCACAAACGGGCCGACTGTAACCACGGGCTGAATTTGGCCCACAAGCAGAAAATGACAGTAACGGGCCGTAAGTAAACGAATGTTGGAAATGATCCCAAGAATAAATGGGCTCTGAAAGGGCCGAAAGATAACACGGGCTGGAAACGGCCCAACGGAATAACGGGCCGTTAATGGGTATAAAGTGATACACTGTTCATTACGGGCCAGTTTCACCACGGGTCGTTAATGGGTGTAAAGTGATACACTGTTCATTACGGGTCAGTTTCACCACGGGCCGTTAATAGGCCAAGAGTTACATAGGGCCTCATATGGGCCGAAAGACGTCATGGGCCATACATGGGCCAGAAGTGAAAACGGGCTGGAATCATATTGGATAGCCCAGATGACGCTACTGGGCCTAATTTGGATAGGGCGTAACGGGCCTTGGGTTAGCGGGCTGTAAATGGGCTATATGCGAACAGGCCGTTAACAGGCTTTCCATGGGCCGGCCCGCCACCTTTTGACCAAGTCAAACAGGCCGGCCTTTTCACAGGAATGGGCCTCTGTTGGGCCGTGCCACGTGTCGACGTATCATAGGCACCTTCTGTCCAATGAGTGGATGACATCTGTCCCAACGATGAGCCGACACGTGTTTCCTCCAGCCAATGATGATTTTACACGTGGAAAATCCCCATTGGTCGGGGCAGTTAACGGGTTATCGGATCCAAAACCCGACCCGATAGCTTAACGGCGTTCTGTTACGGTGGATGCCACGTGTCCGTCACCCTTGACGAAAGCACTTCTATGACGCGCGATTTATCGTCATGGAAGTGCAAACTTCCGTGATGATAATTTTGGTAATGTCATGGAACACTTCTACGACAGCACAGGTATGACTATATTGATTCTGTTATAAAATCATCATGGATGTACATGCATGACAAAAAACGCGACCTACTGTGACAAACACGTATCATCACGGAAGTGTATTTTTTTGTAGTGCCAATTGACCTCAAACTGCTTGGACACCTTTTCCTGTCCGTATCTTTGCCACATGCCAAAATGTAACCTCATTTGCCTAGTAATTATTTAATTATGATTTTCCAAAGTTTCTATCCAGAAAGAAGCTTTGTGAAGGAGGTGCAAGCTAGGCATATCCAAATGAGTTTCCATTTTGCATGGTCCCTCATATCATCATATCATAGCCTTCCACCAAAGTAGAGCTCATGTCATGCCTCCATGTGAGCTCATCTTCAATTATTTGATTCTGTCCAAAATTTTAGCTTGTGAATCAAGTATATTTTATCTTGCTCCATTATGGCTGTCAATTTTTCTAGGCCTTCTATTATCCTTATAGACTACCTCCACCCATTTTGGACATGGTTCATCAAGCCATTATTCCTCTAGAATTTTTGCAAGTTTCTGTCCAGAGGAGATGTTTGTGAAACAAGTACCAGTTTGGCTTGGCCAATTGGTATGAGACTTTTTGAGCATCTACATAGGACCAGATAACTCTGCCTTGCCCAATTTGAGCTCAAGTTGACACACCATGTGAGTGCACCTTCCTGATCAAGTTTCTGGACCAGATTATGCAGTTGCAAAGCAAGTGCATTAAATCTTGGTCCCTTTCCTGCCAAACTCCCCAGTATGGTAGTTCTTCCTAACCTAAATCTACCAGACAACTCGTTTGCCTCTAATCTCACCTTAGTTGATCACTGTTTCCTGATCAAGTTTACTGCAGTAAACTTCAGAGCTCACTTACCATTTAACCACAACGTCTTTAACCAAACGACCACCGCAGTTGCAACCTCCCCAGGAAGGACTCCACCCCAGACATCGTTTGGCTTAGCTTGTGGCACTGTGGGCACCAGTGAACGCGGTGAACACGAGCCTTGGCATGCATTGCGAGCACTCTGCTAGCGTTGGCCGCATCCAGGACGTTTTCTTGCTCGGGCCCCTCCTCCTCTCGTCGCCTTTGCGCTCGTGAGCCTGTCCAACAGCTTCACCGCGTCGTGGTCGTCCTCCTGAAGCCTTCTCCCCCTCCGTCAACCCCTCCCTCAGCTCTGGTCGCCGCGCGCCCACGGACGCACTGTGGCCGACCGAGGCTTTAATGGCGTTCGGCCGCTTCTCCTCTGCGCCCTCCGCCCCCCTCACCCTGTGCGCCTCTGTAGCTCGTCCGTTGCATTCCTCGTCGCCTTCCCGCGCCCTCCCGTGCTCGCTGAGCCTCGCCAGAGCTTTGGCCGAGCTCGAACGGCGGCACTCGGCCATTGCCTCCCTCGCCCGGCTATATATAGCCCTCCCCCGAGCTGTTCGAGCACACCAACAGCCTCGCCTCACTCCTAGCTCCCTCCCCAGCCTCTCCTTTAGCCTCCCGGAGCTCCCCTCCTCTCCCACTGCCGCGATGGCCACGGTTCGGCTCCGCCCAAGTTGGCTCGATGCCGGCCTTCCCCCTCCCTTCTGACCTCACCTGCATGGTCACCACGATCCAGTGGTTCTTCCCACCTCCTCGTTTCACCGCCAGAGCCCGTGCGGCAGCGACCCCAAGGATCGGCCGAGCCACCCAAGCCCTATGCTCCGCGAGCCCCCTCCGTCCCGTCCCCTCTCATGCACTGTTGTTGCTCCAGGCGGGAGCGGCACACTGCCGCGCATCCTACGGTGGCCTCCGCCGGGCCGGAGCCAGCCAGAGCAGGCCGGCCCGTCGCCGGCAGCGCCCTCCCCTGCTCCCTCCTCTGTTTCCATCGGGGGCGGGGAGAGGAGGAAGAAGACAGGGCCAGGCGGGCCCCGCTCCTCTTCCCCGACCCCACCCACCAGCCACACAAACCCCGGCCCCACCTCTACGCGTGTTGACCCGGTCGCCCGACGTGGATAAGTGACGGGTCCCACCCCGTGGGACCCGCACGTCAGCGACCCCAAGCCCGGCCCCGCCACTGTCCACGTGGATAAGTGGAAGCGTACTTCGCAGAAGTACGTTTTTGCCTTCAGAAAGCGTCTTTCTCTTCTGCTCCAGCCGTAAGTGCGCTTTCATAGTTCGAAATCGTATTTTCTCTTTAGGCGCTTTTTGTTTTCTCACTCAGGGCCCTGTTTGTAGAGATTCTTTTACAGATCGGTCCCTGAACTTCGTCGGGCTATAACTTTTTGCTCGCAACTCCAAATGAGGTGATTCCAAAGCCCACGTCTTCGTTTCATCGAGCCTGTTCTGTTGGTTTCATTTTCACTACGGTTTGACACTGTGAAAATGACCTTTTTGCCCTTGCACGTAAACAGCCTCTCCAAGAGAGAACTGTTTCCGGCAAGTCTTTCCGCGGCTGCACCGCACTTCTTTCCGGTGCCTTCTTCACCCCCAGGCAAGCCACAATACCCACTTGCATGATAGTCATGCAGTAGCCATGGTTTTCAACTTGAATATTTATTAAATGATTGCTTGTTTAAAATATGGTTATCGTTGTTTCGGTAATGCTTCTGGGTTAGTGCTTACTTGCTTGCTATGTTGTTATGCACCTGGTTATCATGCCCTGCTAGTTGCTAGTATTACTTTCATATTGCCATGCTTGATAGTAGTACATGTTGGGTTGGTCATGTTCTTCGGTGCATGACTAACGTCGGTTACCGAGTACTGTTAATATGCGTTGTTCCTTTGCTCTTAGTTGGTTAAGTGTTACTCGGTAATGTTACTGATGAGTTCTTGCATGGTATTTTATGGTCGATGCTAGTGGTCATGTTATACTATGAGTAGTGTTGCACTTGTAATATTTATGCTCATCATTATGCCATTTAGTTGGAGATAATTCATAGTGATATGGTGGATAGTTATGTTGCATCCCGTGCTTATGTTGATATCATGCTCATGCTTTGTATATGCATCATGTTATTTTTATCATGGCTCAGCATATTGCATTCAAGTTTAACCGGATTAAATTGAACTTGAACAACTGTTGGCTGAGTCATGGTGCCACCATATCGAAACTGACCAGTGCAACCATGCTTACCTTTATGGGAAGGTCCTAACTGGGTCTATTGTCGTGCCTCTCGCCGGTGCCTCCAACGAGGGAAGGTTATGGGCGCGCGCTACCCTGATCAGGTAGGCAGACATAACCTTGTGTGCCCGTTGTTGTTATTATGGATCCGGTCCCCGTGAGGGACGTTTTGGCCACGACGGTGGTCGTTGTGTCTTTGGTAGACACGGGGCCACCCAGGACTAGCCCAGTGGGGAGTGAGTCGGAGTGGCTGGGAGAGTGTCATGGCAGTAGATCGGTTTTGTCGGAACGCCGTTGGTCCACCCGAATGGGAGTGCGAGGCCATGGGTTCCGTAGTGTGGATACAGTGTACTAACCTCTGCAGGGTGTATATTAAATCTATCGATAGCCGCGCCCGCGGATAAGGGCCCAGTTCGTGTCGGTCACACCGTGAGTCAACAGTATTAATAATAATGTTCTTAATAACAACCCCGGTTCGATGATGAGATAAGTTGGCTGTGATCGCCGGAAAGATCACCGTTTGAGACCAACTGTTGGTCATGGTTGTGATCGCGGGAATGATCACCGTGGTATCGAGGATACCGAGTTGTTGGATATTCGTGATGTTGTGCAAGAATCATGGGTAAAGATCAAGCTCCTTGTGGTCATTTACTGATTACTACGGTATTGTTTATACCAAGCTTGATTTGATCCTGAGATGATCGTGTGATGTCCGAGGTTGGTAAGTGATGCATGTGATGGTTACGTAGTAACCCGAGAAGAATAAATAGTGCATATAGTGTCATCATGTTGCATGCTAGTATCGTCAGATTCATATGTTCATGCCATGCTCATGTTGTTCTAGCTGTATCATGTTCATGTTGCTCATGTCACGTTGTTATGAGGATCTCATGTTAATTCTTGCTTAACATGTAAATGACATGCTGATGTTTGTCTTGAATGCTTCTGGTTATTGTGAGCTTGCAAGTACATTCAATGTACTAACCTGGCGTGTCATGCCAGCTTGCAGGTCGTGTCTGGATTGCTTGCTTGTTTGGTGTTGTTCCTGTGTTTGCGAGCTAGGATAAGCGTTCCGGCCAGAGTCCCTGCGGATTGGAGTCCATCATCGTCGTTCGTTGTTTCGCTGCCAGTAGTTGTTCCGCTGCTTCGAGTTGTTCTGCTGCTTGCATAGAGCAACTGAGGATGGTGTAGTGTCGCCATGCTGATGCTATTCATTGTAATATCGGAGACCTTGTATTCATATTCGTGTAATAATAGAAAGTTGGTTTGTTCTATGCTAAACAGTGCTGTATTCCAGAAGACTTCTCCTCGATCTCTGGGCTGGAATACGGGGCGTTCCGGTTTCTCTGAGCCGGGGTGCCACATGCTTGGTATCACAGCAGGTCTGGCTGTAGGATGCCTTAGCCCGCGCGAATGTTAGAAAGCGGTAGTATAGACGCCAGTTGGTTTGTTGCACTTGATTGTTGCATTTGTTTGTCGCATAGCATGCATATAGATTATTATTTTGTCACTAACGGTTAATCTTGTGAGTGTAGGCGGCATCGTTTTCGGTCCACCGCCTGCACCCTCCTTCTTAGCATGTCTGCTCTTTGGTGTTCGGCGTCATCTCTGTCCCAGCAGAGTGATGCCCTGGTACCCAGAGTTCCAGACACCATTTGCAGGAGTTATGCTCAGGTATCGCGTATATTTTTCCGCCACCGACCCATATTATTTTGGTGATAGACTTGTTTCTATCCCAAATCATGCCATCCATCTCGTCCCTCTGTCAACCTTTACTGATCTTGGTTATCAGAAAAGGGCAATGCCAGTGAGCCTTGTTTTTCCACCCCTACCCTACCCAGTCATTCTATTCTTTGGACATGTACGAATCCCTTTCGTATGCCTGAGGATGATGTGGTCGTGACTTTTGTGTCTCGCTGCTTGATCGTCAAGTCCGTCCTCACCTGTGTATCCATCCAGATCCAGCCACTGTTCAGCCAGTGCTTGGTGTAGCTTCGGTTACGCCAGCTCCTTCCACACATGGATATAATTTTCGTGCACACCGCCACAACATATTAGACCGTAATACCGGAGTTTCCGTGCAATTTGTGTGGTTAGGTGTGCATGCATATTATGGTGTGAGTAGCAGTAATATGTGATGATTGCTTGATTAATTATATTAGTAGTATGCTTTTGTGCTTTTGTTTTAGTAGTTTCTTTTGTTTCTTTCTTTGGGCCTTTGGTGTTACAAATTTTTCCCTATTAAAGTTGCTCGTCAGCTGACACCGGACCCGAAGAGTCAGCAAGAAATGCATATATTTGGAAACTCAGCTAAACAGAATGGAATTGTCAGCAGACTGCAGTGAAATTGGAAATAGCTCGTCTAAATACAAAAGAAATCCTGGATGGAATGTCAGTATAAAGTTTGCATTAATGTGTACTCCTCACAACGGTATGGAATTCTTAGCCGACTGCATTCAGATTGGGGGATATCCGATCATGTTACTGAGTGTCAAGTCTCTCTCAGCGTGTACTCCTCATAGCAGAAATGATCAAATCAGCAAGAAGATAAATTGTGTGCAAGGTTGATAGAATATTATCAAAGGTATGGCTCAGATACAAGTTTAATTTTTCATTGAGGATGATTTTGGAACCCGATGTACCTGGAAGCAAGCAAAAATATGGCATGTACTCAGAAAGGAGGATAGTCCTGCAAAACCCCGTATCATACAAGAAACCAATAACAAAAATATTAATATGGTTATATATGTGGAAATCGGTCCGCATATCACAATAAGAAGCTTCTGCTGTAAGCAACCCAATCTTCCCTCGCAAGGTACCCGAGAAGCTTCCAAGGCAAGATTTATCTATCTTCCTCAGTACGATATATGGATGATTTCCCGTACAAGGTACTCTGCCTTCTTCAGTAAGCAACCGCAAAAGCTTCCGGCATAAGGTACTGAGTCTTTCCCCAGCAAAGTCTTTAATGGGGTAAGCTTCTGAAGCACGATACCCAGTCTTCTTCAGCAAGCTGTCCGATGAAAGTTTCGAGCACAAACCAGCCAATCTTCCTCAGTAAGACATTGGTACAAGGTAGTACGCTGTGAATTGACAGCATATGGCAGTGAATCCCAAGAATCAGATCCGCGGCATTTTGGTCAGAAGCAGCAATCAGTCAGAATACACGTCTATCGCGGGAATCAGATTCTCATATATATGTGGTGAGCATACTACCAAGATCTTACAAGTCACTCAGATGAGGATCTGACAACCACATGACGATGGTTAAGAGAAGAAAGCCAGTATACACCGCATTGTGACAAAGGATTATGAGGATTGACGACATCACTGAGCTCAATACAAGTACCTGTGAACCTCGAAAATGATCCTGATGAGCCCTTGTCCCCTTTTTCTCCAATGACGGCACCACCCCTGTGATCTAAGCTATTTTTAGCTATCCGGGGTGGATGCCGATTTTTATTTCTCTCTTCAACGACTGTCACGAGTTCTGAGCTGCTTTTCGGCCGTCTCGTACAGCTGTTGAGTTTCATTTTTGTGACAGTAGCCCTATTGCTACTTTTTGGCTATTTTAGCGAGCTGCCACCTTCTTCTTATCAACCCGGTCTCATGTACTGAGCTGCTTTTCGACCGTCTTGAGCCGTGGTTGAGTTATTTTAGTAATGTCCCAGATCTGAGTTGTAAAGACCGTTCTGGTGGCTACTGATTTATTTGCCGATTTCTTGCAAAGGTTCGGATGATCATTTTCCTGTGGCCAGAACTTGAGGGGTGTTGAACCTGCCATTTACTGGGGTACCCTGTCAGAAAAATGAGGATAAGCTGCGATTGCCGAAAAATTGCACCAACAGTACCTATGGTGATACGAAGAAGCAATATGACCCATCTCTTTCAGCCAAGGATCCAGGCCAAGGAAACAATAATGAAGGAGCAAGACCAGTGATGCAGGTATGAAAATTGTTGCAAGACCCGCGTGGTGCAGAACCACCGTCAGTCAAGTCTGCAGATATTATCATACAGGTCAAACTCTTATGCTAGCCACGACAGGCGACAATCAAATATTTGGTAAGGATCCGATACTCAAGACAGTGGGACCAGTTAAGATGATTCAGAAACTTCCGCGATAAGCCAGAAGCTGTCAGGAAAGCGGTTATGACCCAACTCGCTGTTTGGAACCCGAAGGACCTGCATTTAGTGGAGAAACCCAATGCAAGGAGTTAGAGCTTGGTGTCCACTAGAAAAATCTGATCACCACTTCATGAAAGATTGTCAGTGCCGGATGACACACCCAGCAGAAATCACTCTTGCATTTGTGAGACCGACATATATTTCAGTCGTGAGAATCAATCACAGTCAGCTAAGTCAGCAGATCTAAAAAGAAATTGGAGCCTGTATAAGCATGAACAAGCAAGGTAAGATCTGTCAGAATATGGATATGTTAAAACAAACCACCCCAGGGCCAGTCAGATAAAAATTTAGTGGGAACAAAAATAAGAAAAAGGATACCCGAGTTGGAAACGGTTTCCTTAAGTCAGTATCTTCATACTTGTTCCCTGAGCAACCAAATCTCGAGGAGGAGATTTCTTTAAGGGGCTAAGGTTTGTAACAGCCTGATTTTTGGCCCTTTCTTTTTCTTTTGTTTTTCTGAGGTTTTTGCGTGAGATTTCCTTTTTTCGTGGCTATGTGGTCTGGAAACTGAAGAAGATGCCCTCTTCTTTGTTTCCAGAGTGGCTTGTCATTCCCAAATCCTTCCCTAGACCCTGTCATTTTCATCCTAGCCCAAATCCCAATATTCTTTTTATTGGGAATATTCCTTTTCTATTAAAGGAATAACTCAAATTGCCCTAGGTTGTGAAGCAACCTTTATTTCCATCACTCCTAAAATTCCCAAATAATTCTCATAATTTTTTTTGGGTCATATCTTTCTCAAATATGGCAAAATATTTCATTTGTCATGTTTATCATCATGCTCAAATAATTCATTTCCTATTCTGCCCTAAATGGCATATTGTGAAGCAAGTGCTACTTTCATTTTCCCAATTGACCTCAAACTCCTTGGACACCTTTTCCTGTCCCTATCATTGCCACATGCCAAAATGCAACCTCATTTGCCTAGTAATTATTTAATTATGATTTTCCAAAGTTTCTATCCAGAAAGAAGCTTTGTGAAGGAGGTGCAAGCTAGGCATATCCAAATGAGTTGCCATTTTGCATGGTCCCTCATATCATCATATCATAGCCCTCCACCAAAGTAGAGCTCATGTCATGCCTCCATGTGAGCTCATCTTCAATTCTTTGATTCTGTCCAAAATTTCAGTTTGTGAAGCAAGTATATTTTATCTTGCTCCATTATGGCTGTCAATTTTTCTAGGCCTTCTATTATCCTTATAGACTACCTCCACCCATTTTGGGCATGCTTCATCAAGCCATTATTCCTCTAGAATTTTTGCAAGTTTCTGTCCAGAGGAGATGTTTGTGAAACAAGTACCAGTTTGGCTTGGCCAATTGGTATGAGACTTTGAGCATATTCATAGGACCAAATAACTCTGCCTTGCCCAATTTGAGCTCAAGTTGACACTCCATGTGAGTGCACCTTCCTGATCAAGTTTCTGGACTAGATTATGCAGTTGCAAAGCAAGTGCATTAAATCATGGTCCCTTTCCTGCCAAACTCCCCAGTATGGTAGTTCTTCCTAACCTAAATCTACCAGACAACTCGTTTGCCTCTTATCTCACCTCAGTTGATCACTGTTTCCTGATCAAGTTTACTGCAGTAAACTTCAGAGGTCACTTACCATTTAACCACAGCGTCTTTAACCAAACTACCACCGCAATTGCAACCTCCCTTGGAAGGACTCCACCCCAGACATCGTTTGGCTTAGCTTGTGTCACTGTGGGCACCAGTGAACGCGGTGATCACGAGCCTTGGCATGCTTTGCCAGCACTCTACTGGCGTTGGCCGCGTCCAGGACGTTTTCTTGCTCGGGCCCCTCCTCCTCTCGTCGCCTTCGCGCTCCTGAGCCTATCCAACATCTTCCCCGCATCGTGGCCATCCTCCTGGAGCCTTCTCCCCCTCCGTCAGGCCCTCCGTCAGCTCTCATCGCCGAGCGCCCACGGACGCACTGTGGCCGACTGAGGCTTTAATGGCGTTCGACCGCTTCTCCTCTGCGCCCTTGGCCCCCCCTCACCTTGTGCGCCTCTGTAGCTCATCCGTTGCCTTCCTCGTCGCCTTCCCACGCCCTCCCGTGCTCGCTGAGCCTCGCCAGAGCTTTGGCCGAGCTCGAACGGCGGCACTCGGCCACTGCCTCCCTCGCCCGACTATATATAGCCCTCCCCCGAGCCATTCGAGCACACCAGCAGCCTCGCCTCACTCCTAGCTCCCTCCCCAGTCTCTCCTTTAGCCTCCCGGAGCTCCCCTCCTCTCCCACTGCCGCCATGGCCGCGGTTCGGCTCCGCTCAAGTTGGCTCGATGTCGGCCTTCCCCCTCCCTTCTGACCTCACCTGCATCGTCACCACGATCCAGTGGTTCTTCCCACCTCCTCGTTTCACCGCCGAAGCCCGTGCGGCCACGACCCCAAGGATCGACCGTATCATCATATCATAGCCCTCTGCTCCGCGAGCACCGCCGTCCCGTCCCCTCTCCGGCGCTGCTGCTGCTCCAGGCGGGAGCGGCGCACTACCGCGCGTCCTCCGGTGGCCTCTGCCTGGCCGGAGCCAGCCGAAGCAGGCCGGCCCATCGCCGGCAGCGCCCTCCCCTGCTCACTCCTCTGTTTTCATCGGGGGCGAGAAGAGGAGGAAGAAGACAGGGCCAGGCGGGCCCCGCTCCTCTTCCCTGACCCCACCTGTCAGCCACACAAACCCCAGCCCCACCTTTGCGCACGTTGACCTGGTCGGCCGACGTGGATAAGTGACGGGTCCCACCCCGCGGGAACCGCACGTCAGCGACCCCAACCCCGGCCCCGCCACTGTCCACGTGGATAAGTGGAAGCGTACTTCGCAGAAGTACGTTTTCGCCGTCAGAAAGCATATTTCTCTTTTGCTCCAGCCGTAAGTGCGCTTTCATAGTTTGAAAACGTATTTTCTCCTTAGGCGCCTTCTGTTTTCTCACTGAGGGGCCTGTTTGTAAAGATTCTTTTACACATCGGTCCCTAAACTTTGTCGGGCTATAACTTTTTGCTCCCAACTCCAAATGAGGTGATTCCAAAGCCCACGTCTTCGTTTCGTCGAGCCCGTTCTGTTGGTTTCATTCTCACTATGGTTTGACACTGGGAAAATGACCTTTTTAACCTTGCACGTAAACAACCCCTCCGAGAAAGAACTGTTTCTGGCAAGTCTTTCCGCGGCTGCACCGCACTTCTTTCCGGTTCCTTCTTCACCCCCAGGCAAGCCACAATACCCACTTGCATGATAGTCATGCAGTAGCCATGGTTTTCAACTTGAATATTTATTAAATGATTTCTTGTTTAAAATATGGTTATCGTTGTTTCGGTAATGCTTCTGGGTTAGTGCTTACTTGCTTGCTATGTTGTTATGCACCTGGTTATCATGCCCTGCTAGTTGCTAGTATTACTTTCATATTGCCATGCTTGATAGTAGTATTTGTTGGGTTGGTCATGTTCTTCGGTGCATGACTAACGTCGGTTACCGAGTACTGTTAATATGCGTTGTTCCTTTGCTGTTAGTTGGTTAAGTGTTACTCGGTAATGTTACTGATGAGTTCTTGCATGGTATTTTATGGTCGATGCTAGTGGTCATGTTATACTATGTGTAGTGTTGCACTTGTAATATATATGCTCGTCATTATGCCATGTTCAGTTGGGGATTATTCATAGTGATATGGTGGATAGTTATGGTGCATCCCGTGCTTATGTTGATATCATGCTCATGCTTTGTATACGCATCATGTTATTTTATCATGGCTCAGCATATTGCATTCAAGTTTAACCGGATTAAATTGAACTTGAACAACTGTTGGCTGAGTCATGGTGCCACCATATCCAAACTGACCAGTGCAACCACGCTTACCTTTATGGGAAGGTCCTAACTGGGTCTATTGTCGTGCCTCTCGCCGGTGCCTCCAACGAGGGAAGGTTATGGGCGCGCGCTACCCTGATCAGGTAGGCGGACATAACCTTGTGTGCCCGTTGTTTTTATTATGGATCCGGTCCCCGTGAGGGACGTTTTGGCCACGACGGTGGTCGTTGTGTCTTTGGTAGACACGGGGCCACCCAGGACTAGCCCAGTGGGGAGTGAGTCGGAGTGGCCGGGAGAGTGTCATGGCAGTAGATCGGTTTTGTCGGAACGCCGTTGGTCCACCCGAATGGGAGTGCGAGGCCATGGGTTCCGTAGTGTGGGTACTGTGTACTACCTCTACAGAGTGTATATTAAATCTATCGATAGCCGCGACCGCGGATAAGGGCCCAGTTCGTGTCGGTCACACCGTGAGTCAACAGTATTAATAATAATGTGCTTAATAACAACCCCGGTTCGATGATGAGATAAGTTGGTTGTGATCGCCGGAAAGATCACCATTTGAGACCAAGTGTTGGTCATGGTTGTGATCGCCGGAATGATCACCGTGGTATCGAGGATACCGAGTTGTTGGATATTCGTGATGTTGTCCGAGAATCATGGGTAAAGATCAAGCTCCTTGTGGTGATTTAATGATTACTGAAGTATTGTTTATACCGAGCTTGATTTGATCCTGAGATGATCCTGTGATGTCCGAGGTTGGAAAGTGATGCATGTGATGGTTACGTAGTAACCCGAGCAGAATAAATAGTGCATATAGTGTCATCATGTTGCATGCTAGTATCGTCAGATTCATATGTTCATGCCATGCTCATGTTGTTCTAGCTGTATCATGTTCATGTTGCTCATGTCATGTTGTTATGAGGATCTCATGTTAATTCCTGCTTAACATGTAAATGCCATGCTGATGTTTGTCTTGAATGCTTCTGGTTATTGTGAGCTTGCAAGTACATTCAATGTATTGACCTGGCGTGTCATGCCAGCTTGCAGGTCGTGTCTGGATTGCTTGCTTGTTTGGTGTTGTTCCTGTGTTTGCGAGCTAGGATAAGCGTTCCAGCCAGAGTCCCTGCGGATTGGAGTCCATCATCGTCGTTCGTTGTTCCGCTGCTTCGAGTTGTTCTGCTGCTTGCATAGAGCAACTGAGGATGGCGTAGTGTCGTCATGCCGATGTTATTCATTGTAATATCGGAGACCTTGTATTCATATTCGTGTAATAATAGAAAGCTGGTTTGTTCTATGCTAAGCAGTGTCGTATTCCAGAAGACTTCTCCTCGATCTCTGGGCTGGAATACGGGGCGTTCCGGTTTCTCTGAGCCGGGTTGCCACAATTGTGTAGCATGACATTCATGGGCGTGAGCATCTCCAAGAGCAACACTTGGTCTGAATATGGAAAAGATACAACCGCCCTTGATCAAAACTATAGAAAATACATAACGCCTCTCTCTCTCTACGCAGACACGCATCCCTCTTCGTTTACCGCTCGACTGCTCGTCCGCCCTCCCTAAAAGTTGGCCCTCCTTCGCCCCCAAAATCCCACATCCCAAGAAATGTTTGTTCTTGGCCACTTCTCTTTGTTCCACATATGAATCACGAATCCCGGGTCTCTCCTCCTCAAAGGCATTTTTGATTGATTCTTGAGTTGGCTTACTGAGTTCAACTCACACACACACACACACACACACACACACACACACACACATATATATATATAAATTGGTCAAATTGTGTGAAAGCAGGTGGGGTGGGACTAAATATATACAAACCCTCTCTTCTTTTTACACCAACGGGTTGGTGTATACAAGTTTGACACACGTATAAGTTGTGCAGATATTCAAATTAAGCATAGTAGGTTATTAAGTTCAGTTGGTCGCAGCGGAAGAAATAGCCTCGCATGTTGCGAGTTCAAGAATTTGCTCTTGCAAATATTTTTGCCTCCTTTTCTGTAATTGTACTATTGGGCCGGCTTTGTGTAGCGACCGACCTCAGACGGTCAAGTTTCTGTGTATCTGTGATATCCCTGGATCGCTATGCTAGCACACACAGTACATCAATGTATATATCAAAGTACAATCACGTGTATAAGTAATGAAAAACTGATATATATATATATATATATATATATATATATATACCTTAAGAATCTCAGCGAAAACAGGCAAACGGGTGCGGAGTCCCATCAACGCCATTGGCAAGTTGAGTGCGGACCGTAACTCTATCGTATCACTTACTCGTCGGATAATACCTGCAACATAATATGTTGCAGCCGTGTAGGTCAGTACGTTGAATGTACTGGCAAGTCACACCACAAAAGATGAATAAATGTCCTATTTATACATGCAATATGGCTGGTGGATGGTTCTAAATTTAATTTGCATAAAGCTGATTTTTCCCTATCATCAAACGAATATCATATTGTTACTACATAATTCATCATAATATGATGAAGATGGTTGCTCCATTCAATCTATACCCAAATTCATTAAAACCCATTAAATTAATTAAGAGTGATGAGATCGCTCAATTCCCACTTTCCAGATGCTCAAATTGTCCATAACCGGGGACATGGCTAATCGATTAGTTTTACACTCTGTAGAGTTTTGCACACTTTTCCCCCACAAGACTCGATCACCTCCTTTGTAGTCCTCGCACTGCCTGGTGTTTGAGAGCCGGAAGATCGAGACATAGTCTTTCTCAAGTGTTCCCTCTTAACCCTGGGTAGACCGGTACACCTACATATATAACTACATCTGCTAGTCTACCACTGTAAGAGCTCACACAACGTACTCAACTAAGCCAGAACCCATAATAGCTTGTGGCTATGCAGGTAAGCTTCTAGTCATGAAAAATTGATGAATCCCTTTGAGCCTGGGTGGCAGTCCATAGGGTGATCACACGGGTACTCTGGGATCCCCTGGGCAAGTCCACTGGTTTCTCCAGGGTGCCCCTTACCAATCCACCCAGATGTGTGTCAATGTTGCCACCTTAAGGTTACCCTTAAATTATTATATCACTCGCAACTTTCATGATCTCACATACCAATCCCCGTCTACAATGGCATAGCAAAATTCCTACAATGTTGGCGACAAAGAAGTAAAGGTCAGACCTACCTCATTGCACTACTGGGTTATAATATAGCCAACTAACAAATTCATGCAAACCCTACATCGAAGGACTAAATGCATATATGAAACATAAATATAAAAGCATGATCAAGATGTAACTTGCCTTGTACTGTTGATGAAGATGAAATATTCTATTGAGTCGTCTCTCCTTCTCGTTACGATATATCTAACGATATAAGAAAGTACTTTAGCACACAACAACATCCAAATAAAGATCCAAATAAAATATTCAAATTACAATACAAAATAAAAAACATTCCTACATAAGTTGTTAGGACTTGGTTATGGGTTGAGATAAGATCAAGAATGAAAATATGATATAGGTTTTGTTCTAGGGTTGGGTCAAAGTGAAGATCACAGGTTGAAGAGTTGTGAGGCAAGGTTCTACGACATAGTCTATAATGAAAATCGTAGATGGAGTTTGTGGATAAAGGTTTATGTTACAAAATGTATGTAACATCTCGTGAAGTCTAAATTTGTATAATGATAGCATATGACCAGAGAGGTTCCTAATGATCTTCTCAAGAAAGCTGAATCAAGAATCAAATTAAACTAGTGATGAAATTGAATTATGATAAAAGAAAAACTATATGAAGTGTTAAGGTTGAAACAGTGGCTAGACATAGATGAACAATTAGGAAAAAATATTCTAACATCAAGATGTGGACCGAAGGATCAATTTTGCTGAAGGAAACATTTTCAAAAGAATTACAGATTAATGGATATAGCAAAAATACTCAAATACAAATTTTAAATTTATGTCAAATTTAATTTACCAAAAGTGAAATATTTTTGTCTCATGATAAACTTCGTGTTTCAACAAATCCGTGGATATAAAATTTGTCGAATTCGGACTTACGGTCTAGGAGATATGAATTTCCGAAGTTTGAGTATTTTTCTGAAAAACAATTACGGGATTTACACAGTGCTCACCGGAGTTTCGCCGGAGTTTCGTCAGAGTTGGAGAAGAAAAGGTCCCGACGTCAATGAATGGCCGAACGGCAGAGAGGAGGCCGAGGAGAACTTGAGAAATACAGAGGTGAGATCGTCCTTGTCGGGGGGATGAACCCCGGGCAGGCAACGGAACTCGGATCCTTTTTTCAAAAACAATGGGGCCAACATCGCCCCGCAAGCCGGCTCGCACTTGGCCGGGTCGCTCGACCCGGCCTAATCCTCGACCCAGCTGGACTCCTCAGCCCGGCCCCAACAACCAGCTCAAGACGGCCAAGCCCGGCGCACCAAGACTTCCCCAACAAGCCAGCTTTACCCTTGGCATGTTCTCCAACCCGGCCACGGGTCAGCTCCCGTCCCATCCCGGCCGTATGATGGGACGAGTCTCCACCTACCGATGACGAAGACAACAGTGCCCCGCCCATGCCTCTGGTCAGCCAGGGCGTGGCAACAGTGCCCCGCTGACCCGAGCTGGCGTGGCCAAAGTGCAACCATCGTTACCCATGACGCCAGCAAGCGGCGACCTGACGGAGCGCCACTGTAGCCGACTCAACCCGGTCACTCCCTAACGATCGACAAGACGGCCAACAGTGCCCCCGTACCCGGCGGGCCCCATGCCCGGAGAACCCGGCGAGCCCTGACCCCCGGCGGGTCCTAGTGCCGGTTTCCCGGACAATGACAACCCGGCCCCACGGCCTTGTAACATTACCATCGTACCCCTGGGGGGTTGACCTATAAAACCCCCAGGAGCCCTCATGCATAGGGCAACTCTTTCACTTGCACAGGCGATCACTCACCCATACGCACGTAGCAAGCAACATCCAAGGAGAGGGAGCAGCCTAAGCCTTGGCCCGCCTTCCTTCTTCCTCCACACAGCTCTAGGAGCAACTATGTACAGATACACGTCAACTACACTCGGCAGGACTAGGCGTGTTATCTCTCCAGAGAGCCCCGAACCTGGGTATGTCTTGCGTCTCGCGCTCGCTCATGCCGACCTCGCCTCTGGAGCCCACCTGTGCCCTCGAGCCTCCTCCTATCTTTAGCCATCCCTTGGCATCTACCGTGCGCCCATCACGACAGTTGGCGCCCACCGTGGGACAGCTCGAGGTCCTGGCCGGGAGCATGCTTCATACGGGCTCCTCTCCGACTCCGACGAGCCCGTCACGCTGGTGGACGACGTCATCGACACACTCGCCGCCTCCTTCGCCGCGCTGCGCATCTCCGACGCACCTGCGGCCGATGAGTACCCTAGTGAGGTACTTGACTTTTCCGACTCCCCCCTTTTCCTCGGCGGCGGCACTCCTGCCGGGGCAATGGACCTCTGCGTGGAGGTTTTCGTCACCGACACCAGCGCCGCTTCCTCGTCCAGCGCGGCGAGGAAGGCTGCCGAAGCCAGGGTCGCAGCGGAGCGGGCCAGCCCACCCAACCCGCTGCGCGCCATGATGCAGAGCCTTCGCGTCCCCATCGGCACCGACATCGACACCTCCGACATCGCCGAGGCCCGGACTCGCCTCGACGAGGACCGCCAGCGCCTGCTGGACCTCACCGAGACGCTCACTACCACGCAGCGCCGCCTCGACTCCGCTCAGCTGGAGCGCAACACCACCTACGGCTTCATGCCGGACGCGCCCGAGCCAAGCCGGGTCGCCGACGTGCGGGCCCAGGGCGGCGCGATCGGGCGCGCCTTCAGCGCCATCCCTCCCATCACGAGACTCCCATGAAGAACATGTGTGCTGCCTAGGCGGCCGCGGTCGGCCTGGACCAGCTCGCAGGCGAAGAGCTGCAGGACCGCCTCAAGACGGTGAACGACCTCCTCGTTGCGGCGAACGCGCAGCAGGACCGCCTCAACCAACTCGCCAAGCCGGCCGGATCCGGCTCCGCCCGCGTTGCTGGTCCCGGTAACGTCCAGCACACAGCATCTTCACCACCTGGCGAGGCGCACTCCGGCCGCACCCGGACCTGGCACAACCCCGCCCCGACGGCCGCCGGCGGCTTGGGTGATGAGCCGGTCTCAGAGGTCCGATGCCGACTCGACCCTCTGCTCCAACCCGGCCGACGTCCGACTGGAGCCAACCCGGCCCCCCGCGGCGCGGTCAGCGACCGGCTAGGCCCGCGCGCCATCTACGACGCTGACGCCCGCCACGGCCTCGACTGACTCGCCCTCTCTTAGGAGCTGGAGGAGACCGGCCCCGTCGGGCCGGCGTGCTTCGGGCACGCATCCGGGGTGATCCCTTTACTAAAGGGTTCACGCTCCCCCGCGACACCCCCAAGTACAACGGCACCGTGAAGCCGGAGGACTGGCTCACCGACTACACCACCACCATCGGCATCGCCGGCGGTAACCACCGCCTCGCCGTGCGCTACGCGCCTCTCATGCTCCAGGGGTCGGCCTGCACCTGGTTGAACAGTCTGCCGGCGGGCAGTATCAATGCGTGGGTCGACTATGAGCAGGCCTTTGAGCGCAACTTCATCGACACTTACAAGCGACCCGGCCGCCCTAGTCAGCTCGCCATGTGCGCGCAGGGGCCGGCGGAGACCAGCCGCGAGTACCTCGCATGCTGGACCGAGCTCCAGAACAGCTTCGAGAGCGTCCACGAAGTCCAAGCAATCCAATACTTCGTCAACGGGTGCCGGGATGGCACCCTCCTCAAGCACAAACTCTTACGCTCCGAGCCGACCACCATGGCCGCGCTCATGGTGTAACACCCCGCATGTAACTGGCCATATTTGTAACTCCGACTCTTGCCATTTTCGGCTTTGTGTTATGAGATTCCCTCCGTGGTCGGGTTTTGTTTTTCGTTTTGCATTTTTTATATCATGTCATCATGTGCATTGCATTTGCATACGTGTTCGTCTCTTGCATCCGAACATTTTCCCCGTTATCCGTTTTGCAATCCGGCGCTCCTATCTCCTCCGGCGCATCCCTCTTGTTTTCTTTCGTGAGCGGGTGTCAAACTTTCTCGGAATGGACCGAGGCTTGCCAAGTGGCCTTATTATACCACCCGGAGACCACCGGTCAAGTTTCGTTCCATTTGGAGGTCGTTTGGTACACCAACGGTTAACCGGGCATCCACAAAGTCCATTTGTGTGTGCAGCAAAACCCCCCTAAAAACCAGCCCAAAACCCACCAAACTCTCTTCCATGCTCTAGGTCGTTCGATCACGATCGTGTGGGCGAAAACCGCACCTCATTTGGAGCCTCCTAGCTCCCTCTACCTATAAATAGGTGCTCCCCTCCGAAAACATTCGCAGTCCCCGAAACCATAAAAATCTCCTCTCCGCGGGCGGACGCGTCCAGCCGCCGCCGGACGAAGCCGCAGCGAACCGGCGCCCGCCACATAGCAGCCGCGCCGCGGCCCGCCGAGGCCCGGGGCCGGCCCCCGCGGGCCCGCGCGCCTCCGCCGCCCGCGCGCGCCTCCGCACCGCTCCGCGCCGCCGCAGTGCGCCGACGCCGCCTCGCCGCCTTTCTTCGCCACCGCCGCCGCGTCGCCTCCTCCCGCCGGCGACGAACTCCGGCGAGACCGCCGCCCCGTGCCGCCGTGCCCGCTCCGGCCGCCCTCCATCGCCTCCCTCGCCCGAGCTCCGGCGAGCTCGAGGAGCAGCTCGGCCAAGCCCTCGATCGGATCTGGTGAGGATGAGGCGAACGTTGACTTTTCCCGTGCCCAAGTTTTTTCCCTGTCTTTATTTTCCGACAGCAAGTGCCACCGTTCATTGTTGCATAACTCCTTGCATGTAGCTCCGTTTTTTGCATGTAATATGTCAAATTGTTCGTCTCGTGATGCTCTACATTTTGTTCAATTTCACCATATTCATTAGAGGTCATCTTGATGCCCAAATCTCTGTTGCAAGAGGGCTAGTTGCTGTTATCTGCTGGTTCTTATCAGAACTTGGAGATTTGTCATTTTTGTATCATTTAATCTGTGCATCTTATGGGCATGAGATCTACATGTGTTTTGTTGTATGCCATGCCATCTTTCCGAGGGTGTATGCCACGTATTTTTGTGATCTCTGTGGTGACTAGCACAATCATGCAAAGTAGGCTCCGTAATGTTTCTGATTTCAGGGACTTAGTGATTTCTCCAAGTCTTTGTCTGCTGTTATTTTGTTGCCATGTAAACTTGATGCTACAGAGAGTTCCATGCATATTTTGGAGATGTTCAGTAAGGATGTTTTGTATCTATAGTTGTAATTGATCCATTCCTGCCCTTGTTTGTAATTATGGAGTACCATAGCATGACTCAATCTTGATCTACTTTTGCTATAAAATATTTCTGGCAGATTCTTAACATGATATGCAATTTTGCCAAGCTTATTGTAGTTGATCCGTACATGCTATGCTTTTTCTCTTGCCATGGTTAGCTTCGTAAACATGCCATCTTTCTGTAGGTATGTTTTTTTTGTCATGCATTGCTTTGTGGTGAGTGCATCAAGCTCACAAACATGCCTTCATATTATTATTCCTGCCATGCTCTGTTTTCTGCTAAGTCTGAAACCTGATAACGAAACTTGCTATGTTTACATGCTTGCCATCGTATCTTCTGGTCCTTTTTGGCTTATGGTCAGTAAGGGCCTTTTGTCACATGCATTTAGTAGAACACTACCATGCCTTGTTTCGCTATGTTAAGTTCCTGTAGAATGTTTATTTCGTGCTCTGAACATTGCTACCTGATGCTGTTTTCTGCCATGTCCAGTTTTTCACTAAGTCTGTGAACCTGTTATCTTTTGCACTTTTGCCATGCTTGTTTGAGCTTGATATGTTGTAATCTAGCCGTAGCTCAGTGTCCATCTTTTGTCAAGAATCTCCTGTAGATTACTGCCATATGCTTTGTTGCTATGTTGGAGTGTTGTAGCATTGTTACTTGTTGCATTTTAAGTGCTATCATGCTGTTAATCGCAGATTCGTGTCATTCTTGTTTTGCTTGCCATTTGCAAACCGTGCATCCGTTTCCGGTGATCTTTATATCGATTTCGACCGAAATCATCTCATCTTTCCAGTGGCGCGCTTGGTTTGCCAAGTTACTGCCTTGTTCATCTTTTTCCTTCCGGAGCACGCATATGCATCGCATATCATATCTCGCATATCATACATGTTTTGCATCATGTTGCTTGTGCATTTCTCGTGATTGATTGTGGTTCCGTTTGCTTGTGTTCTTGTCTTGGGTAGAGCCGGGAGACGAGTTCGTGAATGAGGAACCTGTTGAGTACGCTTACGAGGATCAAGCTTTCGACAACTCTGAGAACCTTGCAGGCAAGATGACCACCCCTCGAAATCACTTCTATCTTTGCTTTGCTAGTTGTTCGCTCTATTGCCATGCTGCGCTACCTATCACTTGCTATATCATGTCTCCCATATTGCCATGTCAGCCCCTAACCATCCTTTCCTAGCAAACCGTTGTTTGGCTAAGTTACCGCTTTTGCTCAGCCCCTCTTATAGCGTTGCTAGTTGCAGGTGAAGTTGAAGTTGTTCCATGTCGGAACATGGATATGTTGGGATATCACAATATCTCTTATTTAATTAAATGCATCTATATATATTTGGTAAATGGTGGAAGGCTCGGCCTTATGCCTGGTGTTTTGTTCCACTCTTGCCGCCCTAGTTTCTGATATACGGGGATTATGTCCCTTGAGTTTGCGTTCCTTATGCGGTCGGGTGATTTATGGGACCCCCTTGACAGTTCGCCTTGAATAAAAGTCCTCCAGCAAAGCCCAACCTTGGTTTTACCATTTGCCACCTAAGCCTTTTTTCCCCGGGTTTTCTAGAGCCCAAGGGTCATCTTTATTTTAAACCCCCGGGCCAGTGTTCCTCTGAGTGCTGGTCCAAACTAGAGCCCTTTGCAACGCCACCTTGGGGAAACTCGAGGATTGGTTTTAGTTGTACGGACTGCTCATCCGGTGTGCCCTGAGAACGAGATATGTGCAGCTCCTATCGGGATTTGTCGGCACATTCGGGCGGCTTTGCTGGTTTTGTTTTACCATTGTCGAAATGTCTTGTAAACCGGGATTCCGAGACTGATCGGGTCTTTCCGGGAGAAGGTTTATCCTTCGTTGACCGTGAGAGCTTATGATGGGCTAGGTTGGGACACCCCTGCAGGGTATTATCTTTCGAAAGCCGTGCCCGCGGTTATGAGGCAGATAGGAATTTGTTAATATTTGGTTGTAGAGAACTTGTCACTTGACCCAACTAAAATACATCAACTGCGTGTGTAGCCGTGATGGTCTCTTCTCGGTGGAGTCCGGGAAGTGAACACGGTCTGAGTTATGTATGACATAAGTAGGAGTTCAGGATCACTTCTTGGTCATTGCTAGAAGACGACCGTTCCGTTGCTCCTCTTCTCGCTCTCTCTTGCATATGTTAGCCACCATATATGCTTTTGCCGCTGCAGATCCACCTCATTACACCATCCTTTCCTATAAGCTTAAATAGTCTTGATCTCGTGGGTGTGAGATTGCTGAGTCCCTGTGACTCACAGATTCTACCAAAACAGTTGCAGGTGCCGACGATGCCAGTGCAGATGATGGGGTCGATCTCAAGTGGGAGTTCGACGAGGAACGTGGTCGTTACTATGTGTCTTTTCCTGATGATCAGTAGTGGAGCCCAGTTGGGACGATCGGGGATCTAGCATTTGGGGTTGTCTTATTTTCATTTGGATCTTGACCGTATTCGGTCTATACGTTTGTATTTCGGATGATGTATGAATTATATTTATGTATTGTGTGAAGTGGCGATTGTAAGCCAACTCTTTATCCCATTCTTGTTCATTACATGGGATTGTGTGAAGATGACCCTTCTTGCGACAAAACCACTATGCGGTTATGCCTCTAAGTCGTGCCTCGACACGTGGGAGATATAGCCGCATCGTGGGCGTTACACATGGTGACGGCGGACAAGTACGCCAACGCCAACTCCGCCATGAAGATCCAGGTGACGCTGGACGAAGCCGGCAAAGCAAAGCCGGTTCCTCCCCTGAAGCCGGCCGGTGAAGGCAGCCGGCAGCAACACAACCAGCAGAACAACAAGCGCAAGGCCGATCAGCCGGCCCATCGCTACGACAACCGGCTCGTCGCGGCCGCCGAGCAGACGCCCGCGACCGACCCGGCCGCCAAGCGCCGGCAGACCGGCAAGACGACGTGGCAACCCGCCATGAGTTTTGAGGAGATGCTCGACGCTCCCTGCAAGCACCACAGCGGCGCAATACCTTCGACGCACACGCTTCGGCAGTGCGCCATCACCAAGTGCCTCCTGAGGGGCGACATCCCGCCTCCTCCGGCCCCGGCCCCTGGAGCGGGGCAGCCGCCTCCGCCTCCACCACCGCCACCAGCTGGCAGCGCGATGCGCGATGACGCCTACCCGGCCCAGAACGCGACCTCGTCGTCTTCACCAGCCTCAGCGACGACAAGCGCAGCGAGCGCCTCCTCCGCCAAGCCGGAATACATGCACTGGTCGGAGCGCCCGGTCACCTGGACTCCGGAGGACCACCCGGCTGTCATGCCGCACCCGGGTGGTTACGCCCTCGTCCTCAACCCCACCATCATCGCGCCTCGGCGCATGTGCAAGTTCTCCCGGGTTCTCATCAACGGCGGCAGCAGCATCAACATCCTCTACCGCGACATCATGACCAAGCTCGGCCTCGAGGCCAAAGACCTGGAGCCAACCCGGACGATCTTCCACGGCATCGTTCCCGGCCTCACCTGCTCCTCGATCGGCCGGATCCGGCTCGATGTCCTATTCGGCGACAGCAACCACTTCCGACGCGAGCCGATCTGGTTCCAGGTGGTGGACCTGTCCAGCGCGTACCACGCGCTGCTGGGCTGGCCCGCGCTCGCCCGGTTCATGGCGGTCCCCCACTATGCCTACCTGGAGATAAAGCTGCCGGGTCCGAAGGGCCTCATCACCGTCACCGGCGACTACCGCAAGTCCCTGGAATGCACCCGAGACGGTGCCAAGCTAGCCGAGTCACTGGCCGTAGCCGAGGAGCGGTGCCAACTCGACCGGATCGTCGCCTTGGTCCAAGAAGCGTCGGCGCACCGATCCCGGCCGAGGAGCCAGCCGACGAGGCCTCGTTCAAGCCCTCCAAGGAGACCAAGAAAGTGAAGCTGAACCTGGAAGACCCCAGCTGCAGCAAGTACGTTGTCGTGGGCACCCGCCTCAACAGCAAATAGGAAGGCGAGCTCGTCGACTCCTCCGTGAGAATCGGGATATTTTCGCATGGACCCCAAAGGACATGCCGGGTATCCCGAGGAAGTACGCCGAGCACAAACTCCATGTCCGCAAGGACGCCAAGCCCGTCCGTCAACCCCTGCGATGTTTTTTCGAAGAGAAGAGAAGGCCCATCGGTGAAGAGGTCGCCAAGCTTTTGGCGGCCGGCTTCATCATGGAAGTGTTTCACCCCGAGTGGCTGGCCAACCCAGTCCTCGTCCTGAAGAAGAACAAGACCTGGTGCATGTGTATCGACTACACCAGCCTAAACAAGGCCTGCCCCAAAGACCCGTTCGCCCTCCCACGGATCGACCAAGTCATCGACTCCACTGCTGGGTGTGAGCTCCTGTCCTTCCTGGATGCTTACTCCGGCTATCATCAGATCAAGCTGGACCCGGACGATGCCCTGAAGACATCCTTCATCACGCCCTTTGGGGTGTATTGCTACATCACCATGTCGTTCGGCTTAAAGAACGCCCTCGCCACCTTCCAGCGCTGCATGCAGAAATGCCTGCTGCCCCAACTCGGCTGCAACATCCACGTCTATGTGGAAGACATCATGGTGAAGACCAAGCAGCACCTCACGCACCTCGCCAACCTGCGCGAGTACAAGGTCAAGCGCAACTCGAAAAAGTGTGTTTTCGGCGTCCCGGCCAGAAATCTACTCGGCTTCCTCGTCTCGGAGTGTGGCATTGAGGCAAACCCGGAAAATATCAAGGCCATCGAGCGCATGCACAAGCCGGCTCGGCTGCGCGATGTCCAGAAGTTCAGCGGCTGCTTGGCCTCGGTCAGCCGATTTCTCAGCCGGCTGGATGAGAGGGCCTTTCGAATGGAACGACCAGGCGGATGGAACGACCAGGCGGATGAGGCTTTCCAGGATCTCAAGCGCATGCTCTCCACCGCACCAGTCCTGGCCGCACCGGCCGAGAAGGAGCCGCTGTTGCTCTATATTGCCGCGACCTCGCGGTCGGTCAGCACAGTGATGGTGGTCGAGTGACCATAGAAGGACAAGGTCCAAGCCGTTCAACGTCCCGTCTACTACCTGAGCGAGGTGCTCTCCGCCTCAAAGCAGAACTACCCGCACTACCAGAAGATGTGTTATGACGTGTACTTCACCGCCAAGAAACTGAAGCAGTACTTCCAAGAGCACGTTGTTACCGTGGTCAGCACGGCCCCCCTCGGTGAAATCATCGGGTGCCGGGATGCCTCCGGCCGGGTCGCCAAGTGGGCACTCGAGCTAGCCGGCCACACCATCCTCTACGAGCCTCGCACTATGATCAAGTCCCAAGTTTTGGCCGACTTCCTCGTCGACTGGACCGAGACCCAGTACCTGCTGCTGCCACCGGACTCGACGCACTGGCGCATGCACTTTGACGGCTCGAAGATGCGACTCGGCCTAGGGGCCGAAATTGTGGTGTCCTCTCCGAAGGGCGACCGGCTCAAGTACCCACTGCAGATCCACTTCGCCGCCTCCAACAACGTCGCCGAGTACAAAGCCCTTGTGCACGGCTCCGGCTTGCCAAGGAACTCGACATCCGGCGCATCCTGTGCTATGGCGACTCGGACCTGGTGGTGCAGCAGTGCTCCGGTGAGTGGGACGCCCACGACTCCAACATGGCGAGCTACCGCTTCCTCGTCCAAAACTGTCCGGATTCTTTCCAGGCTGCAAGTTCCTCCACGTCCCGGACGCGTAAAATGAGGCGGCCGACATGCTCGCCAAGATCGCCTCGTCCCGACAGTCCATCCCGTCCGGCGTCTCCCTCGAGCACCTGCACAAGCCGTCCGTCAAGCCGTCTCCGGACTCCGAGTCCATCCATGTCGCACCCGACCCGGCCGCGCCTCAACCCGACCCGGGGACTGCCGAACCCGACCTAGGGACTGCTGAACCTGGCTCGGGGGCTGCCGCCCCAGAACCTACCAAGGTGACCGTCTTCGCCATGGTGACGGCACCATTATGGGCGCTGCCCATCTCAGAGTTCCTGGAGAACGGCGTCCTCCCCATGGACGAGACCGAAGCTCGGCACGTGCAGCGCCGAGCGTCCGCTTACAGCATCATCAACAACAAGCTCGTCAAGCGTAGCTCCACCGGCGTATTCCAGCGCTGCGTTGAGAAAGACAAGGGCATTGAGATCCTCCTCGACATACACCAGAGCGAGTGCGGGCACCATGCCGCCTCGCGGTCCCTGGTGGCCAAGGCTTTCCGCCATGGTTTCTACTGGCCCACGGCCCTCGAAGACGCAGAATCGCTTGTCCTCAAGTGCGAGGGATGCCAGCACTTCAGCAAGCGCAACCACCAGCTAGCGTCGGCACTCCGGACCATCCCGATCGCCTGGCCCTTTGCGGTCTGGGGACTCGACATGGTGGGGCCCTTTAAGACCGCTCGAGGCGGCATGATGCATCTGCTGGTGGCGGTGGACAAGTTTACCAAATGGATCGAAGCAAGGCCAATCAAAAAGCTGGATGGGCCAACGGCCGTCCGGTTCGTCAAGGACATCGCGGTGCGCTGCAGCATGCCGAACAGCATCATCACGGACAACGGCACCAACTTCGCCAAGGGCGCGCTCGGGCAGTACTGCTCCATCTCCGGCATCCGTCTCGACCCGGCTTCCGTTGCACATCCGCAGTCCAACGGCCAGGTCGAGCGGGCCAACGGCCTCATCCTATCCGACATCAAGCCGCGACTCGTCGAGTCGCTCATCCGTTCGCCCGGCAACTGGCTTGACGAGCTGCCGGCCGTCCTCTGGAGACTCCGAACAACACCAAACCGGTCGACCAAGTTCACCCCGTTCTTCCTCGTCTACGGAGCAGAAGCCGTCATCCCGACCGACGTCGAGTTCGACTCGCCGCGCGTCATGATGTACACCGAAGCCGAGGCCAAAGAAGCCCGCGAAGACGGTGTCGACCTACTCGAAGAAGCACGTCTCCTAGCGCTCAGCCGCTCAGCCATCTACCAGATAGGCCTGAGGCACTACCACAACAAGAAGATCAAGCCCCTCACTTTTCTGGAAGGAGACCTCGTCCTCTGACTCGTCCAAGAGCAGACCGGCCAACACAAGCTGTCCTCCCCATGGGAGGGCCCCTTCATCATCAGCAAGGCCCTGTGCGATCGCAACGCCTACTACCTCATCGACGCCCACAAGTCAAACAAGCACAAGAGAGACACCGTCGGCGAAGAAACAATCCGGCGGTGGAACGCAGAGCTCCTCCGCCCATTTTACAGCTAGCCATGTGCACGTATGTATCGCTACCTTTTGTAATTGCATGAAAACTATGGGGTCCCCGAACGATGCTCGGGGGCTGCCCCTTTTCGACCAAGCTTTTTGTGTCCCCCGCATTTACGCATTGTCTATCTCTGCGTCAAACCCGGCCACTGGTCTGACTCGCTCGACCCGGGGGCTCAGGGGCTGGCCGGCTTGGCCACTACCCGCCGCCTTTCCTTAGCAGTTCCTGACGCACTGGGATCGCCGCGGCCTTCCACTTCGCCCTAAGCCACAGAACCAGCTTCGGCTATCGGCTGGCAAGCACGCAAGGCCAGAGCACCAGCCCGCCACAAACACTAAGTCAAGGACCGGCGGGTTACCCAACCCGGCCACACCACTTTAGCTGCCGCACGACCGACTACTCACCAAACCGGCTTCGCCGGATTGACGCCAGCCGGCCCAGTGGGTGTTTCGCTCACGCTCAATGTTTCGAACGCCTAAGTACTGCGCACTCCTCTCGAGGCCAAACCCCTTGTCACGGACCGGAGCCTCGGCCGTCAGACTCGCAGGGGGAGGCCCAAGGGGGGAAACCGCAAGAAAACGGCTCAACAGACGGAAAGCAAAAGCACAGGCACCCACGAAGATCACACATGCCGCCGGGTTGATCGACCCGGCCTCGTCACTTGTAACACTGTCGCACGACCGGCTGCTCACCAACCGGTCTCGACCGGATTGCTGCCAGCCGGCCCAGTGGGTGTTTCGCTCGCGCTCAAAATTTCGCCAGCTCAAGTATTGCACGCTCCTCTCAAAGGCCGAACTCCTTGTCACGGACCGGAGCCTCGGCCATCAGACTCGCGGGGGGGAGCCCGAGAGAGGAAAATCACAAGAAAACGGCTCGAAAGACAAAAAGCAAGAGCGCAAACATTCACAAAGTTTATACTTCACCAGTTCAAATTTAAATAGGCCCAAGGCCAGAATTCATTACACCCGGAAACCCCTAGTGGGTGGGTGGACCTGCTACCTAACAGAAATTTTTACTAAGTTAAAAAACAGGCAGCCTCAGGCATCTCCCTCGGTGGCCTCCGGGTTCGCCGAGGTGCCAGTGTCTCCCTCCTCGGCGCCCGCGTCGCGGTAGACGTCCGTCTCCTCGAAGCTGCCCTTCGGGTCGTCCAGAAGCAGGTCGTAGTCGTCGGCAGGCATGACTCCGCCATCTTCCGCCCGCTCCGGCTGGAACTCGTCGTGGAAGGCGAACCCGGCGATGTAGCTGGCCCGAGCGGCGATCCGGCCGGCCTCCGCCTGCAAATGGCTCTCCGAGCCAGCTCACTGGCCCATCAACGCGTCCAGCGACAAGTCCGAATGCCAAGACATCGCAAAACGGAACGCCATCTCGGTGTCGGCGCGGGCGGCGGAAATGCGCCAGTCATGGTGCCGATCCAGCCCTGCCTCCAACCATCGCGCCAGCCGTGTGAAGCTGTTTGCACGACGGAACCCAGCCAGAGGGCCGCCGTCATCGCTGCGTCGGCCTTAGAAAGCCGCCCCATCTACTCGCTCAAGACTCGCAGACGGGCCTCGGGGGCGGTCACAATCTCCGGGAAGGTCCAGGCCACCCGCGGATCAGTCCCAGAGCCAACGATCCCCTGCGGGTCGCGCTGAAAGCGGACCGCCTCCTCCGCCAGCTAGCGCATCTCCGGGAAGGTCCCTGTCAAGCAGAAAAGCAAGTCAGAAGAAAAGTCACCAAGGACAAAAAGCCGGGGTCCCAGCCCGGCAAAACCCAAGGAAAGCACTTACTGGAGAAGGACTCTTCCATGTGCTGCGCTTCGAGCAACATACCACACCGCTCACGGGCGATGGTGCGGTCACGCTCCTGGAGCGTCTGCTCCAGATCGGTGACCTTGGCAAGGGCCGCCTTCAGCTCGGCGTCCTTGTCCTCGGCCGCCTTCACGGCCTCCTCACGGCGCCGGGTCTCCCCCTGTCGGGTCTCCTCCGCCGTGGCTACCAACGCCTTCAGGCGCTCCACCTCGGCCTGGAGCTGCCCCTTGTCGTCGGCCAGCTTGCCGCGTTGCTGCTCCGGCTCGGCAAGGGCCTGCTGCGCCTCCACAACCTTGGCGGCCTCCGCCTTGAGGCGCTCCACCTCGGCCTCAAGGCGGCCCTTGTCGCCCGCCAGCTGCTCCCGCAGCTGGCTGGCTTCGCCAAGTGCCCGCTGGTCTCCCATCGCCTCCGCCCTCGCCCTCTCCACCTCGGCCCCAAGCCGGCCGGCGTCGGCAATGAGCCGGTCGTAGTGGAAGCCAGCCCGAATCAGCCGGGTCCTCCAAGACAGCACCTCGGCTGCAGAAGAAAGACTTAGAAACAAAGTACTATTTTAAGATTCGACCCAACTACTACGCAGTTGGCCCAAATCTCGGGGGCTACACCCAGTGGGTGCGCTAGCGCGCCTCCACTAAAAAAGAGCATGCAAGAAAAAGTACCTGCCCTGGCGCAGAGCTCCTCCTCCTTGGCGGCGAGCTGTTCCTTGAGACGCCGATCCGTCTCAAGGAGCCGGTTGAAGACGCCGACCCGGTAGGAGTCCAGTTGCTGCAGAAAGCAACGATCAATACAAGACAGCAAGTTAAGATTCGACCCAAATGCTACGCAGTTGGCCCGAATCTCGGGGGTTACACCCAGTGGGTGTGCTGGCGCGCCCCCACAAAGAAGAAGCAATGAAAAAAGAAAAGCAGAATGCAACGGAAAACTTACAAACACGATGCGCTCCAGCTCCTGCGTCGCCTCCACCTCGGCCTGGGCAAAGGCCTGGATCCGGTCCGTCCGCCCTCGTAGGCGCCGGGTCATGGCGGCCATCGCCGCCTCCTCCTGGGTCGGAGGCCCGAAGAAGACCTCGCCAGTCCCGCTCCGTGTTGGCTACGACCCGGCGGCCCGATGACCCCCCGACCTGAGCACCAGGGCGTGCTCCCCGCTGGCCTCGCCCCCTGTGGCCGGCGCCCTCTCCGACACCCTCGCCGGCACCATCACCGGTTCGGCGACCGGAGCGGCAGCGACCCCGCCATCAACGACGCTTCGCTCGTTTGCACCTGGGGCGTTCCCTGCGGTGCCATCCGCGGCGCCTCCTCCAAGACAGCGTCGCCGCCGCCTCCGTCGGCCCCCGCCCGCTTGACCACGTCGGTCCGCGGCGGGGTGTCGTCCCGGATGACCACGACCTCCCGGTCGAGGTCCATCACATCCGCACGACCACCTTGGCCGTGCTCCCCCTCCAACGACGGCATGAAGACCGTCGCCGCGGCCACCGTCCCCGCCGGCATCTCCAGCCACGCCGGCTCGCGCCCACGTCGCCGCGGCGCTAACACAGGCCTAGGTCGATGCCGGCTCCAGCTCCGCCTCAGCCCGGTTCCGGTCCCGCCAGGCCAGGCCTTCGCCCGGGTCCAGACCGAGGTCCGGATCCGCCCGCTCCTCCTCCTCCTCGTCCCGGTCGACGGGGCCGGACCGGCTCCTCCGGAACGCGGCGCCCTCGACAGACGTAGCATCCACCGCCGCCAGCGCCAATGAGATCGGCGACCTGAAACCCAAGACAAACTATATATAAGCCAAGCAGAGCCGCTCGGCCACTCGGTTCAAGCAAAAAAGAAACTCACCCCGGCAACACCTGAATGACGGGCCTCGCCGCCCTCTCCTGCGGAGCGCCGCGCCTCCTCTTGACGGCCGCTTTCGCGCCCCCGGTCGGCTCCGCCACACGCTTCACGGCCGGGGCCCGCGGCGCGACGTTGTCCTTCCCGTGCGGACGGCTCGCCGCCGACGCCCCTCGAGACGACCCGGCTCCGACCGCGCCGCCGCCTCCTCCACCTGGCGCCGCTGCGACAGCAACTCGCGTCAGCCTCTCAAGACTGTCCCGCGACCGGTGCTACCTCTTGAGCACTGCGTTGGTTTTCCCTTGAAGAGGAAAGGGTGATGCAGCAAAGTAGCGTAAGTATTTCCCTCAGTTTTTGAGAACCAAGGTATCAATCCAGTAGGAGGCCACACGCAAGTCCCTCGTACCTACACAAACAAATAAGAACCTTGCAACCAACGCGATAAAGTGGTTGTCAATCCCTTCATGGCCACTTGCAAAAGTGAGATCTGATAGAGATGATTAGATAATATTTTTGGTATTTTTATGATAAAGATTAAAAGTAAAGAAAGCAAAATAAACGCGACAGAAATAGCTTGTTGACGGAAGATTAATATGATGGAGAATAGACCCGGGGGCCATAGGTTTCACTAGTGGCTTCTCTCAAGATAGCATAAGTATTACGGTGGGTGAACAAATTATTGTCGAGCAATTGATAGAAAAGTGCATAATTATGAGAATATCTAGGCATGATCATGTATATAGGCATCACGTCCGCGACAAGTAGACCGACTCCTGCCTGCATCTACTACTATTACTCCACACATCGACCGCTATCCAGCATGCATCTAGAGTATTAAGTTCATAAGAACAGAGTAACGCATTAGGTAAGATGACATGATGTAGAGGGATAAACTCAAGCAATACGATCTAAACCCCATATTTTTATCCCCGATGGCAACAATACATTATGTGTCGTTTCCCCTACTGTCACTAGGATCGAGCACCGCATGATTGAACCCAAAGCTAAGCACTTCTCCCATTGCAAGAAAAATCAATCTAGTAGGCCAAACCAAACTGATAATTCGAAGAGACTTGCAAAGATAACCAATCATACATAAAAGAATTCAGAAAAGATTCAAATATTGTTCATAGATAATCTTGATCATAAACCCACAATTCATCGGATCTCGACAAACACACCGTAAAAAGAGTTACATCAAATAGATCTCCAAGAAGATCGAGGAGAATTTTGTATTGAGATCCAAAGAGAGAGAAGAAGCCATCTAGCTAATAACTATGGACCCGAAGGTCTGTGGTAAACTACTCACACATCATAGAAGAGGCTATGGTGTTGATGTTGAAGCCCTCCGTGATCGATGCCCCCTCCGGCAGAGTGCCGAAAAAGGCCCCAAGATGGGATCTCACGGGTACAGAAGGTTGCGGCGGTGGAATTAGGTTTTCATGGTGCTCCTCGATGGTTTCGGGGTACGTAGGTATATATAGGAGGAAGAAGTAGGTCGGTGGAGCCACGAGGGGCCCACGAGGGTGGAGGGCGCGCCCAGGGGGTAGGCGCGCCCCCTGCCTCGTGGCCTCCTCGTTGATTGCTTGACGTCCACTCCAAGTCCTCTGGATCATGTTTGTTCCAAAAATCACGCTCCCGAAGGTTTCATTCCGTTTGGCCTCCGTTTGATATTCCTTTTATGCGAAACACTGAAATAGGCAAAAAAAACAGCAATTTGCACTGGGCCTTGGGTTAATAGGTTAGTCCCAAAAATAATATAAAAGTGTATAAATAAGCCCATTAAACATCCAAAACAGAATATATAATAGCATGGAGTAATCAAAAATTATATATACGTTGGAGACGTATCAAGCATCCCCAAGCTTAATTCCTGCTCGTCCTCGTGTAGGTAAATGATAAAAATAGAATTTTTGATGTGGAATGCTACTTAGCATATTCTTCAATGTATTTATCTTTATTGTGGCATGAATGTTCAGATCCGAAAGATTCAAGATTAAAGTTTAATATTGACATAAAAATAATAATACTTCAAACATACTAACAAAGCAATTATGTCTTCTCAAAATAACATAGCCAAAGAAAGCTCATCCCTACAAAATCATATAGTTTGGTCATGCTTCATTTTTGTCACACAAGATGCTCTCATCTTGCACAACCTCGATGACAAGCCAAGCAATTGTTTCATACTTTAGTAATCTCAAACCTTTTTCAACTTTCACGCAATACATGAGCGTGACCCATGGATATAGCACTATGGGTGGAATAGAAGATGATGATGGGGGTTGTGTGGAGAAGACAAAAAAGGAGAAAGTTTCACATTGACGCGGCTAATCAACGGGCTAGGGAGATGCCCATCAATTGATGTCAATGCAAGGAGTAGGGATTGCCATGCAACGGATGCACTAGAGCTATAAATGTATGAAAGCTCAACAAAAGAAACTAAGTGGGTGTGCATCCAACTTGCTTGCTCACAAAGACCTAGGGCGTTTGAGGAAGCCCATCGTTGGAATATACAAGCCAAGTTCTATAATGAAAAATTCCCACTAGTATATGAAAGTGACAAAACAAGAGACTCTCTATCATAAAGATCATGGTGCTACTTTGAAGCACAAGTGTGGAAAAAGGATAGTAGCATTGTCCCTTTTTATTTCTCTTCTCTTTTTTTCGGGCCTTTCTCTTTTTTTATTTGGCCTTTCTCTTTTTTGGGACAATGCTCTATTAATGATGATCATCACACTTCTATTTATTTACAACTCGATGATTACAACTCGATACTTAGAACAAAATATGACTCTATATGAATGCCTCCGGCAGTGTACCGGGAAGGGCAATGAATCAAGAGTGACATGTATAAAATAATATGCATGGTGGCTTTGCCACAAATACGATGTCAACTACATGATGATGCAAGGCAATATGACAATGATGATGCGTGTCATAATAAACGGAGCGGTGGAAAGTTGCATGGCAATATATCTCGGAATGGCTATGGAAATGCCATAATAGGTAGGTATGGTGGCTGTTTTGAGGAAGATATAAGGAGGTTTATGTGTGATAGAGCGTATCGTATCACGGGGTTTGGATGCACCGGCGAAGTTTGCACCAACTCTGAAGGTGAGAAATGGCAATGCACGGTACCGAAGAGGCTAGGAACATTAGTCATAAAGAACTCACATACTTATTGCAAAAATCTACAAATCATCAAAAACCAAGCACTACGCGCATGCTCCTAGGGGGATAGATTGGTAGGAAAAGACCATCGCTCGTCCCCGACCGCCACTCATAAGGATCACAATCAAAGAACACCTCATGTTTCAAATTTGTTACACAACGTTTACCATACGTGCATGCTACGAGACTTGCAAACTTCAATACAAGTATTTCTCAAATTCACTATCGGCGTTCTGGGAACGGGGGTCCCCAGACTTGCCTGCCTGCGGCCCACAGCGTGGCTAAGCCAGCAGGCCGTACGGCCCATCTTTGTCAACAAGGCATCCAAGACCCTCGCGAGGGTCCAAGCCTCGCGAGGCGGACGACGCAAAACCTCCTCTGGAGTGGCCTGGCCAGGCAGGCTCACGAGGAGCGGAGATATCAAGGCGGGGAAAACCTCACGAGGCTCTCGTGACGTGCGCCATGACGAACGACACCAGGCGGTCGCCAGCGCGCGCAGCGTCCTTATTTCCTCTTTGGTGCTAAGGAGGCCAGCGCAGGCGAAGAGTACCAAGGCATCAGGCAAAGGTTGTTATATTGGTGCAACAAGACCAAGACCAGGAGGACGGCAAGACGGAGGTCATCGTGGAGCCCAAGACGGCGTCACCACCAGAGCTTTTCGCAGGCGAAGACCACTTTTGTCAGGATAGCTTGTACTAGCTGTCCCCCTTCAAATTTGTCCGCCGTTGTTGGCTCCCTTCCCGCTCGATATATGGGAAGAGGACCAGGGCCTTTATAAGTAGAGCTAGCCACCATAGTAGGGTCATCTCATCTTAGCTTGATCCAACCCGATCGAGAGCCTACCCTAGCCACAAGAACACCTCGACCTCAGGAGGCTGTTCTTCCATTGTACTGTTCTTCATCAGCCTAAGAGGCAATCCACCACCACCACACTGGAGTAGGGTATTACACCACAACGGTGCCCGAACCAGTATAAACCTCGTGTCTTTCTGTGTTGCGAGTTCGTCGAGTTCGTCCGCGAGATCTTAGGGAGCTAGGGCGTAGATCGGTAGAGGGGAAAGACTTCACGCGTACCCCAGTGTTCGAACCTTAAGGGTTTGCGGGAACCCCACATCCGACATTTGGCGCGCCAGGTAGGGGTGCGCCAGAGCTCCTCTCCACCAACCTGCGCCCCGCGCCGCCGCACTTCGCTCCCATGGCGGATGCCACGCCATCCACCCCTGCGGCCGACGTCGGCAGTGGGGCATCTGGGTACCGAGCCCTGGCCCCCGCCCTACGGCGAGTGCGGTGGCCGACCAAGTTCAAGCCAGAGATGCCGCCGCGTTACGACGGCGCGGCAGACCCGACGCCGTTCCTGCTGGCGTACGAGGAGGCTGTCCTCGAAGCCGGAGGTGACGACAAGATCATGGCCAACTAGTTCCCCATGGCCCTCGCCGGCGAGCCATGCGCCTGGCTGCTCAACCTCCTGGGATCCACGGTGGCCTCCTGGGGGGAACTCCGTGACCTCTTCATCGCTCGCTACACGGTGCCAGCGCACCATGCGGTTGGGGCCCTGCTGGGCGGCTCTCAAGCACCGCCTTCAGATCGCCACGTCAAACCGTTCCTCCGCCGGATCGGGGCCGCCTCCAAGCGCCCGGGGGCTCCGCCAGGTTGGGCTGCACCAGAGGCCGACCTCACCTTCGGCTCAGAAGACCACCCCGACTCCACCGCCGGCTCCAGCATGCTCCCTATGCTCTGCACGCCCACCATCTGCAACGTGGCCGTCACCAAGACCCTCATCGACGGCGGTGCCAGCCTCAACTTGCTCTCCATAGAAGCCTTTAGCCTCCTTCACGTACCGCTCGAGCGGCTCAACCTCTGCAAGCCCTTTTCAGGAGTGGGTGGTGGAGCTGCCCACTCTCTGGGGCAGATCCGCCTCCCTGTCACCTTCGGCACGCGCGACAACTACCGCACCAAGCTGGTGGACTTCGACATCGCCCGCATCGGTCTCCCATACAATGCCATCCTCGGGTACCCAGCTCTCGCTCAGTTCATGGCGGCGACCCATCCGGCCTACAACCTCATGAGGATGCCAGGAAGCAAGGGCGTCCTCACCATCAAGGGGGACACTAAGGAGGCCGTGACGGCACTCAGGCTTGCCTTCAAGACCGCGGCAGCAGCACAGCCGGCCGGCGCCGGTACCCACGAGGCGAGGGAGGCCACGCCTACCAAGAAGAAGCGACTGTTCACCCAAGACAAGGCGGAAACCAAGCCGGTGCCGGTCAACGAGGACGGGTCTTCGGGGGCCACCTTCACCATAGGAGCCGGCCTTGACCCGGGACAACAAGAAGCCTTGGTGAGGTTCTTGCGCGCGAAGATATTCGCGTGGGAGCCCAATCAGCTGGTAGGGGTCCCGAGAGAGGTGATCCAGCATCATCTAAGGGTATGCCCCAACATACGCCCCATGAAACAGCGAGCAAACGGCAGTCCACTGAGAAGCAGGCCTTCATCGTCCAAGAGACACGCAAGCTGGAGGCGGCATGCGCCATCCGGGAAGTTCGATATCCCGAATGGCTGGCAAACCCTGTCGTAGTGCCAAAGAAAGGCGGGAAGGAGCAGATGTGTGTCAACTTCACCAACCTTAACAAAGCCTGCCCCCAAGATCCGTTCTAGCTCCTGCGCATCGACCAGATTGTCGACTCCACCGCCGAGTGCGACTTGCTGTGCTTCCTGGACGCGTTCTCAGGGTATCATCAGATCAAGATGGCGGTGGAAGATGTGGAGAAGACAACTTTCCTAACACCATGTGGGGTGTACTTCTACACCTGCATGCCCTTCGGGCTGCGCAACGCAGGCGCCACCTTCCAGCGGTTGATGCACATCGCCCTGGGGCGACAGCTCGGGAGGAACACAGAGGCCTACGTCGACGACATAGTGGTAAAGTCTCGCGAGGCGAGGACATTGATTCAAGATTTGGAGGAAACCTTCGAGAGCCTGCGCCGGGTGAACTTGAGGCTTAACCAGGAGAAGTGCGTGTTCGGTGTCCCCTCCGGCAAGCTGCTGGGATTCCTCGTGTCCCACAGAGGGATCGAGGTGAACCCGGAGAAGATCAAGGCCATCGAGGACATGAGACCGCCACAGACCCTCAAAGAGATGTAAAAGCTAGCAGGGCGGGTGACCGCATTAGGGCGTTTTATCTCCAAGCTGGGAGAGCGCGCCTTACCCTTCTTCAAGCTCATGAAGAAGAAAGGCCCATTCGAGTGGACCCCGGAGGCCGATCAGGCCTTCCAAGACCTCAAGAAATACCTTACCAGCCCCTTGGTGATGGTGGCACCACGGCCTCTCGAGCCTCTGGTACTCTACCTTGCCGCCACCCTGTACTCTGTCAGCGCAGCGCTGGTGGCGGTCAGGGAGGAACGCCAAGCCAAGGGCGCGCCGCGCCAAGCCGGAGCTGAAGTGGTGCAGGGTCAGGAGGACGCAGCAAAGGCATAAGCTGGGGAAGACAAAGCTCGGCAGGACAATGTCGCAGAAGCTCTTGAGAACGGTCAAGTCTCAGGAACCCCTGCATCTCTGGAGATGCCCCAATCTCCGCAGGACCCGAGCCCCGGCAGTGCGCCAGCCCTCGTCGAACACCCGGTGTACTTCATCAGCACCGTGCTGCGGGACGCGAGGGCACGCTACCCCATGCCTCAAAAGCTCCTGCTCTCACTCTTGGTGGCCTCGCGCAAGCTGCGACACTACTTCCAGGGGCACCCGATCAAGGTCGTCTCAGCCTACCCATTGGAGAGGGTACTCAGGAGCCCTAATTCTGCTGGAAGGGTCGCTGAGTGGAACATCGAGCTGCAAGCATTCCAGTTGGAGTTCAGCACTACCAGAGTCATCAAGGGGGCTGCGCTCGCTGACTTTGTGGCAGAATGGACGGATGCCCCGACACTTGAGGAAGGGGATGACCGGTCCACCTCCCCAGGGAGCGAGGCTCCGGACGGCTGGGTCATGTATTTCGATGGTGCTTTCGCGCACCAGGGCGCAGGAGCTGGAGCAGTGCTCATCTCGCCCACCCAGGACAACTCTACTACGCCGTGCAACTCTGCTTTCAGCACGGCGAGAAGGTCTCCAACAATATCGCAGAATACGAAGGCCTCATAGCTGGCCTGAAGGCTGCGGCAGCTCTAGGGGGTGAAGCGCCTTACCGTCAGAGGCGACTCGCAACTCCTCATCAACTTCTCCAACAAGGTGTACGATCTGAAGGAAGAGCACATGGAGGCCTACCTTGCGGAGGTACGCAAGATGGAAAAGCAGTTCTCAGGTCTCGAGCTACAGCACGTGCACCGGGGCACCAACAAAGAACCCGACGACATCTCCAGGAGAGCATCCAAGTGGCAACCACAAGAGCCTGGTGTCTTTGAGGAGCGGATCTTCAAGCCATCAGCTACGCCACCTCTTTCAAGCACTACTCAGCCTCGGGAGGAGCTCCCACAGCCTCCGGTCACGGGAGCCCCAGCCTGTGGCCCGACCTCAGGAGCAAGGCTGCTCTTGGCGCTCGAGCCCCAGGAGGAATGCTGGACCAAGGAATTCAAGGAGTACCTGACACACGGGGCGCTACCGGAGAAGGAAGAGGACGTGGAGCGCGTGGCCCGACAAGCCACGGCATACTGCATCCAAGACGGCGAGTTATACAGGAAGCGGCCGAATGATGTCACGTTGCGCTGCATCTCCAGCGATCAAGGAAGGGAGCTGCTGATTGACATACACGGTGGGGACTGCGGGCACCACTCGTCATCACGGACCCTCGTCGGCAAGGTGTTCCGCAATGGATTCTACTGGCCCACACCACTCAACGATGCAGCCGAGCTGGTGAGGTCCTGCGAAGCTTGCCAATTCCATGCCAAGCAAATCCATCAGCCTGCTCAGGGCCTACAAACCATCCCTCTCACATGGCCGTTTGCGGTCTGGGGGCTGGACATCTTAGGCCCGTTCCCTCGGGCTCCAGGGGGCTACCGCTATCTCTACATCGCCATCGACAAGTTCACCAAGTGGGCGAAAGTGGAAGCCGTCCGTACCATCCCGGCCGGCTCTGCCGTCAAGTTCATCAAGGGCCTCGTGAGCCGCTTCGGGGTCCCCAACCGCACCATCACAGATAATGGCTCGCAGTTTACTAGTAACCTCTTCAAAACCTATTGTGCTAACCTTGGAACGCAGATCTGCTATGCTTCGGTGGCCCACCCCAGGAGCAATGGTCAGGCTGAGCGCGCCAACGCAAAGGTCCTGAGGGGCCTCAAGACCAGGACCTTCAAGAAGAAGCTGGAGGCATGCGGCAGGGGCTGGCACGACGAGCTCCAGTCCGTGCTGTGGTCTATCCGCACCACCACTACCAAGCCAACGGGCGAGACTCCATTCTTCCTCGTCTACGGAGCCGAAGCAGTCCTTCCTCACGAGGTCAAGCATCGCTCCGCACGGGTCCTGGCGTTCGACGAAACGCAGCAGGACGCCATGCGGGGGATGGATCTCGTGCTGGGGGAGGAACGTCGTCGCGAAGCTGCATTAAGGGCGGCAAGGTACCAGCAAGCGCTGCGGCGATACCACTGCCGCAACGTTTGCTCCAGGACGCTCGAGACGGGTGACCTGGTCCTGAGGCGGGTCATCTCCAGGGAAGGGTTGCATAAGCTTTCACCCATGTGGGAGGGCCCGTTCAGGGTCGTCCACATCTCCAGGCCTGGCGCCGTGCGCCTGGAGACGCAAGAAGGGACACCTATCCAAAACGCCTGGAACATCCAGCACCTCCGGAAGTTCTACCCATGAAGCAAGGCCCAGAGCCTGTGAAGAAAGGCCCAGAGCTTGTGAAGAAGGCCCGGTGCCTGTGAAGAATCGCCGCCCGTGACACTCTCACGTAATAATGAGTTGGGGCTGTACACGCCCCGGAGTCTCAGGAGCGCTGACCTCAGGCCCTGGGGCTCCCGCCCACGCCTAGTGGCAGCACTTAGCTCCGCGCTGGTGAGAAGACTTGAAGACTAGATTAGGTGCCGGACACGGCTTTTCATTTGCTTTCTGTAGTTGGCTCGCTTTTCCTTAATCGAAGTTGCTCTTGGTGTTCATTGCTGATTTGATTCCCTAGCCTCTTACCGCATTTTTCGGCTCTGGTTTGCTCATGTTCTCTCTCTCGCATACCTCGCGAGGGGGCTAGGCAGGTGCCCTCGCAAGCATTTTTCTTCTCTCTGCCTTCTCGCGAGCCACCCTTGTTCGAGCCTGAAAGCTGGCGCATCTCTCCTAATCCGTGCCCCTCGGGTACCGTGATACAAAGCGCCAAGTCGAGGCTTGGGTGGACGGCAAATCCTCTAGCGCACCCCCTAACGAATTTTTGCAGCAAACACAGACCAACAGGTGAAGATGGACGCGAGGAAACAAACACCTCGTGAGGAAGAGGGCGTCCTGAAAGCACCAGGTTAAGTTCTCTTTGCGCAAAATAACAACACGGCATGGGAATAACACACACAGTGCAATGACCAAAGAACCACAGTTCGATACACGCCCCTCTGGGCCCATGCTGGTTTCATTTTTGATGCAGGAAAAAGAACTAAAACGAAGCGGCGTTGTAGCAGTCCGCGGAGGCAGGCCCTCAGCGACGCCCCAAGCCTAGCCAGACCCTTCTTCGCGCTTCACGGAGGCGCGGTGATGAGATGACCCGCTGCCTCCTTCGAAGCGGGCGCGGTGGCGCGGTGGCTGGTCATAGCCACCGCTGCTGGAGCTGTCGCTGGAGGAAGAGCCGCCGAAGCTGGAAGAGACACGATCGTCGCCGAGGGCAGGCTCGCCTTCATCTTCGTCGCGACCGTCACCAAGTCCGAGCACCTCCTCACCATCGTTCGTCTCGGGGCAGCACCCGGCGCGGCGACCATCTTCCCCAAAGACCCTCACAAAGAGGGTCGATCCACCGTCATACTTGAAGTGGAGCGTGCACCGCCTGCTCACGCCGCGCGCGCGGGTGAACGTCTGCCAGCCGCCCGCGGTGGAAGTCTCGACCGCGACCCAAGAGGCCTTGCTGCAGCAACCATCCGCCTGCAGCCAGAGCCCGCCTGGACCAGGGGACGGCAGTTCGTCGACGAAGAAGCGCGGAAGCTGGAGCCAGTTGTCGGCCGGGTTCTCCGACCAGACGACGAACTCCGGCGACACTTCCGCTGAATGGAAGCGTGGACGGGGAGGCCGCGCCACCATTGCACGCCTCCCCTCGTCAGCGGGACCGCCATGGTTGGGACGACCCCCTCCGCGTGCCGCGGTGCCGCCTCGACGGTGGGCCACGGCAGGGGTCGTGGCGTGCTTGTGTGGGCGGCCGCGACCGCGCTTGGGCGCCGGGGAGCCAGGTCCCTCGCGAGGAGCCTTTCCCTTCTTGACGGCAGAGAACTTCCTTCGCGGCGCCATCAGTGGCACCGCAAGCAATGGAGCAAGGAGGAAGAAGCAAGCAAGCGAGGAAGAGATGGGCGACGGGGGCTCCGCCCCCCTCCCCATATATAGCGGAAGAAGGCCAACCAGCGTCTCCCACGATCGCAGGTAATCATGGTTTTCCTTGCATGTCGCAGGGACTTGTCAAGTCGTGCAGATGCCGAGGCAGCGTGGGGAAGCGGAGGCACCCACGTCCAATCAACTGCCACGGGTCAACCGAGGCCGCAGGCTTTTGGGGCCCGCGGTGCTCCGAACTTGACCCTTGGCTTCGCCGCGAAGCCAAGCCCGAGCACACCTTGGGCCCGGGGGCTACTGTCGGCGTTCTGGGAACGTGGGTCCCCAGACTTGCCTGCCAGCGGCCCACAGCGTGGCTAAGCCAGCAGGCCGTATGGCCCATCTTCGTCAACAAGGCATCCATGACCCTCACGAGGGTCCAAGCCTCGCGAGGCGGACGACGCAAAACCTCCTCTGGAGTGGCCTGGCCAGGCAGGCTCACGAGGAGTGGAGATATCAAGGCGGGGCAAACCTCACGAGGCTCTCGTGACGTGCGCCATGACGAACGACACCAGGCGGGCACCATGCGGGCGCCAGCGCGCACAGCGTCCTTATTTCCTCTTTGGTGCTAAGGAGGCCAGCGCAGGCGAAGAGTACCAAGGCATCATGCAAAGGTTGCTATATTGGTGCAATGAGACCAAGACCAGGAGGACGGCAAGACGGAGGTCATCGTGGAGCCCAATTCGGCGTCACCACCAGAGCTTTTCGCAGGCGAAGACCACTTTTGTCAGGATAGCTTGTACTAGCTGTCCCCCTTCAAATTTGCCTGCCGTTGTTGGCTCCCTTCCCGCTCGATATTTGGGAAGATGACCAGGGCCTATATAAGTAGAGCTAGCCACCATAGTAGGGCCATCTCATCTTAGCTTGATCCAACCCGATCGAGAGCCTACCCTAGCCACAAGAACACCTCGACCTCAGGAGGTTGTTCTTCCCTTGTACTGTTCTTCATCAGCCTAAGAGGCAATCCACCACCACCACACTGGAGTAGGGTATTACACCACAACGGTGGCCCGAACCAGTATAAACCTCGTGTCTTTCTATGTTGCGAGTTCGTTGAGTTCGTCCGCGAGATCTTAGCGAGCTAGGGCGTAGATCGGTAGAGGGGAAAGACTTCGCGCTCACCCCAGTGTTCGAACCTTAAGGGTTTGCCGGAACCCCACATCCGACATTCACAACTACTCAACTAGCACAACTTTAATATTACCACCTTTATGTTTCAAAACAACTATCAAGTATCAAACTTCTCTTAGTATTCAATGCACTTAGAAGTTTTTATCTTGGGTGCCTATCATATTAGGACTAATTTTATAACCAAAGAAACTTACCATGCTGTTCTAAAGGACTCTCAAAATAATATAAGTGAAGCATGAGAGATTAATAATTTCTATAAAATATAACCACCACCGTTCTCTAAAAGATATAAGTGAAGCGCTAGAGCAAAATTGTTTAGCTCAAAAGATATAAGTGAAGCACATAGAGTATTCTAATAAATTCCGAATAATGTGTGTCTCTCTCAAAAGGTGTGTACAGCTAGGATGATTATGGTGAACTAAAGAGCAAAGACTCAAATCATACAAGACGCTCCAAGCAAAACACATATCATGTGGTGAATAAAAATATAGCTCCAAGTAAAGTTACCGATGGACGAAGACAAAAGAGGGGATGCCTTCCGGGGCATCCCCAAGCATAGGCTTTTTGGGTTGTCCTTAGATTTTTACCTTGGGGTGCCTTGGGCATCCCCAAGCTTAGGCTCTTTCCACTCCTTGTTCCATAATCCATCAAATCTTTACCCAAAACTTGAAAACTTCACAACACAAAACTTAACAGGAAATCTCGTGAGCTCCGCTAGCGAAAGAAAACAAAACACCACTTCAAGGTACTGTAATGAACTCATTCTTTATTTATATTGGTGTTAAACCTAATGTATTCCAACTTTTCTATGGTTCATAAACTCCATTACTAGCCGTAGATTCATCAAAATAAGCAAACAACACACGAAAAACAGAATCTGTCAAAAACAGAACAGTCTGTAGTAATCTGTAACTAACGCAAACTTCTAGAACTCCAAAAATTCTAAAATAAATTTCTGGACGTAAGCAATTTATGTATTAATCATCTGCAAAAAGAATCAACTAAATAGCACTCTCCAGTAAAAGGTTGTAGCTAATCTCGTGAGCGCTAAAGTTTCTGTTTTTTACAGCAATATCGCAAAGACTTTCCCCAAGTCTTCCCAAATGTTCTACTTCGCACAAACACTAATTAAAACACAAAACCACATCTAAACAGAAGCTAGATGTATTATTTATTCCTAAACAGAACCAAAAAGCAAAAAACTAAAATAAAATTGGGTTGCCTCCCAACAAGCGCTGTCGTTTCACTCCCCTAGCTAGGCATAAAGGCAAGGATAGATCTAGGTGTTGCCATCTTTGGGATGCAATCCATAAGTGACTCTCATAATAGATTCATAATGTAATTTTATTTTCTTTCTAGTAAAGTGTTCCATGCCTTTCCTTAACGGAAATTGGAATCTAATATTTCCTTCCTTCATATCAATAATTGCACCAATCGTTCTAAGAAAAGGTCTACCAAGAATAATAGGACATGAAGATTGCAATCTATATCAAGTACAATGAAATCTATGGGCAAATAATTCCTATTTGCAACAATAATAACATCATTAATTCTTCCCATAGGTTTCTTAACGGTGGAATCCGCAAGGTGCAAGTTTAAAGAACAATCATCAAATTCACGGGAACCTAGCAAATCACACAAAGTTTTTGGAATTGTGGAAACACTAGCACCCAAATCACACAAAGCATAGCATTCATGATCCTTAATTTTAATTTTAATAGTAGGTTCCCACTCATCATAAAGTTTTCTAAGGATAGAAACTTCCAATTCAAGCTTTTCTTCATAAGATTGCATTAAAGCGTCAACGATATGTTTAGTAAAAGCCTTATTTTGACTATAAGCATGCAGAAAATTTAGCATGGATTGCATCATGGAAATACAATCTATTAAAGGACAATTATCATAATTAAATTCCTTGAAACCCAAGATAGTGGGTTCATTGCTATCTAAAGTTTTGACCTCTTCCATCCCACTTTTACCAAATTTTGCATCAAGATCTAAAAACTCTGAATCATTGGGACGCCTTTTAACTAAAGTTGACTCATCTCCAGTCCCATAATTATCAAGATTCATATTGAAAAATAGAGATTTAATAGGGGACACATCAATTACTTTTAGATCTTCATCCTTATTATCATGAAAACTAGAAGAACACGCTTTTACAAAGCAATCTTTCTTAGCACGCATCCTAGCGGTTCTTTCTTTGCACTCTTAAATGGAAATTCTCATGGCTTTGAGAGACTCATTGATATCATGCTTAGGTGGAATAGATCTAAGTTTCAAAGAATCAACATCAAGAGAAATTCTATCCACGTTCCTAGCCAATTCATCAATCTTAGGCAATTTTTCTTCAAGCAAAGCATTGAAATTCTTTTGAGAAATCATAAATTCTTTAACACTAGTCTCAAAATAAGAGGGCATCTTATTAAAATTTCCATAAGAGTTGTTGTAGGAATTACCATAATTATTAGAGGGATTACTAGGATATGGCCTAGGATTAAAGTTTCCTCTATAAGCGTTGTTTCCAAAATTGTTCCTACCAAAAAAATTCACATCCATAGATTCATTATTGTTCTCAATCAAAGTAGACAAAGGCATATCATTGGGATCAGAAGAAACACTCTTATTAGCAAACAATTTCATAAGTTCATCCACCTTTCCACTCAAAACATTAATTTCTTCAATTGCATGCACCTTTTTACTAGTAGATCTTTCGGTGTGCCATTGAGAATAATTAACCATAATATTATCTAGGAGTTTAGTAGCTTCTCCTAAGGTGATTTACATAAAAGTGCCTCCCGCGGCCGAATCTAAAAGGTTTCTAGAAGCAAAATTCAATCCGGCATAATTTTTTTGTATAATCATCCATAAATTCAAACCATGTGTAGGGCAATTACGTATCATCAATTTCATTCTCTCCCAAGCTTGTGCAACATGTTCATGATTAAGTTTCTTAAAGTTCATAATATCGTTTCTAAGAGAGATGATCATAGCGGGAGGAAAATACTTAGAGATAAAAGCATCTTTCCATTTATTCCAAGAATCAATACTATTTTTAGGCAAAGACGAAAACCAAGTTTTAGCACGATCTCTAAGCGAAAAAGGAAATATCTTAAATTTAACAATATCATTATCCACATCTTTCTTCTTTTGCAATCATACAAATCAATAAAGCTATTTAGATGGGTAGCGGCATCTTCACTAGGAAGGCCGGCGAATTGATCTTTCATGACAAGATTCAGCAAAGCAGCATTAATCTCACAAGATTCAGCATCGGTAAGAGGAGCAATCGGAGTGCTAAGAAAATCATTGTTGTTGGTATTGGCAAAGTCACACAATTTAGTATTATCTTGAGCCATCATGTCAAGCAAGCGATCCAACACACAAGCAAACAAGAAGCAAGCGAAAAAGAGGCGAACGGAAAAAGAGGGCGAATAAAACAGCAAGGGTGAAGTGGGGGAGAGGAAAACGAGAGGCAAATGGCAAATAATGTAATGCGAGGGATAAGAGTTTGTGATGGGTACTTGGTATATCTTGACTTGTGCATAGACTCCCCGGCAACGGCGCCAGAAATCCTTCTTCCTACCTCTTGAGCACTGGGTTTTCCCTTGAAGAGGAAAGGGTGATGCAGCAAAGTAGCGTAAGTATTTTCCTCAGTTTTTGAGAACAAAGGTATCAATCCAGTAGGAGGCCACACGCAAGTCCGTCGTACCTACACAAACAAATAAGAACCTTGCAACCAACGCGATAAAGTGGTTGTCAATCCCTTCATGGCCACTTGCAAAAGTGAGATATGATAGAGATGATAAGATAATATTTTTGGTATTTTTATGATAAAGATTAAAAGTAAAGAAAGCAAAATAAACGGCAACAGAAATAGCTTGTTGAGGAAGATTAATATGATGGAAAATAGACCCGGGGGCCATAGGTTTCACTAGTGGCTTCTCTCAAAATAGCATAAGTATTACGGTGGGTGAACAAATTACTGTGGAGCAATTGATAGAAAAGTGCATAATTATGAGAATATCTAGGCATGATCATGTATATAGGCATCACGTCCGCGACAAGTAGACCGACTCCTGCCTGCATCTACTACTATTACTCCACACATCGACCGCTATCCAGCATGCATCTAGAGTATTAAGTTCATAAGAACAGAGTAACCCATTAGATAAGATGACATGATGTAGAGGGATAAACTCAAGCAATATGATATAAACCCCATCTTTTTATCCTCGATGGCAACAATATAATACGTGTCGTTTCCCCTACTGTCACTGGGATCGAGCATCGCATGATTGAACCCAAAGCTAAGCACTTCTCCCATTGCAAGAAAGATCAATCTAGTAGGCCAAACCAAACTGATAATTAGAAGAGACTTGCAAAGATAACCAATCATACATAAAAGAATTCAGAGAAGATTCAAATATTGTTCATAGATAATCTTGATCATAAACCCACAATTCATCGGATCTCGACAAACACACCACAAAAAGAGTTACATCAAATAGATCTCCAAGAAGATCGAGGAGAACTTTGTATTGAGATCCAAAGAGAGAGAAGAAGCCATCTAGCTAATAACTATGGGCCCGAAGGTCTGTGGTAAACTACTCACACATCATCGGAGGGCTATGGTGTTGATGTAGAAGCCCTCGTCATCGATGCCCCCTCCGGCAGAGTGCCGGAAAAGGCCCAAAGATGGGATCTCATGGGTACAGAAGGTTGCGGCGGTGGAATTAGGTTTTCGTGGTGCTCCTCGATGGTTTCGGGGTACGTAGGTATATATAGGAGGAAGAAGTAGGTCGGTGGAGCCACGAGGGGCCCACGAGGGTGGAGGGCGCGCCCAGGGGGTAGGCGCGCCCTCTGCCTCGTGGCCTCCTCGTTGATTGCTTGACGTCCACTCCAAGTCCTCTGGATCACGTTTGTTCCAAAAATCACGCTCCCGAAGGTTTCATTCCGTTTGGACTCCGTTTGATATTCCTTTTATGCGAAACACTGAAATAGGCAAAAAAAACAGCAATTTGCACTGGGCCTTGGGTTAATAGGTTAGTCCCAAAAATAATATAAAGTGTGTAAATAAGCCGATTAAACATCCAAAATAAAATATATAATAGCATGGAGCAAGCAAAAATTATAGATACGTTGGAGACGTATCAACCGGCGACTCAAGAAGTAAACACAAGACTTACCGGCTCGCCCCCCCTGCGCCAGCGTCAGCAGTCGCCTCCTCCTCTCCGCCGTGGGCCTCGGGCTCCTCCGAGGCGACGCGCACCACCTGCGTCTACGCCCGGTCGTAAGGATGCTAGATGGCGTTCAGGAGCACCACCCGCGTCACGTCAGGGCGAAAAAGAAGATGAGCAGCAGCGAAATATGGAGACCAAGGACTCACCATCGGTGCCGGTTCACGCGGTTGTACGGGGGTTTCCCGAACTGCCAGTCATCCCGCAGGTTGGCCTTGGAGATGTCGTTAACCCGGCGCGCGACCTGGTCCACCCCGAGCCGCAAGTTCGCCATGCGGTTGGGGTCCTGAAGGCCGGTCATCTGGCCGATGAGGTGGCTGCGCTGCTGCAGCGGCAGCACCCGGCGGACGATGAAGGCGGTGATGAGGTCGGTGCTGGTGAGCCCCTCCCGCTCCTTCATCACCGACACCCGCTCACACAGGTTGAGCACCTCCTGCGATGGGTGCTTGGGGTAATACCCCCAATTCTGTTTCCCCCTCGGCGGCGAGTTGACAAAGGGCGGCAAGTTGATGCGGTCCGTGCCGAGGTTGCGGACGTAGAAGAAAGAATTCTGCCACTTCTTGGCAGAATCGTCCAGCGGCATCTTCGGGCAGTCAGCTCCCGACCGCTTGGAGATGACGGCGGCCCCAAACTCGGACATCTCTCCGGCCCTCGGCCCATGCTGCTTCAAGGGGAAGAAGCGTACCCAGAGGTCGATCGAAGGCTCGACCCCCAGGTACCCCTCGCAGAGGGTGACGAAGCCCGGCAGCTGCACGATGGAGCCGGCGCCAAGATGATGGGGCTGGAGCCCAAAGAACTCCAGGAAGTCACGGAAGAAGCCGCTCGCGGGAAGCCCGAACCCGCGCTTGAAATGCGGGAAGAAGACCACGCGCTCTGTGCCCTCGGGCCGCGGCTCCCGCTCTCCCCGCAGCAGGCGCACGGCGACCTCCGTCTCCCCCGGCAGGCGCCTGGTGGTGCGAAGATAGGCGATGTCATCGAGGGTGACGGTCGAGCCCATCCACAAGCCCGACGGCAGCGCCATCGACAAAGATACGAGAGAAGAAAGTGGCTACGAAGCTCTACTCAAAGCAATGGGCGTCGCGGTGCACGGCGGTCGCCAGAAGCAGAGGAAGGAAGACGAAGGCAGGGGCGCGAGCGAGAATGATTTCCGCCGCCCCCTCCTCGCGCCAATTTATAAGCCGCGGTTTGAAACGTGGAGGAGTGGGATCGTTTGCGCCCGCCTCTCCCACTTCCCCGCAATAACTGCGCGCGTACGTGCGCAATAACTGCCTCGAGAATGGCAACCGACTTGCGGACGCCGCAATAACACCGCGCGCGTGGGCCGAGGGCGCGTGGCTGCTGGTCCCAGCGCGTCGCCCTGTCCTGTCGCGTGTGTGGCTTGTCAGGCCCTTCCGGCTTCCATGCGCCGCGTGGTGCTTGCGCGAAGCCCAAAAGATTGCCTCAAAGATTCAGTGGACTCCTCGGTTTCCCGCCGCTGGCGGGATGCCGCAATCCGGCTTCTAGAAGCCGGCACACAGTGGGTGTTGCCGGACCCGCCGGTCACAAAATTTTCCTCCTTCAAAGGGGGAAACTGCGAAGGCCCTCCCATCTGAAGACGACGGACCTTCACAGCTTCGGGGACTACTATCGGGGGGATGAACCCCGTGCAGGCAACGGAACCCGGATCCTTTTTCAAAAACAACGGGGCGAGCATCGCCCCTCAAGCCGGCTCGCGCTTGGCCGGGTCGCTTGACCCGGCCAAGCCGCTCGACCCGGCCGAATCCTCGACCCGGCCGGACTCCTCAGCCCGGCCCCAACAACCAGCTCAAGACGGCCGAGCCCGGCGCACCAAGACTTCCCCAACAAGCCAGCTCCACCCTCTTGGCGTGTTCTCCAACCCGGCCATGGGTCAGCTCCCGTCCCATCCCGGCCGTACGATGGGACGAGTCTCCACCTACCGATGACGAAGACAACAGTGCCCCGCCCATGCCTCTGGTCAGCCGGGGCGTGGCAACAGTGCCCCGTTGACCCGGGCTGGCGTGGCCACAGTGCAACCATCGTCACCCATGACGCCAGCAAGCGGCGACCTGACGAAGCGCCACTGTAGTCGACTCAACCCGGCCACTCCCTGACGATCGACAAGACGACCAGTGCCCCCGTACCCGGCGGGCCTCACGCCCGGAGAACCCGGCGAACCCTGACCCCCGGCGGGTCCCAGCGCCGGCTTCCCGGACAATGACAACCCGACCCCACGGCCTTGTAACATTACCATCGTACCCCTGGGGGCTTGACCTATAAAAACCCCCAGGAGCCCTCATGCATAGGGCAACTCTTTCACTCGCACAGGCAATCACTCACCCATACGCACGTAGCAAGAAACACCCAAGAAGAGGGAGCAGCCTAAGCCCTGGCCTGCCTTCCTTCTTCCTCCATACAGCTCTAGGAGCAACTCTGTACTGATACACGTCAACTACATTTGGCAGGACTAGGGGTGTTATCTCTCCAGAGAGCCCCGAACCTGGGTATGTCTTGCGTCCCGCGCTCGCTCATGCCGACCTCGCCTCTAGAACCCACCAGTGCCCTCGAGCCTCCTCCTATCTTTAGCCATCCCTTGGCATCTGCCATGCACCCACCACGATAGTCCTCGTCCTCGGGCGCGGTGGAGAAGCCGTCGGAGTTGCGAAAACGGGTAAATCCCGGCGAGCAATTCCTCTCGGAATAGAGCGATATAAAGAGGGGTTTTCGGGGAGAGGGATGAGGGCTTCGAGGTGCACCTAGGGGTCCTATTTATAGTGGTCGACGGAGCCGGTACATGGAGATCAAGCGAGCTCATTGTGGCCTCTGATGACGGATTGATTCCAGAACAATTAAGACATCAAAGTGGAATTTTAATCCTCTGAATGGGTTCTCCATACAATACAAAAGATCTTTCGTGTTGATAAGAAGTGGAAAGAGCGAACGTTTCAAGTGCTAGCGGGAGAGGAAGATGTACATGTGCCATGGGTGTTTCTGTTCTCCTCCAGATTGAAAAACGTACAGAGGAGGAAGAAGGGGTTCCTGGACTTGGGCTAAGGAGAAAAAATAAGATGGGCCTTAGTGGGGAACCAGGCCCAAGGGGGAAATGGAAAGAGAGAAAGAAAAAAATAGAAGTGGGCATGGTCCAAATAGGCTTAGGACATAATTACAAATTCTCAGAAAAAAGGACAAAATTACAAAATAATATATTTTTTGTGCAAAAGTTTTAAAACAGAAAATAAAATAAATGTTCACATTTATTTTTAATTTAAGTGTGCAAAATGTTTGTATAAACAAGAAACAAAATTTTATTAATAAATGTTCAAATGAACCTAAATAACATTCATATATTTCGAAAATAATTTTAGCCAAAATTAAATAGTTCTCCTGCCCTTATTATTCAATAAGTGTATTGTATTTATCCCAAAAAATGTTCTCTTTTATAAATTCTCAATTGAAAATTAATAATTGAGCCATATTAAACATTTCCAAATATAATTTTGGAGAAGTCATGTTATCTCCCCTCATAAATTTTATTTGATTAATTTTGAAATATTTAAACGACAGTAAAACTCGAAATAATATCATATTTCAATTGGAACTTCAAAATCCAAACAAACTCCATATGAAATATTCATCCACCACATTTGAGAAAGTCATCTTATTCTCACTCAAAAATTGTGATTATGGTTTCCAATATTTCAAAAAGAGTCAAACAGAAATTAAAGCCCTTTGATTTCTTGAATAAACTCCCCCAACCATAGCTTTCTTTATTGGACAAAATGTTATCCAACTTTTATAACATGATTAGAAAAAGTTTTAAACAAGAACTCAAAAGGTTTTAATTCTCGTGAAAATAAAATAATTTCACACAATCCATCACACAACAATCAAACAAACAATCCTATTTATTTATTTAATATAACATTCCAAAATATAGAATTTTGGGATGTTACAAACCTACCACACTTAAAATGACTCTCGTCCTCGAGATTCGGAAAGGCTAGAAAGAAAAGGTTAGGGTTGGGGTCTCCTTGCAATTCCATTGATCATCATGAAGGTCCCGAGTGCTACCACACTTAAAATAAACTCATGCACCACCTCTATAGTGTTGACAACACATTTCTCCTCAAATTTCTTGTAATAACTCCTTCATTGATGCTCTCCCGTTAGAGGCATAACATTTCCTTCAATATCCTGGGTCTTTGCATCAAAATGAAATTCTTCCGAGACTGGATCTTCTCATCTGACAGGTCTAGCGCCAATGCTAAACAACTATCGGAAAATCTCATGGAGGTCTGCCATTACTGGTGCCCTGCAAGAAATGGGTCTTGGCTTCATTCTCACCGTGTAACCTACGATTGGCAACAACTACCATGTACATGGGTTTATCAGCATACCATTCTAAGGCTTAATCAAGGCTTCAATGGGCGTCGGCACATTACTGTGGGTAAGTCACTTAGATTTACCATTCCAAATAACAAGAGCGAATGATAAGAGTAAGTCGTCATGGTGGCCAAGCCATGTCGCACCCAAATCATTACCCTGTATAATGTTTAGTGAATCTCGCATCCTAACACTCGGGCATCCTCACAGGCATTGCAGATTTCTCTTGTCCATGAACTGGGTTCGGATAAATCCATCGATTCTGCAAGCCAAACAAAAACAACTATCATTTCACCAAAACCCTCTGGTTTTACGTATCCTCCTATGGAATAGCTATAACTTGATCGGTGGATGTTTCATGGATCCTTCATAATTCTTCCTTCAACAAGACTGTGCTTGTTCCTCGGTAAATCCTGGGCCTATGGGTTATGGCCCACTTCAACACTTGTATAGCTTTTACTCATCCTTGGAGTTACAACTGATCCCTATTCCAATCTTACACCTCATGTAATTCCCATATTACTTCATTCCTTCATATCCTTGTGGTAACCAACATAACAAAAACAAAACGCCAACCTTTTTTTGTCCAACTCTTTTCTACTGATCGACATGAACAACACTTTTCTTCACTGACAATGTGCTTTTACGAAATACTACCACACTTAAAATGAATAGCACTTATTCCTCCATAGACCATATTTCTCATATCCTCGAAATGGTCAAAATCTTTGTTTAGAGAGTAGCAACTCTTATAATTCAACATATCAACGTCATTTCAACTTTATTGATGCATGAAATATTGCATTCTCCAAGACTTCCATTACATGGCTCAACTCAAAGTACTCATGAAAATAAAATTTCTTCCTACTACACTCAAAACTCAACTACTCAGCTCCAGCTTTCTTTTGATCCGAACATTCTCTAGCATAATGTCATGCTTCCTTGCAGCGAAAAAATGGCTTCCGACTTGTCTCGAGGCTTCCTTGTGATTTTCTGGACTCCTTGGGTTCTTGGTTTCTTGTCCAGACATTCATGCTAGTAGTGCCCTAAGTTCTTGCACCTGAAACATGTGATATGACTCAGGATCCTTCTCTGCAGAAATTGGGTTTCTCTAGGGAGGTATTCGTTTTCTCTTCGGGGACTTCTTCATTCTGACCAGAGCTTCTATTTCCTGTGGATCAAACTCCACATATTCTATCGGGAAGTATCCTGGATTCTCTTTTCTTCCCTTGGTGCAATACTGCGAAAAATGTCCTTTTTCTCCACATGAAAAGCAGGCATTTGAATAAAATCTGGTTAGGCCTTCTCCATTAGGGTCTTAAACATTGTCCTTCCTCACAGGTTCTTCCATACCTTCTCGGAGGGCTTCCTTCATTCCTTCCTTATGCTTCTGGATAGTTCGTCGTACCATGGGATAAATGTGACACTGAGCAGGGTAGTGTTTAGTTCCTTCACATAAGAAATATGTAACCTGCCAGGTTGGGTACTCTTCGGGTGGGTGATTTTCTTCACATTGTGGGCATCCGTCCTTGTGTTCTTTATGGGTGTGTCCAACTTCTCCGCAAATCTTACATGCACAAGGTTTCTTCATCATCTTATGATCGTAGGGCTTCCGGGTAAGACGAGACCTTAGCAGAGTCGTCTTGAATTCTTCCCAAGTATTTTCTCCATTCCATCCTTGTATGGCTTGATGCATTTTCCACCATGTTGCAGCACTTCCTTCAATGTACTGAAGAGCGTATGTTACTTCATCCTTTCTTTCAACAAGGTTGATCCTCAGGTGATTCTCCATGTTACGAATCCATTGCTCGGTCTCCAACTAAGTCTTGGGTCCCGAGAATTTGAGTCCATCTTCATTCATCATCTATTGGGTCCAAGGGTTTTGGGATGAGATGGAGTTGGAGGAATAGAGAGAGATACACACCACAAACAACTCAACCATGGTTCACACATTCATGCAATCAAACAATAATATAGTACTGCCACCCACATAAGTTGGTATGGTCAGATACTCAAATAATAAACGTTCAAACTTATTTTCTCATGGTGGACTACTACTAAACTAACTTCTCCAGGTCTTGATTCTGGTCTCCACGAGGCTTCTTCTGCTTGTGTTCGATATTCTCCAGTTCTTCAGCCAGATAGTCTCTGTCGAGACAGAGTTTCCTGTGGCGTGCCAGTATGTCTTGGAGTTGATTCTTGAGCTTTTGGATCTCAACATCTTTGGCATGAGCTATGGTCCTGCTGTTCTCCAGTTCCTGACTAAGTTTTCGAACTTCAAGGTCCTTCTCTGCATGCTTGGTTACCTCTAGCTTCTGGGTCTTGAGTTCTTCATGCAGTGCTTCCTTATCGAATAAGACTTCGAGAAGATCCATCTGGAGACTCTTGATGTAATGCTCCAGGTCTTGGTTATGCACCGTCAGAGGTGAAGACTTCAGCTTCTGCTCCTTCGTCATAAGGATATGTGCTCCACCAGCTTTCTGCCATCTAAGCTTTCCAAAATTGTTCTTGCTTAGCTCATTACGATGACGATAGCACGGGCGTGCAATTGCATCATGAATGGCAGTGTTGATGCCCATATCCTTGTTGCGGGCTATCATCTCATATGTGATGTCTCCTTTCTTGGGGTCTCCTTGACGTCCAAAAAATCGAGTCTTAATGCCCCATGTTCTGGTTCTTCTCTTGTTCACCTTGATCTCCGGTATCGGCAACTTCAGCAGTCTGACCAGTACCATGAGGGTTGGACCACAAAGAACATCCTTGTAGTGCTCTCTGATGTTCAAGGTGAAATTCTCCATCTAAAATTTGGAAATAAGAAGAGTTTTGGTCAAAGTTCAAAAGATGAGGGAAAATTCCAAGGCAAAACTTGTTCTCTCGGGGTCTTGCTAGTACTAAGCAATTTCCTAGGGTCACGTCCTACAGTCAACATGTGCTCTGATACCATTTCTGTAGCGACCCGACCTCAGAAGGTCAAGTCTCTGTGTATCTGTGCTATCCCTGGATCGGTATGCTAGCACACACAGTACATCAATGTATATATCAAAGTGCAATCACATGTGTAAGTAACGAAAAACTGATATATACCTTAAGAATCTCAGCGGAAACAGGCAAACGGGTGTGGAGTCCCATCAACGCCATCGGCAAGTTGAGTGCGGACCGTAACCCTATCGTATCACTTACTCGTCACATAATACTTGCAACATAATATATATATGAAGCCGTGTAGGTCAGTACGTTGAATGTACTGGCAAGCCACACCACAAAAGATGAATAAATGTCCTATTTATACATGCAATATGGCTGGTGGATGGTTCTAAATTTAATTTGCATAAAGCTGATTTTTTTTCCTATCATCAAAAGAATATCATATTGTTACTACATAATTCATCACAATATGATTGAGATGGTTTCTCCATTCAATCTACACCCAAATTCATTAAAACCCATTAAATTAATTAAGAGTGATGAGATCGCTCAATTCCCACTTTCCAGATGCTCAAATTGTCCATAACCGGGGACACAACTAATCGATTAGTTTTACACTCTAGAGTTTTGCACACTTTTCCCCCACAAGACTCGATCACCTCCTTTGTAGTCCTCGCACTGCCTGGTGTTTGAGAGCCGGAAGATCGAGACATAGTCTTTCTGAAGTGTTCCCTCTTAACCCTGGGTAGACCGGTACACCTACATATATAACTACATCTGCTAGTCTACCACTGTAAGAGCTCACACAACGTACTCAACTAAGCCAGAGCCCATAATAGCTTGTGGTTGTGCGGGTAAGCTTCTAGTCATGAAAAATTGATGAATCCCTTTGAGCCTGGGTGGCAGTCTATAGGGTGATCACACGGGTACTCCGGAATCCCCTGGGCAAGTCCACCGGTTTCTCCAGGGTGCCCGGGCAAGTCCATCGGTTTCTCCAGGGTGCCCCTTACCAATCCACCCAGATGTGTGTTAATGTTGCCACCTTAAGGTTACCCTTAATTATTATGTCACTCGCAACTTTCATGATCTCACATACCAATCCCCGTCTACAATGGCATAGCAAAATCCCTACAACGTTGGCAACAAAAAAGTAAAGGCTCAGACCTACCTCATTGCACTAGTGGGTTTATAATATAGCCAACTAACAAATTCATGCAAACCCTACATCAAAGGACTAAATGCATATATAAAACATAGGTATAAAAGGGCATGATCAAGATGTAACTTGCCTTGTACTGTTGATGAAGATGACATATTCTATTGAGTCGTCTCTCCTTCTCGTTACGATATATCTAACGATATAAGAAAGTACTTTAACACACAACAACATCCAAATAAAGATCCAAATAAAATATTAAAATTACAATACAAAAAAAACATTCCTACATAAGTTGTTAGGACTTGGTTACGGGTTGAGGTGAGATCAAGAATGAAAATATGATATAGGTTTTGTTCTAGGGTTGGTTAAAGTGAAGATCACGGGTTGAAGAGTTGTGAGGCAAGGTTCTACGACAAAGTCTATAATGAAAATGGTAGATGGAGTTTGTGGCATAAAGGTTTATGTTACAAAATGTATGTAACATCTTGTGAAGTCTAAATTTGTATAATGATAGCATATGACCAGAGAGGTTCCTAATGATCTTCTCAAGAAAGCTGAATCAAGAATCAAATTAAACTAATGATGAAATTGAAGTACGATAAAAGAAAAACTATATGAAGTGTTAAGGTTGAAACAGTGGCTAGACATAGATGAACAATTAGGAAAAAAAATTCTAACAGCAAGATATGGACCGAAGGATCAATTTTGTTGAAGGAAACATTTTCAAAAGAATTACAGATAAATACATATAGCAAAAATACTCAAATACAAATTTTAAATTTGTGTCACATTTAATTTACCAAAAGTGAAATATTTTTGTCTCATGATAAACTTCGTGTTTCAGCGAATCCGTGGATATAAATGTTTTCGAATTCGGACTTACGGTCTAGGAGATATGAATTTCCGAAGTTTGAGTATTTTTCTGAAAAACAATTACGGGATTTACACAGTGCTCACCAGAGTTTTGCCGGAGTTTCGTCGGAGTTGGAGAAGAAAAGGTCCCGACGTCAACGAATGGCCGAACGGCGGAGAGGAGGCCGAGGCGAACATGAGAGATGCATAGGTGAGATCGTCCTCGTCGTTGGCGCGGTGGAGAAGCCGCCGGAGTTGCGAAAACGGGTAAATCCCGGCGAGCAATTCCTCTCGGAATAGAGAGGTATAAAGATGGGTTTTTTCAGGGAGAGGGATGAGGGCTTCGAGGCGCACCTAGGGGTCCTATTTATAGTGTCCAAGGGAGCCGGTACATGAAGATCAAACGAGCTCATTGTGGCCTCTAATGACGGATTGATTCCGGAACAATTAAGACATCAAAGTTGAATTTTAATCCTCTGAATGGGTTCTCCATGCAATACAAAAGATCTTTCGTGTTGATAAGAAGTGGAAAGAGCGAACATTTCAAGTGCTAGAGGGAGAGGAAGATGTACAGGTGCCATGGCTGCTTCTGTTCCCCTCCAGATTGAAACGTACAGAGGAGGAAGAAGGGGTTCCTGGACTTGGGATAAGGAAAAAATAAGATGGGCCTTAGTGGGGAACCAGGCCCAAGGGGAAAATGGAAAGAGAGAAAGAAAAAAAATAGAAGTGGGCATGGTCCAAATAGGCTTAGGACATAATTACAAAATAATATGTTTTTTGCGCAAAAGTTTTAAAACAGCAAATAAAATAAATGTGAACATTTATTTTTAATTTAAGTGTGCAAAACATTTGTATAAACAACAAATAAAATTTTATTAATAAATGTTCAAATGAACCTAAATAACATTCATATATTTCGAAAATAGTTTTAGCACAAATTCAATAGTTATCCTGCTCTTATTATTCAATAAGTGTATTATAATTATGGCACTTATAGGCGCCGGCGCGCCGGCCGAAAGTTTCGGCCGGTCCAGCCCGGGCCGTTCAATCTGAGCCACGCAGCCGCTGGATCCGAGGAAAAACAATGAAATCGCCCCCAGCTCTCTTCTTCCTCGGGGGATCCGCATGTCCCATTCGGGGGAGCGCGGCGCCGCGCCTCCTGTCCCCTCCCATGGTCGCCGGTCCCCACCCTCGCCGGTCTTCCTCGTCGCCGCCGGACCCCGCCCTCGCCGCCCGTCGTCGTCGCCGGTCCCCGCCCTCGCCGCCCGTCGTCGTCGCCGGTCTTCCTCGTTGCCGCCGGACCCCGCCCTCGCCGCCCGTCCTCGTCGCCGGTCCCCGCCCTCGCCGCATCTCCGGTGGCGCCGGCCGCAGCACCTGTCGTTGTGCTCGCGTTGTACCTCGTCGTGTGCCCACCCGAGGCTCTTGCTGGTTCCAACAAAAAACGACACCGGTTGTAGCAAAAAAGTTTATCGCTTCCAGCAAAAAAGCTTACCGCTGCAGCCCGCCGTCGTCATTGTAGCAAAAATGTTAACCGTATGTAGCTTCTGTGGTTACCGATTGCGGCAAAAAAATGACGTGGTTGTAGCAAACACAAAAAAAGAAAAAGAAAAAAGTTTCCATCGTTTTCAGAAAAGCTTTGACTGTAGGTTGAAGCATTTCACACATACGATTGAAGCTTTCTCTACAACAGATGCAACTTTTCTGGTTTGCAGTGTATGGTTGTAGCTTTCTTTTTCAATGGTTGTAGCTTTTTTCATCTACGGTCGAAGCTTTTTTATCAACGGTTGCAGCTTTTTTCTTTGTAGCAGCCTTGGTTAATGCTTTCTCTATCGTTTCGGGTTGAAACTTTTTCATCAAGGGTTGTAGCATTTTATGTCGACGGTTGTAGCACTCCGCCATGGCAATGACTGCTTGCAGCTTTTGATGTATCTGGTTGAAGCTTTTTTCATCTTGGTTTGAAGCATTTTGGTTAACGGTTGTAGCATGAGGGCGTGCGGCAGGTTCTGCAATGCCTCCGCCATGTCTGCAGCGCGAGCGCCGCCGTCCTCGCAGCTCGCCGTCACCATGCTCGCCATCCATGATGGTAGCTCTCCTGGGCACCGGTTGCAGCAGGCCACGACGCGGTTCCAGCTTCTGCCGGGGCCGGCGAGCGAGGACGGCGAACGACGACGGGGACGGCCGGCGCGGGTGACCACCGGCGATGAGGACGGCCGCGTGGGGGCAGGAGACGAGGATGGGGTGAGATCCGCGGAGCTGGGGGACGGGGATGGGGTGGGATCTGCGGGAGGTTGAAGAAAAGCAGCGATTTGGATGGCCCGCATCCTACGTGTCGCTTGGTGGATGGCTGAGGCGGAGCGCGCGTGGACGCGACCGGCCGATTGGTTCGGCCGGCGCCCCGACCCCAAACACTTCCCTTATAATTATCCCCAAAAATGTTCCCTTTTATAAGTTCTCAATTGAAAATTAATAATTGAGCCATATTAAACATTTCCAAATATAATTTTGGAGAAGTCATGTTATCTCCCCTCATAAATTTTATTTGATTAATTTGGAAATAGTTAAACGACAGTAAAACTCCAAATAACATCATATTTCAATTGGAACTCCAAAATCCAAACAAACTCCATATGAAATATTCATCCACCACATTTGAGAAAGTCATCTTATTCTCACTCCAAAATTGTGATTGTGGTTTCCAATATTTCAAAAAGAGACAAAAAGTAATTAAAGCCCTTTGATTTCTTGAATAAACTTCCCCAACCATAGTTTTCTTTATTGGACAAAATGTTATCCAACTTTTATAACATGATTAGAAAAAGTTTTAAACAAGAACTCAGAAGGTTTTAATTCTCGTGAAAATAAAATAATTTCACACAATCCATCACACAACAATCAAACAAACAATTCTATTTATCTATTTAATATAACATTCCAAGATATAGAATTTTGGGATGTTACACTTTGTTGGGCTGCTGCACACCACGGTCGAGGCCCGGCTAAACTGTTTCTCATTTAATTTTTGGACTGCGAATTGGATACCGAATTATTAGTACCACCTCACGTATAGTAGACGGACGTAAAATTCTGGTGAACATACCAAAAAATTAGAAAAATGCACCTACTTTTATTATTGAGAGCGCCTAGAACTCAGCTGAATAAGATATAGTTTGGTCTCATTCAGATGACATCAAGATGACATCATAATGTATTGATACTGGTATTGTACCTCCGTGATCGATAGGTTTTTTTTGAGGCACCGTGACCGATAGCTTATGCCTCGATAGGCGGCTGGTTTTCTTTCCAGGTGCGGTCGTTAATATGGGCCATTAGTGGGCTGAACTGTGTGTCCAGGCTTGTCCGTGTCTCTCTTTTATTTTTATTTTTTGTGTGTGTATGTGTATTCAATCCATTTGGAACAAAAAATAGGCCTACAACCATCTATGAATTGGATGAGCATATTACTAGTCCATTGCCACACGATTTTCCTATTTTTCTTGTAACTATGTACTTAGCCAGTATATTAAGCGCGCACTGCACCCAGTTTTTCTTAAAAATATATATTAAAAAGTTAGAAAATCATTTTTTTGCACTGAACGCTTGTTGTAATTCCGGCGTGAGTGTTGTCTCGACATACAATGGATACTAACCTGACAATGGAAAAAAATTGGCTTGCAAGTCTACTTGTGTGTGGGGTGTTGTGGATGGGGCGTCATGCTAAATTTTTCCTTTCTGTCTGTCAATTACTCGGGCTGCACAACGTCGCGACAAAAGGGCTGGCCACAAGCTGACGACTTTCATGCTCGGTCAACAATCACATGAAGATTTGCATGTGTGTGTCACTAACAAAAGAGGAAACTTTGAAAAATTACAGCTTCCTCCTGGATTGCAAATTAAAAATAGTTTTGCCTGATATATTGTGTTCATTAAGCCGAGGCATTTATAGTTGTTTTTTCACTCAAGGCAACAAAATATATAGTAAAGAAACAAATGTAAACAAAAAATGATATAAAAAGAAAATTTAGTTGCACGAGTAATGTTTGCTGGGTGACTATATCAAAATAAATTATTGTGTATGATCCACGATGATACAACTATAAGCGTTCAATGGTGTGGAACTAGGATCATATATTTATTTATTTATTTATTTATATATATATATACATATATATTCAAAAACATTATGTGTTTTCATGCGGGAAATACCAGAGATGGTTTGTGCATTCCGAGAAATAAAACACAAAAAGGGGCCAAAATGAAAAGTGCTTGTATGCACCCACCGTCAAGGGAAATGATAGAAACCACACCTATGTGATGCTAAGATAAAACCGTCGATAACCACCGACAACCCTCTCCCAACTCAGTTGCGGGCGCTTCATACCTCTTGCAGTTGCGCCTGAGTATGATGAGTTGCAGTTGTACGACTGAGTATGATGAGTACGGGCGTTTTCTCAAGGGGTCCCCCGTTGCATGTGCCCGGTTTTTGTGAACTCTTGTCAACAAACACACACCCCTCTAGTTTCGAGTCGATGGGCAACTTGCAATTGGGGACCCTCAACAAACACACACACACACATACACCCCTAGTTGCGAGTCGATGGGCAACTTGCAACTGGGGGTCCTCAACAAACACACACCCCCCTAGTTGTGAGTCGATGCTTGACATGCAACTGGGGACCCCTTGAAAAAAAGACACACACACACCCCTCTAGTGCAAGCCGGTTATCAACATGCAATTGGGGACCCTCAACACACACACACACACACATCCCCTAGTTGCGAGTTGATGGTCAACTTGCAATTGGGGGTCCTCAACAAACACACACACCCCCTAGTTGTGAGTCGATGCTTGACATGCAACTGGGGATCCCTTGAGAAAAATACACACACACACACATACACACACACACACACCATAGTTGCGAGTTGATGGTCAACTTGCAATTGGGGGTTCTCAACAAACACACACCTGCTAGTTGCGAGTTTGATGGTCAACATGCAACTGGGGACCCTTGACAAAAAGACATACACACACCTCTAGTTGTGAGTCGGTTATCAACATGCAACTAGTGACCCTCTACACACACACACATAGACAGACACACATCCTTAGTTGCGAGTCGATGAGCGGGGTGCAACTGGGGGCCACAACAAAACACACACACACATCCTTAGTTGCGAGTCGATGAGCGGGTTGCAACTGGGGGCCACAACAAAAGACACACACAAGACCCCTAGTTGCGAGTTGATGGTCAACTTGAAACTAGGGGACACGAATAAAACACACACACACACACAACACCCCCTAATTGCGAGTCGATGGGCAACTTGCAACTGGGGGTCCTCAATAGACACACAACCCCCTAGTTGCGAGTTGATGGTCAACTTGCAACTGCGGGCCATGAATAACACACACACACACACACACGCATGCACACACACACACCCCCTAGTTGCGAGTCGATGGGTAACTTGCAATTGGGGATCCACAACAAACACACATCCCCTACTTGCGAGTTGATGCTTGACATGCAACTAGGGACCCCTTGACAAATAGAAAAACACACGACACTCCTAGTTGAGGACCCTCCACACACACACATGCACACACACACACACACATCTCACTAGTTGCGAGTCGATGGTCAACTTGCAACTGGGGGCTCTCAACAAACACACACACACACCCCTAGTTGCGAGTGGATGGTTGACATTCAACTGGCGACACTTTAATAAAAGAAGCACACACACCCCAGTTGCGAGTCGATTATCGACATGCAACTAGGGATCCTAGTTGGACCCTAGTTGTGAGTCGATGCTTGACATGCAACTGGGGACCCTAGTTGCGAGTCGATGCTTGACATGCAACTAGGGACCCCTTGACAAAAAGACACACATACACACCTCTAGTTGCAAGTCGGTTATCGACATGTAATTGGGGACCCTCGACACACACACACACACACACACATCTCCCCCTAGTTGCGAGTCGATGGTCAACTTGCAACTGGGGGCCACGAATAAAACACACACACACACACGCACACATCCCCTAGTTGCGAGTCGATGGGCAACTTGCAACTAGGGGTCCTCAACAAACACACACACACCCTAGTTACAAGTCGGTGGTTGAGATGCAACTGGGGGCCCCTTGACAAAAAGACACACACACATGCACGCACTTCTAGTTGCGAGTCGATTATTGACATGCAGCTAGGGACCACGACAAAACATACACACACACACACATGTACCCCCTAGTTGCGAGTCGATGGTCAACTTGCAACTGGGGGTTCTCCACAAATACACACACGCACACACCTAGTTGCGAGTCAATGGTTGACATTCAACTAGGGACACTTTCATAAAAATAACACACACACCCCCCAGTTGCGAGTCAATTATCGACATGCAACTTGGGCCCTAGTTGCGAGTCGATGCTTGACATGCAACTAGGGACCCCTTGACAAATAGACAAACACACACAACACTCCTAGTTGCAAGTCGGTTACCGACATGCAATTGGGGACCCTCGACACACACACACACACACACACACACAACACACATCCCCGTAGTTGCGAGTTGATGGTCAACTTGCAGCTGGGGGCCACGAATAGGACCCAACAAGAGTACGGGCACACAACTAGGGGGTACAGGTGCAACTACAAACAACCCCCACCCCCCCCCCCCCCCCAAAAAACCAACCACGGCCGACACCCCCCCTGACAACCTCCCCCAACCCTGGCTGCCATTGCTTTATCCCCTTGAAGTTGCACTTGAGTAGGACGACTTGCAGTTGTAGTTAAGTTGTGGCGGTTGCAACTACAAACAACCCCCCCCCCCCCAAAAGGCCCAACGTTGATAACCTCCGACAACCCTCCACAACCCTAGTTGTGGTCGCTTTATACCCCTTGCAGTTGCGGTTGAGTAGGACTAGTTGCAGTGGCAGTCAAGTTATAGTGGTTGCAACTACAAACACCCCCCCCCACCTGCACCCCTAAATAATAAACACCCTTCCAGAAATAATAATAATGAAAGCAAAATTTTAACTATAAAATTAATTGGTTGAACATTAGAAAATTTATGCCACGGCTCTTTTTGATTACACATAATTTGACAACTCGTGCAGTTACACACAGAGGACAAGCCGTATGAGTAATAGTAAAATATAAAAACAAATAGAAAATAATTAAAAAGTCGGACCCTTTCGTATCACCACTCCCTCTTTCTCTCGAATAGAAGAAAACATAATAATATGAAAGAGCGAAAAAAACATTGTATTGAGAAAAAACGGCCTAGGCAACAAAAATCAGCGGCAAAATGGGAAAGGGGTTATGCACCTTTGAAGTGTCAAGTTCTTGTACAAAAAAAATTATAAAACAAATTTCCTGTAAAAAACAATTACACAAATTATACATGGTCAAACAAAACAAACACATGCAAAAAACATTGTCAATTAACACATACAAAACATTGCATTGAGAAAAAATTATACATGGTCAAACAAAACATTACGTTGAGAAAAAACAACATGGACGCAACAAAAGGCCAATTATGCAACATTAATTTACTTATTACAAAAACACTATTGTCTGAAAATAAAACTTATTGCAAACATTAGTCTATATTTTTAGGGAACAAAACATTGGTCTGCTTTTTTTTAGACTACAATGGTCTGCTACAATGGAGGAAATTGCCACAAGTGACAAACCATCCCAACAGTCAATGAAAAGGCTCGTAAAAACACAGCTTGGCCCGGCAAAAAGAAAAAAGAAAACGGCCGAAAAGGGCCCATACGAGCGACAAGGTAACCCACAGCTAGCAACCCTTACAAACCTACGACAAGTTCACCTTTTTTTCTTTTTTGACAAGCGCTAATTGTCAGCGAAAATAGCTGCGACATAAAAAGAGATAATGGGCCGCTAGCCCAACAACTCACGGTCCGCGCCGTGTCGCTACGAAGCTCACCACATCGACAAAAAACAAATCACAGCGTGATTAGATCTGACGGCAGACAAAGTGAATGAGACCAAACAATTTCTCAGCTGAATGAGTTTTAGCAAAACCGTTTATTATTAGGTGTAGATATAGATACATGGATGCACCTTGAGGATGCAACAAATAGGCAAGCAATGGTGTGCATTCAGCGTCGTACGAAAATCGGACATTATATCTGTACGCGAAGTAGGCTCTTTATGGATCGGTCCGCCTTAAATTGTCTCTTTTTTTTCACCTGCAATTTTTTTTGTCTTCCTTTTGTCAAATCATGTCCAGTTCTTTTTGCAAAAAATGGAAAGGAAGAAAATGTCAGTTCTATTTTAGTTTGGTCGTTCTTTACGAAATGTGTATCTTACTGTACGATGCGGGCATGAACTATTTGCGGTTGAATAATTTTGATGCGATATTTGATTCGATAAAATTTCTTTTACCAACAAATCAGAATTGCTTGGGGTGTGACAGAATGACACGAACACAATTGCAAAGTATTATGAGTTCATGACCAATCTTGAGGCATGGAAGAAGAGACATTTAGCTTAGAACACTGGGCACACACTTTCCGGACCCAGGTCGACCCCTTTAGAGGTGGGGCATATGGCGAGAGGGCAGTGCTCGCCGGCCGTGCCCCACCAAACAATGCTCCGGTTCTGCATGGTGAGCGCGAAGTAGAGCAGCACCGCCATGAAGGCGACCCCTGCGTCCATCGCGGCGGAGAAGATGTAGTTGTACCGCTGCCACCACCTCTTCCGGTACCGGAACACAAAGAAGTTGAAGATGGTCCCGACGAGCAGCCACGAGTTGTAGTTCACGGCCGTCGCCGGCGGCATGCTGGCCGTCGCGTTGATGAGCACCGGCAGGTTGATCAGCAGTATCCATTTCTTGTCGGGGAATATCCTGTGGAAGATGTACACGACGAACGGAGACGCGGCGCCGATGAGGAAGAAGTAGTTGATGGCTGCGTAGTTGCCAAGCGGCCCGAAAATGCGCCGTGGACCAACGAGGCCCCAGATGACCGACGCGTCGAAGAAGACCCGGTCGTTGGGGCACGTCCATGGGCTATTCGCCGAGAGCTTTTCGATATGGCAGATGTTCTCGACGGAGCCAAGCAGCCACCATGCCACGCTGAGGTTGATTGTGCCGGCCACAATTGTACCGACAAACTGAGCGTGAACAGAGCGTGAAGGTCAGTAAATTTCATCTTTACACATGTGTTACTGAACTCTCTGCTTTGGAAGGTGGTCAGATTGAGGGGCTCTTTTACCTGAACGACGAACATTGATCTGGGGGGTATCTTCATGTAGTGGCCAAGCTTGAAATCTGCGAGGAAGGCGACGGCCTGTGACATGCTCATGTAACCATACACCTTGAAGCAGACATTGGCGATGGGATAGCCGGGCCTTATCAGCCCCATGGAGTACTCCGCGATGACATTCAGACCAGGCGACTGCCGTCCGTCAATTTACAAATGCCTTTTGTCAGTTTTCTTGCAAAATTGCAGGAGATTACACTGTAGATTCTTAAATTTACTTGCCTGGTTCGTGGTTGCCGTGATGATGCTTATGGGGAGGGTGAAGACGAAGGACATGCCACAGGCGAAGACGAGGCCCCACCATGGGAGCTGAACCTGGTCGATGAGGACGGTGCAGAGGATGAGGGCCACTGTCATCGACAGCACCGTCAGCGAGTAGAACCACCACGCCGGTATGTCCTCGTACGTCCTCATCAGCTTCGTGTGGATGTCAGGATCCTCCCGCCGCGAAACCCTGAACCGCTGGTAGATCTCCCTGCACATTGGTCCATGTCCCATTTCAGTTGCGATACCAGACGTGATCACGGCTGCGTCTGTTTATTCATGTACGCACAGAGAGGAGAGCCCTTACTTCCCGTAGAAGAGGCCGACGTGCGAGATGGTGGCAGCGATGGTGGCGAAGCTGAGCCCGTAAGCGAGAGCAAAGAAGGTACTGATGTTGACCCTGCCGAGCTCATTGTAAGCGTCATAGTCGAGCTCGAACTGCTTGTTCACAATGGCGTCGATGTCGTAATCCGTCCCGTTGGACATGAAGAGCTGCGTGGAGAAGAGGGGGAACGTCTTGGCGTGGTACAGGTTGGTGCCCCAGTACGCCGTGGGCACCAGCACCCAGACGAAGAAGACGTAGCCGACGAAGATGTTGGCGATGGCGAAGAAGGGCGTGATGAGCGGGCTGCCGAGGTAGGAGGCGACGGTCTCCCAGTCGAGGGTGAAGGCTCCGAGGCCCAGGCCTTTGAGGCCGGAGCCGAGCTGCTGCGCGGTCACCGACTTGGGGAACGCCCAGCACACCCATGCGATGGACGTCAGGCTCTGGAAGATGAAGCCTGGCAGGGCGTAATACGAGAAGCTGCAGATGAGCACCACCAGGAAGAACTTGAAGCGTGAGATTTGGCGCGAGCCCTTGGCGAACTCTTCCTTCTCGTGCAGGGCCCTGGTACAACAATGCAGGTGTCGTTAGTGTCGTGCTACATGCTGAGGCATGGTTTCATGATAATTATATTCGATGGCTATCACTTACAACATCCTGAATCTGGTTGCTTACTGAAAAACATTATGTGTGGTGATTTAATAATGGCTTGGTGTTTAATAATCTGGAGTGGATCAATTAAAAACATGTGTGGTGGTTTCATTATTGTGAACCGTTGGATACTGATAGTGCTGGTGGGGGCTGGCGGCGGGGGTTGGCCGGCGGCACCCTGCAAGCCCAGATCTGAGCCCTTTGAGCCCCATCTGGATCAGGGCGGGCCGTTGTGGACTCCGGCGGGTCGCTTCCAGCTGGTCTGGCATGCTACGGGCGATGGGGGCGGCGGCTACTCTGCTGCAGCACGGTGGCGGGAGCTTAGCGGGCCAGTTTTGGGCCCGGCCGGGCAGTTGGCCTGGTGTGCTCTTGCCCCTGCGTCCGGTCTGCTATCGCCTGAGCCGGCGTACGTTGTCCCCTCCCACATAGCTGCGATACTGCCGGTCCCGGTCTATGGTGGCTTCGTTTTGGTCCGGCCGACCTTGCAGCGTTTGCCGTGGCGAGACAATGGTGATGTCCTCGTGACTGTGTTGGCGCATGTTGGTGGGCGGTAGGCATGGTGGAGCCGGCGGTTGGTCCTGGGTTGTGGATGTGAGGGGTCGGGAGAAATATCTGTCAGGTCTGGCCGGCACCAACGCGGTGACGCCTGTGGGCGCCACCCTTCTTGAAGGGCGTCGGGTGTACCTCTCTCCCATTCCCTTCCGTGTACCGGGAGAAATTCTAAGACTTGTCCGCGCAGCAGCGTCGTCGTCGTCGCAGTCCTTCTTAAAGGTGTTGCTTGGTACGCGGAAATTCGATGGCATAGGAGTGCGGTGGAATTCTCCGGTGGGCCCAGCGATTGTGGGATACTGTAGCTTTTGTTGATCCGGTATTGCTGGCATTTTTTCTCTTGTTTTCTATTTTAAGCGTGATTGTGTTGTTTGCCCCAGCGATGAACTCACTGTTGTACCGGGTGGTTGCTATATTAATATAGCGGGACGAAAGCCTATTTCGAGAGGATGTTTTTACCGTTGTGCAAGCGGATTGTACTTTGGTGGGGTGCTTTATATGCAAAGCCAGATGAAAGCCTATTCCCTCAATGTCGGTGGGTAGCTAAATCCAATACTTACGCTCCATAGATTCTGCCGCTATTTTCCATCATCATCGTTTGTATCTTCAATTAATGACGGCCTGCCGCTTCGAGCCAATTTTAACACCTTGGTTCAAAGCGACGGCTACTGATAATACTATGTGCACAACTTGTTTCTAGTAGAAAAAAAACAGTGACCTGTTCTTCTCGGGGGAGATGGTTAACACACTTGACACTAACAAATATTAGCTCGGCCCAGCTTTTGGTTCTGTTAGTGGTTCTTGTCAGTTTACCTTGGGGCAGTACGTACCTTTCTCCATCGACTTCATCGACAAACTGGGGAAAAGGCAAGTTGTAGTATACGTACTTAGTGCAGCTATTTGTAGCTATGCGTGCTTTAGTAGGTTTCTCTGTCGACTCCGTCAGTAAGTTTCTCTATACTCGAAGACAAACCAAGTAATGAACGAACCACAGCTGATCGTTGAGAAACGGATACTCGTATATAAATTTAATGGGGCAGTGCTATCTGCTATGTTCGCCCGTCTTCAAAATGCAAAATCTAGTGGCAAAACCAACAAAAATCGAACCAACTCAAGCCATCAAAGATTAGAGATTTAAATGACACGATATACAGCGCCGCAAAGCCCGTTTATTTATTTTTGTTAGCTCAATAGTTCATTTTTCTAGGAAAGAAAAACTTTATTCTTGAACTGTTAGACTGATAAGTGAGCTTAAACAGGCTTAGACGGTGCGTGGTTTACATCCCTATCAAGGATGCGCGCTCTATATATACATACATCGGTAAAAAGAATGTAATAACGCAAGAAGGCGACCAAACGAACTTGAGTAGAGTGGGTATAGTGATCGTCAGAGGTGCTCACCGGAAGAGCGAAACCTGGACGAGCGTGCTCGGCCACCACATGTGCGCCGGCTCCACCACGTACTTGCGCATCAGCCCGGCCCAACCGTACCCAAGCACCTAGATCGATTTTATTTCGATCCCACAGAGCAGAAGTAAGAAAGAGTAGCATGAAAGAACACCAACGCATATATGAACTGGAGTACTACGTACCTGGGTGGTGATGATGAGGAGCCAGGCGGCGATGAAGGAGATGGAGCGGCCGTAGAAGGCGCGGATGATGTCGACGATCATGACGGCGTAGGCGTTGCCACCGCCGAAGGCGTAGCCGGCATTGGCGAAGATGGAGATGAGCACGTGCTCCTTCATGTTGAAGGGCCCCGGGTTGAGGCTCCACTCCCAGCCGCCGAGCAGCGCCGGCGCCCGGAACTTGCGGCGCGGCAGCACGCGCGCCAGGAAGTGGCCCATGGGCAGCGACGCCACTTGCACAGTCAACGAGGTGATGACGAGCGGCTCCGTCCGGTAGGAGAAGAACTGGTTGAGGAAGCTCAGGAGCGAGCAGGAGAAGAGCCCGATGCTCCACATCCGGAACGTCCACACCGGCAGCGTCGGGTCGTCGACAGTGGGGACCGTTAGCCGCACCTGCTCGATCGGGGAATTCTCCTCCTCCGACGACTCCTCCAGTTTACCGGGGGCGGCGGCGAGGCCGCGCTCGTCCGCTGCTGTCTCGCCCATTGCTATGTGCGCTGTACGTCTATACCGGAGGGGGTGGTCTGGGAGCAGGGGTCTGATGGCCCGGCAATTTATAGGGGGCGGGGGTTTCAGCTACTATTGTGTCCACATTCTTTGGGCGTAACGCTTTTGCTTACCGCATTACTGTTGTCAGGCTTCTCCTAACAAAAGACTCAGATTAAATTGTTATTTTTGCCATAGATGGACTCAGATTCATTGTTTGAAAGAGAGAAGTGCACACGGGAAATACCACCGCCGCCCCCGCCCCCCCATACAAATTTAAAATTCGAAAAACACAATTTTTTAAAAAAAAACTGAAGTCTTGGGATATCAAACCCAGGTGCCCAAGCTACTCCCGTGTGAAGTTTCGTGAAAAAACACAAGGAAATGTATCCGTGACGAAGAGAATGAAGTCCGGCCTACGATCCATCAAAATAGCTTTTTTCCTATACATAGGAATTATTATTATTTGGACACCAATACGATTCCTGGTGTTTTTTCACAAAATTTCACACGGAAGTAAATTGGGTACCAATTTTTTTTCAAATTTCCCTGTGTTTTTTTGAACTAACTTTTCGTATAGGGGGGCAGAGCACCCAGGTGCTACAAAACATACTTCAACCTCTAACTCTTGGCCTAGTCTAATTTACAACCCCCAACTACAATACCATCCACATTACAATCTCGAACTTAAATTTTGTCAGGATTCAATCCTCGCCTCCCCGTTGACTGGATTTAACCCAGTTGACCATCCAGTCTACAAGCTATGTCAGCAAACAAAAACAAAACTTCCAGCAAAAACAACTAAATCTGTAAAATAAAAAAATTAGAAAAATATGTAAAATCAAAAAATTATAAATAAAAAATCAAAATAAAATTTCAAAAATATCTGTAAAATCAAGAAAACATTGCTAAGCATCAGGAATTTTCTTTGAACTTTTTTATTTTACGAATTTTTCAGAATTTTCAATTTTTTATTCAGAATTTTCAGAAAATATCCCCGGACTTTTTGATTTTCCAGATTTTGTCCAGAATTTTGAACATTTTTCAGAATTTTTAGAAAACAACCCCAATTTTTTGGTTTTCCATAAATTTGAAATTTCCTTAAAATTTTGATTTTGTAGCTTCTATTTTACAATTTTTTTATTTTGGGGATTTTTTTTCATTTTTTCCTAGAAAATTTGAATGTTTTCCTAAGGTGGCATGGCTTGCTGAGTGGATAGTCAATGGGTCGAAACTGGCCAACAGGGAGGGGAGGGTTAAATCCTAGCTGGTTTTAAGAGTTCGAGGTTGTAATGTAGACTGTATTGGAGTTGGGATTGAAAAATAGACTAGGGAAAAAGTTGGGGGGTCAAAATATGCACTTTCTCTCTTTTTCAAAACATTCTCAGGACAACCGCGATTGTTGCGAACCTTAGTCAAACTTTGTGATGTGGGATCTATATGCGTTTGAAGGTACCAGCTACACACCGCTCGGCATGAACGGTTATCTATCTTACAAACCAATAAGGAGGTATTACGCTGAGGCAAATGGTTACAGCATGGAGCAAAGGCGTGAGTGAAGTTGAGCAGAGGTTGGACCTGAAATGGAGGGAATTCACGATACATGGCTTAGGATTGCAAGTGGAAACACCAATGCCGAGAAGAACTTGTACATCTTAGACCTAAGGGGATGCATCTTGGAGAGTTGAGAAGAGCAAGGGTGGTCATGGTTAGATCAGGTCGGTGAAAATAGCATTGTAGCACCCTCAGTCGCGGGCAAGAAAGAGAATCGACCGGGAAGGAGGGATGGGTCGACAAGACAATGGAAGGAGATGATATTGTCGGGGACGAAGTGAGAAGTGCCGGGGAAAATGAAGGAAATATGCCCTAGAGGCAATAATAAAGTTATTATTTATTTCCTTATATCATGATAAATGTTTATTACTCATGCTAGAATTGTATTAACTGGAAACTTGATACATGTGTGAATACATAGACAAACAGAGTGTCACTAGTATGCCTCTACTTGACTAGCTCGTTAATCAAAGATGGTTATGTTTCCTAGCCATAGACATGAGTTGTCATTTGATTAACGGGATCACATCATTAGGAGAATGATGTGATTGACTTGACCCATTCCGTTAGCTTAGCACTCGATCGTTTAGTATGTTGCTATTGCTTTCTTCATGACTTATACATGTTCCTATGACTATGAGATTATGCAACTCCCGTTTACCGGAGGAACACTTTGTGTGCTACCAAACGTCACAACGTAACTGGGTGATTATAAAGGTGCTCTACAGGTGCTTCCAAAGGTACTTGTTGGGTTGGCGTATTTCGAGATTAGGATTTGTCACTCCGATTGTCGGAGAGGTATCTCTGGGCCCACTCAGTAATGCACATCACTATAAGCCTTGCAAGCATTGTAACTAATGAGTTAGTTGCGGGATGATGTATTACGGAACGAGTAAAGAGACTTGCCGGTAACGAGATTGAACTAGGTATCGAGATACCGACGATCGAATCTCGGGCAAGTAACATACCGATGACAAAGGGAACAACGTATGTTGTTATGCGGTCTGACCGATAAAGATCTTCGTAGAATATGTGGGAGCCAATATGAGCATCCAGGTTCCGCTATTGGTTATTGACCGGGGAGGTGTCTCGGTCATGTCTACATAGTTCTCGAACCCGTAGGGTCCGCACGCTTAACGTTACGATGACAGTTATATTATGAGTTTATATGTTTTGATGTACCGAAGGTTGTTCGGAGTCCCGGATGTGATCACGGACATAACGAGGAGTCTCGAAATGGTCGATACATAAAGATTGATATATTGGAAGCCTATGTTTGGATATCGGAAGTGTTCCGGGTGAAATCGGGATTTTTCCGGAGTACCGGGAGGTTACCGGAACCCCCTGGTAACTTAATGGGCCTTAGTGGGCCTAGGTGGAAGAGAGGAGAGGAGGCCAGGGCAGGGCCGCACGCCCCTCTCCCCCCAGTCCGAATAGGACAAGGAGAGGGGGGCGGCGCCCCCCCTTTCCTTCCTCCCCTCCACCTCTTCCCCCTCTCTCTCCTAGTCCAACATGGAAAAGGGGGGAGTCCTACTCCCGGTAGGAGTAGGACTCCTCCTGGCGCGCCTCTCCCCTTGGCCGGCCGAACCCCCCCTTGCTCCTTTATATACGGGGGCAGGGGGCACCTCTAGACACACAATTGATCATTGATCTCTTAGCCGTGTGGGATGCCCCCCTCCACCATATTACACCTCGATAATATCGTAGCGGTGCTTAGGCGAAGCCCTGCATCGGTAGAACATCATCATTGTCACCACGCCATCGTGCTGACGAAACTCTCCCTCAACACTCGGCTGGATCGGAGTTCGAGGGACGTCATCGAGCTGAACGTGTGCTGAACTCGGAGGTGCCGTGCGTTCGGTACTTGATCGGTCGGATCGTGAAGACATACGAGTACATCAACCGCGTTGTGTTAATGCTTCCGCTTTCGGTCTACGAGGGTACGTGGACAACACTCTCCCCTCTCGTTGCTATGCATCACCATGATCTTGCGTGTGCGTAGGAATTTTTTTGAAATTACTACGTTCCCCAACAGTGGCATCCGAGCCTGGTTTTATGCGTTGATGTTATATGCACGAGTAGAACACAAGTGAGTTGTGGGCGATATAAGTCATACTGCTTACCAGCATGTCATATTTTGGTTCAGCGGTATTGTGAGATGAAGCGGCCCGGACCGATATTACGCGTACGCTTACGCGAGACTGGTTTCACCGTTGCGAGCACTCGTTGCTTAAAGGTGACTGGCGGGTGTCTGTCTCTCTCACTTTAGTTGAACCGAGTGTGGCTACGCCCGGTCCTTGCGAAGGTTAAAACAGCACCAACTTGACAAACTATCGTTGTGGTTTTGATGCGTAGGTAAGAACGGTTCTTACTAAGCCCGTAGCAGCCACGTAAAACTTGCAACAACAAAGTAGAGGATGTCTAACTTGTTTTTGTAGGGCATGTTGTGATGTGATATGGTCAAGACATGATGCTGAATTTTATTGTATCAGATGATCATGTTTTGTAACCGAGTTATCGGCAACTGGCAGGAGCCATATGGTTGTCGCTTTATTGTATGCAATGCAATCGCCATGTAATTGTTTTACTTTATCACTAAGCGGTAGCGATAGTCGTAGAAGCAATAATTGGCGAGACGACAACGATGCTACGATGGAGATCAAGGTGTCACGCCGGTAACGATGGTGATCATGACGGTGCTTCGGAGAGAGATCACAAGCACAAGATGATGATGGCCATATCATATCACTTATATTGATTGCATGTGATGTTTATCTTTTATGCATCTTATCTTGCTTTGATTGACGGTAGCATTATAACATGATCTCTCACTAAATTTCAAGATAAAAGTGTTCTCCCTGAGTATGCACCGTTGCCAAAGTTCGTCGTGCCCAGACACCACGTGATGATCGGGTGTGATAAGCTCTACGTCCATCTACAACGGGTGCAAGCCAGTTTTGCACACGCAGAATACTCAGGTTAAACTTGACGAGCCTAGCATATGCAGATATGGCCTCGGAACACTAAGACCGAAAGGTCGAGCGTGAATCATATAGTAGATATGATCAACATAGTGATGTTCACCATTGAAAGCTACTCCATTTCACGTGATGATCGGTTATGGTTTAGTTGAGATGGATCACGTGATCACTTAGAGGATTAGACGGATGTCTATCTAAGTGGGAGTTCTTAAGTAATATGATTAATTGAACTTAAATTTATCATGAACTTAGTCCTGATAGTATTTTGCAAATTATGTTGTAGATCAATAACTCGCGTTGTTGCTTCCCTGTGTTTATTTTTGATATGTTCCTAGAGAAAAATTATGTTGGAAGATGTTAGTAGCAAAGATGCGGATTGGATCCGTGATATGAGGATTATCCTCATTGCTGCACAGAAGAATTATGTCCTTGATGCACCGCTAGGTGACAGACCTATTACAGGAGCAGATGCAGACGTTATGAACGTTTGGCTAGCTCAATATGATGACTACTTGATAGTTTAGTGCACCATGCTTAACGGCTTAGAATCGGGACTTCAAAGACGTCTTGAACGTCATGGACCATATGAGATGTTCCAGGAGTTGAAGTTAATATTTCAAGAAAATACCCGAGTTGAGAGATACGAAGTCTCCAACAAGTTCTATAGCTAAAAGATGGAGGAGAATAGCTCAAGCAGTGAGCATGTGCTCAGATTGTCTGGGTACTACAATCGCTTGAATCAAGTGGGAGTTAATCTTCCAGATAAAATAGTGATTGACAGAATTCTCTAGTCACCATCACCAAGTTAGTAGAACTTCGTGATGAACTATAGTATGCAAGGGATGACGAAAGTAATTCCCGAGCTCTTCGTGATGCTGAAATCGACGAAGGTAGAAATGAAGAAAAACATCAAGTGTTGATGGTTGACGAGACCACTAGTTTCAAGAAAAGGGCAAAGGGAAGAAGGGGAACTTCAAGAAGAACGGCAAGCAAGTTGCTGCTCAAGTGAAGAAGCCTAAGTCTGGTCCTAAGCCTGAGACGAAGTGCTTCTACTGCAAAGGGACTGGTCACTGGAAGCGGAACTACCCCAACTATTTGGTGGATAAGAAGGATGGCAAAGTGAACAAAGGTATATTGGATATACATGTTATTGATGTGTACTTTACTAGTGTTTATAGAAACCCCTCGGTATTTGATACTGGTTCAGTTGCTAAGAGTAGTAACTCGAAATGGGAGTTGCAGAATAAACAGAGACTACTAAAAGGCGAGGTGACGATGTGTGTTGGAAGTAGTTCCAAGATTGATATGATCATCATCGCACACTCCCTATACTTTCGGGATTAGTGTTGAAACTAAATAAGTGTTATTTGGTGTTTGCGTTGACCATAAATATTATTTAATCATGTTTGTTGCAATACGGTTATTCATTTAAATTAGAGAATAATTGTTGTTCTGTTTACATGAATAAAACCTTCTATGGTCATACACCCAATAAAATGGTTTGTTGGATCTCGATCGTAGTGATACACATATTCATAATAATGAAGCCAAAAGATGCAAAGTTAATAATGATAGTGCAACTTATTTGTGGCACTGCCGTTTAGGTCATATTGGTGTAAAGCGCATGAAGAAACTCCATACTGATGGGATTTTGGAATCACTTGATTATGAATCACTTGATGCTTGCAAACCGTGCCTCATGGGCAAGATGACTAAAACGGCGTTCTCCGGAACTATGGAGAGAGCAACAGATTTGTTGGAAATCATACATACAGATGTATGTGGTCCGATGAATATTGAGGCTCATAACAGGTATCATTATTTTCTGACCTTCACAGATGATTTGAGCAGATATGAGTATATCTACTTAATGAAACAGAAGTCTGAAACATTTGAAAAGTTCATATAATTTCAGAGTGAAGCGGAAAATCATCATAAAAAGAAAATAGAGTCTCTACGATCTGATCGTGGAGAAGAGTATTTGAGTTACGAGTTTGGCCTTCAGTTAAAACAATGTGAAATAGTTTCACTACTCACGCCACCTGGAATACCACGGTGTAATGGTGTGTCCGAACATCGTAACCGTACTTTATTAGATATGGTGCGAAATATGATGTCTCTTACCGATCTACCACTATCATTTTGGGGTTATGCATTAGAGACAGCTGCATTCACGTTAAATAGGGTACCATCTAAATCCGTTGAGACGACATCTTATGAACTGTGGTTTGGCAAGAAACCAAAGTTGTCGTTTCTTAAAGTTTGGTGTTGCGATGCTTATGTGAAAAGGTTTCATCCTGATAAGCTCAAACCCAAATCAGAGAAATGTGTCTTCATAGGATACCCAAAGGAGACAGTTGGGTACACCTTCTATCACAGATCCGAAGGCAAGACATTCGTTGCTAAGAATGGATCCTTTCTAGAGAAGGAGTTTCTCTCGAAAGAAGTGAGTGGGAGGAAAGTAGAACTTGATGAGGTAACTGTACCTCATCGCTTATTGGAAAGTAGTTCATCACAGAAACCGGTTCCTGTGACACCTACACCAATTAGTGAGGAAGTTAATGATGATGATCATGAAACTTCAGATCAAGTTGTTACTGAACCTCGTAGGTCAACCAGAGTAAGATCCGCACCAGAGTGGTACGGTAATCCTGTTCTGGAGGTTATGTTACTAGACCATGACGAACCTACGAACTATGAAGAAGCGATGGTGAGCCCAGATTCCGCAAAATGGCTTGAGGCCATGAAATCTGAGATGGGATCCATGTATGAGAACAAAGTATGGACTTTGATTGACTTGCCCAATGATCGGCGAGCCATAAAAAAATAAATGGATCTTCAAGAGGAAGACGGATGCTGATAGTAGTGTTACTATCTACAAAGCTAGACTTGTCAGAAAAAGGTTTTTGACAAAGTTCAAAGTGTTGAATACGATGAGATTTTCTCACTCGCAGCGATGCTTAAGTCTGTCCGAATTATGTTAGCAATTGCCACATTTTATGAAATCTAGCAAATGGATAAACAAAACTGCATTCCTTAATGGATTCATTAGAGAAGAGTTGTATATGATGCAACCAGAAGGTTTTGTCAATCCTAAAGGTGCTAACAAAATATGCAAACTCCAGCGATCCATCTATGGACTGGTGCAAGCATCTCGGAGTTGGAATATACGCTTTGATAAGTTGATCAAAGCATATAGTTTTATACAGACTTGCGGTGAAGCCTGTATTTACAAGAAAGTGAGTGGGAGCACCACAGCATTTCTGATAAGTATATGTGAATGACATATTGTTGATCGGAAATAATGTAGAATTATTCTGCAAAGCATAAAGGAGTGTTTGAAAGGAGTTTTTCAAAGAAAGACCTCGGTGAAGCTGCTTACATATTGAGCATCAAGATCTATAGAGATAGATCAAGACGCTTGATAAGTTTTTTCAATGAGTACATACCTTAATAAGATTTTGAAGTAGTTCAAAATGGAACAGTCAAAGAAAGAGTTTCTCGCCTGTGTTACAAGGTGTGAAATTGAGTAAGACTCAAAGCCCGACCACGGCAGAAGATAGAAAAAGAATGAAAGTCATTCCCTATGCCTCGGCCATAGGTTCTATAAAGTATGCCATGCTGTGTACCAGATCTATTGTATACCCTACACTGATTTTGGCAAGGGAGTACAATAGTGATCTAGGAGTAGATCACTGGACAGCAGACAAAATTATCCTTACTGGAATAAGCATATGTTTCTCGATTATGGAAGTGACAAAAGGTTCGTCGTAAAGGGTTACGTCGATGCAAGTTTTGACACTAATCTAGATGACTCTAAGTCTCGGTCTAGATACATATTTAAAGAGGGAGCAATTAGCTAGAGTAGCTCCGTGCAGAGCATTGTAGACATAGAAATTTGCAAAATACTTACGGATCTGAATGTGACAGACCCGTTGACTAAAATTATCTCACAAGCAAAACATGATCACACCTTAGTACTCTTTGGGTGTTAATCACATAAGCGATGTGAACTAGATTACAGACTCTAGTAAACCCTTTGGGTGTTGGTCACATGACGATGTGAACTATGGGTGTTAATCACATGGTGATGTGAACTATTGATGTTAAATCACATGGCAATGTGAACTAGATTATTGACTCTAGTGCAAGTGGGAGACTGAAGGAAATATGCCCTAGAGGCAATAATAAAGTTATTATTTATTTCCTTATATCATGATAAATGTTTATTATTCATGCTAGAATTGTATTAACTGGAAACTTGATACATGTGTGAATACATAGACAAACAGAGTGTCACTAGTATGCCTCTACTTGACTAGCTCGTTAATCAAAGATGGTTATGTTTCCTAGCCATAGACATGAGTTGTCATTTGATTAACGGGATCACATCATTAGGAGAATGATGTGATTGACTTGACCCATTCTGTTAGCTTAGCACTCGATCGTTTAGTATGTTGCTATTGCTTTCTTCATGACTTATACATGTTCCTATGACTATGAGATTATGCAACTCCCGTTTACCGGAGGAACACTTTGTGTGCTACCAAATGTCACAACGTAACTGGGTGATTATAAAGGTGCTCTACAGGTGCTTCCAAAGGTACTTGTTGGGTTGGCGTATTTCGAGATTAGGATTTGTCACTCTGATTGTCGGAGAGGTATCTCTGGGCCCACTCAGTAATGCACATCACTATAAGCCTTGCAAGCATTGTAACTAATGAGTTAGTTGCGGGATGATGTATTACGGAACGAGTAAAGAGACTTGCCGGTAACGAGATTGAACTAGGTATCGAGATACCGACGATCGAATCTCGGGCAAGTAACATACCGATGACAAAGGGAACAACGTATGTTGTTATGCGGTCTGACCGATAAAGATCTTCGTAGAATATGTGGGAGCCAATATGAGCATCCAGGTTCCGCTATTGGTTATTGACCAGAGAGGCGTCTCGGTCATGTCTACATAGTTCTCGAACCCGTAGGGTCCGCACGCTTAACGTTACGATGACAGTTATATTATGAGTTTATATGTTTTGATGTACCGAAGGTTGTTCGGAGTCCCGGATGTGATCACGGACATAACGACGAGTCTCGAAATGGTCGAGACATAAAGATTGATATATTGGAAGCCTATGTTTGGATATCGGAAGTGTTCCGGGTGAAATCGGGATTTTTCTGGAGTACAGGGAGGTTACCGGAACCCCACGGTAACTTAATGGGCCTTAGTGGGCCTAGGTGGAAGAGAGGAGAGGAGGCCAGGGCAGGGCCGCACGCCCCTTCCCCCAGTCCGAATAGGACAAGGAGAGGGCCGCGCGCCCCCCCTTTCCTTCCTCCCCTCCACCTCTTCCCCCTCTCTCTCCTAGTCCAACATGGAAAAGGGGGGAGTCCTACTCCCGGTAGGAGTAGGACTCCTCCTGGCGCGCCTCTCCCCTTTGGCCGGCCGAACCCCCCGTTGCTCCTTTATATACGGGGGCAGGGGGGCACCTCTGGACACACAATTGATCATTGATCTCTTAGCCGTGTGCGGTGCCCCCCTCCACCATATTACACCTCGATAATATCGTAGCGGTGCTTAGGCGAAGCCCTGCGTCGGTAGAACATCATCATTGTCACCACGCCGTCGTGCTGACGAAACTCTCCCTCAACACTCGGCTGGATCGGAGTTCGAGGGACGTCATCGAGCTGAACGTGTGCTGAACTCGGAGGTGTCGTGCGTTCGGTACTTGATCGGTCGGATCGTGAAGACGTACGACTACATCAACCGCGTTGTGTCAACGCTTCCGCTTTTGGTCTACGAGGGTACGTGGACAACACTCTCCCCTCTCGTTGCTATGCATCACCATGATCTTGCGTGTGCGTAGGAAAATTTTGAAATTACTACGTTCCCCAACACGAAGAGGAGTACTGGCCTCGGAAGGGTTGGCAAAAGTGGATCACACATGGTGATGACAACACAGTGTATTTCCACGCCTTTGCGAATGTGAGACGTCGTAAGTTTGGCCTCATGCACCTCATGTTGGCTCCTCTTGGGGCAGGAAGAGATTAAGAGGCATGTTTACTTTTTTCACATCAAATTGTTGGGATCAGGGGAGCATCGTCTTACTAGCCTTGCCCCCAATATTCAGGACCCCGAGGAAATGATTTCACCCCACAAAAATGACACGCTTGCCCTTTCATTCCTTCCAAAACAAATAGACCATACCTTATTTAGCATGAAACACATTCCGCCCTGGGCTCAATGGCTCACTTGTTCCCTTTTGTAAATTTTGGTGCCTGCTGAAAGAGTATGATTATGAAATGATTAACGGCTTTACCTTGGGTATCGTGGATATTCTGTCTTAGGTTTGGCATTCTCTCTCATCCCTAAAGTCAAATGCATAGATCCAGCAAGCAATTAAGATTGGTCGCTCTTATTAACATCCTGTTTGAAATTGCAGCTAAAGTTTATGCGAATAGGGTATCATCAGTTGCTCATAGTATTATTCACAAATGTCAATCTTGTGTTCATTAAGGGGTGTTTCATTCATGAAGGTGTTGTTACCATGTAAGAAATTGTCCATGATATCAAATCAGGTAAATCGCACAATTCTCTAAAGTTGGACTTTGAGAAAGCGTATGATAGGGTCAATTGGTCATTCCATCATCAAGTGTTGTTGCACAAAGGATTCGAGGCCGTCTCTGTGCACCGTATCATGCATTTGGTCTTGGGGGGTGAAAGGATCGAGAAGAGGTGCCTAGAGGGGGGTGATTAGACCCTCAACAAAGAAAAGTAGCAGTTTTTAATTTCTTCAAGTTAAGGTGGAGTTTTAGCACAAGTTTAAACATTCACAATACATTTCAAGCAAGCATGGCAAGAGTATATGAGCAGCGGAAAGTAAAGCATGCAAGTTGCAAGAAAGTAAAGGGATGGGATTGGAGTATGCAAACGCAATTGGAGACACGGAGATTTTGGCGTGGTCCCGATAGGTGTTGCTATCGTACATCCACGTTGGCGGAGACTTCAACCCACGAAGGGTAACGGTTGTGCGAGTCCACGGAGGGCTCCACCCACGAAGGGTCCACGAAGAAGCAACCTTGTCTATACCACCATGGCCATCACCCACGAAGGACTTGCCTCACTTGGGTAGATCTTCATGAAGTAGGGACCTCCTTGCCCTTACAAATTCCTTGGTTCAACTCCACAATTTGTTGGGGAACGTAGTAATTTCAAAAAAATTCCTACGCACACGCAAGATCATGGTGATGCATAGCAACGAGAGGAGAGAGTGTCGTCCACGTACCTTGTAGACCGCTAAGCGGAAGCGTTATGACAACGCAGTTGATGTAGTCGTACGTCTTCACGATCGACCGATCCTCAGTACCGAACGTACGGCACCTCCGCGTTCAGCACATGTTCAGCTCGGTGACGTCCCGCGAACTCACGATCTAGTAGAGCTTGAAGGAGAGTTTCGTCAGCACGACAGCGTGGTGACGATGTTGATGAAGCTACCGACACAGGGCTTCGCCTAAGCACCGCTACGATATGACCGAGGTGGATTATGGTGGAGGGGGGCACCGCACACGGCTAAAAGATCAATGATCAATTGTTGTGTCTTTGGGGTGGCCCCCTGCCCCCGTATATAAAGGAGCTAGGGGGGAGGCGGCCGGCCAGGAGGAGGGCGCGCCAAGGGGGGAGTCCTACTCTCACCGGGAGTAGCACTCCTCTTTTCCTAGTAGGAGTAGGAGAAGGAAAGGAAGGGAGAGAGGAAGAGAAGGAAAAAGGGGGGCGCCCCCCTCCTTGTCCAATTCGGACTAGAGGGGGAGGGGGCGCGTGGCTGCCCTGGCCGCCCCTCCTCTTCTCCCACTAGGGCCCATGAGGCCCAATTAACTCCTCGGGGGGTTTCGGTAACCCCTCGGTACTCCGGCATATGTCCGAAACCTTTCGGAACCTTTCCGGTGTCCGAACATAGTCGTCCAATATATCGATCTTTACGTCTCGACCATTTCGAGACTCCTCGTCATGTCTGTGATCACATCCAGGACTCCAAACTACCTTCGGTACATCAAAGCACAAAAACTCATAATACCGATCGTCACAGAACTTTAAGCGTGCGGACCCTACGGGTTCGAGAACTATGTAGACATGACCGAGACACGTCTCCGGTCAATAACCAATAGCGGAACCTGGATGCTCATATTGGCTCCCAAATATTCTATGAAGATCTTTATCGGTCAAACCGCATAACAACATACATTGTTCCCTTTGTCATCGGTACGTTACTTGCCCGAGATTCGATCGTCGGTATCTCAATACCTAGCTCAATCTCGTTACCGGCAAGTCTCTTTACTCGTTCTGTAATGCATCATCCCGCAACGAACTCATTAGTCACATTGCTTGCAAGGCTTATAGTGATGTGCATTACCGAGAGGGCCTAGAGATACCTCTCCGACAATCGGAGTGACAAATCCTAATCTCGATCTATGCCAACTCAACAAGTACCATTGGAGACACCTGTAGAGCACCTTTATAATCACCCAGTTACGTTGTGACGTTTGGTAGCACACAAAGTGTTCCTCCGGTAATCGGGAGTTGCATAATCTCATAGTTATAGGAACATGTATGAGTCATGAAGAAAGCAATAGCAGTAAACTAAACGATCAAGTGCTAAGCTAACGGAATGGGTCAAGTCAATCACATCATTCTCCTAATGATGTGATCCCGTTTAATCAAATGACAACTCATGTCTATGGCTAGGAAACTCAACCATCTTTGATCAACGAGCTAGTCAATGTAGAGGCATACTAGTGACACAATGTTTGTCTATGTATTCACACATGTATTATGTTTCCGGTTAATACAATTCTAGCATGAATAATAAACATTTATCATGATATGAGGAAATAAACAATAACTTTATTATTGCCTCTAGGGCATATTTCCTTCAGTCTCCCACTTGCACTAGAGTCAATAATCTAGATTACATAGTAATGATTCTAGCACCCATGGAGTCTTGGTGCTGATCATGTTTTGCTCGTGGAAGAGGCTTAGTCAACAGGTCTGCAACATTCAGACCCGTATGTATCTTGCAAATCTCTATGTCTCCCACCTGGACTTGATCCCGGATGGAATTGAAGCGTCTCTTGATGTGCTTGGTTCTCTTGTGAAATCTGGATTCCTTTGCCAAGGCAATTGCACCAGTATTGTTACAAAAGATTTTCATTGGACCCGATGCCCTAGGTATGACACCTAGATCGAATATGAACTCCTTCATCCAAACTCCTTCATTTGTTACTTCTGAAGCAGCTATGTACTCCGCTTCACACGTAGATCCCGCCACGACGCTTTGTTTAGAACTGCACCAACTGCAGCTCCACCTTCAATGTAAACACGTATCCGGTTTGCGATTTTAGAATCATCCGGATCAGTGTCAAACCTTGCATCGACGTAACAATTTATGACAAACTCTTTGTCACCTCCATAAACGAGAAACATATCCTTTGTCCTTTTCAGGTATTTCAGGATGTTCTTGACCGTTGTCCAGTGATCCATTCTTGGATTACATTGGTACCTCGCTGCTAAACTAATAGCAAGGCACACATCAGGTCTGGTACACAGCATTGCATACATGATAGAGCCTATGGCTGAAGCATAGGGAACACTTTTCATTTTCTCTCTACCTTCTGCAGTGGTCGGGCATTGAGTCTGACTCAACTTCACACCTTGTAACACAGGCAAGAACCCTTTCTTTGCTTGATGCATTTTGAACTTCTTCAAAACTTTGTCAAGGTATGTGCTTTGTGAAAGTCCAATTAAGCGTCTTGATCTATCTCGATAGATCTTGATGCCCAATATGTAAGCAGCTTCACCGAGGTCTTTCATTGAAAAACTCTTATTCAAGTATCCTTTTATGCTATCCAGAAATTCTATATCATTTCCAATTAGCAATATGTCATCCACATATAATATCAGAAATACTACAGAGCTCCCACTCACTTTCTTGTAAATACAGGCTTCTCCAAAAGTCTGTATAAAACCATATGCTTTGATCACACTATCAAAACGTTTATTCCAACTCCGAGAGGCATGCACCAGTCCATAAATGGATCGCTGGAGCTTGCACACTTTGTTAGCTCCCTTTGGATCGACAAAACCTTCTGGTTGCATCATATACAACTCTTCTTCCAGAAATCCATTCAGGAATGCAGTTTTGACATCCATTTGCCAAATTTCATAATCATATAATGCGGCAACTACTAACATGATTCGGACAGACTTAAGCATCGCTACGGGTGAGAAAGTCTCATCATAGTCAACTCCTTGAACTTGTCGAAAACCTTTCGCAACAAGTCGAGCTTTGTAGACAGTAACATTACCGTCAGCGTCAGTCTTCTTCTTGAAGATCCATTTATTCTCTATGGCTTGCCGATCATCGGGCAAGTCAACCAAAGTCCACTCTTTGTTCTCATACATGGATCCCATCTCAGATTTCATGGCCTCAAGCCATTTTGCGGAATCTGGGCTCATCATCACTTCCTCATAGTTCGTAGGTTCATCATGATCTAGTAACATGACTTCCAGAATAGGATTACCGTACCACTCTGGTGCGGAACGTGCTCTGGTTGACCTACGAGGTTCGGTAGTAAGTTGATCTGAAGTTTCATGATCATTATCATTAGCTTCCTCTCTAGTTGGTATAGGCATCACGGGAACGGTTTTCTGTGATGACCTACTTTCCAATAAGGGAGCAGGTACAGTTACCTCATCAAGTTCTACTTTCCTCCCACTCACTTCTTTCGAGAGAAACTCCTTCTCTAGAAAGGATCCATTCTTAGCAAAAAATGTCTTGCCTTCGGATCTGTGATAGAAGGTGTACCCAACAGTTTCCTTTGGGTATCCTATGAAGACACATTTCTCCAATTTGGGTTCGAGCTTATCAGGTTGAAGCTTTTTCACATAAGCATCGCAGCCCCAAACTTTAAGAAATGACAACTTTGGCTTCTTGCCAAACCACAGTTCATAAGGCGTCGTCTCAACGGATTTCGATGGTGCCCTATTTAACGTGTATGCAGCCGTCTCTAAAGCATAACCCCAAAATGATAGCGGTAAATCAGTAAGAGACATCATAGATCGTACCATATCTAGTAAAGTACGATTACGACGTTCGGACACACCATTTCGCTGTGGTGTTCCGGGTGGCGTGAGTTGCGAAACTATTCTGCATTGTTTCAAATGTAGACCAAACTCGTAACTCAAATATTCTCCTCCACGATCAGTTCGTAGAAATTTTATTTTCTTGTTACGATGATTTTCCACTTCACTCTGAAATTCTTTGAACTTTTCAAATGTTTAACTTATGTTTCATTAAGTAGATGTACCCATATCTGCTCAAATCATCTGTGAAGGTGAGAAAATAACGATACCCGCCGCGAGCCTCAATATTCATCGGACCTCATACATCAGTATGTATGATCTCCAACAAATCTGTTGCTCGCTCCATTGTTCCGGAGAATGGCGTTTTAGTCATCTTGCCCATGAGGCATGGTTCGCAAGTACGAAGTGATTACAAAAGTCCATCAGTATGGAGTTTCTTCACGCGCTTTACACCAATATGACCTAAACGGCAGTGCCACAAATAAGTTGCACTATCATTATCAACTCTGCATCTTTTGGCTTCAATATTATGAATATGTGTATCACTACTATCGAGATTTAATAAAAATAGACCACTATTCAAGGGTTTCATGGCCATAAAAGATATTACTCATATAAATAGAACAACCATTATTCTCTGATTTAAATGAATAACCGTCTCGCATCAAACAAGATCCAGATATAATGTTCATGCTTAACGCTAGCACCAAATGACAATTATTCAGGTCTAAAACTAATCCCGAAGGTAGATGTAGAGGTAGCATGCCGACCGCGATCACATCGACTTTGGAACCATTTCCCACGCGCATTGTCACCTCGTCCTTAGCCAATCTTCGCTTAATCTGTAGTCCCTGTTTCGAGTTGCAAATATTAGCAACAGAACCAGTATCAAATACCCAGGTGCTACTGCGAGCATTAGTAAGGTACACATCAATAACATGTATATCACATATACCTTTGTTCACCTTGCCATCCTTCTTATCCGCCAAATACTTGGGGCAGTTCTGCTTCCAGTGACCAGTCTATTTGCAGTAGAAGCACTCAGTCTCAGGCTTAGGTCCAGACTTGGGTTTCTTCTCCTGAGCAGCAACTTGTTTGCCATTCTTCTTGCAGTTCCCCTTCTTCTTCCCTTTACCCTTTTTCTTGAAACTGGTGGTCTTGTTGACCATCAACACTTGATGCTCCTTCTTGATTTCTACCTCCGCAGCCTTTAGCATTGCGAAGAGCTTGGGAATTGTCTTATCCATCCCTTGCATATTATAGTTCATCACGAAGCTCTTATAGCTTGGTGGCAGTGATTGAAGAATTCTGTCAATGACACTATCATCCGGAAGATTAGCTCCCAGTTGAATCAAGTGATTGTTATACCCAGACATTTTGAGTATATGTTCACTGACAGAACTATTCTCCTCCATCTTGCAGCTGTAGAACTTATTGGAGACTTCATATCTCTTAATCCGGGCATTTGCTTGAAATATAACTCCAACTCCTGGAACATCTCATATGCTCCATGATGTTCAAAACATCGTTGAAGTCCCGGTTCTAAGCCGTAAAGCATGGCACACTGAACTATCGACTAGTCATCAGCTTTGCTCTGCCAGACGTTCTTAACGTCGTCAGTTGCATCTGCAGCAGGCCTGGCACCCAGCGGTGCTTCCAGGACGTAATTCTTATGTGCAGCAATGAGGATAATCCTCAAGTTACGGACCCAGTCCATGTAATTGCTACCATCATCTTTGAACTTTGCTTTCTCAAGGAACGCATTAAAATTCAACGGAACAATAGCACGGGCCATCTATCCTCGACAACATAGACAAGCAAAATACTATCAGGTACTAAGTTCATGATAAATTTAAGTTCAATTAATCATATTACTTAAGAACTCCCACTTAGATAGACATCCCTCTAATCATCTAAGTGATCACGTGATCCAAATCAACTAAACCATGTCCGATCATCACGTGAGATGGAGTAGTTTTCAATGGTGAACATCACTATGTTGATCATATCTACTATATGATTCATGCTCGACCTTTCGGTCTCAGTGTTCCGAGGCCATATCTGCATATGCTAGGCTCATTAAGTTTAACCCGAGTATTCTGCATGTGCAAAAACTGGCTTACACCCGTTGTATTTGAACGTAGAGCTTATCACACCCGATCATCACGTGGTGTCTCGACACGACGAACTTTCGAAACGGTGCATACTCAGGGAGAACACTTATACCTTGAAATTTAGTGAGTGGTCATCTTATAATGCTACCGTCAATCAAAGCAGAATAAGATGCATAAAGGATAAACATCACATGCAATCAATATAAGTGATATGATATGGCCATCATCATCTTGTGCCTTTGATCTCCATCTCCAAAGCACCATCGTGATCACCATTGTCACCGGCGCGACACCTTGATCTCCATCGTAGCATCGTTGTCGTCTCACCAACTATTGCTTCTACGACTATCGCTACCTCTCAGTGATAAAGTAAAGCAATTACAGGGCGGTTGCATTGCATACAATAAAGCGACAACCATATGGTTCCTGCCAGTTGCTGATAACTCCGTTACAAAACCTGATCATCTCATACAATAAAATATAGCATCATGTCTTGACCATATCACATCACAACATACCCTGCAAAACAAGTTAGACGTACTCTACTTTGTTGTTGCAAGTTTTACGTGGTTGCTACGGGCTGAGCAAGAACCGTTCTTACCTACGCATCAAAACCACAACGATAGTTCGTCAAGTTAGTGCTATTTTAACCTTCTCAAGGACCGGGCGTAGCCACACTCGGTTCAACTAAAATTGGAGAAACTGACACCCGCCAGCCACCTGTGTGAGAAGCACGTCGGTAGAACCAGTCTCGCGTAAGCGTACGCATAATGTCGGTCCGGGCCGCTTCATCCAACAATACCGCCGAACCAAAGTATGACATGTTGGTAAGCAGTATGCACTACAAAAAAAAAAGACACATCCGCGACATTTTGGGCCGAACGAAAAAAAATTCTGTCATACTTATGACACTTCTATGACGATAATTGTGACAAAACCCGGTATCATCATAGATGTGGTGGGGTCCTACTTCTATGACAAAAAATCATGACAGAAAATGGGCTTTTCATCCTAGGCAGGCCGGAGACGCAGCTGCATGACATTCTTTGGGCCATCCATGATGGAAAAAACCATAGTAGAAGCAAGGGCGCGGAAAATATCGGGGAGTCCCCGGTTACGGTGGGTGGTCGGGGGCCGAGCGATGCGCGTTTCTCTCGTACGTACGCGCGTGTGTGCGAAGCGTTGGGCTCTTACTGAACCCGAGCGAGGCCTTGGGCTCTAACTGAACCCGAGCGATTGCACTGCAGGCTACGCGTTGCTGAACCCCAGCGATCGATCGATGGCTATTAACTGTACCCGATCGAGCGATTCCTTCGCTACTGCTACTAACTGAAGCCGATCGATGCTTCCTCTAGGTGAACAATGAGCGTTGCGGGGGGGGGGGGAGGGGTTGGATGAACAGTTCCCGGTGGGGGTGGATGAACAGGACCCCGTGGTGTTGCCTCTGGATGAACAGTACCCTGATCGATCGAGCCGGTTGGGGCTGGATGAACAGGACCCCGTGGAGTGCTGGATGAACAGGACCACCCTGTGGAGGGCAGGATGAACAGTAGACGGTGGAGGGCAGGATGAACAGTAGCCCATGGAGGGGTGGTTGAACAGGAGCCCGTGGAGAGGGCTGGTTGAATAGTAGCCGGTGGAGTAGCGCGCGGTGGAGGCTGGATGAACAGGAGCCCGTGGATGAACAGTCACAGGTGGAGGCTGGAGGAGGTCGACGGTGGATGAACAGTAGCCCGTGGAGGCTGGAGGTGGTCGACGGTGGAGATGAACAGTATCCCGTGGAGTCCCGTTTTGCGGTACGCCACACCCCTCCCGATGAACAGGGCCCCCGTTTCGACCGTAGCGCTCTAACACAAGTCTGTTTCCTCCGTTTTGCGGTATGCCACGCCCCTCCCGATCAACAGGACCCCCGTTTCAACCGTAGGAGGTCCGTTTCCTCCGTTTTGCGGTACGCCAGACCCCTCTTGATGAACAGGATCCCGTTTCGAACGTGGCCGGTCGAACACAAGGCCGTTTCCTCCGTTCTGCGGTACGCCAGGCCTCGTTTCCATCGGCTGTTCCGTCCAAGCCCTCCCGATGAACACGACGACGCATTCCGTTCCGACCCAGCCGGTTGGCTCCCCACGAACACGACGACGACGTTGTTCCTCCGTTCCAACCCAGCCATGTACACGAGCCCTGGCCGTACATATGCACGAGTAGACGTTCAAGACCCTGCCCGTATGTACGTACCTGGCCGTATTTTCTTTCTTGCACACTGGCCGATGTACGTACGTGCACATGCTACGTGCGCGCCTCTACTACGACACGTGCGCGCCTCTACATCGACCAGTATGTACGTACACATTCGCAACCAGAATGACAACGCTACGTACGCTTCGGCCAGGTGGGTCCCGACTATCAGGCACTTCCTTGCGTGCGAAGATGTAGCTGGTGTGTCCTAGCAGTCAGGGGGGAATCGTTTTTTTGTTGCCCGGACACACTTCCTTGCGTGCGAAGATGTAGCTGGTGGGTCCCAGCAGTCAGGGGGAAACATTTTTTCGTGAAATACGGTGGCCCATCCGGTGGGTCCCCGCTGTCAAGTGGAGGAATAATTATTTTGCACGTAATAAGGAGGCACTTCCTTGCTGCGGCCGTGGACCCAGCTGTCAGCCTCTCCACGTACAATCCACGTCCAATGGAAGCCGTTCCTTGACCACATTGACCACGCCGCGCCGAGAGCACCAGGGCGGTGGACGACGGCGAGGCCTAGGAAGGGGACGATGCGGAGCCGGGGAAGACGCGGCAGTGGATGCCCACGCGTAGAGGACTATGAGGGTTCACTGGTTCGCTGCGGTGTGAGGCTACCATCGCCGCAGAATAACAGGGGGTGTGGGTGAGTAGAGGGATGGCCTGACCAACGGTGGGAGTAGTAGGGGGCGGTGAGGCCTCCGCCTCATCGCAGCCGGCCACGGGAGGCAGGAGCACGAGGCACGACCGGCGCTGGTTTGGGCGGCTGGAGCAAGAAGACCAGAGGTTGAAGAAGCACTACGGCCGTTGGATGGACTCCGTACGGTCAGTGGAGCTAGAATCGTGCATATTGACTAAGTTGACAAAGCCCTCCATCCACGTCAACTTAGTAGGCCCACAAAGTCAGCCTGCCACTATACTGGGTCCCAGCTAGCAGGGGGAGTATTCATTTTTTGTGCGTAATAAGGAGGCACTTCCATGTGTGCGAAGATATAGCTGGTGGGTCCCAGATGTCAGGTGGAGGAATCATTATTTTGCGCGTAATAAGGAGGCATTTCCTTGCGTGCGGCCGTGGACCCAGCTGTCAGCCTCTCCATGTACAGTCCACTTCAGATGCATGTCGGTCGTTGACCACGTTGACCGGGCCGCGCCGAGAGCACCAGGGCGGTGGACGACGGCGAGGCCTAGGAAGGGAACGACACGGAGGCAGGGAAGACTCGGCAGTTGTTCCCACGCGGAGGGGAGTACGATTGTATGAGGGTTTACTAGTTCGTCTGCCGTCGCCGGAGAATACCAACAGGTGTTGGTGAGTAGCGGGATGGCTAGGGCAGCGATGGAAATACGGTGGAGCGGTGAGGCCTGCGCGGCAGCACAGCCTGCCGCGGGGAGGAGGGAGCAGGTAATCTCGCCGGCGCTTGTTTGAGCGGCTGGAGCAGGAAGAGCAGAGATTGAAGAAGCACGACGGCCGTTGGATGGAAATCCAACAGTCACTACTTGTGCGTCAACCTTTTTTTTAGGAAAGCCTCAAATCTGTGGAAAACAGCATACAGCCCATCTGCCATTATTTCTAATAATATACAGCCCATTTGCTAATTCTTAAGGTTTTTTTGGAGCCCATATTCTTTTTGTTAGCATTACAGCCCATATTGTGGCCACGGTTAAAAAATTATACGAAATTTTGCATATTTCGATGCGGTCCGAACTGTTTTTAATCCCGAAATTTCGAGTCACATTCAAACTGATTATAAAAATAAATGTATATCAATATAAAATCCAACAAATTGTCCACGCATAAAAATCAATGCAATTTAAAATCTCGAAATGAAAAAAAGAAATTTGAAACTAATTGCCGGTTTGATGTGTTTTAAAAATGTACAGTCCATTTCTCATTACTGATAGGCCATTTTCTCGGCCAGCCGAATGAAGTTCTCCTCGTCTTGAAAGATTTGCAGCCCAACAGGCCTGACAAAGGGACTTACTTGGCAAGTCACAAAAAACTGGGCTGTGGCCGTGGACCCAGCTGCGGCCGTGGACCCAGCTGGCAGCCTCTCCACGTACAGTACTCTTTCGATGGAAGTCGGTCGTTGACCAGATTGACCACGCTGCACCGAGAGCACCCAGGCAGTGGACGACGGCGAGGCCTAGGAATGGGACGACGCGGAGCCGGGGAAGACGCGACAATGGATGCCCACACGGAGAGGGGTACGAGGGTTCACTGGTTCGGCTGCGGTGTGAGGCTGTCGTCGCCGCGGAATAACAGGGGGTGTGGGTGAGTGGAGGGATGGCCTGGCCAGCGGTGGGAGTAGTATGGGGGCGATGAGGCCTCCGCGGCAACACAGCCGGCCACGGGAGGCAGGAGCAGGCGGCACGACCGGCGCTGCTTTGGGTGGCTGGAGCAAGAAGACCAGAGGTTGAAGAAGCACTATGACCATTGGATGGACATCGTACGATCACTGGAGCCAGAATCGTTCATGTTGACTAAGTTGACAAAGCCCTCTGTCCCCGTCAACTTAGTAGGCCCACAAGTCAGCCACCCACTATGGTGGGTCCCAGCTAGCAGGAGGGTATTCATTTTTTTGTGCGTCATAAGGAGGTACTTCCTTGCGTGCGAAGATATAGCTGGTGGGTCCGACCTATCAGTGGGGGGAACTTTTTTCCACGAAATACAGAAGCCCTTCCCGTGGGTAAGCTGTCAGGTGGAGGAATCATTATTTTGCGCGTAATAAGGAGGCATTTCCTTGCGTCCGGCCGTGGACCCAGTTGTCATCCTCTCCACGTACAATCCACTTCCGATGGATGTCCTTCATTGACCACGTTGACCAGGCCGTGCCGAGAGCACCAGGGCGGTGGACGACGGCGAGGCCTAGGAAGGGAACGACACGGAGGCAGGGAAGACTCGACACTTGTTTCCCACGCAGAGGGGAGTACGACTGTACGAGGGTTTACTAGTTCGTCTGCCGTCGCCGGAGAATAACAGCAGGTGTGGGTGAGTAGAGGGATGGCTAGGCCAGCGATGGGAGTACGGTGGGGCGGTGAGGCCTACGCGGCAGCATAGCTGGCCGCGGGAGGAGGGAGCAGGCAGTCCCGTCGGCGCTTGTTTGAGCGGCTTTAGCAGGAAAAGTAGAGATTGAAGAAGCACGACAGCTGTTGGATGGACATCCAACAGTCACTGCTCTCGTGTGCATTATTTCTAATAATGTACAGCCCATTTGCTAATTCTTAAGAATTTTTTTGGAGCCCATCTTCTTTTTGTTAGCATTACACCCCATATTGTGGCCACGGTTAAAAAGTATACGATTTTTTTGCATATTTCGGTGCGGTCAACTATTTTTAATCCCAAAATATTGATTCACAGTCAAACTATTTTGAAAAATAATTTATATAAATATAAAATCCAAATAATTGTCCACGCATAAAAATAAATGGAATTTCAAATCTTGTAATGAAAAAAATTGAAACTAATTCCCGGTTTGATGTGTTTTAAAAATGTACATCCCATCTTTGGGAAGCCGAATGAATCTCTCCTCGTCTTGAAAGATTTGCAGCCCAGCAGGGTTGATAAAGCAAGTAGGCCTCGTTTGGGTATTTCTTTAAAAAAAATAGAACTGGGCTAGCCATTTTCAGCAAGAATAAAAACACAACTGGGCTCATGATGTGGTAAACATAAATAAAACCCTGGCTTGACGGGCCACAGCCCCTGCACAGCCCCGTTGTTACCCTGATCCGTCGCTAAAACTAGTATAAATAACAACTGCTTGTTCCTTTAAAAAAACTGCGCGACCTGCTGGGTCCCTGGTGTCAGCCGCTTGTAGTGTAATTCTCTCGTTTATTGACTACGTTGACAATGGCGTGAGCCCCAGATGTCCTCGCGGGTCCCAAATGTCAGAATCCAAATCTTTCACTGTCGGTGTCAAAACCGGCGGATCTCGGGTAGGGGGTCCCGAACTGTGCGTCTAAGGCGGATGGTAACAGGAGGCGGGGGACACAATGTTTACCCAGGTTCGGGCCCTCTCGATGGAGGTAATACCCTACTTCCTGCTTGATTGATCTTGATGATATGAGTATTACAAGAGTTGATCTACCACGAGATCGTGGAGGCTAAACCCTAGAAGCTAGCCTATGATTATGATTGTAGTTGTCCTACGGACTAAACCCTCCGGTTTATATAGACACCGGAGGGGGCTAGCGTTACACAGAGTCGGTTACAAGGGAGGAGATCTACATATCCGTATTGCCAAGCTTGCCTTCCACACAAAGGAGAGTCCCACCCGGACACGGGACGAAGTCTTCAATCTTGTATCTTCATAGTCCAACAGTCCGGCCAAAGTATATAGTCCGGCAGTCTGAGGACCCCCTAATCCAGGACACCCTCAGTAGCCCCTAAACCAGGCTTCAATGACGACGAGTCCGGCGCGCAGATTGTCTTCGGCATTGCAAGGCGAGTTCCTCCTCCGAATACTCCATAGAAGATTTTGAACACTAGGATCGTGTCCCGCTCTGCAAAACGATTTCCACATACCACCGTAGAGAGTATAATATTCCACAAATCTAATCTGCTGACAACTTTCGTAGCATGACACCACACCGCGGCCCGATCATTATTCGAACCGTTTTTCTCAACCAGCTACTGCAAATATTGTGAGGCGGTTTTCTCGGCACGTCTTGTCGAAGCAGAGATCGTGTCCCCTCATCATGGGATTCTCATCAATACGGGTGTGGGTAACCCAACCGCGAAATTAATCATGGCGCTTGGGGAATAAACGAGTTTACCAGGCAGGTGAGAAGGCGCACAGTTTCCTCCGCCCTGATAAAGGGACAATGACTAATCCTTTTTACCCACGCCTTCTTCTTCCCTGCCCATCCATTCTCGCGCACTCGAGCTCCAGCGCCCAAGTTCGCATTTTCTCCGCAAAACCACTCCAAACATGTCCGAAGTGGGAGGCAAGTGGGTGGTCTCCTCCGTTATGGAGGAGAAAATTACGAAGCTCCGGAAAGCCGGATACCTGGCCGCAGATATCGCGCACCGGCTCCCAGACGCGGGGCAGATCGTCCCGACCCCCGAACCCCACGAAAGGGTTGTATTTCTTACCCATTTCGTCCGCGGGCTGGGATTTCCCCTCCACCCATTTGTTTGCGGGCTCATGTTCTACTACGGGCTGGATTTCCCTCAATTTCATCCTCAACATCTCGGCGTTTATCGTAGTGTGCAAGGCCTTCCTCCGCATCAAGCCCCACTTCGGCATGTGGCTGAAGACCTTCAACGTTAAACCGAAGGTGGTGGTCGGCCAGCAAGCGGAGTGCGGAGGCGCCATGGTGGGCAAAATGCCCAACGTCACCTGGCTTGAAGGCTCCTATGTGGAGACCGTAAAGGGGTGGCAATCGGGGTGGTTCTACATCACCGAGCCGCGCGACACCAACTGGGTGGCGGCCCCCGAATTTCGATCTGGCATCCCCATGCGGCTCACCTCTTGGAAAGAGAAGGGCCTATCCTGGGGTTCATCCGTGGAGCTGACCGGACTCCAGAAATGCATCAAAAACATGATAAGCAAGAAAATCAAGCTTGTCAACGTGGTCCAAGTCATGCTCTTCCGCCGGATCCTTCCGTGTCAAAGAGGGGCATTCAATTTGTGGGAGTTTGACCTGGCCAAGCACCAGACGCTGCGAGAGCTCTTCGACACGACGCACCAAGACATCTGGAAGGTGTTGTTCAAGTCCGCTGAGGTACCTCCTCCCCTTACCGAGGATCGCGGACTCAGCGCGAAGCGCCATGCCAATCCGGTAAGCTCCTTATATCGCATAAGATGTTTCTTTCCCCGGGATAATCATGTGAGGGATCTAAGCCTCCACGCCATTTAACAGGACTGGGTCGCAACAGTGGAGCAGATCGATTGCCCAGCCCCACTGCCCGAAGATCCAGCAAGGCCTCTCTTAACGGAGATGCTGGTTCCGGCGCCCTATGAGGCACCGGAGAAGAAGGCCAAGAAGAAGGCCACGGGGACCAGGAAAGGTCTCCGGCGCAAGGTTGTATCGGACTCATCGTCTGATAACACCGAGGCGCCCTCCTCCCACGAAAACGAGGTGGAGGAAAGTTCTCCCCCCCCCCCCAGCCGGGGGAGACAAGAAAAGGAAGGCCACCCCATCTAGGGAGGCCGAAGGGTCCAAGAAGGGAAGGACTCTCCTCCGGACTGCTCCACAACGGCCGCTTTCAGCGACGAGGAGTGGTTACCAAGGGACAAGCCCCTGGCGAAGTCCTGAGTATCCGAATACCATAATAGTTCTTGGTATGTTTTATTTTATTGCTTCTTATCATGCTGAACATGATTATGCAGTCCATCCAGAGCCCATATCGACGTATCTTCTTTGGATGATTCTTTGGGCCCGTTGGATATGAACAGCGATTCACTCCCGACCGCCTCCTCCCCTCGCCCTACGGACGATGTCGAGGTGTTGTCTCAAAGGGCACTGAACCAAGGGGAGACAGTTCCGGAGGCACCCCAAGGCGACATTCCAGACGCTGGGCGCACGAGTGGCAAGACTCCCATGGGCCCTAACGCCGGGGGTGGCAAGTCTAGCCCCCAGCCGAATACTGCGCCAGAATCTCCAGTGGTTCTGGATTCTGTCAGGCAACCCCTCGCCAAGGGGGGCAAGCGGTCTGTGCCGATGGCCTATGTCCATCCAGAGGCATCGGAAAATTTGCTGGAAGCGCTTCGCGGCGCTTCCATTGACGAAGAGCACCGCACTATCATGAGTGCGGTGGTCGAGAAGGTTCGGTCCGCCAAAAGCGGACTGACCGAAGCCTGTGCCAGCCTCCTAACAGGCTTTGAGGTAAGTAATCAAATTATGAGAAAATGTTACAGCATAGACAGTAGCCCCTGATGCTATGTTTGGTGATCGCAAAGAAAGGCCGAACAGAGGATCAAATAATAATCACAGGAGTCTAATCAGAATATGTCTATGTGAATAAGCAGGCTTCGCCGCTGGCCGCTGCCGCTCGCACGGCGGAGGTCGCCGCACTGAAGCGGGACCTTGAGCGGTCCAAGGATGAGCTCGGCCTTACAAAGAGGCAGCTCGAAGAGAACAAAGGTAAGTAATACCCCGTCTGTCTATTGATAAAGAAAAAGTAAGGTGGTTGTTAGATCACAGGATCGTCATGAATTTTGCTAGGGGCCACGACCGAAGTGGCGGCCCTGAAGAAGGCGTTGTCCGAGGCCGAAGGCAAAACGACCAAGGAGCGCTCCGAGCGCGAGAAGCAAGAGGCCCAAGTTAGCGAGGTGCAGCAAGAGTTCCAGGACATTGTTAAGAAGCATGAGTCCTTGGAGCGTGACTCGAAGACGCAAGGGTCCGAGCTTGCGAAGGCCCTCGAGAACGCATAAAATGCCAAGGCCAAAGCCCAAAAGGCCCTCCAGGAAATTGAGGCGGTTAAGAAGATAGCGGTGGGTAAGGCATTCATTATGCAAAGCAAGCATGTGAAGGAAACTTTCCTTTTACTTACCCGAATTCGGAGCTCTCCAGGAGCGTTCGCAGATCTACCCAGCAGTGTGTCGGATGCCGCGGAGTTCTACCGGGCCGAGGAAGGGAGCTCGACGGAGAAGCTGTTCTGGTCTCAGTATATTGGGACCGAACATCCGATGCCCTTGGGCGACCAGTTGAAGCAACTGGTCGAGCTTCACAAGGCGGCTGAACTGGCCATGAAGGGTCTCATAGTCTGGATGTGGCCTGGCGAGCCCCTGCCTGGCAGCTATTTCGGCCTAGTAAGGCGGCTTGTGAACGCCTGCCCACGGCTTGAAGTCATAAAGCGGTCCGTCTGCATTGAGGGTGCGCGCAGGGCCTTTGCCCGGGCGAAAGTGCACTGGGCGAAGATGGACGCCGAAAAGCTGGTGAAGGAGGGGCCGCCGGAGGGCAAGGAGCATCGCCACCCCGAAAAGTATTATGACAGTGTCCTGAGGGGTGCTCACCTTGTGGCAGAGGAATGTGCTAAGGTTGTAATATTTGAATGAATGTACTCATGTGATCCTTCATATGAAACGAGTTCATGTGCGCTATGTAACGCTTGTTAATTTAAAATATTACCGTCTGTGCGGCCGTTTATAAAATTTGAGAGTTGGCGAGTCGTTGGCTTCTGCCCCCATGTAACTAGTACTGAGGTGTTCGGGATAAACCTGATCACTATTTATCCCAGTTTTGGGTCCTTCGAAGGAGGTGTTCAGCACAACGAACCAGGCAATCGGACTATAAAGCTTTATCGCTCTCACTTAGCCATAGAAGTCTACAATTTTAAATTTTGGCGAAGCCCCTAGTATTCGGAAGGTCGAACTTGGGGCACTATGTACGCCTAAATCGAACAAGGCCGACTCCTCGCCCGAAGCGGAAAAAATCTTTAAGGATTTGAGACCTCTCGAACTGCAACCAGCTCTCGCCTCATCATGACAGTCAGTTTTCGGCTTTCTCTACTGAGGTGTTCGTCCGGAAGAACCGGGACACAATCGCAGTAGTTCTCCCAGCGCTACCTTAGACGATATAGCGGAACGTAAGGTACCAAAACATGGGAGCCGGGCAAACCCAACTATTAACCCAAGACATGATTCGGAGCTGATGCATATAATGCTATAAGTTCGGGGTGCCGCACTGTCGAAAGTGTTCGGACTTTTCATGCCGTGTTATGGGGTACACTGAAGCCCCTGGCGCACTCGACGTACCAGAATGTACGGGTGCAATTTGTCATAAATAGGCAGACAAGAGAAAAAAAAGGAAATGCAATAATAAGCTAACGCTATACATTGTTATTTAAATGATACGTCAAAGCGTATGTATACAAGTAGTGCAATAAGCAAAAAAGGACTATTTGACATGTCCTATCCAAGGGCAAGCTGCGTATGGGTATGTAAAACAGGTATATCAATCGTTATCAGAGACCACCTGAGGATTCCCTTGTACGTCAGAGCTTCTTGCTTCCTTGGTATTTCCTTCCCGTAATGGGTCCGATAATCAGGCTGTCGGAAAGAGCTTCCAGAGAGTAGGATCCTGAAAGAGAGAAAATGATAAAGATATACGGGCCCTGAGGTGGTTGAGCCGCATTGTGGGCCGTGCCATAGTCATGCCTCCGCCTGCGCCCATGGTATCTTGAGTGCGTAATTATGTACGCGCAGCGCAATTTCGCCGCTTTACTGGGACTATGACGGAGGCCGAATTGCTAGGCGAGCTCTGAACGTGTCGGGCGATCCTGTTGCATGGTACTCCGGATTCTCTTGAAGGTGTCCGGGGGTTTTGTCGCTGAATTGGCGGCTTGTCTCAGAATGCTGCTTTGCACTTCTGCCGCGAGGGCCGCAGTGTGCTCCTCCGTACGGAGCGAGCGTTCTGTGTTTCCATTAACTATTATAACCCCGCAAGGTCCTGGCATTTTGAGCTTGAGGTATGCATAATGCGGTACCGCATTGAATCTAGCAAATGCGGTTCGTCCGAGTAGTGCGTGATAGCCATTGCGGAAGGGAACGATATCGAAGATTAATTCCTCGCTTCGGAAGTTGTCCGGAGATCCGAAGACCACTTCCAATGTGATTGAGCCCGTGCAACAGGCCTCTACACCTGGTATGACACCGTCGAAGGTGGTTTTTGTGGGTTTGATCCTCGAGGGGTCTATACCCATTTTGTGCACTGTATCCTGATAGAGCAGGTTCAGGCTGCTGCCACCGTCCATAAGGACTCGAGTGAGGTGAAATCCGTCAATGATGGGGTCAAGGACCAATGCGGCAGAACCGCCATGACGGATACTAGTGGGGTGGTCCCTGCGATCGAAAGTGATCAGACAAGAAGACCATGGGTTGAACTTTGGGGCGACTGGCTCCATCGCATAGACGTCCCTTAGTGCACGCTTCCGTTCCCGCTTGGGAATATGGGTTGCGTAAATCATGTTCACCGTTTTCACTTGGGGAGGAAATTTCTACAGTCCTCCTGTGTTCGGCGGCCGGGGCTCCTCCTCGTCGTTGCTATGCAGCCCCTTTTCCTTGTTTTCGGCATTCAACTTGCCGGCCTGTTTGAACACCCAGCATTCTCTGTTGGTGTGGTTGGCTGGCTTATCGGGGGTGTCGTGAATTTGACATGAGCGATCGAGTATGCGGTCCAAACTGGACGGGCCCGGATTGCTTCTTTTGAACGCCTTTTTCCGCTGACCGGATTTAGAGCCCCTGAATCCGGCATTGACTGCCATGCCTTCGGCGTTGTCACCGTTGCTGCGGCGCTTGTGTCTGTTGCGACGTGGTCTGCCGTTGCTATCTTTGGCATCTGAATCGCCAGGATTTCTTGATGTGTTGTTCCTGCGAGCCAGCCAGCTGTCCTCGCCCGCGCAAAAGCGGGTCATGAGTGTCGTGAGGGCTGCCATAGATTTCGGCTTCTCTTGGCCGAGGTGTCGGGCGAGCCACTCGTCACGGATGTTATGCTTGAATGCCGCTAAGGCCTCGGCATCCGGACGGTCGACAATTTGGTTCTTTTTAGTTAGGAACCGGGTCCAGAATTTCCTGGCTGATTCCCGTGGCTGCTGGGTTATGTGACTCAAGTCATCAGCATCCGGTGGTTGCACATAAGTGTGCTGGAAGTTGCCAAGGAATGCGTCTTCCAGATTGTCCCAACTGCCAATGGAGTTTGTTGGCAAGCTATTCAGCCAATGCCAAGCCGGTCCTTTGAGTTTTAGTGGGAGGTACTTGATGGCATGTAGATCGTCACCGCGGGCCATGTGGATGTGGAGGAGGAAATCTTCAATCCATACCGCGGGGTCTGTTGTACCATCATATGATTCAATGTTCACGGGTTTAAATCCCTCTGGGAATTCGTGATCCATTACTTCATCAGTGAAGCATAGGGGGTGTGCGGCACCTCTGTGCCGGGCTATGTCACGACGCAGTTCATACGAGTCTTGTCTGTTGTATTCAGCCCGGCGTTAGGGCGCGCCCCTGTGATCCGTAGATCGATCTTGTATGTCCTGCTTTGTTTTCCAATACGTTTCGCAGGTCCTGCGTGTTGCCCTGGGCCTTGGTGTTTTTGTTTGACTGGCGACGGGGTGCGGGCTGGACTTCGGGTTGGTATGCCATTTTGTCTCGGCCACGGGGTGGCCGATCAGCCGCATCATACGCTGGTAGTGTGGGGTTTAATGCTTCCTCCTCGAGTTGGGGTAGCAACCTTCGCTTTGGGTAACTCTTGGTTGGGCGCTCGAGTTCGTATTCCTCGGCCGCCAGGACCTCAGTCCATCTATCCGCTAGCAGACCTTGATCAGCTCAAAGCTGTTGTTGCTTTTTCTTCAGGCTATTTGCTGTGGCTATAAGCCGGTGCTTGAAGCGCTCCTGCTCGACGGGATCCTCAGGCACGATAAATTCTTCGTCGCCGAGGCTCACCTCGTCTTCGGAGTGGGGCATGTAATTATCATCCTCTGATTCTCCATCTCCTGCCTGTTCCTTGGGGCTAGCTTGCCCATCCTCTCGCTCAAAGCCTGGCTGGAGGGGATTGTCTTCGTCTTCGGCACTATCTGCAGCGTTATTATCTCTTGTGCCGGTATCGCTGCTTTTGCTATGGCGGGGCTTAGAGCGGTGCCGATGACGCCGGTGCTTAGATTGCTTCTCAGGGGGATTACCCTCTGTTGCCTTATTGCCATCGCTTGTCTTGGGGGTGTCCACCATGTATATATCATATGATGAGGTGGCAGTCCACCGTCTTGTGGGCGGTGGTTCCTGTTCTTCTCCTGCATCGTCGTCCATATCGTCGATGTCTTCGGAGCCGAAATCGAGCATGTCGGTTAAGTCATCGACAGTGGCTATCAAGTGGGTGGTGGGTCGGGAATGAATTTCTTCGTCGTCCGCTTCCCACTCAAGCCGGACATAGATTGTCCAAGGGTCTCCTGACAAGGAGAGAGATGTTAATGAATTTAGCACGTCGCCCAGGGGCGAGTGCTGAAAGATATCCGCGGAGGAAAACTCCATGATCGGCGCCCAATTAGATTTGATAGGCACAGACGCAGACGGTTCGGAGCCCGTGGCCGGGGACGAATCCAAGTGTCCGGTAACACATGCCTCATAGGAGGTGAAGTCAGTACTCGGCTCTATCGCCGCTGAGTGTGCGGCCTCCGTGGCGGGGTCCATCCACCCGTCCTCGGATGGCGTGATCTACTCCGGATTGAGGGCTGGAGTAGCTACAGGCGTGATCTCCCGAACACCATCCGACGACAGAGCTAAGTCATGCTCATCGTGACTGTGTGGCGCACCTGTCATGGGTTCAAATCCGTCGAAGATCAAGTCTCTGTGGATGTCGGCAGTATAGTTCAAGCTTCCGAACCTGACATGATGGCCAGGGGCGTAGCTCTCGATCTGCTCCAGATGGCCAAGCGAGTTGGCCCGCGGTACGAAGCCGCCGAATACGAAGATCTGTCCGGGGAGAAAAACCTTACCCTGGATCGCATCGTTGTCGATGATCGAAGGAGCCATCAAGTCTTATGGTGACGGCACAGTGGAACTCTTAATGAAAGCACCAATGTTGGTGTCAAAACCGGCGGATCTCGGGTAGGGGGTCCCGAACTGTGCCTCTAAGGCGGATGGTAACAGGAGGCGGGGGACACAATGTTTACCCAGGTTTGGGCCCTCTCGATGGAGGTAATACCCTACTTCTTGCTTGATTGATCTTGATGATATGAGTATTACAAGAGTTGATCTACCACGAGATCGTAGAGGCTAAACCCTAGAAGCTAGCATATGATTATGATTGTTGTTGTCCTACGGACTAAACCCTCCAGTTTATATAGACACCGGAGGGGGCTAGGGTTACACAGAGTCGGTTACAAGGAAGGAGATCTACATATCCATATTGCCAAGCTTGCCTTCCACGCAAAGGAGAGTCCCACCCAGACACGGGACGAAGTCTTCAATCTTGTATCTTCATAGTCCAATAGTCCGGCCAAACTATATAGTCCGGCAGTCCGAGGACCCCCTAATCCAGGACTCCCTCAGTCACGGTCATGCAGCCCTTCCTATGAAAATTTATAGCTCATTTGATGTGCTAGTTGGAAATAAGTTTGTGGGTGCTGGTGGGGGCCAATCACTTGGCTTCTGTAATGCACAGTGAGCTCAAGCAGCCGGCGAGAGTGATGTTATTTCCCTTGGTTGGGATTTGTTAGTTGTTACAATATTTCACTCTAAATTAAACGACTGGCTAGCCATTTGCCTTGCTTCAAAGAAAATATGACAGACACAGCCGAGTTGAAAAGGGCAAGAACATCTAACTCCAGCTTACAAACTGTACAAAAGCACAAGGGTTAATTGTTCATCAGGTTTACAAAAAACCCAGGTTGAAAAGGGCAACAACATCTAACTCCAGCACTGTTTTTGGCAGTCACAGTCAAATGGATCGGTCAGGTCCATAGAATGAACATCTTGGGTCGTAAAATTTACTGGATTATGACCACAATATGTTGTAAATAGAAGCCCGGCACGTTCAGAAACTCTTTTGCCCACCTGAAACTCCTTTTTTTGCTCTTCCACATACCCATCCGCCAAAACCATGATGCTGATAAACTTAAGCCAGATGGACAATAGTAACCTCGCATTCAGCAGGAAGAATGTGACAAATCTAGTGTTTGCACGATTGGCTACATATCGTTCTAGCGTTATTGTCTTCAATCGAATCTCATGAGAAGTGATAAAATCTCGATGCTTACGAATCCACCGATTGGTTATAACTTTCTTACCCCGTCCTGTTGCCTAAATAGACATGAAGATTGAAAACAGTTAAGGTCTAAAAAAAGGAGTGTCGAAACAGCAACAGATGAACGGTTAATTCTAGTACACTATATGCGGGCTTCCAATGTGCGTGAAATTATCACCTTTATATACAACTTCTCCAGACATGGAAAGCATTGCAGCAAGCCAATAATCTTGTTCAGATCAAAACTATTCATTTGGATATATAAGATCTCGACAGAATCCAGCACCATTGATAGGCCATCCGTGGAGAAACTCTTCATTGAGCATAGAACATAATATTAGTACAAAATGTGTACTCCAATATGACATATAACTTATGCACAGAAATTTAAAATTCAGCTTATGGTTACAAGTGTAGATGATAATGTAAAGTACCTGAAGAACTGTGGAGCCAAACACCATATTGAAATGAGCACAGAGATCATGTATTACACCCAAGGTCTCCAGTTTAGGCGCAGAGAGGACGGTTATTTGAAACGGTGAATAACTAGAATCAATGATCAACCTTTGAAGTGAAGGGGCATCTTGGATGATGAGTTGCCTTCCGTCAAAACAAATTCCAATTCTTACAAGGTTAGGCGACTTTATTTGGAGACAACCGATTCTAACTATGAAAACAAGCACCAAGCACTCCAGGGCAGGGCAACTGGAGTGGATGATGCTGTGCAATGAGGCCTCCGATATACGAACCCGCACAAGTGAAAGTTTCTTCAGAAATGGGAGTCGAAGGTTTAGTACCAGATTGTCTGGTAGGTCGCACAACGCAAAGTTGGCGGTGTGGAGAGAGGAGGAAAACCGCGAGATGGACATCGGTGCTGAGGGCACAGGTAGATGGCGTTCGGTATCTGGTAGGTGATTTCCAGGGGAATAGTAGAACTCAAGCAGCTGTAGTTCTGTGAATTCAGGGGATTTCAGCCAGGCGTCCACCGTGCAGGGCATGGTATGCTTGCTCAGGTAGCATGACGGGATGCAGAGGCTTTGAACGGAGCCCTGGTGGGAGGAGATGATGGCTCTGGGGATTTCAAAATCATTGAAGAGAGATAGCTGACGACAGTCGAGATTAAGGGGCACGGCGCACCATAGAGGGCGCCACCGAATTGAGAGGACTTGGGTGCGGCAGCAATCCTTTGTGGGGAGAAGCGAGATGATCTCCCCAAGGACGGCATCCGGGAGATCGCTGATGCGGTCCACCCGAGATTCTACGGGTTCCTGGGATCCGGTGGGGGCGGGGTCGCCGCTTCTCCCCGTGCTGCCGGGTGCAGGATCTACAACAGGCGTCGGCGCTGGCGGGAGCCTCATCTTCTTGGCGCTGGGGTCAGCTGGCTCCATTTTCCTCGAGGGCATCGCGTCGCGCTCACGGATTTGAGCAGAGTAACGAATGACGAGCCTAGTTGTAGTGCGAGTGAAGAAGAAGGGGAGCTGGGGTTTTTCTATAGTAGTGAGGAAGAAGGGGAGCTGGGGTTTTCTGTAGGAGTGAGGTGAGGAATTTGGGGGTACGAGTGGAGCGAGCTGACGTGAGGTGGGTGGGAGTGAGGAGGAAGAAGAACACCCTGGTTTTTTGGGGGGGCGGTGTGCTGGGTGTGGGTAGCGCCTCTCATTCAGTAAATATATGGACTTTTGAATTGATTTTAATATTTGCTAGGGTGGATGGGCTGTTTTGTCTTGGGCCCAGAGAAACAATTACTACTAGTACAGTGGAGACACTCTACAGCTACCCAGAAAAACAATTACTACTAGTACAGTGGATACAATACCGCTTCTGGCTCCTCCTAGGTCGTCAAAACGTCTCCCTCTATTGAATGTCGTTATACTTTTGTTCACCGACATGCGGGCCATGCAGCGCACGGGCCCAAATGTCATCCACCAAATTAGAAGGCCGTATGAAGGCGGAGAGTCACCCCGGTCGTAGCGTGGCAATAACGAGCCGTCGTATCACAAAACCCCACCTCCCCGCAGTCTAAGTTTGACGGACGAAGCAACCATCATTTCACTCTTCGCTGAATCCCCTTCTCCCTCACCGTCTTCAGGAAAGGCAACACTCGCATCTGCCACTGTTCTTCTCTCCCAACGAAGGGAAGGTAAGCGGATCCGTGATGTTGGTATATTTTCGTTCAGAGAAAAAAAGAACTTTTGCAAAGCAGTAACCGATCCTCACTCTCTTTTTTGTTTCATTGTCATTGCGATTGTGTTTTCCTTTTAGTGGTCTCCTAGTATTCGTCAGTTTCATGATGAACCAAGGAGAACCAGGCAAAGATCTGCCGATATTGGAGCAGACGCGGGAGGCTGATCCCCACGAGACAGAGAGCTCCAAGAAGATGGAGGCAGCCACCGAGCCAACCCCGGATACGCTCACGGCCACTACTAAGATGGTCAACGCCCCGTTTGAGGTTACAGCCCCCGTGGCACTGCAGGAGCAGTTTTCCCCCTTCAAGGATGTACCCCCCCCCCCCCGCTGAGCTGCCCAAGGTGATTTTCTTCTTTGCCGATCTCGATTGTGGTTTTTCATCTAAGTATGTGGTGATGAATAATGCAAAATTTTATTAGCTTCGATGCCATGCTATACATAGTGGTTTAAATAACTTGTGTTTCTTATACTGGAAAGTAATTCAGAATTTGTTTCTGTTTCAATTCGAGCCCTGATGCAGACAAGGATTGTGTGGTTGTACATGTCACTCGCTATGAGGCGGATGGCCTGAATATACGCACTGGGAAAACAGAGTTTTTAGGCTGTTGGATCCTGGAAGCCATTTGCGCTTATACCAATGAAGAGTTGTATTCCAGCCTCACTGTTGTCAGGCGTGTCGTCCAGGATGTACTGAAGCACAAGAAGTTCAAAGCTACTCCTTCGTTCGTGAGGCATACTGTTCTTGTCAAGCGTACGCAGGAAGATGACGTGGCATGCCTCCACAAACAAGTTTATGAGTGGCAAGGCCACAAGGTTTTCTTCATGAAGGTTCACAGGATTGAGCTGCTGCCGGACATCCTCGATGATGTTCATGGCCAGGTCCGTCTTGTGTCCAGCCCAAATTAGATCGAGGCATGAAATACTTGCCCCAGCTAGTGTTTAATAGTAGTTTGGATTCTGTCTAATTATCCGAACCTTGCCTGTTATCGAGTCCTCTGGGGCTAGTACACTGTTTGAATCCGCCTATGGGAACTGCTGCTACTTTTGTGTGCCCGTGAATCATCGTAATTGTTGCCGAAACAGATGCGTCCTCACTAGTTTTATCATACGAGCAGTGTGTGTTTTGATGAAATAGAGTACTCGTTTGAGAACTGTGCGCCGACGTATACATAAGTACTTGTAAACACTGTTGGTGCTACCCCACTTGTAAGCAGTTGTGCAAAACACGGCACATTGGCTCAGCTCGCTTCAACACTAGGCTATCAACCAGCTAACAATCAACAATCTGCTGTCTGACATATAAGCAACCATGTATCTTGTTACAGTGGTTCATGCAGTTAACTGAGGCCACAATGTAAATTCCAAACGTTCACACGCTAGTCCAGCGTTCATGTGGAACACTCACATTAAACTCGGCTTCATAAAAAACTTGAAAAGCATAAGTTAAGAAATTTTATACATCTCAATGATTCATAGAACATAACAAACATATACTAGTTCACAGCAAAAGACAAAGTTGTGAGAAGGTTTACAAATCAGGAAAAAACAAGCAAGGCTTCTCTGAGCAAAGGGCCTCCCGGCACGCTTAAATTTCCTGGAGTTCACTCTGGTTTTTTCTTGTTGCCACCATCCAGGGTTAGGTTCTCTCATTCCAGAATAACCAACTATAATTGTGTTCTCAGCTAGAATGCTAAACTGAACCATGTAGTGTACTGACCAGCTGAAATTCTTGTGCATTCCACTAAATTTAAGCACCGCTATTTGCAGAAATAAGCAGACCACAATGCCTCTTGTCCGCGCACTTGTCCAAAAAACCGTCGTGCAGCCGTGCCAGGTAGTCCTCGGTCCATGGATGAACTGGTAGAAAGTGCATTCCGGACTAGGATGCAGTTGTTTTCACTCATCCCTACACTGCAATCAGAAAGTAAAACGTACGAATCAACTTCTTTTATATTGCGTTGATAATTCTACCTAGTAACTACCAATGTAGGAATACCTGGAAGACGGGTGGTTAGACGACGACAACGAGGGATAGCCATCTCATTTTGCGCAGTTCTACTAAAACGGAGGTGTGTGCTTTTGATTGCGCGGATAGAAACGATACGGAGACAGACATCCCGAAATGATATGGAGACAAACATCCCTGTTTGTGCAAATACGAAATACGGTTATTTAAACAGTGAAAGATATTTGCAGTGGCGTATGATTAACAACAACATCTATTGTGTTATAATTGGCACTAGATTGACAGTATGAAAGTGTCCTTACGTAAGTAGAATCATATCACGTCAACTCTGCCACTAGATTAACATGCAGAACAATAGCATTAGTATTACTGTCATGAGAGTAGCACATGGTCAGTAAATGTGCAATCAAATTTGTGCAGTTCCACTGGGATGAAGCAATGTTAGTGGTGTGAGATTTAAGTGGTGAGGCAGATGTAGTTGCCGAGAGCGGCAAACACTCAGGCAGCATGTCTGCATTTGTCCCATTTTTTATCTCCTCGGCGACATTTTCCTATGTGAGCACAGGAAATCTAGACTTTCTCATTCTCATTTGCGTTGTCCCCCAACACCCGTCACTTTCTTTCCTTTTTCAACCAAGAGATAGGTCCACTTCCCCCCACCCTTCGCCATCCACCATGCTTTCTTCGCCTTTTCAACCAAGAGACCGGTTGGGTAGCCAGTATGTACTACTTTCCCCCTTTTCCTCTTAGAACCAAGTCCTAGATTCATGCTACATCTTTCCCACTTTCTTCCCTGTTTGAACCAACTCTTAGAGTCGACTGTATGAACTAGCTTTACCTCTAATAATAGTAAAAGTCTAGGTGGCTTTAGAACAGCGGACGGAAGTAGAAAAAGATCCACACGAAGCCAAGTGGGGAGCTGGGGCAGTAGAGCAAGGCAGGTTTTGAAGGAATATATACCTGAGGGTCGTCGGCATGTGGCAAAGACGGTGTCGGGAGGCCGCATCTTGGCCACAATACCGCAGGAAGGAAGAAGGGGTCGGAGGCCCTCCGGAGCCGGCGCTCTCTCTGAGAGAATGGCACGGCCGCAGATCGGGACGCGCGGGCAGCCGTTGGTCTCCTCCCTCGCCGCCGACGACAGCGTGAACGATGCACCTACACCCCTACCCCGGTCGAGGTTGTCCGGCCGGATTTGTGACCAGCCGTGAGCTGAGAGAGAGTGTGGCCACCTATGTCTTGCTTAGATCTGGAGAGCATGAGAGAGTGAACGAGAGGAACCCTAGTAAAGCAAGCGCTAAGGCTCCTGCTTATATATATACTGGAGTGATTTTATTGTACCAGCTTCAAAAAAATGCGCTCCTACGTGTACCCGCGAGTGGGTGTGAGAGAACTAGCGCGTGCGTGCACCGCTTCTCTTCGTGAGAGTACAATATACTACGCCTAAAGAACGTTCGCGACAAGAGTAATAGTATAAGTATGTGACGTGTGAGCTAAAATAAAATGTGCGTGACGTCTTTTGTTTTTTGGAAGTTCTGAGGGTAGGGTGTGAAGAGCACATATGTGTGTGACATCTACCTGCAGATAGACGGTGGGTGCGAGAGGACTCGGGAGGGTGCGTGTGCGTGAGAGAGAGGGGGCACGTATCAATGCAATGCATGTGTCCACAAATCATTATCCGACAAACGTTCGCCACAAGCCTTTTCCTGACGAATGCCGTAAGAACCGTTAGATCGGCATCCGACAGTGTCAGTTTTGCCATGTCATTTAACAGAACGGCCACTCCTCCTACACACAAATCTTCCACGTGAGTGTTAGCAACTACCGTATGCTCCCTCCGTTCCAAAATGCAGTGCATATAGCTTTATTGAAAATTCGAACCTTGCAAACTTTTACTGAGTTTTCGTGTACCAAATTGCACATGTAGAATACCCTGTATATATCATTTCATTCATCTTCGAGAGGTAACTATAAAGATGGGGGAGGAGTCTACAAAGAAAGACCATCGTATCACCTGCAGCAATTTCAACCATCCTTTGGTGTGGAGGAATATCATAGGAACTCTATATGATATGATTTTTATAGGATTTTTTCCTTTAGAGCCAATTGGTTCATAGGAATAGATTCATATACTCCACATTTCAAAGGAAATAAACATGATATCATTTCTATAGCTTTAGAGCCACTTGGTTCATATGAATGGATTCCTATACTCCCATAATTTCAAAGGAAAATAAACATTAGCGTATATTCAATAGAAAAGTTCCTATGATATGAACCAAATTACATCTCTTTTCTAATCCCTCCTCATAGGAATTGAGATACATGTCATCTCTAGATTCAATAGAAAAGTTCCTATGATGTCAACCAAATGACATCTCTTTTCCAATCCCTACTCATAGGAATTGAGATACTCCATGTCTTCTCTTTCCCTACAACTTCCATGTATACATCTTCTATTCCTAATTAGCTAGTACAACCCACTAGTAGCTTTTTTCCAAGACATGCAACTATGGCACAAGAACTATATAGTGTGCGAATAACTTGAAAGATCGTCGCTGGATGAAGCTAATCCGACAGTGCAGAGATGGCAAATCCGAGCACTACTGGCCGTTGGATATCATCAACATTCCACCAGATCTGCCACATGTACAATTTAGAAGACTCCATGGTTGAACTTAAGCATAATGCACAACCCTCAAAACACAAGCACTTCTCCTTTGTTCTAGAATCTTCGGTATCATAATTGATTTTTTTCTAAATGAATTGCCATTATTTGTTTTTTACTTTATGCTTTACAATGCACAACCCCATGAATCTTAACATTTTTATAAAACTAATTGATTTTGAATGAGATGAACTATAAGAACTAAACGAACATCTACATCATGCATATATGACTCAAAGCTTTACATGCTATAGTGTGTATTTATTCAAAATTTTGTTTCGAAATCTCATGTGTTCAATGCATGTGTACCTTTCTAGTTTTGAGTAGAGTAGCAAATTTCACGCGGCCCCGGGTATATAAAATGCAAGGCCCATGCATCATTGCCTTTCGGTCGAACCTACGTCCACAATTTTTTCTACGTACTATATCTCCACTGGTCCCCGAACCCAAAATGCTGCCTCGTTCCCCTAAAACCAAGCGGCCCACACATATTTAAGGCGTCGGCTCGAACTCAATCCCTCTCCCGTTTACTACGACGTGGCCCCGCATGCCCTAGTAGTACTCCTAAAAACCCTACCGCCGCACGCATCATCGGTTTTCTTCAAGAGGACGAAGGAGAAGCCGATTTGTAGTGGAGGCGCTTTCAAAAAAAATTGATCTGTAGTGGAGACCCCTACCCTAGGGTGCCCTAGGTAGCTGCCGCACGCATCATTGGTTTTCTATTTTCTTTATGCTCTTGCGCCCTAGAGTGAAATGATGGTTGCTTCGTCCGTCCAGCTTAATGCGGGAAAGGTGGGGCTTTGTGATTTGACCCCTCATCGCTCATTTTCTACTACTGCGGCGCTACGACCGGGGTGCCTCCAATTCCAACCGCTGCTCCGAACTGTAATTTGGTGCATCCCATGTGGAACAAGAAGGTGGATGAGCCACATGTCGGCCAAAGGGGTCATGTTAAGTGTGTCGCCATTTCGTGTGCGGACTGACCCTGCTTGGGTCGCTACGCCAACACGAGAGATGCAGCCTACCACTTGGTTTTGCTCCTTGGTGAATCCCGACTATATTGATCTAAAAAGATACGTAATTAACTACCCTCTCCGTCTCGTTTTTTAGACATCTCGGTTTATAGGGCGTGCACGTAGTTCTAGGTCATCGATTTGACTAACTAAATCTGAGTTACTATGTCACAAAAAGTATATCATTGGATTATTAAGCGGATGTAGTTTCTAAACATATACTGTTCATCACATATATAGCCAGTTAAATTCTCAACCTAGAACGACGTGCATGACATGTAAACCGATAATGAGGAAGTATAGCAGTAAAAATGAGGTGATTTTACCGAGCGATCAGCGGGGGAGCATGGCCTGTCATGCGGTTCCACGTGTCATGATGTACCAAGGCGATGCGCGTGTCCCTCTTGAGGCAGAAGCAATACTACGTGGTTTGAGATGATGGCGAACCGAAGTGTGAAATAATGGTTGCTTTGTCCGTCTGGGAAGGTGCGGCATTGTGATTTGACGTCTCATTGCTCATTACTACTACTACTGGGGCAGTACGACTGGGCTGCGTCCCCCTGCTGTTCCGCACTATTATTTGGTGCTTGACACGTCGACCCGGTTGCTATATGTCCCACATGTCGGCGACAGGAAGTACAGAATTCATGAAAGCGAGCGTCGACGGAGGAGTACAAGACACGGCTTGGGTTTTTGCTGCTTCACGCGATCCATCGATACAAACCCGGACTAAAAAAGGCGAGGGCGGGTCTTTTCCCACGCGGCAGGCAGGGGAGTTTGGCATAGTCTGTTCGAGGCCAGGAGGCAGGAAGGGAAACAAGCAAATAAAGGTTGAGCGACTTAGTTTTGGGAAAATCTGATTTACGGTGTACGTACCCACTAGGGTTTATAGGGCCCATCTACAAAACATTCGTTTTTCTGTTTTGTAAGTCTCAATTCTACTACTAGTAGTAGTACCATCACATGTTGGATCTCGAGGTGCGTTAGATCACCCTATGCAAGCAGTGTCAAGAGAAAACTCACCAATGCATGTAGAAGTTCATGGAAATTTAGTGGTCATTCATGCATTCATTCTAATTAATGCCTCGGTAAACATAACTTCTTGAGAACAACGAGCGTACTAATTACTTGTGCAAACTAGGAGTACGAAATTAGTTCGACCACTCACCGTCTACCTTGGTTGGAGAGATTTTGAAATTGAGCCATAAACTGGAAAGGAGGGAGTAGTAACTTTTGTCTCGATTACTATTTGTGGCCTTGTATAGATGCAAAATGTATTTTTTTTATAGTGGCCTTGTATAAGAGGGTGCTTGGATCCAAGGGACTTATTTTAGTCTGACTAAAAATAGTCTCTTTAAGAGGCTAAAGTTCCAAGCACCCCTGACTTAAGAGGGGCTAAAACAAGTCTTGAGACTAAAATTTTGTAGTCAGGGGTACCCCTACTAAAATGTGGATTAGTCCTCTCTCTCCTCATTTAACTCCTCTCCTTTAACACAGGCGAGTTCTGGATTGGAGAGTTTGGAGGATAATAAATGCTCATTAACTTGATTTTAGTCTCTTTAGTATTTGGATCCAAGCATGGGTGAGGCTAGCAAGTTTTAGTCCCACTACTTTTAGTCATGAGACTAAAACATATCCAAGCACCCTCTAAGTAAATGGAGGGAGTACTAAAGGACATATATATTCCAAACAATATGATAATCTGTCTAACCAAGGTAGGGACGAGGAGTAAACGGAGGGAGTACTAGTAAAAATTTCTCCTCGTCCTGCGAGCCACCGCACGCATGGGCGAGGGAGCGGGCGTAAGACGTAGTAATCAAGCTTCACCTCATCCTGCGAGCCACCGCGCCCATGGGCGGGGGAGCCGGCGTACTAAGCAAGCTTTCCTCGTTCTGTGAGTTGACGGGACACATCAAAAGTACTCCAGTGTATAGAGCCTTGCCTCTAAGGTAGGCCCCACATGGTTTGCCTCTTTTATAACCTAACGCGTCAAGTCGCAATTTATTTGTTCACCCGTGGTAGACGATCCTCCCTCCATCTAGTGGACAACCAGTACACGTGTCAAGTTACCATGTGGGCTGCCTTTTCGTACAGAAATGAGCTCCACCGTGTACCCGCGCGGGTGTGGTTGGGAAAGAGACGGGAGTACGTGCGCCGTGCGTGCACCTCTTCTCTTCGTGCACGTCCCCCACCTGCGTGGGTGTGTGTGAGAGGGACTATAGAGATACAAACCTAGACATAATGCGCCATCCATCGCCATGCCTCCGCCCAATCCGACCACCAGTCACCACCACGCCCCACTCCTCCTCACCTTATCTCTCATCTTTCTCCCTCCATTTTTATATACAAGGCCACTATCAAAATTACAATTTGCAGATATACAAGGCCACTAACACTAATCGATGCAATATTAATGGTGTTTTCCTTGTAGTACTACTAGCAAAGGAGGACATTAATTATCCCTTGCATGCATGCGGGAGTGTGAACATTGGCTTGATGTGCATGAAAGAGAAGAATACACATTAATTTACACGGCAAACAAGGAAACAAGGTGGCTTGCAACATTGAGTTAGAAGACATTAATTTTTGCCTTGGTACATGTAATATGGGTTTGTGGCCTTGGATACAAAAATGGAGTCCGATAAAATTCTCGAGAGACCATTTATCCAATAAAATTCTCGAGCAATCATTAGTTTTTACAAAATGGGATTACTCCTGCATGGGTCAATCACAACAGGTGTTTTGTAAAAAATGCATCTTGATGTTCCGTGCAATGCACGGCCATCTTGCTAGTCCATCAAAACAACACATGGCAAAATTCCACGGCGAATGAGGGATTTGAATCTGTTGGGAGGGGCTGTTTGGATCTTGCCCGGGGTAGCCAAAATATTGGCGACCCTTTTGTCCACCGGTGCCTTTGCCACCGATGAACGAGGAATGGCTCAGGTTCTCATGCATCCTCCAGCGCGCACGTTGGAGACGAGCTCGCACGAGCTGTGTTCTTTTTGTCCCACCACGCCGCCTGAGCCGCCCGCAGACCGACCGGCGACCCGCAAATTACGCCATCCAACCATAGCCGCACACATTATGACAGCAAGTCAACCAACCGGACGAAATTCATGCAAACACGGCGATATTTCATATAAACAACGAGGGAAATCATATAAGATACCGGATTTTCATACAAACATGACGGATTTCATTACATTCAAATGAACTACGCGGTGCTAGTTCTAGACAGCACAGGTATATAATACCTGGCCTAAATGGTCGCCCGCCGATTGATTTGTGTTCCTCATGTCCGGCAGCACGATCACCGGACTGCCGGGAGCCCCGGAGGTATATGTGGGGTCGACGAAGGTCCTCGCAAGAAAAGGATCCGGCAAGACACCTGCTGTGTACGCTGGTGTCGCCTCCGTGGTGGCCTTCATGGGACCCAAGCGGCGGCGGCCTCCCGTGTTCTACTTCTCCTTGATGATGGCAGTGGACGCGGAGGCGCTCGCCACCGACTCGTCGCTCTCCGCGCACCCGACTTCTTCGCTGCTTGCATGGCGCGACCGCCGGCATGGGAGTCTCGGCCAAAGAAACGGGAGACGCGGTACGAGGCGGCAGCGTGGACGGCAGCAACGATGCCCATGCGCCGCTCCTCGTCGAGTTGGCCTGGAGCGGCGAGTTGCTGAACCGCGCGCCGGCTTGGGGCAGCAACTGGCTCCGTCGGGCGAGGGGAGGGAGGTGGATCAGCGAGCTAAATAGTTTGTATCCGGCGGGCTCGGGGGGCCACCCAGCCGGCTTGGATGCGGAATAACTACTCTTCGAAAGCCATTGTAAGAGTGGACAAAATGGTGAAGGAGGAGATAGGGGAGCGGCGGAGGTGTGCGATTCTTGGCCGGCGTTTGGCCTCGTTTAAATAGGAGATTAAATAGACGGCGGACGGGAGGAGCTCGGCCGGTGTTGCGTTTAATGTCGGCCCGGTCATGAACGGACGTGTGTCCAGAGTGGGTTTCTCGGCTTCCACACGGGCGGGTTTCATGGAGGCGTTTGAATGCGGCAAGGAGGCGTGTTCAGCCGGGCGTACAGCGAGTGGCGCCCTCGACTCTGACGAAGGACAGCGCGCCATTCTTCCACTAACGTGTGGGCTCTTTGGGTACATGGCCTGCATGTCAGTGACCCAACGTAGGCAGCGCACAGCAGAGGAACCTTTGGTGGGCCAGGGCGGTCAAAAGCGGGCATTTCATAAACCGATGATTGTTCATTGAGTGTGACGTCATCCTTTTCATGTAGATAAGCCTACTATGTTGATAGCCCGTTCGATAAGTTGTGATTCATAAAGACCGCTACAAACATCAATGTTCTGCTTATCACAGATAAGATTGATTAATACCCGTAACAATCCATGTCCTTAACAAAGGGTGCATGCACGTATAGGTTGAGCGTGTGTCTTGCGTCGTGTGTTGTGTGCATGCAGGCGTGCGAGTGTTGCGTGCGTGCAAGGGTACGTTTCAGTGTTGCATGCATGTGTGCGTACTGCGTGTGTTCGTGAGTGCATGTGTACGCGTCAGTGTTGCACGCCTGCATGCGTGCGTGTGTTCATTATGTGTACATGTCAGTGTTGCACGCCTGCATGCGTGCGTGCATGTGTACGTGCGGGGTGAGGCTACACGTCAGTCGACTGAATTTTTCATCTCTGGTCATTAGATTTTCCAACCGTTGGATACGAAATCAAGGGCCTGCAATTTATCATCAAACTCCACCCCCTGAGCCGCCAGCCACCACCGGCCGAACCGCCGGCCCCCGTCGCCCGTGGCTGATACGTCTCCAGCGTATCTATAATTTTTTATTGTTCCATGCTATATTATATTTTGTTTTGGACATTATTGGGCTTTATTATACACTTTTATATTATTTTTGGGACTAACCTATTAACCGGAGGCCCAGCCCAAAATTGCTGTTTTTTGCCTATTTCAGAGTTTCGCAGAAAAAGAACATCAAACGGAGTCCAAACGGAATGAAACCTTCGGGAACGTGATTTTTGGAACGAACGTGATCCAGAGGACTTGGACCCTACGTCAAGACATCAACCAGGAAGGCACGAGGTAGGGGGGCACCTACCCCCCGGGCGCGCCCTCCACCCTCGTGGGGCCCACGTTGCTCCACCGACGTACTTCTTCCTCCTATATATACCTACGTATCCCCAAACTACCAGATACGGAGCCAAAAACCTAATTCCACCGCCGCAACCTTCTGTACCCGTGAGATCCCATCTTGGGGCCTTTTTCGGAGCTCCGCCGGAGGGGGCATCGATCACGGAGAGCTTCTACATCAACATCATAGCCTCTCCAATGATGTGTGAGTAGTTTACCTCAGACCTTCGGGTCCATAGTTATTAGCTAGATGGCTTCTTCTCTCTTTTTGGATCTCAATACAATGTTCTCCCCCTCTCTTGTGGAGATCTATTCGATGTAATCTTCTTTTGTGGTGTGTTTGTTGAGACCGATGAATTGTGGGTTTATGATCAAGTTTATCTATGAACAATATTTGAATCTTCTCTGAATTCTTTTATGTATGATTGGTTATCTTTGCAAGTCTCTTCGAATTATCAGTTTGGTTTGGCCTACTAGATTGATCTTTCTTGCAATAGGAGAAGTGCTTAGCTTTGGGTTCAATCTTGCGGTGTCCTTTCCCAGTGACAGTAGGGGCAGCAAGGCACGTATTGTATTGTTGCCATCGAGGATAACAAGATGGGGTTTATATCATATTGCATGAGTTTATCCCTCTACATCATGTCATCTTACTTAAAGCGTTACTCTGTTCTTTTGAACTTAATACTCTAGATGCATGCTGGATAGCGGTCGATATGTGGAGTAATAGTAGTAGATGCAGGCAGGAGTCGGTCTACTTGTCTCGGACGTGATGCCTATATACATGATCATACCTAGATATTCTCATAACTATGCTCAATTCTGTCAATTGCTCAACAGTAATTTGTTTACCCACCGTAATACTTATGCTCTCGAGAGAAGCCACTAGTGAAACCTATGGCCCCCGGGTCTATTTTCCATCATATTTAATCTCCCGACAACAAGTTATTTCTGGCGCCGTTTTTATTTTGCTTTCTTTACTTTGCATCTTTATCATAAAAATACCAAAAATATTATCTTATCATATCTATCAGATCTCACTCTCGTAAGTGACCGTGAAGGGATTGACAACCCCTTTATTGCGTTGGTTGCGAGGATTTATTTGTTTGTGTAGGTGCGAGGGACTCGTGCGTGGCCTCCTACTGGATTGATACCTTGGTTCTCAAAAACTGAGGGAAATACTTACGCTGCTTTACTGCATCACCCTTTCCTCTTCAAGGGAATACCAACGCAGTGCTCAAGAGGTAGCAAGAAGGATGTCTGGCGCCGTTGCCGGGGAGTCTACGCAAAAGTCAACATACCAAGTACCCATCACAAACCCTTATCTCCCGCATTACATTATTTGCCATTTGCCTCTCATTTTCCTCTCCCCCACTTCACCCTTGCCGTTTTATTCGCCCTCTCTCTTTTCCGTTCGCCTCTTTTTCGCTTGCTTCTTGTTTGCTCGTGTGTTAGATTGCTTGCTTGTCACGATGGCTCAAGATAATACCAAATTGTGTGACTTTACCAATACCAACAACAATGATTTCCTTAGCACTCCGATTGCTCCTCTTACCGATACTGAATCTTGTGAAATTAATGCTGCTTTGTTGAATCTTGTCATGAAAGATCAATTCGCCGGCCTTCCTAGTGAAGATGCCGCTACCCATCTAAATAGCTTCGTTGATTTGTGTGATATGCAAAAGAAGAAAGATGTGGACAATGATATTGTTAAATTTAAGCTATTTCCATTTTCTCTTAGAGATCGTGCTAAAGCTTGGTTTTCATCTTTGCCTAAAAATAGTATTGATTCTTGGAATACGTGCAAAGATGCTTTTATCTCTAAGTATTTTCCTCCTGCTAAGATCACCCCTCTTAGAAACGATATCATGAATTTTAAGCAACTTGATCATGAACATGTTGCACAAGCTCGGGAGAGGATGAAATTAATGATACGTAATTGCCCTACTCATGGTTTGAATTTGTGGATGATTATACAAAAAATTTATGCCGGATTGAATTTTGCTTCTAGAAATCTTTTAGATTCGGCCGCGGGAGGCACTTTTATGGAAATCACCTTAGGAGAAGCTACTAAACTCCTAGATAATATTATGGTTAATTATTCTCAATGGCACACCGAAAGATCCACTAATAAAAAAGTGCATGCGATAGAAGAAATTAATGTTTTGAGTGGAAAGATGGATGAACTTATGAAATTATTTGCTAATAAAAGTGTTTCTTCTGATCCTAATGATATGTCTTTGTCTACTTTGATTGAGAATAATAATGAATCTATGGATGTGTTTTGTTGGTAGGAATAATTTTGGTAACAACGCGTATAGAGGAAACTTTAATCCTAGGCCGTATCCTAGTAATTCCTCTAATAATTATGGTAATTCCTACAACAATTCTTATGGAAATTTTAATAAGATGCCCTCTGAATTTGAGACTAGTGTTAAGGAGTTTATGAATTCGCAAAAGAATTTCAATGCTTTGCTTGAAGAAAAATTGCTTAAAGTGGATGAATTGGCTAGGAACGTTGATAGAATTTCTCTTGATGTTGATTCTTTGAAACTTAGATCTATTCCTCCTAAGCATGATATCAATGAGTCTCTCAAAGCCATGAGAATTTCCATTGATGAGTGTAAAGAAAGAACCGCTAGGATGCGTGCTAACAAAGATTGCTTTGTGAAAGCGTGTTCTTCTAGTCTCTATGAAAATAAAGACGAAGATCTAAAAGTTATTGATGTGTCCCCTATTAAATCTTTGTTTTGCAATATGAATCTTGATAATGATGGGACTGAATATGATCCACCTTTACCTAGAAGGCGTTCCAAAAATTCGGAGTTTTTAGATCTTGATGCAAAAATTGGTAAAAGTGGGATTGAAGAGATCAAAACTCTAGATATTAATGAACCCACTATCTTGGATTTCAAGGAATTTAATTATGATAACTGCTCTTTGATAGATTGTATTTCCTTGTTGCAATCCGTGCTAAACTCTCCGCATGCTTATAGTCAAAATAAAGCCTTTACCAAACATATTGTTGATGCTTTGATGCAATCTTATGAAGAAAAACTTGAGTTGGAAGTTTTTATCCCTAGAAAACTTTATGATGAGTGGGAACCTACTATTAAAATTAAAATTAAAGATCAAGAATGCTATGATTTTTGTGATTTGGGTGCTAGTGTTTCCACGATTCCAAAGAGTTAGTGTGATTTGCTAGGTTTCCGTGATTTTGATGATTGTTCTTTAAACTTGCACCTTGCGGATTCCACTATTAAGAAACCTATGGGAAGAATTAATGATGTTCTTATTGTTGCAAATAGGAACTATGTGCCCGTAGATTTTATTGTTCTTGACATAGATTGCAATCCTTCATGTCCTATTATTCTTGGTAGACCTTTCCTTAGAACGATTGGTGCAATTATTGATATGAAGGAAGCGAATATTAGGTTCCAATTTCCGTTGAGGAAAGGAATGGAACACTTCCCTAGAAAGAAAATAAACTTACCTTATGAATCTATTATGAGAGCCACTTATGGATTGCCTACCAAAGATAGCAATACCTAGATCTATCCTTACTATTATGCCTAGTTAGGGGCGTTAAACGATAGCGCTTGTTGGGAGGCAACCAAATTTTATTTTTAGTTTTTTGCTTTTTGATTCTGTTTAGGAATAAATATTTGATCTAGCCTCTGGTTAGATGTGTTTTTATGTTTTAATTAGTGTTTGTGCCAAGTTTAACCTATAGGATCTTCTTGGATGATAGTTATTTGATCTTGCTGAAAATTCCAGAAACTTTCTGTTCACGAAAATAATTGTTAAAAATCACCAGGACGCGATAAAATATTGATTCCAATTGCTGATGATCAATAAAAAAAAATTCTAGTTCGTCCTATTTTGGATGAATTTTTGGAGTTCCAGAAGTTTGCGTTAGTTACAGATTACTACAGACTGTTCTGTTTTTGACAGATTCTGTTTTTCGTGTGTTGTTTGCTTATATTGATGAATCTATGGCTAGTAAAATAGTTTATAAACCATAGAGAAGTTGGAATACAGTAGTTTTAACACCAATATAAATAAAGAATGAGTTCATTACAGTACCTTGAAGTGGTGTTTTGTTTTCTTTCGCTAACGGAGCTCGCGAGATTTTCTGTTAAGTTTTGTGTTGTGAAGTTTTCAAGTTTTGGGTAAAAGATTTGATGGATTATGGAACAAGGAGTGGCAAGAGCCTAAGCTTGGGGATGCCCATGGCACCCCAAGATAATCTAAGGACACCTAAAATCCAAAGCTTGGGGATGCCCCGGAAGGCATCCCCTCTTTCGTCTACTTCCATCGGTAACTTTACTTGGAGCTATATTTTTATTCACCACATGATATGTGTTTTGCTTGGAGCATCTTGTATTATTTGAGTCTTTGTTTCTTAGTTTGCCACAATCATCCTTGCTGTACACACCTTTTTAGAGAGACACACATGATTCAGAAATTGTTAGAATACTCTATGTGCTTCACTTATATCTTTTGAGTTATATAGTTTTTGCTCTAGTGCTTCACTTATATCTTTTAGAGCACGGCGGTGGATTTGTTTTATAGAAACTATTGATCTCTCATGCTTCACTTATCTTATTTTGAGAGTCTTAAAATATCATGGCAATTTGCTTTAATTATAATATCATGAGAAATTTGATGCTTGATAATTGTTTTGAGATATAAAGGTGGTAATATCATAGTTGTGCTAGTTGAGTAATTGTGGAATTGAAAAATACTTGTGTTGGAGTTTGTGATTCCCGTAGCATGCACGTATGGTGAACCGTTATGTAACGAAGTCGAAGCATGAGGTATTTATTGATTGTCATCCTTTGTGTGGCGGTCGGGATCGCGCGATGGTTAACTCCTACCAACCCTTCCCATAGGAGCATGCGTAGTAGTACTTTGCTTCGAGGGCTAATAAATTTTTGCAATAAGTATATGAGTTCTTTATGACTAATGTGAGTCCATGGATTATACGCACACTTACCTTTCCGCGATTTTCTAGCCTCTTCGGTACCGTGCATTGCCCTTTCTCACCTTGAGAGTTGGTGAAAACTTCGCCGGTGCATCCAAACCCCGTGATATGATACGCTCTATCACACATACCTACCTATTATGGCATTTCCATAGCCATTCCGAGATATATTGCCATGCAACTTTCCATCGTTTCGTTTATCATGACACGCTCTATCATTGTCATATTGCTTTGCATGATCATGTAGTTGACATTGTATTTGTGGCAAAGCCACCATTCATAATTCTTTCATACATGTCACTCTTGATTCATTGCATATCCCAGTACACCGCCGGAGGCATCCACATAGAGTCATATTTTGTTCTAAGTATTGAGTTGTAATTTATGAGTTGTAAGTAAATAAAAGTGTGATGATCATCATTATTAGAGCATTGTCCCAAGTGAGGAAAGGATGATGGATACTATGATTCCCCCACAAGTGGGGATGAGACTCCGGACTAAATAAAAAAAGAGGCCATAAAAAAAGAGAGAGAAAAGGCCCAAATAAAAAAAGAGAAGGGACAATGTTACTATCCTTTTACCACACTTGTGCTTCAAAGTAGCACCGTAATCTTCATGATAGAGAGTCTCTCATTTTGTCGCTTTCATATACTAGTGGGAAATTTCATTATAGAACTTGGCTTGTACATTCCAATGATGGGCTTCCTCAAATTCCCGAGGTCTTCGTGAGCAAGCAAGTTGGATGCACACCCACTTAGTTTCTTTTGTTTGAGCTTTCATACACTTATAGCTCTAGTGCATCCGTTGCATGGCAATCCCTACTCCTTGCATTGACATCAATTGATGGGCATCTCCATAGCCCGTTGATTAGCCTCGTTGATGTAAGAATTTCTCCTTTTTTGTCTTCCCACATAACCCCTACCATTACACCTATTTCCACCATAGTGCTATATCCATGGCTTGCGCTCATGTATTGCGTAAGAGTTGAAAAGGCTGAAGCCCGTTAAAAAGTATGAACCAATTGCTTGGCTAAAACCGGGGTTGTACATGATATGAATATTTTGTGTGGGGAGAATGGAGCATAGCCAGACTATATGATTTTGTAGGGATAACTTACTTTGGCTATGTTATTTTGATAAGACATAATTGCTTGGTTAGCATGCTTGAAGTATTATTATTTTTATGTCAACATTAAACTTTTATCTTGAATCATATTAAATCTGAACATTCGTGCCACAGTAAGAAGAATTACATTGAAATTATGCTAAGTAGCATTCCACATCAAAAATTCTGTTTTTATCATTTACCTACTCGAGGACGAGCAGGAATTAAGCTTGGGGATGCTTGATACGTCTCCAACGTATCTATAATTTTTGATTGTTCCATGCTATATTATATTCTGTTTTGGACATTATTGGGCTTTATTATACACTTTTATATTATTTTTGGGACTAACCTATTAATCAGAGACCCAGCCCAGAATTGCTGTTTTTTGCCTATTTCAGAGTTTCGCAGAAAAAGAATATCAAACGAAGTCCAAACGGAATGAAACCTTCGGGAACGTGATTTTTGGAACGAACGTGATCCAGAGGACTTGGACCCTACGTCAAGACATCAACCAGGAAGGCACGAGGTAGGGGGCGCGCCTACCCCCCTGGGCGTGCCCTCCACCCTCGTGGGGCCCACGTTGCTCCACCGACGTACTTCTTCCTCCTATATATACCTACGTATCCCCAAACTACCAGATACGGAGCCAAAAACCTAATTCCACCGCCGCAACCTTCTATACCCGTGAGATCCCATCTTGGGGCCTTTTTCGGAGCTCCGTCGGAGGGGGCATCGATCACGGAGGGCTTCTACATCAACACCATAGCCTCTCCGATGATGTGTGAGTAGTTTACCTCAGACCTTCGGGTCCATAGTTATTAGCTAGATGGCTTCTTCTCTCTTTTTGAATCTCAATACAATGTTCTCCCCCTCTCTTGTGGAGATCTATTCAATGTAATCTTCTTTTGTGGTGTGTTTGTTGAGACCGATGAATTGTGGGTTTATGATCAAGTTTATCTATGAACAATATTTGAATCTTCTCTGAATTCTTTTATGTATGATTGGTTATCTTTGCAAGTCTCTTCGAATTATCAGTTTGGTTTGGCCTACTAGATTGATCTTTCTTGCAATGGGAGAAGTGCTTAGCTTTGGGTTCAATCTTGCGGTGTCCTTTCCCAGTGACAGTAGGGGCAGCAAGGCATGTATTGTATTGTTGCCATCGAGGATAACAAGATGGGGTTTATATCATATTGCATGAGTTTATCCCTCTACATCATGTCATCTTACTTAAAGCATTACTCTGTTCTTTTGAACTTAATACTCTAGATGCATGCTGGATAGCAGTCGATGTGTGGAGTAATAGTAGTAGATGCAGGCAGGAGTCGGTCTACTTGTCTCGGACGTGATGCCTATATACATGATCATACCTAGATATTCTCATAACTATGCTCAATTCTGTCAATTGCTCAACAGTAATTTGTTTACCCACCGTAATACTTATGCTCTCGAGAGAAGCCACTAGTGAAACCTATGGCCCCCGGGTCTATTTTCCATCATATTTACTCTCCCGACAACAAGTTATTTATGGCGCCGTTTTTATTTTGCTTTCTTTACTTTGCATCTTTATCATAAAAATACCAAAAATATTATCTTATCATATCTACCAGATCTCACTCTCGTAAGTGACCGTGAAGGGATTGACAACCCCTTTATTGCGTTGGTTGCGAGGATTTATTTGTTTGTGTGGGTGCGAGGGACTCGTGCGTGGCTTCCTACTGGATTGATACCTTGGTTCTCAAAAACTGAGGGAAATACTTACGCTGCTTTACTGCATCACCCTTTCCTCTTCAAGGGAAAACCAACGCAGTGCTGAAGAGGTAGTAGCGGCCGGCCCGCGCCGCCACGCCGCCCCGCCCGCCCCGAAACCACTCCTCACCGCCGGCCGCCGCCGCACCGGCCATCCCTCTAGGCCCCCCCGCGCCGAGCTTTTTCTCCGGCGATCCCCACCCCACCGCCCAATCAACGCCCCCCCCACCGCCGGCGACTGCCAACCAGAGGTCTCACGACTTCGAGTACCCACCGACCACTAATTTATTACCATTTCTGTCCTTCATATACGCGCTGACGGGTGGGCCCTATGGTAATGTGCTGCTGCATGTGGACCGTTTGACTAGTCAATTGATCATGTCATCAACAAATTACGGAGCTGTATGGTGAGCCAGTGACCGTATGATCACCCTAAAATGTATTTTATTAACACAGTACAGACTCAAACTACCATTTCTTTCTTTCATATACGGGCTGACAGGTGGGCCCCACGGTTACGCGCCCCGATGGTGCAACACTAGTTGCGCCACGTGGAACGTTTGACTGGTCAATTGATTGTGTCATCAACAAAATACGGAGTTGTACGGGTGAGCCAGTGACCGTATAATCATGACATGTATTTTTTTAACACGGTACAGACGCAAGGGCTCATATATTCGCGCAAACACTCACCGCTATAAGCGCACACACGCAGACCCTACCCCTATGAGCACCTTCGAGAGAGTGGGCCAGCATATGATCTTGAGATTTTACGAAGTCACCATAGGTGCCTCGTAGTTGAGTGGAACGTCTCCCACTGAAAGCACATCGCCGGAAAATACTGAAATTAACCCAGGATGAATGCGAGCACCGGGACTTCAACCCTGGTGGGCTCGAGAAACCACTGTCCTCCTAACTATCCAACCACATGTTGGTTAGCACGATAAAATGTACGTGGTGACCGTGATGAGCTTATTCTGATGTCCAGTGACCATATCGTGCTTTCGCTTCAAATACAATGACCGTAAGTGTCATCAAGAAAATACGGAGCACGCATCAAATGCAAAGTCCGTCAGTGTCATCAAGAAAATACGGAGACGTATTGTGAGCTAGATACTGTATGATCACCACAAGAATGTATACGGTGACCGTAATGAGCATATTCTGAACTCCAGTGACCGTATAGTGCTTTAGCTTGAAATACAGTGACCGTCATGCATGAATGTGTTGTGGGCATGCATACTTTTAGAGGGCCGAGAGATAGTTTGTGTGCGTACGTGAAAGTGGTGTAGAAAGAGGGGATGTCCGATGGAGACAAGGAGAGATATGCCCTTCGTTTCTCTTTCCCGTGACTAATATTTTAGGAGAATATATAAACATTCACAATGCAGAACAAATATTTTTGGATGCACCATGCAATTAACTTTCATGTATAACATTGTACTATTGTATATGCTTATTTTCTTAGTGCCCGATTGCGTGTGTGGTGTGGTGGGCACATCATTTCTAGTTGTGGTGGATCAACATGAGGACTCATGGGTTGGTTCCATCCAACGCCACATAGGTTGGATCGAGACGCGTTATACGAAGACCCATGTGGAGGACTCGGTGTACAACACGAAGCTAGCTACCAGAGTCGCGGAGGACTCTATCCCCACTGGTGATAAGCCGACTATATATGATTTGTAACCCTAGGCCCCGAGTATGTTATAGAAGCTTGGGGGCTAGTTCGTCGATAGTATACACACACGCACAATGCCTGGTATTCACGTGTACTTTGTACACACCCCTATCACTAATATACAGTACCAGGAGTAGGCTTTTTCCTCGACTGCAAGGGTCCGAACTAGGGTAAAACTTTGCCTCGTATTACCATCTAGCCTAACAGTCAGGGATATCCTACCGAATGATATGATGGAATCATATCTGCCAACTACTAAGAGAGAGGTGTGTCCGGGGGGGCAATGTGTGCGAGAGAGGCCTAAAGATAATGTGCGTGCGGGAGACACGTAGGCACATATATGTGCGTATAGAGGGCTAGTAGAGACCGTGTGTGTATATATATGCATGTGAGAGAAATAGTATTTTCCAACTGAGATTAGTGAAAAGAGTGGTACATAGTAGTCAGAAAGAGAGAGAGATACAGAGAGACCATGTGCGGGAGACTCCCCGACACCCCGAGAGAGATTGTGAGCATGTGTTGTAACATCCCAAATTTTCAATTTGGAATGTTATACATTAGATCATCATTGCATAGCATATTTTATTGCATTTTGGCAAATCTTCGAAATCCTAAGCAACTCAAGGACCCTAGGAGAGAGTTGGGGATTTTCGCGGTTTTCATATTTTATTTTTATCAAATGATGAAACGAGGATTTTTGGTTTTAATTATTTTTCTCTCCGAAAAACTATTTCATATTAAAATAAATGAGAGGAGAAAATATGACTTCTCCAAAATAATTGAAATATTGGAGGAAAAATATTAAAATCAAATATTGGATTTTATTCGGATTTTTATTTGCAATTTTAATTGCATTAGAAAAATTGCAAGTTTTCAAAACTGCATTTTTGGGCCAAGAAAATGTTCATCTCCTTCTAATTATTTTAATTAGACGGTGAAAATTTGTTTTGGCATTTTTAGATTTTTATTTATTTTTCTACGATTTGTTTTTAGGTTCGGCGAAATTATTTAATAAAAATCGCGAAGCGCGCCGACTGGGCCGAAACCCAGCCGACGGCCCAGCCCAGCCCCGCGCCTCGTCTCCCTCCTGGAGACCGAGACGGAGACCGCCGCCGCCCCGAGTCCCGCTCGTCGCCGCCGCCCCTTGCCCCTTCCCCAAGGCAGCACCCCCCTCCTTAAATACTCCCCCGCCGCCCCTCTCCTCACCCCCGCCCCAACCCGAAGCCGCCCCGCCGCCGAGAGGACCCGTCGGAGCAGGAGCCCGCCGCCGCCGCCTCGGGAAGCCCCGTACGCCGCCTCCCTCGTCGCCCCTCGCCGCCCCCGACGACGCCCGAGCCCCGCTGCCCTCGCCGCCCTCTCCCGAACCCACCGGAGCCCCGTCCCGACCCCGCCGGAGTTCCGCCGGACCAAGGTAGCCGCCGCCGCCGAGCCGGTTTTTTTCAAAAACCGTTCGGTTTATTTTTTTCCGAAACCCTAGATTTATTTTTTTATATAGATCGGTTTATTTTTTTCTTCGGTTTAGTTAATTAGTGAACGTTCACCGATCCGTTCGTTTTAACGAACGTGTTCGTCGGTTTGTCGCAGCTAACGAACGTCTGTTCGTTTAACTGTTCGTCAGTTTTCTTTTTCGTCGGATTTTCCACGATTATTCCAGATCGCGATTTCTGATCAGATTTTCGTTCTGGTTTATCTTTTAGCTCGTTTATCGGAATCAGGTGATTCAAGTGCCTAGAGTTTCGTCTCGAAATTCTCTTTCCGTTTAACTAATTCAAACAAGTTTTTGCTACTGTAAAATTTGACTTAGATCCAGATCACTAAACGAAGCTTGTTTCTTTCGCCATTTGACTTTCGTTTCTTCGTTTGATTCGATTCTTTTTGCAAACCGGAGTTCTTAAGTTGAACTTTCTGGTTAGATCTTCATTTGAGTTTTACCTGTGCATTAGATGAGTTCTTATTGTTTGCTTGTTTGTTCATGATAGAGTACCCGGAGTGCGCCGCTTGCTACTTCGAATCTCTAAGTTTCACGGATCATCAGCAAGGCAAGTAACACTTTGATCATACCTCTTTTACTACCCAGTTTTATTGCATTAGACGAACCCTCAAACATTGCATGGTTAGGATCTAATTAAACTGTGGGAATTGGGAAGTAGTTGAGGTAGTACCTATTACCTGTTTATTATCAAACCTTTGGGAGTTACTTCTACGTTTGCTCATATTGCTATGCTATGCTAGTAGACGTGGATTGGGTTTGAGTGTTACCATGACAGATGTGAGATTGTGAATTAATGGTTAACCTTAAGGTGGCAACTAAAACTCACATCTGGGTGGATTGAGGTACCTGGGTATTCCAGGATTGCCTGTTTTCTTTTGGACCGCCACCCAGGTTCAAAGGGATCATGAGATTATTCATGCTAGAAACTTCCGTGTGCAGCCGCAAGCTATTATGGGCTCTAGCATAGTTGAGTAGGTTGTGTGAGCTCTTGAAGAGGTAGACTAGCAGATGTAGGGGATGTAGGTGGTACTGTCTACCCGGAGTAGAGAGTTAACGCTTCTGAAAGACTGTGTCTCGGTCATCCGTTTCTCAAACACCATGAAGTGCGAGAATCCCAACGGAGGAGATCGAGTCTTGTGGGGAAAAGTGCACAAACCTCTGCAGAGTGTATAAACTAATCATGGTTAGCCGTGTCCCCGGTTATGGACATCTTGAGTATCTAGTACTTGGATTATCATGTGAATCTCATCATGTTACTTTAATTAATCTTGTTGGGTTAATGATGATACTTAATTGGGATTGAGATGCTGTCAACCGTCTCAATGTTTAACAACCACCATGATAGTTAAATAAAATTTATTCCTTTGCAGTAGGGAAAATTGGCTTTTTGGAAAACTGTAACCATATAGCCTTCTACCAGCCATATATGCATGTAGTATAGCATTATTATGTTCATTACTCTCTATGTGTTACATTGCCAGCATATTCCATGTGCTGACCCATTTTCGGGCTGCAACGTTTGATGTTGCAGACTTTTCAGACGACGAGTAAGGTGCCTTAGGTCGTGGTCTTATACTCACTGATGCCGTTGGAGTTGATGGACTCACTTATCTTCCAAGTCTTCCGCTGTTATCGTTTTTAGATGGCCTTAAGCCATATTCGTCATACTTATTTCTCTATTGAGATACTCGTTGTAATAAGTGTTTGATTGCTACTCTGTTATAAATCCTCCATTTGTACTGTGCGTGTCAGCATTACTGATCCAGGGATGACACTGGTGCACGGTAGATCAGACTGTTTGAGGTTTGGTCGCTACAAAGGTGGTATCAGAGCACACACTGACTGTAGGACACGACCACTAAGCTTAAACCCTAGAACACTACTCTCTTCTCATATCTGACTCCTCTCCACTTTCTACTCTTTTAGGAATTGCGGATGCAAGGAACAAGTTCATGCAACCGGATGAAGATACACCTTTTGGACGACACTTGAAGGAAGTCACTAAGTACCTGAACATCGGAATACCAAGCTTCACCGGGACTTACAAAGCCACACTACCAGAATAGGAGCGCTGGAAGATTCAAGTTCAAGTTCCAGGAAGGACGTTTACGCCAGTCACTGAGCCTATAGAGTTTTCCTTTGATGCACCAACCTGGAGTTTAGGGAAGAGCATGGCAGCCCACATCTCTATGGGACGCATTGGAGAAGTCTACCACAGGGAGCATAAGGATACTATTTATCAGATTTGTGGACGCCGAGATGAGCAATGGGAGATGATCAGCACCAAGAAGGATGGATCAATTGCAGCTTTCATCCAGGAGCAAAACCAACACATCCATCGCCAGGAGAACCAGATGTGCGTAGACATGTTAGATCTGAAGAAGGCATTGACCAAGATCACGGAGTTGGAGGAAGAACTCAAGTCTACGCGCGATGGATATGAGGAGGAGATCGCCACGTTGTTGGAGAAGAATGACGACCTGAAGAAGATCGGAGTATTCATGGGAGACCCAGCACCAGGAGGGGAAGATGACGATTCTACTTGCCCGGATAACTACATCATCATCGACGACACCGACTCAGACCCCAGTGAAGATGACTTTGTTGATGAAGCTGGAACAGATATCATGGAGTCTTCGACCGATCAAAATTTCTAGTAGACCACCATAATCAGTAGTAGTATTCCCCTATGTATATAGTATAGTCCGAGCACTTTGTAACGATAGTTAGATCGATTGTATGCCTTGTTTGAATTGATTGAGTGATATTGATTGTGTTTGTCTCATGAGCATATGGGTAGTGTTTTCTCTCTAGACCTCATTCTATTCTAAATTCTCATCTTTTCTAAACCTATCAGATGCCTCCGAGACGCGACACCGGATTTGTTTTCCCACCGGAGATCACTCAGTTGATTCAGCAGCAGAATGCCCTGATGCAAGTGTTAGTACAGAACCAAGGCAACAACAACAACAACCCACCACCACCACCTGTTGATCACTTAGCCCGTTTCTTGAGGCTAAATCCGCCGGTGTTTTCCAGCAGCACCGAGCCGATTGTTGCAGATGATTGGCTCCGCAAAGTTGGAAGGGAGTTGACCACTGCAGGATGCACAGATGCGGGGAGAGAGTGTGTTTTGCCGCACATCAGCTTGATGGACCCGCAGCATCATGGTGGGAGAATTACACAGCCACCCACCCTATTGACACTGCCACATGGGACCAGTTTCAGCAAGCTTTCCGTACTGCCCATGTTTAAGCAGGAGCTATGGCTATGAAGAAGCGTGAGTTTTGCAACCTACGCCAAGGAGGATGCACCGTAGGCCAGTATGTGGAGGACTTTAGTAAGTTAGCATGTTATGCTCCAGATGACGTTGCTACAGATGCAGCCAAGCAGGAGAAGTTTCTCGAAGGACTGAATGATGAGCTGAGCATGCAGTTGATGGTAGCAACCTTCAACAACTACCAGGAGTTGGTAGATAGAGCTCTCATGATTGAAGGGAAGCAGCAGCAGATTGAAAACCGTAAAAGAAAGTATGGACAAGGGAAGTACAATTCTGGAGCTCAGCAGAAGCCACGTTTTACCCCGAGATCGGGAGGATAGTTTCAGCATACCCATGGAGGAGGTAGTTCGCACAACCATAATGGCCCCAAGAATGGTAATGGGAATGGAGGAAGCAACGGCCAGAACCGTACCAACCCTTCAACCCCAGCTAAGCGAGACCTGAGCCAAGTCACTTGCTTTAAGTGCCAGAAGACTGGACATTATGCCAATGAATGTCCTGAAGCCCAGAATGGAAATGGCAATGGAAGCTCTGGGAAGAAGCCGAACCCTTTCAACAAAGGACATGTGAACCACGTTAGCGTGGAGGAGGTAGAAGCTCAGCCAGATGCAGTAATAGGTAAGTTTTTGGTGAAGTCATTTACTGCACTCGTTCTTTTTGATATTGGTGCATCGCATTCATACATATCAAGGGGATTTGTGGATAAGTATAAACTGCCAACCCAAGCCCTTAGGTCACCCATGTTAGTAACCTCGCCAGGAGCAGAGTATATGGCTAGTTTATGGTGTGATCGGTTACCATTAAGGATTGGTAACTACGTGTTTCCCTCGGACCTAATAGTACTGGAATCGCAAGGATTGGATGTGATATTAGGCATGGATTGCTTATCGAAGTATGGAGGGAACATTGAGTGCGCCAGTAAGTCGATTTTGCTTACCACCCCAGAAGGGAGAAGGATTAAGTATGTATCCCGGCATGTGCCGAAGAGGACTCAAGTAAATTCCTTATCAGGAGTTGTACAGGAAGAAGTACCAGTGGTGAAGGATTACCCGGATGTATTTCCAGAAGAGTTGCCAGGCATGCCACCAGATAGAGACATAGAGTTTTTTGTTGAACTTTTGCCAGGCACAGGGCCGATATCTAAGAGACCGTACAGGATGCCCGCAAAAGATTTGGAGGAGATTAAGAAGCAGATTAAGGAGTTACTGAATAAAGGCTATATTCGCCCAAGTTCGTCACCTTGGGGATCACCCGTACTTCTAGTGGAGAAGAAAGATGGATCGTTGAGGATGGTTGTTGATTATCGAGGATTGAATGAAGTGACCATCAAAAATAAATACCCACTGCCGATGATCAATGATTTGTTTGACCGATTACAAGGAGCTAAGGTATTTTCCAAGATCGATCTACGATCAGGATACCATCAGTTAAAGATTCGAGAGGAGGATATACCTAAGACGGCTTTTACCACCAGGTATGGGCTGTACGAGTATACCGTTATGTCATTTGGTCTGACTAACGCACCTGCCTATTTCATGAACCTGATGAACAAAGTGTTTATGGAGTTTTTGGATAAGTTCGTCGTAGTGTTCATTGATGACATTTTGGTTTATTCCAAGAATGAAGAGGAGCATAAGGAACACTTGCGTTTGGTACTTGAGAAGCTCAGAGAACATCAGTTATACGCCAAGTTCAGCAAATGTGAGTTTTGGTTGAAGGAAGTTGGATTCCTCGGACATGTTATATCCGGAGAAGGAATAGCAGTAGACCCCGCCAAAGTCGACACTGACAAACTGGGAATCACCCACATCAGTTGGAGAGATCCGGAGTTTTCTTGGACTTGCAGGATACTACTGGAGGTTCATTGAGAATATCTCGAGGATTGCTAAGCCCATGACAGAGCTGTTAAGAAGGACACCAAGTTCATTTGGACTGAGGAATGTGAAGCTAGCTTCCAAGAGTTGAAGAAACGTTTGGTTACATCACCAGTGCTGATTCTGCCAGATCAACGCAAGGATTATGAAGTATATTGCGACGCTTCACGTCGCGGACTTGGAGCAGTGCTAATGCAGGAGGGAAGATTTGTTTCATATGCTTCACGACAACTTAAAGCCCATGAGAAGAATTATGCCACCCATGATTTGGAGTTAGCAGCCGTAGTACATGCGTTGAAGACATGGAGACATTTTTTCATCGGAAATCACTGTGAGGTGTACACGGATCACAAGAGTTTGAAGTACATTTTCACGCAGAAGGAGTTGAATCTCAGGCAAAGGAGATGGTTGGAGCTCATTAAGGATTATGATATGAGATTGCATTATCACCCAGGGAAGGCTAACGTAGTAGCTGATGCGTTGAGCCGCAAGAGCCATGTTAACACCCTCATGACCGGAGAGTTACCGAAATTATTAGCCGTGGATCTTCGCGAGCTATGTTTGGAGATAGTTCCAAGAGGCTATTTAGCAACGTTGGAGATTCAGTCTACCCTGATGGAAAAGATCAGAGCAGCTCAGAAGACAGACAAGGAGATTGACGAGATAAAGAAAAGGATGAGTAAAGGAAAAGCCAAGGGATTTCGTGAGGATGAGCACGATACCTTATGGTTTGAGGACCGCGTTTATGTGCCCAATGATCCGGAGATCAGGAAGTTGATCTTGCAAGAGGCCCATGATTCGCCGTATTCGATTCACCCAGGAAATACCAAGATGTATTTGGATTTGAAGGATACTTTCTGGTGGACCGGAATGAAGAAGGATATTGCGGAGTATGTAGCAGTTTGTGATGTATGTCAGAGAGTGAAGGCAGAGCATCAGAAGCCAGCAGGATTGCTACAGCCATTGCCGATACCCGAATGGAAATGGGATAAACTAGGCATGGATTTTATCATGGGACTGCCCAGGACTCGTTCAGGCTATGACTCAATATGGGTTGTAGTCGATCGTTTGACGAAAGTAGCTCATTTCATCCCAGTGAAGACCACTTACACCAGTGCTAAGTTGGCAAAGATATACATGACCAGAATCGTATGTCTGCATGGAGTTCCGAGGACCATTGTATCAGATAGAGGAACCCAGTTTACTTCGAAGTTTTGGAATCAGTGACATGAAACTTTGGGTACCAGGCTAGACACAGCCTTTCACCCACAGACAGACGGACAGACCGAGAGAGTCAATCAGATTTTGGAAGATATGCTAAGAGCTTGTGCGCTAGATTATGGATCTAGTTGGGACGACAATTTGCCGTATGCAGAGTTTTCTTACAACAACAGATATCAAACCAGTTTGAAGATGGCCCCTTTCGAAGCTTTGTACGGAAGGAGGTGCAGAACACCCTTGTTGTGGAACGAAGTTGGAGACCGCCAGTTGTTTGGACCAGATTTGATTAAGGAATCAGAACAGAAGGTGAAATTGATTCGCGATAGGCTCAAGGTAGCCCAGTCCAGGCAGAAGAGTTATGCGGATTCTAAACGCAAGGAGACAGTTCACGAAGTCGGAGACAGAGTTTACCTACGAGTATCACCACTTCGAGGAGTTAAGCGCTTTGGAGTTAAAGGAAAGTTAGCGCCACGTTTTGTAGGACCATACAAAGTTTTGGAGCGTTTGGGAGAAGTTGTCTACAAGCTGGAATTGCCTGAAGGATTGTCAGGAGTTCATGATGTATTTCACGTTTCCCAGTTGAAGAAGTGCCACGCAGATATGGCTGAGATACCACTGAGAGATACGGTGCCATTGGAAGCGATTCAGCTGGATAGTGACTTGACCTATGAGGAGAAACCAGTTAAGATTCTTGAGTATGCCAGCCGAGTCACCCGCAGCAAGGTTATCAAGTTTTGCAAAGTTCAGTGGAGTCACCATACCGAGGACGAAGCCACCTGGGAGCGAGAGGAAGATCTACGGAAGAACCACTCTCACCTATTTTCTAGCCAACCCGAATCTCGAGGGCGAGATTCCTCTTAAGGGGGTAGGTTTGTACCATCCCAAATTTTCAATTTGGAATGTTATACATTAGATCATCATTGCATAGCATATTTTATAGCATTTTGGCAAATCCTCGAAATCCTAAGCAACTCAAGGACCCTAGGAGAGAGTTGGGGATTTTTCGCGGTTTTCATATTTGATTTCTATCAAATGATGAAACGAGGATTTTTGGTTTTAATTATTTTTCTCTCTGAAAAACTATTTCATATTAAAATAAATGAGAGGAGAAAATATGACTTCTCCAAAATAATTGAAATATTGGAGAAAAAATATTAAAATCAAATATTGGATTTTATTCGGATTTTTATTTGAAATTTTAATTGCATTAGAAAAATTGCACGTTTTCAAAACTGCATTTTTGGGCCAAGAAAATGTTCATCTCGTTCTAATTATTTTAATTAGACGGTGAAAATTTGTTTTGGCATTTTCGGATTTTTATTTATTTTTCTACGATTTTATTTAGGCTCGGCGAAATTATTTAAAAAAACTCGCGAAGCGCGCCGACTGGGCCGAAACCCAGCCGATGGCCCAGCCCAGCCCCGCGCCTCGTCTCCCTCCTGGAGACCGAGACGGAGACCGCCGCCGCCCCGAGTCCCGCTCGTCGCCGCCGCCCCTTGCCCCTTCCCCAAGGCAGCACCCCCTCCTTAAATACTCCCCCGCCGCCCCTCTCCTCACCCCCGCCCCGACCCGAAGCCGCCCCGCCGCCGAGAGGACCCGCCGGAGCAGGAGCCCGACGCCGCCGCCTCGGGAAGCCCCGTACGCCGCCGCCCTCGTCGCCCCTCGCCGCCCCCACGACGCCCGAGCCCCGCCGCCCTCTCCCGAACCCGCCGGAGCCCTGTCCCGACCCCGCCGGAGTTCCGCCGGACCGAGGTAGCCGCCGCCGCCGTGCCGGTTTTTTTTAAACCGTTCGGTTTATTTTTTTTAGAAACCCTAGATTTATTTTTTTATATAGATCAGTTTATTACCCAGTTTTATTGCATTAGACCAACCCTCAAACATTGCATGATTAGGATCTAATTAAACTGTGGGAATTGGGAAGTAGTTGAGGTAGTACCTATTACCTGTTTATTATCAAACCTTTGGGAGTTACTTCTACGTTTGCTCATATTGCTATGCTATGCTAGTAGATGTGGATTGGGTTTGAGTGTTACCATGACAGATGTGAGATTGTGAATTAATGGTTAACCTTAAGGTGGCAACTAAAACTCACATCTAGGTGGATTGAGGTACCTGGGTATTCCAGGATTGCCTGTTTTCTTTTGGACCGCCACCCAGGTTCAAAGGGATCATGAGATTATTCACGCTAGAAACTTCCATGTGCAGCCGCAAGCTATTATGGGCTCTAGCATAGTTGAGTAGGTTGTGTGAGCTCTTGAAGAGGTAGACTAGCAGATGTAGGGGATGTAGGTGGTACTGTCTACCCGGAGTAGAGAGTTAACACTTCTGAAAGACTGTGTCTCGGTCATCCGTTTCTCAAACACCATGAAGTGCGAGAATCCCAACGGAGGAGATCGAGTCTTGTGGGGAAAAGTGCACAAACCTCTGAAGAGTGTATAAACTAATCATGGTTAGCCGTGTCCCCGGTTATGGACATCTTGAGTATCTAGTACTTGGATTATCATGTGAATCTCATCATGTTACTTTAATTAATCTTGTTGGGTTAATGATGATACTTAATTGGGATTGAGATGCTGTCAACCATCTCAATGTTTAACAACCACCATGATAGTTAAATAAAATTTATTCCTTTGCAGTAGGGAAAAATTGGCTTTTTGGAAAACGGTAACCATAGAGCCTTCTACCAGCCATATATGCATGTAGTATAGCATTATTATGTTCATTACTCTCTATATGTTACATTGCCAGCATATTCCATGTGCTGACCCGTTTTCGGGCTGCAACATTTCATGTTGCAGACTTTTCAGACGACGAGTAAGGTGCCTTAGGTCGTGGTCTTATACTCAGTGATGCCGTTGGAGTTGATGGACTCACTTATCTTCCAAGTCTTCCGCTGTTATCATTTTTAGATGGCCTTAAGCCATATTTGTCATACTTATTTCTCTCTTGAGATACTCGTTGTAATAAGTGTGTGATTGCTACTCTGTTATAAATACTCCATTTGTACTGTGCGTGTCAGCATTACTGATCCATGGATGAAAACTGGTGCACGGTAGATCAGATTGTTTGAGGTCTGGTCGCTACATGTGTGAAAGAGAAATGCCGATGCATATAAAGTGTGTGCACTTATGTGGTAGATAGAGAGATATATAGCGCGTTTGTGAGAACGGGCCGAGGCATAGTGCATCTACGTGTAAAAGGCGGTTCTACGCATTAAATTAAAATATAAATGGCATTATTATTTTTGGATGAGATCATGAATTTTGCAAATTGCGTATGGACGAAAATCGCTCTATCAGACACCCATACTCTATTGAATTCTAGCATGTGCATGTGTTTATTTCATATTATCGATCCATAGAGTGAGAGCGGTTTGAAATACAGGCAATGGATGCTTTTGCAATTCATATATAAACATTAATTAGTGCACTCCATGTTGTTAATGTGAAGCACTTTATACATTTGTCACTTGCATGGATACATTCCAAATTGCTAGCTACGAAATAGAATACATGTCGAATTCAACATAAAGGGGGTTTCGAAGATTCGAATTCATAGGAAGTGCATTCATCTATTTGAACCAGGGATAATGGCATTTGTAAATCAGGTGTAAAAGGGGCACCAATCTTTGTTGTGCGTTTGAACATGCTATATATATTCATACGCATGTCTAACTTTTTTTTTGCAACCAAGGAGATTATATCTGGAACCATGCATGAACTGAGGTAAGTTGCATATTTTTTAATATATACTCGTGTATAATGTATATTCAAATGTACCACCTCCATTCCAAAATAATCGTAGCTTTAGGATTTTCAAGAGTAAAGATTTGTGAAGTTTGACAAATCCTGAATGTTCAATTCAAGAGAACCGAAAACATTAATGCTTCTGCTCCCAAATATTGAACGAAGCGCCAAATAGGCCTCTGGTCACCCGAAACCGCGCGAGACTAATGGTTGGTGGTAGGAAATTACTGTCCTGACTCTGACCCGTGTAGCCTATCGGCCCGATGTCCAAAGGTCTAAACCCGGGTAGGTTTGTAACTTCACCAAGACGCCGGTCTCAACCGCCTCCGAGAAGCATTCATACGCCGTGGGCGCCTAAACACCCATGCGCTCGGCCGAAATCTATCCCGCCCACATTTGGGACACCTGAGATTACTGTCCTACCCCCAACCCGCAATATGTCTGAAATTTTAGATGGGGCAAAGTTTGTAACTTTCCCCAAATTTCAAACAAGCGCGTCCCAAACCGAAACATTGTTCCCCCTTAGTTCCCCGCCTCCCTCCGTTTCCCCATTCATACTCCGTGGGTGCCAAAACGCCCTCTCCGCCAGCCGTGAAACCCCAGCCTCCTCCGTCCTCCACCCCATAGCGCCCAATCCACCGCCGCCCAACTCCATCACGCCGGAGCCGGTACCCCGACGTCATCGTCCAACGCAACCGCAACCGCAACACCCTCAAGGACTTAGCAGCTGACGCCGAGGTAGAGCTTCCTCCACGATGCCAACGCCAACGTGCGCCGTACCAGAACCACTCCGACCACGCCGTCCCGCGCCTCACTGCTGCCGCTCCACTATCGCAACCGTCCACCGCACCGGAGCTGTTCCCGCTACATCGTCGTTCGCCGCCTCGGATCTGCTTCCCCGCCGTCGACAGATGGCCACTGCACCACACTAAACAACTTGTCCATGGGTTCGTCCAAGGCTGCACCGTCCTCCACAATGTCAGGACCCCGATTCTAAGTCACACCGATCTAGCCTGTAACACCTCATATCACATTGCGGCCTCACGCACAGTACTCCCACGGTTGTCGCCTTACCATGGCCCGGGACCGTTTGCGCCTTTTGGCTCACGTATATGACAATGTCGCTAGCATCCATATGACAGAGAACCTGGGCCGACATGGCTAGTCGTGAACCCAAAGCGGCACTAACGTATGGGGACAGGCATACATGAATCAACATCGAACGTGTCGGTCAGCAGCGTGTGAATCCGGGCTGTAGCACTGGGCTAACAGGACTCCGGAACCCGGGCTGTAGCAGGCTAGGCAGGACTCCGGATGTCACCGCGTGACATTTCCCCGAAGGGACAGACACAGGAACGATGTGAAACACATGCCGGCCAGTCAAGTGTCCAGAGCAGTAGTGCTGGGCTAGCAGGACTCCGGTGAACCGGGCTGTAGCGGACTACTATGGCTCAAGGAGGCACTAGACTACATTTCCCCATAAGAGAGGCTGCCAAGGATAAACAACTAGATTGTCGGATCCCACACATACCAAGCATTTCAATCATACACACAATATGCTCGATATGTGTAAATACAACATGGCTTCACAACAAAACTCTACAACTCAAAGTACTTTATTTAAAAGGGCTCCGGAGAGCCTTACATAACATGTTCATACAGATAGGGGTCACATGACCCGACACTCAAGTCATACAAACATACAAGCACATGCGGAAGCAAACTTGTCTGGGTACAGACACTAGAAAGAAAGAAGGCTTGACGAAGCCTGTCTATCTACGTAGGCCCTTCACAAGCCTAGATCACCACCTGGGTGGCAAGTCACTCGTCGTCGTCGAGTTCTACATAGAACCCATCGGAAGGGGCGGTGTTGTCGTCTGAAAACAGTAATTGAAGCAACATGAGTACAAAGGTACTCAGCAAGTCTTACAACAGATCCTACTATACATGTTCATTCTCAAGAAGGTAGTGGAGTTATTGCAGCAAGCCAGCTTTGACTCTTGGCTAAGCTATCCTACGAGACACCACATGTAAAATAGTTTTCGCACACGAGTCCACTAATCACCATCTCAATACTCCACCATGGATCCTCCCTCGTCATCCCACGAGAGAGCCATCCGCGGTACTCACACTTATCTTGAGGCTTTTAGTAGTATCCATTTACTTTTCTATGAACTGCATAAGCGACCAAGTAGTCCTTTACCGCGGACGCGGCTATTCGAATAGTTTTATACCCTGCAGGGGTGTACTTCGTCACACACGCTCTCACCACTTACCGTCGCTACACGACATGTACTCGGCAACCTTCAAGCGGAAACCCAACGTGGGTGTCGGCCACAGCCTACCTAAACACTCAAGTCTCTAGTCCAGGTTCATCGCCTATTCAGGTTCCATCCGCAGGGAGTCCGGCCGAGGTTTCCACATACGGCCCCAAACGATGTGTGCAGGGTTCCCGGACACCAAACGGGCGACTCGGTACACCGTGCCACGAGCCTACCACATCACAGCCCACCCCTTGGTCAGCGCTGTCCACGGCCTCCAGCTTACTACAAACACCAGAAACTACGTGCAACTCCTGGACAGAGGACAAGGGTGATTAAGAAGCCGAGGGGGTCCATTGGTTTCGGGCCCAATGCGTGGTAGTAGCTGAATCTTAAATCACCAATACAGATCTCAGTTCTTAGGGACGGTCTCAATGAAACAACCCACCATGTACTCCTACATGGCCTCTCATCGATACCTTTACCAAAACATGTTCAACACCTCACTCTCATTACCGACACACGCTTTCGCTCTAGTTCATCACCTTGATGAGCCAGACCTGACACAACTCTAAGCGTAGCAAGCATAGCATTGTAGGAACACAACATGGCTCAATCAACTCCTACACATGCTAGTGGGTTTCATCTAGTTATTGTGGCAATGACAGGTCATGCAAAGGAAAGTGGGTTCAGCTACCGCAACACACAGCAGTGTGAATCGCGTTGTCTTAATGCAGTAAATGAGAGCAGAAGCGAGAAGATGGGTTTGTATCGAAATGATCAATGGGTTGCTTGCCTGACGGAGTGGTGGTGGAATGCTGCCCTTCAGTTGGATACTCATGAATATCCTCGGAGGCAGAACCTACCACGATGAACACATCGAAGCACAATCAACACCAAGCAAAGTGCAACAATATGATGCATGCATGAGACATGGCAAAATGGATGTATTGGGCTAATGCAACTAAGACCAGATGGGTTTGGACTATTTTGAATCGAAGATTCAAATTCCAAGTTCATAAATGGCCCATGTTAGTGCTTTCTCTTGTTCTGCATTAAACAGCAGATTAATTTGCTTAAACATGCATGAAACCAGTACAGGTGGATAGAATGGATTTTTCTAATCATTTTTCATATATAAATCTTTCCATTCTGAGCTATAGATTATTTTCTATGATTTTTTGAAGTTTGTGATATTTTCTGGAATTTCCTGTATAAGAATAATTCCAGTAATTAAGTTACTTATTGCGTCAGCAGTGCGTCATGATGACGTCAGCAAGTCAACTGGGCGGTCCAGGTCAAACCTGAACGGTGGGACCCGTCTGTCAGTGTCACAGGGCTAATCCTATTTTAATTAACCTAAACTAGGAAATTAACAGGGGCTGGCCCACATGTCAACGACCCAGGGGAGTCAAACCCCTCGTCAACGGGCCTAACACGCCGGCGGTTAGCCGCCGGCGAGGTCAGCGGCGCTCCTGTGCCTCGGGTTTGCTCTATGGGGCACCGTTTGAGGCGCCGTTGGGCTCGACGGGTAGCTGACGCAACGGCACGTCCGTTGGTGGCCGTGGTTGGGCCTGGGGTGGCCGGAGTCGACGGCGGCGAGCTCTTTTGCGGCCGCCGGAGTTCGAGTGCCGACGAAAACGATGACACGGTGCACGGGAGGATCAATGGTTAGTCTCTACGGGTGCTGCATGTGCTCACGAAGATGACAGACATATGTACTGGACCATTTGGTCACCGGAGCCTCGTCGGCGACGAGCTCGTGCGGCGGCGTGTGCGGTGCTACTGGTTACGGTTGAAGCAAAAGGCGGCAGCAAGAATGAGAGGATGGGGAAGGGGCAGAAGCTCACGGCAAAGGCGATGAGCTAGGCGGCGCTGTCGGGGACGAACTGCTGCGGTGGTGACGGCGAAGGGGATCTCCGGCGGCGGGCGGTGAAGGCGCGGTCGAAGCAGTGGCTTCGGGGCAAGCGAGCTCTCGGGGCCCGACTTGCTCGAAGGAGAAGGCGACGGCGGAGCTGCTAGACACGGTCAGGTGACGCGGAGACGGCGGTGGCTACGGCTACCCCGGCGAGGTGGCAGCGGCTGCGTCGGCCATGGTGGAGGAAGGCGAGGGAGAGGTGCAGGGGATGAATGGAGGTGTCCAGGGGCTCGGGGGCGCGACGTGGAGGTCGTCCAGCTCGTCCACGGGCGAGGCGGCAAGCAGGTGGCGCCGTGGCGAGCTCGCGCATGCCGGCGTCACCTCTCTGCCTGCTCTGGCGAGAGCAAGCACCTGACTGGCCATGGGCCAGCACAGTGCTGGGCCGCCAGGTGGGCTGCCAGGTAAGTTTCCCTCTCTGCTTTCTGTTTTTCTTTTTATTTGTTTCTGTTCTGTGTTTTGAAATAGTAGAAATACTATTCCATTTAGGAAAAACCTGAAAATATTCAGAGGCACATTTGAAAATATTCTCAACAGCCTCAAAATACCTTCAAGATTATTTGGGCATTTTAAAATATTTATAGGATTTAAATTGCCCAAATGCAAATACTTATGGCTTGGTGCAAAAATCCAGAATAGCCTCCAAAAATATGAAACCATTTTTGGCAGAGGTTTTAGCCAGGACCAAAGATGGTGAACATTTATGGAGGGCATTTCAGGTTCATTGAAAAGGATTTTAGTAAACCCTAGTGGTGTTCAGGGGGGGTGCTGGGGGTTTCTGGCATCCCCATTTCAAATTTCTGTGAAAAGTAGACATGATGCAACACTCTAATGCATGAACTAGCTAGGATGTGACACACAACTTCTCATTTCCGGTGAACCACAAGAAGATCGTTGGAAAAACAGAAGGAGGACACAGCACTGCCAGCAGAAAGAGGTACTCCTCTTCCCTTATTCGTGCAAACCTTACGTCTCTGCTCGCACCGTATTCATCCCACGAAAGAAACTAGTGAGTGCTTCTTACTGCATCTTCTTCGTGATACTAAATGCACGAGGTTTCCTCCCTTTACTATTTCACCTTTGCTAGAGGTCAGTAGCCCGCCTGGATTTCAATTCAGGGTCAGTCGAACCACAATTAAAAGAAGTAGCACCCGCTTAGGCACGCGGAGCACCTAGTCCGCCTGTTCGCCGGGGAAGCGGCGCATCGGTGTCTATCATAGGGGTGTGGGGCGCAGGAACTGCTTGCGCCCGATCTGGAGGTCGGCGGGGCTTGAATGGATTGCCGGGGGCGGTGCCAAGCACGGCGGTGCGGTGAGGTCGAGGGGAGGGCGCAGGCAGGGGACTGGGCCGATGGTCGCTGCCGTTTCGAGGAAGATCGTCAACACTGACTGGCTGGAGGTAGATGAAGGCGATCTGCCCGTTCTTTGTACATCGGACGGTGCAGAAAAAATGGACTGGCCTATTTGTTTTCAGTCGAATGTTATTTTCATAGAATCCTGTAGTAATTTAGTGTGCCATGCATGTTGCAGAGCTATCATATGTCTCTCGTCATTTATTTCTCACCGACCTGCTATCTGCTACCTTTACACTTTACTAATTGTGCCCACACTTCACCCATACTCACACTATTGTTTTCTTATGCATGGATATTTCAGACTCTGACGCAGTGTTGATGAATGCTGAAAAGAAAAGACAGAAGTCGCTCCAGTGTAATTCGAAGATAAGCACTAAGCATTTCAGCGCTCTAAAGGATGCAGTGTCAGCAGTTGGAAACAGTAAATGTAGCTCTGCAGTTGATGATCTCAATTGCCACACACAACCATCCCAGGTGCTTGCTTTAACTTCGCGCTGTCAAATGTGGTTGCATGTTGCATATGGTGTCTAACTTGTATTGCTTCCAATTTGGTTAAATTGCATCTTCTTACTTTACACATTATACCTTTGATAATGACATGCCTTCCTGTTTTTGATACATACTCCCTCCGTTCGGAATTACTCATCCAAGAAATGTATGTATCTAGATGTATTTTAGTTGTAGATACATCCATTTTTGTGACAAGTAATTCCGAACGGAGGGAGTACTACATATGTCTATTAACCATGTTCGTACATCAAATTAATTCTCTTTTGTATCCCTCGTCAATCACTTATGATGAGACAGTCACCCGGGTGGGTTACTGTGAGACGCCATACTCGTTTAAAGAGTGCAGTGTCATCCTCCCCACATGATTCTCAAGAAACAGCAAGGCTAAATGAAGATAGTCAACGTAGCTCTCTAGTTGATGACCACAATTCCACCACACCACCATCACAGGTGCTTGCTCTAACTTCGCAGTGTGATATGTGGTTGCATGTTGCATACGGTGTCTAGCTTGTAATGCTTCTAACTAGGGTAAATTGCATCTTCTTAGTTTACACATTATACCTGCGAATATGACATGCCTTCCTATTTTTGGTACACACTACATATATGTGGTAACCTTGTTCTTACATGAAACTACCTCTCTTCTGTATCCTGCATCAATCACTTACGATGAGTCACCTTTATTCGTTGCATATTGCATATTATTTCTAGCCTGTTGCCATGTATTGCTTCTAATTTGGTCAAATACATTTGTTAGGGCACCCTTTTAATTTGGCAGGGTGATATTGGTTCATCTTTCATATGGTTTCTAGCTTGCATTGATTCTAACAAGTTCAAGCACCTTGTGCTTAGTTTACACTTTATACATCATACATGTCAATATGTCACGCCGTCCTATTTTTTCATACATATTCCATCCTCCTATCATGCGGCTGCCTTACATGAAAGTAGTGTTCGTCAGTATCATGCATCAATGAGTTCTGAAGAGCAAATTTTATTCCTTTTTCTTGTGGGTTTGACTTGACAAGGCAAAATCAAGAAAGAGGAAGGAAAAGAGTAAGGAAGGCGATGATGGTGGTCCTCTGCAGCAACGTAAATGGAGCATCTGTACTAATTCTCCTTGTACTGATAGTGCATTACAAGGTCCAAGTCTCCGCTCCCCTACTCCACCGTCCAAGGTGCTTGCTCTAACTTGGCAGTGTGATATCTGGTTGCATGTTGCCTATGGTGTCTAGCTTGTATTGCTCCTAATTAGTGTAAACTGCATCTGCTTAGCTTACACATGATACGTGTGAATATGACACGCTTTCCTGTTTTTGGTGCATACTATATCTGTCTATCACACCATGTTCTTACATGAAACTACTCTTCTTGTGTATCCTGCATCAGTCACTTATGATGGAACACCTTTAAGTCGGCAGTGTGATATTGGTTTGCGTCTTGAATATGATTTCTAGCATGTATTGCTTCTAGTTTGATGAACGCCACCTATGATGAGACAGTTTTAACTTGGCAGAGTGATATTGATTGCACCTTTCATATGGTGTCTAGTTTGCAGTGCTTCTAATTTGTTGAAGTGCCTTCTGCTTAGTTACCACATCATAGGTGTGAATATGTCAAGTCGTCCATTTTTTCGTACATATTCCATCCTCGTATCATGACTTTGCCTTTCATCAGAGTAGTGTTCGTCAGTATCATGCATCAATGAGTTCTGAAGAGAAAATTTTATTCCTTTTTCTTGTGGGTTTGACTTGAAAAGACAAAATCAAGAAAGAGGAAGGAAAAGAGTAAGGAAGGCGATGATGGTGGTCCTCTGCAGCAACCTAAACGGAGCATCTGTACCGATTCTCCTTGTACTGATAGTGCATTACAAGGTCCAAGTCTCCGCTCCCCTACTCCACCATCCAAGGTGCTTGCTCTAACTTGGCAGTGTGATATCTGGTTGCATGTTGCATATGGTGTCTAGCTTGTATTGCTCCTAATTAGTGTAAACTACATCTGCTTAGCTTACACATGATACGTGTGAATATGACACGCTTTCCTATTTTTGGTACATACTATATCTTTCTATCACACCATGTTCTTACATGAAACTACTCTTCTTGTGTATCCTGCATCAGTCACTTATGATGGAACACCTTTAAGTTGGCAGTGTGATATTGGTTTGCATCTTGAATATGATTTCTAGCATGTATTGCTTCTAGTTTGATGAACGCCACCTATGATGAGACAGTTTTAACTTGGCAGAGTGATATTGATTGCACCTTTCATATGGTGTCTAGTTTGCAGTGCTTCTAATTTGTTGAAGTGCCTTCTGCTTGGTTACCACATCATAGGTGTGAATATGTCAAGTTGTCCATTTTTTCGTACATATTCCATCCTCGTATCATGACTTTGCCTTTCATCAGAGTAGTGTTCCTCAGTATCATGCATGAATGAGTTCTGAAGAGCGAATTATATTCCTTTTTCTTGTCGGTTTGACCTCACAATGCAAAATCAATAAAGCTGAAGGAAATTGGCAAGGCATTGGATGATGGTGGTCCTTCCGAGCAACTGAAACGGAGGTTCTCTACAGATTCTACTCTGCCATCCTCCCAACAAGATTCGCAAGACAACGCAAGGCTAGACAGTCAATGTAGCTGTGTAGATGATGAGCACATCTCCCCTACTCCACCATCACTGTTCCTTGCTCTAACTTGGCACTATTATATGTGGTTGCATGTTGCGTACGATGTCTAGCTTGTATTGCTTCTAACTTTGTTGAATTGCATCTGCTTACTTTACACATAATTCCTGTGAATATGACACATGTTCCTGTTTCTAGAACATACGTGTACATGATGAGCACATCTCCCCTACTCCACCATCACAGGTGCTTGCTCTAACTTGGCACTATTATATGTGGTTGCCTCTTGCGTATGATGTCTAGCTTGTATTGCTTCTAACTTTGTTGAATTGCATCTGCTTACTTTACACATAATGCCTATGAATATGACACGTGTTCCTATTTCTAGAACATATGTGTACATGATGAGCACATCTCCCCTACTCCACCATCACAGGTGCTTGCTCTAACTTGGAACTGTTATATGTGGTTGCGTTTTCCGTATGATGTCTAGTTTGTATTGCTTCTGATTATGTTGAATTGCATCTGCGTAGCTTACAACTTATACCTGCAACGATCACTTACCCATAAGACACATTTAACTTGGGACTGTGATGTAGGTTGCATCTTGCATTGTCTTCTAGCTTGTACTGCTTCTAATTTCTTGAAATGGCACTTACGACGAGACACTTTTTACCTGATAGAGTGATATTGGTTGCATGTTCATATGGTGCCTAGCTTTCATTTCTTCTAATTTTGTTGAAATGCCTTCCGCTTACTGTTTTTTCATACATATTCCATCCTCCTATCGTACGTGTGAATATGAAACGCTGTCTTTTTTGTATATATTCCATCCTCCTATCCTACGCTTGCCTTACATCAAAGTAGTGTTCGTCTGTATCATGCATCAACCAGTTATGCAGAGCTAATTTTATTCATCTTCTTGTGGTTTTGACTTCATAAGGCAATATCAGAAAATAGGAAGGAAAAGAGTAAGTTAGGGGATGTTGGTGGTCCTCCGCACCGACACAAACAGAGACTCTCTAGATTTGCCACTGCTACTGCTAATGAAGTTGAAGTCCCAAGTCTACATGATGAGTTCATATCCCGTACTCCACCATCGCAGGTGCTTGCTCTAAGTTGACAGTGTGATAATTGGTTTCATGTTGCATATGCTGTCTAGCATGTATTTCTTCTATTTTGATTAAATTGCACCTGCTGAGTTCATAGGTTATACATGTGCATATGACATGGCATTCTGTGTCTAGAATACACTGCATCTATCTATCATACCATGTTCTTACATCAAAGTACTGTTGTTGTGTATCCCGCATCAGTCACTCATGATTGGACACTTTTAACATGGCAGTTTGATAGTGGTTGCATCTTGCATTGATTTCTATGTTGTACTACTTCTAATTTTTCGAATTGCCACTTATGACAAGACACTTTTAACTTGGCAGAGTAATATTGGTTGCATCTTTCATATGGTGTCTAGCTTGCATTACTTCTATTTTCTAAATCCTTCTGCTTAGTTTACACATCGTAGCTGTGAATATGTCATGACGTCCTATTTTTCTTACATATTCCATCCTCATACGGTTGTCTTACATCAAAGTATTGCTTGTCTGTATCATGCATCAATGAGTTCTGAAGAGCGATTTTATTCTTTTGTGTTGTGGAAACGGCTTGACATGGCAAAGTCAAAAAAGAGCAAGGAAAATAATATAGTAGGGAGTGGTGTTACTCGTTGGGTGAAACGGAAAAGGATCTGTCGTCCAGATTCAGCTGGTACTTATAGTGCAGTAGAAGGTCCAAGTCCACCGGCTAAATCTACAAACACAGTATCACCTGCTCCACCAGCTCCACCAGCTGCATCATCCGCTTCAACTGTACCAGCATCTCAATGAGTTACTCGTTCGTTTGCTCCGAAACTGGCCAGTTCCCAAGCTGCCTTCACACCTAACACTACTTCCGAAGCACTGCTGACACAACATGACTTGGCAAGATCAGATGAACCTCATGAGCATCAACACCAAGACGGTACCTGACCGAGTCAAGTTGCAGTTGCATGCTCCTTTATATGTACTCTCACAGTTTGATGTACACTAACACTTTCCATATTCGTTGTTGAACTAGCACCACGACGCAAGTGGAAACAGACATCAGGGATAATGCTTGACAGATTAACAAAATCTAAAGGAGGAAGAATGGAGATCCATTTTGAGGCAGGTTTAAAAAGGCCACGTGATGCTAGAGAGTCAGCCAAGTTAGTATCAGAGGCAGCCATGGCCGTTAGGTGTCATGCACGTATCCTCCCAACGTGGATCCAGTACAAGAATGAGAAAGACAATACCCAGTTTAACACCTTCCTTGACCATTTATCCGTAAGTAATGTTATTCATCGCAATTAGTAATATTGTCTTGCTTTGTCCCATACTTTCTAGCTTCCTCCTAATAAGACTCACATTCTTTTTTCAAAGATGAGGTCCAAGTTGGATCCGAAAGATGATGCAACTAAACAAGCATGCACTCATGTTTTTTAGTCTGCTCTGCGACAGTATTTGTACCACCTTAGAAAATCTCACTTTGAAGGCAAGGCTAACAATGAAATCGCCCAAACATCTCCAGTGGAATATATTACAGATGAAGACTGGACAGCCCTCGTTAAACACTGGTCTGATCCAAAGTATCAGGTAGGCTATATGTGTTTGATCAGACCACATATTGAACTTGTATTTATGTATGTGCCTTACAAGTGTATCTTCTTCTAGGCTAACTGTTTGAAGAACAAGACCAACCGTTCTAAAGTGAAAATCCAACAGACAACAGGATCTCGTAGCTATATTGCACACTGCGAGGCTCTTGTAAATAGCTTCTACTTCCTTCTTTTTTCTGTGCCATATTATCATATCTATATTGACTTGTTCCAAATACGGAGGAAAGCCTCTGCGGACCAAAAAGAACCTGAACCGAATGCAGTGCAAATCTTCAAGGATTGCCACACCAGCAAGATGAAGGGCATGAGCACACCAGTTCAAGCCACTGTTGTAAGTCCTTACTCCTCCTGCCTTTGAACTGATTGGTACTGTGATGTGTTCATTAACTACTTGGTTTGCAGCCAATGTCAGTTACGCTGTTCACTTTTATACACAGTTGTCTTAACGTATCATTTCACCTTACATGGTTTAAAAGAGATGAAGGATATTCTTTTGGTCTTGATCTGTATTCTAGTTGTTATGTTCACGTGCGCACACAATGATAAAATAGCCTGTTTGTTTTATATCTATTTGCCCATGATATGAATGATGTCATACTATGTTCATCCTACTTTAAACCATGTCTCTTTATCCTTAGATGTCAACGAATGTGAGGAAATAGACAATACAGTAGGCATGCTACATGGACATATGTTCCGACAGTGATTTTATTATGTAGTTGGCACTATAATACATGCTAATGTATTAGAGTAGTTCACCAAAATAAGTTATGTATAAACGTGTAACCTACTTTGTTTGTTTTTGTCTCATTAGTAACTTATCTGGTACACTAATCTACAAGTTCAAATTTTTAGGAAGCTATGGAACAAATGATTGAACAGCGACAACCACCTGAAGGTGACGAGGCTACCACAGGCACAATGTCACCTCTTGCTGCAGTGCGTCAGTATCTCTCCACTAACAGTGCAAAAAGCACCTTCCTGCGTAATTCTGGGTTAGTTGTCAAGGTAACCTCGTCCAAATCGCCTACTGAACAAAATCTTCCTGCTAGACAGAGTGATATATCTGTGCTCCAAACACAAGTCCAAACCCTAATGGACGTCGTTTTGGAAACAAGAATAGTGGTTGACAAATGTCATCAAGATATAAATGGTTTTGAAACCAGACTATCAGACATCCGCTTCGTTGTTCAAGAGCAATGGCAGAAAAAAGGTGAAGATCGTGCTGCTCCATCAGATTCTACAGCCTGAAACATTAGCACTCATGTCAAATGATATGTGCTTCTATACATCCGATGGTGCTTTTATCTGCAAGGACTGTAAACTTTATGCCAACAGGCCTTTTGTTGTGATACAGCATTTATGATGCTGCCAAAGGCTGCAATAATTACGACGCTATTTTTGTATAGTGTAGGTTTATCTTAGTAATGTATTCGGCCGAAAGCTTTGTAGGAGCCCAACATGCTAACATTCATCGGGCCCATTCCAATTGGGCTAAAAACGATTATGGGCCGAAATTTCCATGTAGCCCACTAAAAATATCTGGGCCTAAATCAGCATAAGATTTCATATTTTTCTGGTAAGCCTGTGCCCATAGTGGGCCTTTAACAGGCCTAAACATAATTTGGGCCCTTGGTAACAATAGGCCGTTTACAGGTGTAAATATCTCAAGCCCATAAAAAACATGGGCCTTTAAAAGACCGAAAGTGAGATTGGGCCCATTTACGATGCAGATCTTTCATAGGCCGAAATTCGGACGGGCCGTAAATGCGCCGACCTAATACACTGGCCTTTAACAGGCCGAAAGTTCGATCGGGCTAGATTATCGTCCTTTTTATATGGGCCGTTAATGGGCCCGATGTGATGTTGGGCCACATATGGCCCATGGATTTTGTCCGACGCTAACAGGCCAAAAATCACAACAGGCCGAAAGTGGCCCAAATCTATAGTGGGCCTCTAACACGCCGAATGTCAGACATGGTCGAATATGACCCAAATCCTTCACGGTCGTTTATGGGCCGAAAGTTTCAATGGCCTGTAAATGGGCCCAAATGAAGCAGGACCTTTAACAGGCCGGAAATACACCGGGCCGTAATTTGGCCCATATACTTAGCGGACTGTTAACGGGCCAGAAGTGACCATGGGCCGTGATGATGACAAGTTTAGGACAGGCCGCTGACGGGCCAATTTGACACTAGCCGTACGGGCCTTAACTAAAAATGTTGGGCCTTTAGCTGGGCCGACCCATTATGGTCCGCAAAATCTCACGGGCCTTTAGCTGGGCCGGCCCATTATGGCCCGCAAAATCTCACGAGCCTTTAGCTGGGCCGGCCCATTATGGCCCGCAAAATCTCGTGGGCCTTTAGCTGGGCCGGGCCATTATGATACGCAAAATCTCGTGGGCCTTTTGCTGGGCTGGCCCATTATGGACCACAAAATCTTGTGGGCCTTTAGTTGGGCCGGCCCATTTAAACTTTATGGGCCACTTTTGGGCCGGTCCACGTGTCAGCATATCATAGGCGCATCTCGCCCATTGGATGAGTGACACCTGTGCCAACGTGGAGCTGACACGTGTTTCTGTCAGCCAATCAGAATTTTACACGTGGAAAATCCCCATTGGTCAGGGCTGTTAACGGGTTATCGGATCCAAAACCGGACCCGATAGCTTAACGGCGTTCCGTTACGGTGGATGCCACGTGTCGGTCACCCTTAACGAAAGCACTTCTATGACGCGCAATTTATCGTCATGGAAGTGGACACTTCCGTGATGATAATTTTGGTAATGTCATGGAACACTTCTACGACAGCACAGGTATGATTATCTTGATTCTGTCATAAATTTGTCATGGATGTACATGCATGACAGAAAACGTGACCTACTGTGACAAACACGTATCATCACGGAAGTGTATTTTTTTGTAGTGATGACTTGTATCGCCCACAACTCACTTGTGTTCTACTCATGCATATAACATCTACGCATAAACCTGGCTCTGATACCACTGTTGGGGAACGTAGTAATTTCAAAAAAAATACTATGCACACGCAAAATCATGGTGATGCATAGCAACAAGAGGGGAGAGTGTCGTCCACGTACCCTCGTAGACCGTTAAGCGGAAGCGTTATGACAACGTAGTTGATGTAGTCGTACGTCTTCACGATCGACCGATCCTCAGTACCAAACGTACGGCACACATTCAGCACACGTTCACCTGGGTGACGTCCCGCGAACTCACGATCCAGTAGAGCTCGAAGGAGACTTTTGTCAGCATGAAGGCATGGTGATGATGTTGATGAAGCTACCGACGCAGGTCTTTGCCTAAGCACCGCTACGATATGACCGAGGTGGATTATGTTGGAGGGGGCACCACACACGGCTAAAAGATCAATGATCAATTGTTGTGTCTTTGGGGTGCCCCCTGCCCCCGTATATAAAGGAGCTAGGGGGAGGCGGCCGGCCAGGAGGAGGGCACGCCAAGGGGGGAGTCCTACTCCCACCGGGAGTAGGACTCCTCTTTTCCTAGTAGGAGTAGGAGAAGGAAAGGAAGGGAGAGAGGAAGAGAAGGAAAAGGGGGGGCGCCGCCCCCCCCCCCCCTCCTTGTCCAATTCGGACTAGAGGGGGAGGGGGCATGCGGCTGCCCTGGCCGCTCCTCCTCTTCTCCCACTAGGGCCCATGAGGCCCAATTAACTCCCTGGGGGGTTCCGGTAACCCCCCGGTACTCCGATATATGTTCGAAACCTTCCGGTACCTTTCGGTGTCCAAACATAGTCGTCCAATATATCGATCTTTATGTCTCGACCATTCCGAGACTCCTCGTCATGTCCGTGATCACATCCAGGACTCAGAACTACCTTCGGTACATCAAAGCACAAAAACTCATAATACCGATCGTCACAAAACTTTAAGAGTGCGGACCCTACGGGTTCGAGAACTATGTAGACATGACTGAGACACATCTCCGGTCAATAACCAATAGCGGAACCAGGATGCTCATATTGGCTCCCACATATTCTACGAAGATCTTTATCGGTCAAACCGCATAACAACATACGTTGTTCCTTTTGTCATCGGTACGTTACTTGCCCGAGATTCAATCGTTGGTATCTCAATACCTAGCTCAATCTCGTTACCGGAAAGTCTCTTTACTCATTCCGTAATGAATCATCCCGCAACTAACTCATTAGTCACATTGCTTGCAAGGCTTATAGTGATGTGCATTACCAAGAGGGCCCAGAGATACCTCTCCGACAATCGGAGTGACAAATCCTAATCTCGATCTATGCCAACTCAACAAGTACCATTGGAGACACCTTTAGAGCACCTTTATAATCACCCAGTTACGTTGTGACATTTGGTAGCACACAAAGTGTTCCTCCGGTAATCAGGAGTTGCATAATCTCATAGTTATAGGAACATGTATAAGTCATGAAGAAAGCAATAGCAGTAAACTAAACGATCAAGTGCTAAGCTAACGGAATGGGTCAAGTCAATCACATCATTCTCCTAATGATGTGATCCTGTTTAATCAAATGACAACTCATGTCTATGGCTAGGAAACTCAACCATCTTTGATCAACGAGCTAGTCAATGTAGAGGTATACTAGTGACACAATGTTTGTCTATGTATTCACACATGTATTATGTTTCCTGTTAATACAATTCTAGCATGAATAATAAACATTTATCATGATATGAGGAAATAAATAATAACTTTATTATTGCCTCTAGGGCATATTTCCTTCACAATCTTGACGGAGGCTCCCAAGTGATACCTAACCAATCTAGGAGACACCACTCTCCAAAAGGTAATAGATGGTGTGTTGATGATGAACTCCTTGCTCTGCTTCAAATGATAGTCTCCCCAACATTCAACTCTCTCTCACAGATTTGGATATGGTGGAAAGATGATTTGAGTGGAAAGCAACTTGGGAAAGGCTAAAGATCAAGATTCTTGTGGTTGGATTGGAATGTCTTGGTCTCAACACATGAGTAGGTGGTTCTCTCTCAGAAAATAAATGCTGGAAATGTAGGCACGTTCTGATGGCTCTCTCCACAAATGGAGTAAGGGTGGAGGGGTATATATAGCCTCCACACAAAATCTAACCGTTACACACAATTTACCAAACTCGGTGGGACCGAATAGTGAAACTCGGTCAGACCGATTCAGTTCAAAATGTGAACGTTGGGATTTTTGGTGGGACCGACATGATCAACTCGGTGGGACCGATATGCGAGGGTTAGGGTAAAACCTCAACTCGGTTTGACCGATTACACAAACTCAGTGAGACCGATTTTGGTAATGAGCAAACAGAGAGTTGGTTAAGAAAACTCGGTGGGACCGATTGCATATTTCGGTGGGACCGAAATAATTGCAACGGGTAATCAGAGAGTTTGCAAACCCATCTCGGTGAGACCGAGATCCCATCGGTGAGACCGAATTGATTAGGGTTTCTGGCAGTGGCTATGTCAAGTGAACTCGGTGGCGCCGGATAGATCAAATCGGTGGGGCCGAGTTTAACTTTAGGTTTAGGACATATGTGGAAATGAGAAAGTGGTTGAGGGCTTTGGAGCATATCACTAAGAAATTTGAGCAAGCAAGCCATTAAGCAAAACCTCATCCCCTTTTAATAGTATTGGCTTTTCCTATGGACTCAATGTGATCTTGAATCACTAAAATAAAAATGTAGAGTCTTGAGATTTTGCCAATGTTTGTCCTTAGCATCTTGAAGGGGTTCCACATCCTCTTGTCCATGCCACTCCACTGTTGAACTTATCTGAAATATACTCAATAAAAATATTAGTCCAACAAGAGATATGTTGACATTAATTACCAAAATCACCCAGGGAGCACTTGTGCTTTCAATCTCCCCCTTTATGGTAATTGATGGAAACATACATCAAAGCTTTAGGTAAAGATAAAAGGAATAGCACTTTAAGATACAAATCAACCAAAACCCTAATGTCACCTAGATACTCCAATGTCACCTCAAGTATCTGTGGGTATGATTATATGATATGCATCACACAATCTCTGATTCATCTATTCAACCAACACAAAGAACTTCAAAGAGTGCCCCAAAGTTTCTACCGGAGAGTCAAGACGAAAACGTGTGCCAACCCCTATGCATAAGTTCACGAGGTCACGGAACCCGCAAGTTGATCACCAAAACATACATCAAGTGAATCACGTGATATCCCATTGTCACCACAGATAAGCACATGCAAGACATACATCAAGTGTTCTCAAATCCTTAAAGACTCAATCCGATAAGATAACTTCAAAGGGAAAACTCAATCCATTACAAGAGAGTAGAGGGGGAGAAACATCATAAGATCCAACTATAATAGCAAAGCTCGCGATACATCAAGATCGTACCACCTCAAGAACATGAGAGAGAGAGAGAGATCAAACACATAGCTACTGGTACATACCCTCAGCCCCGAGGGTGAACTACTCCCTCATCGTCATGGAGAGCGTCGGGATGATGAAGATGGCCACCGGTGATGGATCCCCCCTCCGGCAGGGTGCCGGAATAGGGTCCCGATTGGTTTTTGGTGGCTACAAAGGCTTGTGGCGGCGGAACTCCCGATCTAGGTTTCTTTCTGGAAGTTTGGGGTTATATAAGAGGTGTTGGAGTCGGGAACAAGTCAGGGGGGTCCCCAAGGCGGCCACGAGGCAGGGGGCGCGCCCAGGGGGGTAGGGCGCGCCCCCCACCCTCGTGGTGGCCTCGGGACTCTTCTAGCCCACTTCCGGTACTCCGTGGGCTTCTTCTGGTCCAAAAATGATCTCCGTCAAATTTCAGCTCAATTGGACTCCGTTTGGTTTTCCTTTTCTGCGATACTCAAAAATAAGGAAAAAACAGAAACTAGCACTGGGCTCTAGGTTAATAAGTTAGTCCCAAAAATCATATAAAATAGCATATAAATGCATATAAAACATCCAAGGTTGATAATATGATAGCATGGAACAATCAAAAATTATAGATACGTTGGAGACGTATCAAGCATCCCCAAGCTTAATTCCTGCTCGTCCTCGAGTAGGTAAATGATAAAAACATAATTTTTGATGTGGAATGCTACCTAACATATTTATCAATGTAATCTTCTTTATTGTAGCAAGAATATTCAGATCCATAAGATTCAAGACAAAAGTTTAATATTGACATAAAAATAATAATACTTCAAGCATACTAACCAAGCAATTATGTCTTCTCAAAATAACATGGCCAAAGAAAGCTTATCCCTACAAAATCATATAGTTTGGCTATGCTTCATTTTCGTCACACAAAAATGCTCTCATCATGCACAACCCCGATGACAAGCCAAGCAATTGTTTCATACTTTAGTAATCTGAACTTTTTCAACTTTCACACAATACATGAGCGTGAGCCATGGACATAGCACTATGGGTGGAATAGAATATAATGATGGTGCTTGTGTGGAGAAGACAAAAAAAGAGAAAGTCTCACATTGACGCGGCTAATCAACGGGCTAAGGAGATGCCCATCGATTGATGTCAATGCGAGGAGTAGGGATTGCCATGCAACGGATGCACTAGAGCTATAAATGTATGAAAGCTCAACAAAAGAAACTAAGTGGGTGTGCATCCAACTTGCTTGCTCACGAAGACCTAGGGCATTTGAGGAAGCCCATTGCTGGAATATACAAGCCAAGTTCTATAATGAAAAATTCCCACTAGTATATGAAAGTGACAACATAGGAGACTCTCTATCATGAAGATCATGGTGCTACTTTGAAGCACAAGTGTGGAAAAAGGATAGTGGCATTGTCCCTTTTTTCTTTTTATTTTTTTTATTTGGCCTTTTTTTAATTGGCCTCCCTTTTTTTGGCCTTCCACTTTTTTTTGCCTTTATTTTTTTGGGACAATGATCTATTAATGATGATCACCACACTTCTATTTATTTACAACTCAAAGATTACAACTCGATACTAGAACAAAGTATGACTCTATATGAATGCCTCCGGTGGTGTACCGGGATGGGCAATGAATCAAGAGTGACATGTATGATAAATTATGCATGGTGGCTTTGCCACAAATACGATGTCAACTACATGATCATGCAAGGCAATGTGACAATGATGAAGTGTGTCATAATAAACGAAACGGTGGGAAGTTGCACGGCAATATATCTCGGAATGGCTATCGAAATGCCATAATAGGTAGGTATGGTGGCTGTTTTGAGGAAGATATAAGGAGGTTTATGTATGATAGAGTGTATCATATCATGGGGTTTGGTTGCACCAGTGAAGTTTGCACCAACTCTCAAGGTGAGAAAGGGCAATGCACGGTACCGAAGAGGCTAGCAATGATGGAAGGGTGAGAGTGCGTATAATCCATGGACTCAACATTAGTCATAAAGAACTCACATACTTATTGCAAAAATCTACAAGTCATCAAAAACCAAGCACTACGCGCATGCTCCTAGGGGGATAGATTGGTAGGAAAAGACCATCGCTCGTCCCCGACCGCCACTCATAAGGAAAGCAATCAAAGAACACCTCATGCTTCAAATTTGTCACACAACGGTTACCATACGTGCATGCTACGGGACTTGCAAATCTCAACACAAGTATTTCTCAATTTCACAATTACTCAACCAGCACGACTCTAATATCACCATCTTCATATCTCAAAACAATCATCAAGTATCAAACTTCTCATAGTATTCAATGCACTTTATATGAAAGTTTTTATTATACCCATCTTGGATGCCTATCATATTAGGACTAAATTCATAACCTAAGCAAATTACCATGCTGTTTAAGACTCTCAAAATAATATAAGTGAAGCATGAGAATTCATCTATTTCTTCAAAATAAAACCACTGCCGTGCTCTAAAAGGATATAAATGAAGCACTAGAGCAAATGACAAACTACTCCGAAAGATATAAGTGAAGATCAATGAGTAGTTGAATAATTATGTAACTATGTGAAGACTCTCTAACATTTAAGAATTTCATATCTTGGTATTTTATTCAAACATCAAGCAAAACAAAAGAAAATAAAATGACGCTCCAAGCAAAACACATATCATGTGGTGAATAAAAATATAGCTCCAAGTAAAGCTACCGATGAACGAAGACGAAAGAGGGGATGCCATCCGGGGCATCCCCAAGCTTAGGCTCTTGGTTGTCCTTGAATATTACCTTCGGGTGCCTTGGGAATCCCCAAGCTTAGGCTCTTTCCACTCCTTATTCCATAGTCCATTGAATCTTTACCCAAAACATGAAAACTTCACAACACAAAACTCAACAGAAAACTCGTAAGCTCCGTTAGTATAAGAAAATAAATCACCACTTAGGTACTGTTTTGAACTCATTCTAAATTCATATTGGTGTAATATCTGCTGTATTCCAACTTCTCTATGGTTCATACCCTCCGATAATACTCATAGATTCATCAAAATAAGCAAACAACACATAGAAAACAAAATCTGTCAAAAACAGAACAGTCTGTAGTAATCTGTATCATTCGAATACTTCTGTAACTCCACAAATTCTGAAATAAATTGGTGGACCTGAGGAATGTGTATATTAATCATCTGAAAAAAGAATCAACCTAAAATCACTCTCCAGTAAAAAATGGCAGCTAATCTCGTGAGCGCTAAAGTTTCTGTTTCTTACAGCAAGATCATAAAGACTTCACCCAAGTCTTCCCAAAGGTTCTACTTGGCACAAACACTAATTAAAACATAAAACCACATCTAACCAGAGTCTAGATTGATTATTTATTACTAAACAGGAGCAAAAAGCAAAGAACAAGAATAAAATTGGGTTGCCTCCCAACAAGCGCTAACGTTTAACGCCCCTAGCTAGGCATGATGATTTCAATGATGCTCACATAAAACATAAGAATTGAAACATAAAGAGAGCATCATGAAGAATATGACTAGCACATTTAAGTCTAACCCACCTCCTATGCATAGGGATTTTGTGAGCAAACAACTTATGGGAACAATAATCAACTGGCATAGGAAGGCAAAACAAGCATAACTTTAAAACTTTAAGCACATAGAGAGGAAACTTGATATTATTGCAATTCCTACAAGCATATGTTCCTCCCTCATAATAATTTTCAGTAGCATCATGAATGAAGTAAACAATATAACCAGCACATAAAGCATTCTTTTCATGATCTACTTGCATAGAAATTTTACTACTCTCCACATAAGCAAATTTCTTCTCATTAGGAATAGTGGGAGAAAACTCAACAAAATAACTATCATGTGAAGCATAATCCAATTGAAAATTAAAATCATGATGACAAGTTTCATGGTTATCTTTATTCTTTATAGCATACGTGCCATCACAATAATTATCATAAATAGGAGGCATGCTTTCATCATAATAAATTTGCTCATCAAAACTTGGGGGACTAAACATATCATCTTCATCAAACATAGCATCCCCAAGCTTGTGGCTTTGCATATCATTAGCATCATGGGTATTCAAAGAATTCATACTAACAACATTGCAATCAATCTCATCATTCACATATTTTATGCAAAGCATTCTATGTAATTCTTCTTCTAGTGCTTGAGCACAATTTTCCTTCCCGTCATTTTCACGAAAGACATTAAAAAGATGAAGCATATGAGGCAATCTTAATTCCATTTTTTGTAGTTTTCTTTTATAGACTAGACTAGTGATAAAACAAGAAACTAAAAGATTCGATTGCAAGATCTAAAGATATACCTTCAAGCACTAACCTCCCCGGTAACGGCGCCAGAAACTGCTTGATGTCTACTACACAACCTTCTTCTTGTAGACGTTGTTGGGCCTCCAAGTGCAGAGGTTTGTAGGACAGTAGCAAATTTCTCTCAAGTGGATGACCTAAGGTTTATCAATCCGTGGGAGGTGTAGGATGAAGATGGTCTCTCTCAAGCAACCCTGCAACCAAATAACAAAGAGTCTCTTGCGTCCCCAACACACCCAATACAATGGTAAATTGTATGGGTGCACTAGTTCGGCGAAGAGATGGTGATACAAGTGCAATATGGATGGTAGATATGGCTAGTTGTAATCTGAAAATATTAAAACAGCAAGGTAGGAAGTGATTAAAGTGAGCATAAACGGTATTGCAATGCTAGGAAACAAGGCCTAGGGTTCATACTTTCACTAGTGCAAGTTCTCTCAACAATAATAACATAACTGGATCATATAACTATCCCTCAACATGCAACAAAGAGTCACTCCAAAGTCATTAATAGCGGAGTACAAACGAAGAGATTATGGTAGGGTACGAAACCACCTCAAAGTTATTCTTTCTGGTCAATCTATTCAAGAGTTCGTACTAGAATAACACCTTAAGATAAAAATCAACCAAAACCCTAATGTCACCTAGATACTCCAATGTCACCTCAAGTATCTGTGGGTATGATTATACGATACGCATCACACAATCTCCGATTCATCTATTCAACCAACACAAAGAACTTCAAAGAGTGCCCCAAAGTTTCTACCGGAGAGTCAAGACGAAAACGTGTGCCAACCCCTATGCATAAGTTCACGAGGTCACGGAACCCGCAAGTTGATCACCAAAACATACATCAAGTGAATCACGTGATATCCCATTGTCACCATAGATAAGCACATGCAAGACATACATCAAGTGTTCTCAAATCCTTAAAGACTCAATCCGATAAGATAACTTCAAAGGGAAAACTCAATCCATTACAAGAGAGTAGAGGGGGAGAAACATCATAAGATCCAACTACAATAGCAAAGCTCGCGATACATCAAGATCGTACCACCTCAAGAACACGAGAGAGAGAGAGAGAGATCAAACACATAGCTACTGGTACATACCCTCAGCCCCGAGGGTGAACTACTCCCTCCTCGTCATGGAGAGCGTCGGGATGATGAAAATGGCCACCGGTGATGGATCCCCCCTCCGGCAGGGTGCCGGAACAGGGCCCCGATTGTTTTTTGGTGGCTATAGAGGCTTGCGGCGGCGGAACTCCCGATCTAGGTTTCTTTCTGGAAGTTTGGGGTTATATAAGAGGTGTTGGAGTCGGGAACAAGTCAGGGGGTCCCTGAGGCGGCCACGAGGCAGGGGGCGCGCCCAGGGGGTAGGGCGTGCCTGCCACCCTCGTGGTGGCCTCGGGACTCTTCTGGCCCACTTCCGGTACTCCGTGGGCTTCTTCTGGTCCAAAAATGATCTCCGTCCAATTTCAGCTCAATTGGACTCCGTTTGGTTTTCCTTTTCTGCGATACTCAAAAACAAGGAAAAAAACAGAAACTGGCACTGGGTTCTAGGTTAATAGGTTAGTCCCAAGAATCATATAAAATAGCATCTAAATGCATATAAAACATCCAAGGTTGATAATATAATAGCATGGAACAATCAAAAATTATAGATACATTGGAGACGTATCATCAATCATGTAAATATGGAATGTAAGAGCATGTGAATGCGTAAGCATGACAGAGCAAGCAATGAGTTACATGTATCTTGGTTATATGCATCAGAGCAAATGGTGTGACTGTAGGAAATGTACCTCCATGTTCATGATTCCTTCTTGCAAACAATATGTACAGTAGCAAGAAATCATCATGCACATGAATGTGATGCATATCCTTACCTTGTGGTCTTGAGCTAGCTTTCGAAGAGATGAACCTGAGTAAACAAGGTTAGATAACACACGAACACCTACTGAACAAAGATTGGGATGACATGTAGAGAGTGAGTACTAAGTACTCTATTGGATATAGAAATGTCCCCAAAGAGTAAAGATATGCAATGAACGAAGATTTCCTTTCCTTAGATGTCTTTCTCCCCCTGAATCTTATATTGGATAATGGGAGAAGATAGGACAAAAGAAAATCAGAGCAAAATCAATCATAACACATACTAACATGTCTTTCCCCTCTTGAAGACATGTGACTTCTCTCCTCTACGGATAATAGGCATCTAGAGAAGCTTAAGGTGTGCATTCTCTCTTATATGATAAGCTTTGATGTGCTCTCTCTCCCCCTTTGACATCAATTTTCAAGAAGGGATGTTCTGGTGCATGAGTCAAGTAGGTTTGGTCCTTGAGTCACATTACAAAGCAACATGTAATATAAGATGCTGGTAGAGGACAAGAATCATTGAGTGGAGCTGGAACAAATATGCAGGATGCAAATGGCAAAGTGTTTTCTCAGCATTGAAATCGGTAACACCGAGTCTTTTGCTTCGGTGGCACCGAGTTGTTTCGGTTTAGCCGAAAGAAACAAACCGGTGAGGCCGAATTCAACTTAGAGAGAAAACAATTGTCATCTCAGCTCACTTAGGCAAATAAGATTTCACAAAGATTTGCAAGGAATTAACTGAAGGATTTGCAATGGATTGGATGCAAGGAATGCAGAACATAACAAAGAAAAGAAAAGAAATCTAGATGAAGTTTATTTTGATAAAAGGGAAAAGGGAAACAAACATGCAAGAGACAAATGCAGGAACTCGGAAAAACACTAGAGAACTTCATCTAGAATTGGTCGGCGACAAAGTCACCTATCACTACTGGAATCAGCTTCTTTGACGTCCGCCATGGCGGACGGCAAAGGCATGGATCACGGACGGCAAACTTCTTTGCCGTCCGCCAGTAGACGGCAAACTGTCCGTCCGAACACGTGCCAGCAAAGGCCTTCTTTGCCGTCCGCTTCCTGCAAACGGACGGCAAAGGATTGTGTCGTCCGCCGTTGGTGGCCAGCAGACGGCAAAGATCGTGGACGGCAGTGAGGTGGGGTGAGAGCCGTTAGGGGTTAATGGCGTGCTTTGCCGTCAGCCAGCGGACGGCAAAGAGGCTAAGGTCTTTGTCGTCCGCTGGCAGACGGCAAAGTGCTCAAACATGCCAGTCCCAGGAACCACAGGTAGCTGCCACGTGGTATGTTTGCCGTCAGCTAGCTGATGGCAAAGAACTTTGGCGTCAGCTAGCTGACGGCAAAGAGCCTGTACAGCCCTGTTTTTAATTTAATTCATTCAATTTGACAGCAATTCACAGATATACACAGATATACATATATACACAACAAGCATATCCAACACACAAGTTTCATCATATATACATACATAACCAACACATATAAAGTTCCATCCTTACATATTACAAAAGTTTCACATTGTTCATCCAACACTGTTATCCATCCATCCATATAACAAGTTCCAACCATGCAAGTTCATTGATACAAAATAAAAGCACAAATGGAAAAGAAGCACTCCATCCATGCAAGCTTCCGTGAATTAAATCAAATCTGCAAAATGATAAACAAGATGTTAGAAAAAGAAGAAGGAAATGAAGAAGAAGAAGACTATAAGAAGTAAGCATACTTAAGTAAAATGAAGAAGAAGAAGAAGAAGAACACTAGAAGAAGAACACTAGAAGAAGACTAGAAGAAGAAGAAGAAGAAGAAGAAGAAGAAGAAGAAGAATATAAGCTTATTATGTAAACTTGGTCATTTTGTGCTAACATAAGTAATTTTGGAGCTAACCTATAGGAAACTAAGCATAGTAGAGATAACTTAGCATATTAGAGCTAACATATGTAACTAAGCATATTAGAGCTAACATAGGTAACTAAGCATATTAGAGCTAACTTAGAGCTAACTTATGTCATTTCGGAGGAAACAAAGCTAAGTATATATAGATCATTTTGGAGATCTGACATACCTGACATAGTTCAGTTCTCATTGTTCTTCTCCTTCTCCTTCCTCAGCCTGATGCGCCAAGAGCGGCGAGGCGGTGGAGGCAGTGGGATGTAGTCTTCTACCACAATTGGCGTGGTCATGTCGCCCAGCTGTGGGATCGCCGGCGCCACCACCGGCGCGAGGTCATTGTCAGGCACCACCACCATCGCGAGGCCATCTTCAGGCAGGACAGGCACGACCATCGCTAGGTCATCCTCAGCCACCACCATCTCTTGCCCATGGTCAGCCACCACCATCTCTTGCCCTTGGTCAGCCACCACCATCGCTATGTCATCCTCAGCCCGATGCCCACTCTGCTCCTCTTCTTCCCCACTCCAGTCCGGATCATCCTCCTTGATGTCTTTGCTGCAGCCAGAATCGCTGCTGCTTTTGCTACAGCCAGAATCGATGTTGCTTTTGCTACAGCCAGAATCGCTACTGCTTTGGCTGTAGCCAGTGTTGCTGCTGCTGCTCCCATTGCCTGTCCAAATGCAACAATTAATGACCGTTAACAATCGATGCGTGACAAAGCCAAATGTAGAGGAATAAGAAGAGGCAGAACGTACTGGCATCATCGTCGTCAGTGTAGCGCATGCGACACATAGTCGCGTTGAACACCTTCACGATGAGCATGGTGGCGTCGTCGTCGTACCTGAAGAGAAGGAAGTACCCCAGCCGCAGGTCGTAGGCACGGTAGAACTTCTCCCAGCCATGACACAGGTACATGTGGCCCTCCTTGATCGCCAACTCCACGTCCCACAGCCTGCAAAACCCACTGCCGGCCTGTCGCAGCTTCACATTATTTGGCGGATCTTCACCCAGCATGTTCATAAAAGTGTCAGGCAGCCTCTGTAGTTTGGGACAAGGAGTGATGTAGCAAACAGCAGAGTTATCATAATGAGATGGGTGAAGGGGAGATCTCTCCTTTTATATACCTGCCTCTTGGAGGAAGTCCCAAGTATGATACTGAAGAACTCGAAAGCATCCAACTCGTACTCCGGTGTGGCAGAGCGGAGCCTGCGGTGACGGCCTCCCCCCATCTCTAATAAGCAGCAGAAGAGACCAATTAGTATCTAGCTAGAAGCATATCTATAAACATAGAGCCAAGTTTCTAGACATGAAAGAAAACTGAGGAAAAAAAAAGCAATGCACTTGTGATCACATAGAGCCAAGTTCCTTCTAGTGTGATCACATTAGAATACTTGTGGCAACAAATCATAGTTGCACCATATTTTAGGTGGCTCTAGGTGCCACACACCAAGCAAACAAACAAACCTCAAATCAGAAACTAAGGGTGTAGTGTCGTAAAATCAATTTACTTTGTATGCAAATCAGAATGTATAGTTTGCCTTTCCGCAAAAAAGAAAAGAAAAAGACGGTGCATGCCTTGTTGTTTTCTCAAATTAAACTAATTCGAGTGTTGCTGATTGATGAATTTGAATATATGCAAAGGAATTTGAGGAAAGCTTTTGCTCTTCTCACTATTAGTTTCATAATCTTTTATAAAACCCCTTCAAGGAGTCTGTGGATAACTTTCGTTTACAGTTCACTAGATATGTGTATTACATTCTCTATTGGAAATGCATTTGAATTCATTTATCACAAATACTAGTGAGAATTGAGATTATACACAATTATAGTAGAGAAGATGATATCTATGCTCTAAACCTAAACTAAACCAAACCTAAAATAAACCTAAAGTAAACTTAAAATACAGAAACAAAAACAGAAAAAAAATACAAGAGGTCTCACCGGGTGGAGGAGGGGGCGCCGGAGGGGTGGGGCGGCCGCGGTGGTGGAGGAGAGGGGCGCCGGGGCGGCCGGGTGGAGGAGGGGGCGCCGGAGCAGCAGGGAGGTCGCGGTGGTGGAGCAGAGGGGCGCCGGGGCCGCCGGGTGGAGGAGGGAGCGCCGGAGCGGCGGGGCGGCCGCGATGGTGGAGCAGAGGGGCGCTGGGGCCGCCGGGGTGGAGGAGGGGGTGTCGCGGCAACGTGGGTGGCGTGGGGCGGCGGCGGCTCGGGCACGGGGCGGCGCGGCGCGACGACGTGGATGGCGCGGGGCGGGGAAGGGGGTCACCGGGGCTGCTGGGGCGGTGCGGTGACGGGGGTGGCGCGGGGCGGCGGCGGCACGGGGGTGGGATGGTGCGGGGCGGCGGCGGCTCGGGCGCGGGCGGAGAGAGAGAGGGGACAGATGTGGAGTGCGGGCGGGCGGGCGTCGATATGGATTTTAGTTAGGGCACGGTTCTTTGCCGTCCGCCAGCAGACGACAAAGATCCTAGATATCGGACGTTAGCTTGGCCACTTTCTTTGCCGTCCGCTAGCGGACGGCAAAGACAGTGTCCGTTAGGTGGTTCTCGGTAGTGGGCCACCCTCATTCTTTTCCGTCCGCTAGCGGACGGCAAAGACTATATGCCGACTGTTGGCGGACGGCAATGACTTGGCTGACGGCTGCCGTCAGCCAAATCTTTGCCGTCAGCTTCTATTGAGCTGACGGCAAAGAAGGTCTTTGCCGTCAGCTAGCGGACGGCAAAGACCTGACTGACGGCAAAGATCCTGATTCCATTAGTGTATGTTAGAGTATATTGACTGAGGAGTCAAGTGAGAATACTTGATCGTAGGTCATACTCATCGTTTAAGCTCAAAATGGAGTTGTCATTTTCCGTTTAAGCATTTTGATGTATTCACATCTTGTTGAGCTGCTTTGACCCATGACTTGGGGTAAAGCTTCTCTAAGATGGAATGACATACCTTGGGTGGTGGTGTTGATCTTGATCATGTAGTTGAACTTGTGTAGGATGCTCAAGGTTGATGTAGCTCATCAATAGTTTGGAGCACCACTTGGAGTTTGAGTTCATCTACCTTCATGGGTTAGTCGTGCAAGGAAGAGCACTTGTGTATCGAAAGTGACAATCATGAAGTTTGATTCCAAATGAAATTTAATATAAAGAATTTGTCAAAGGATATATTGAAAGGATTCATGCTTCCTTGTCTTTAACCACCATATTGTAGAGACTTGGTGATGTAGAGATTGATCAAGATGTGAGTGAGTTGCAATATCATAGATTTAGGTTCATCCAAGTACCTACAAGGGTTAGATAGCATGCAAGGGTACAAGTATAGATTCACATATGATCATCATCATAAGAGAAATATCAAGGATTAGTCAAAGACTCATGCCTTGCATGTATCCAAATGGAGTGTCTACTCCAAGTTTGAGGCATCAATAATGTTCAATTCACATCTCAAACGGCAAAATACTTTCTCATCAAGCGGTTTGGTGAATATATCCGCCAATTGCTTATCGGTACGAACATGCTTAAGATCAATGTCTCCTTTAGCAACATGATCTCAAACGAAATGATGAAGAACTTCAATATGCTTAGTTCGAGAATGTTGCACGGGATTGTGAGCAATCTTAATAGCACTTTCATCGTCACAAAGCAATGGAACATGTTTCACATATATCCCATAATCTTTAAGAGTTTGGGTCATCCAAAGTAGTTGAGCACAACATGAACCCGCGGCAATGTATTCCGCTTCAGCGGTGGATAAGGATACCAAGTTTTGTTTCTTGGAGGACCAAGACACAAGAGATCTATCGAGAAATTGACATGTACCCGAAGTGGACTTTCTATCAACCTTGTCACCGGCATAGTCCGAGTCGGAGTTGAAGGAAATATGCCCTAGAGGCAATAATGAAGTTGTTATTTACATTTCCTTATATCATGATAAATGTTTATTATTCATGCTAGAATTGTATTAACCGAAAACTTAGTACATGTGTGGATACATAGACAAACAGAGTGTCCCTAGTATGCCTCTACTTGACCTATTGCAGGAGCAGATGCAGACGTTATGAACGTTTGACAAAGCTCGGTATGATGACTACTTGATAGTTTAGTGCACAATGCTTTACGGCTTAGAACCGGTGAAAGATCGTGGATGTCGCCTAGAGGGGGGTGAATAGGCGCTTTAAAATAATTACGGTTTAGGCTTGAACAAATGCGGAATAAACCTAGCGGTTAATGACAAGCACAAAACCTACAACAACTAGGCTCACCTATGTGCACCAACAACTTATGCTAAGCAAGATAAACAACTAAGTGATAGCAAGATATATGACAAGAAACAATAAGGCTATCACAAAGTAAAGTGCATAAGTAAAGGGTTCGGGTAAGAGATAACCGAGGCACGCGGAGACGACGATGTATCCCGAAGTTCACACCCTTGCGGATGCTAATCTCCGTTTGGAGCGGTGTGGAGGCACAATGCTCCCCAAGAAGCCACTAGGGCCACCGTAATCTCCTCACGCCCTCGCACAATGCAAGATGCCGTGATTCCACTAAGGGACCCTTGAGGGCGGTCACCGAACCCGTACAAATGGCAACCCTTGGGGGCGGTCACCGAACCCGTACACTTTGGCAACCCTTGGGGGCGGTCACCGGTACCCGTCAAATTGCTCGGAGCGATCTCCACAACCTAATTGGAGACCCCGACGCTTGCCCGGAGCTTTACACCATAATGATTGAGCTCCGAACACCACCAACCGTCTAGGGCGCCCAAGCACCCAAGAGGAACAAGCTCAAGGGCACCAAGCACCCAAGAGTAATAAGCTTCTCAACTTGTAACTTCCACGTATCACCGTGGAGAACTCAAACCGATGCACCAAATGCAATGGCAAGGGCACACGGAGTGCCCAAGTCCTTCTCTCTCAAATCCCACCGAAGCAACTAATGCTAGGGAGGAAAATGAGAAGAAGAACAAGAAGGAGAACACCAAGAACTCCAAGATCTAGATCCAAGGGGTTCCCCTCACAAAGAGGAGAAAGTGATTGGTGGAAATGTGGATCTAGATCTCCTCTCTCTTTTCCCTCAAAAACTAGCAAGAATCCATGGAGGGATTGAGAGTTAGCAAGCTCGAAGAAGGTCAACAATGGGGGAAGAACACGAGCTCAAGAGATGAAGTAGAATGGGGAAGAAGACCCCATTATATAGTGGGGGGAACAATCCAACCGTTACCCCCACTTCAGCCCCGCAGAGAGCGGTACTACCGCTTGGCCAGCGGTACTACCGCTTGCCCCTATAAGCGGTACTACCGCTCCCCTTCGCGGTACTACCGCTGGGCCCAGAGCGGTACTACCGCGGTGGCAGGGCGGTACTACCGCATACGAGCGGTACAACGGCCCCCACTGCCGTGGCCAGTACCGTAAAACCCGACACGAAAAAGACCCCTCGAATCGAGGCGGTACTAGCACGAGACCATAGCGGTACTACGGCTGGGGCCACCAGCGGTACTACCGCTCTGGAGCGGTACTACCGCTTGTAGCACCCAAGCGGTACTACCGCTCCGGCCCGCGGTACTACTGCTAGGAAACCAAAACTGCCATAACTTCTGCATATGAGCTCTGAATTGAGCAAACTCAAGCTTGTTGGATTGAGAAAGACGAGTAGCATCAAAGAAGAGGCAGGGGAGGTATGCCAACAAATAGAGGAGTGAAACCTCCAACCGAGAAGAACCGGCATAACCTCCAACATCGAAAACATCATAGAAGATGCGAGTGAACTCCGTTTTCGATGAACTCGAGCTTGTCATCAAGATGACCATAAGCTCCAAAACTCACAAAGAGAAGAACCAAACAAGAACCAACAAAGATGATGCAAGGATGCAATGGTTTGAGCTCTCTATGAACGATACGATCAAGCTACTCATCGAGAGCCCCCCTTGATAGTACGGCAATCGATCCTATAACCCGGTCTCCCAACTACCATCATGAGACCGGTAAAATAGAAAACCTATCAAGAGCAAACCTTTGCCTTGCACATGGTCCACTTGAGCTCGATGATGACGATCTTAACTCCCTCAAGTTGGACCACCTTTCTTGGTTGTGTTGGCTCAATGAAGACTAGTTGATTGCTCCCCCATACTCCACTATGGGTGAGCCACTCTTCCGCACATCTTCACAAGTCCATTTTCACCACAATGGACGGCAAGCTTCAAGCATTTGATCTCTTCATGATGCTTCACTTGAACTTGCACACCGCAACATCTTCACAAGTCCATTGTCGCCACAATGGACGGCAAGCTTCAAGCATTTGATCTCTTCATGATGCTTCACTTGAACTTGCACACCGCAACCTAACCCCACAAAGAACTCTCACGAAGATCATGGGTTAGTACACAAAGCGTAATCGACAATGCTTACCACACCATGGGATCGCTTGATCCCTCTTGGTACATCTTGTGCGCTTTGTGTGTTGATCAACTTGATTCACTCTTGACTTAGTCTTGATCAACCTTGACTCTTTCCAACTCTCTTCATTTGGATGACGTCTTGAAGGTAAACATGAATGATCACACAATCTTCTTCTTCAAGACATGCTTGCAATAAGCTCTACTCTCACATGACCAATCTTTGGATAATTCCTTAATAACACCTTGGTCACCACATAAACTCCTTGAAACCAACACATGGACTTCAAGAAATGCCTATGGACAAATCCTTCAAATATAACTCAAGGCAACCATTAGTCCATAGAGATTGTCATCAATTACCAAAGCCAAACATGGGGGCACCGCATGTTCTTTCAACCGGGACTTCAAAAAATGTTTTGAACACCACGGAGCATATGAGATGTTCCAAGAGCTGAAATTGGTATTTCAGACTCATGCCCGTGTTAAGAGGTATGAGACCTCTGACAAGTATTTTGCCTACAAGATGGAGGAGAATAGCTCAACCAGTGAGCATGTGCTCAGAATGTCTGAGTACTACAATCACTTGAAACAAGTGGGAGTTAATCTTCCAGATAAGATAGTGATTGATAGAGTTCTCTAGCCACTATCACCAAGTTACTAGAACTTCGTGATGAACTATAATATGCAAGGGATAACGGAAATGATTCCCAAGCTCTTCGCGATGCTGAAATCGGCGAAGGTAGAAATCAAGAAAAGGCATCAAGTGTTGATGGTTGACAAGACCACTAGTTTCAAGTAAAAGGGCAAGGGAAAGAAAGGGAACTTCAAGAAGAATGGCAAGCAAGTTGCCACTCCACTGAAGAAGCCCAAAGCTAGACCTAAGCCTGAAACTGAGTGCTTCCACTGCAAAGGGAACGGTCACTTGAAGTGGAACTGCCCTAGATACTTGGCGGATAAGAAGGATGGAGTGAACAAAGGTATATTTGATATACATGTTATTGATGTATACTTTACTAGTGTTTATAGTAACCTCTTGGTATTTGATACTGGTTCAGTTACTAAGAGTAGTAACTCAAAACGGGAGTTGCAAAATAAACAGAGACTAGTTAAAGGTGAGGTGATGATGTGTGTTGGAAGTGATTCCAAGGTTGATAAGATCACCATCGCACACTCCCTTTACCTTCGGGATTAGTGTTGAACTAAAATAAATGTTATTTGGTGTTTGCGTTCAGCATGAATATGATTGGATCATGTTTATTGCAATACGGTTATTCATTTAAGTCAAAGAATAATTGTTGTTCTGTTTACGTGAATAAAATCTTCTATGGTCATACACTTAATATAAATGGTTTATTGAATCTCGATCGTAGTGACACATAATATTGATGCCAAAAGATGCAAAGTTGATAATGATAGTGCAACATACTTGTGGCACTGCCGTTTAGGTCATATTGGTGTAAAGCGCATGAAGAAACTCCATGCGGATGGACTTTTGGAATCACTTGATTATGAATCATTTGATGCTTGCGAACCATGCCTCATGGGCAAGATGACTAAGACTCCGTTCTCCGGAACAATAGAGCAAGCCACTGACTTATTGGAAATAATACATACCGATGTATGTGGTCCGATGAGTGTTGAGGCTCACAGTGGGTATCGTTATTTTCTTACCTTCACAGATGATTTGAGCAGATATGGGTATATCTACTTGATAAAACACAAGTCTGAAACATTTGAAGAGTTCAAAGAATTTCAGAGTGAAGTACAGAATCATCATAACAAGAAAATAAAGTTTCTATGATCTGATCGCAGAGGCGAATTTTTGAGTTACGAGTTTGGCCTTCAATTAAAACAATGTGGAATAGTTTCACAAACTCATGCCACCTGAAACACCACAGCATAATGGTGTGTCCGAATGTCATAACTGTACTTTATTGGATATAGTGCAATCTATGATGTCTCTTACCGATTTACCACTATCGTTTTGGGGTTATGCATTAGAGACAGCTACATTCACGTTAAATAGGGCACCGTCTAAATCCATTGAGACGACACCGTATGAACTATGGTTTGGCAAGAAACCTAAGCTGTCATTTCTTAAAGTTTGGGGTTGTGATGCTTATGTGAAAAAGTTGTTGGAAATATGCCCTAGAGGCAATAATAAAATGGTTATTATTATATTTCCTTGTTCATGATAATTGTCTATTGTTCATGCTATAATTGTATTGACTGGAAACCGTGATACATGTGTGAATACATAGACCACAACATGTCCCTAGTAAGCCTCTAGTTGACTAGCTCGTTGATCAATAGATGGTCATGGTTTCCTGGCCATGGGCATTGGATGTCGTTGATAACGGGATCACATCATTGGGAGAATGATGTGATGGACAAGACCCAATCCTAAGCATAGCACAAGATCATGTAGTTCGTTTGCTAGAGCTTTTCTAATGTCAAGTATCATTTCCTTAGACCATGAGATTGTGCAACTCCCAGATACCGTAGGAATGCTTTGGGTGTACCAAACGTCACAACGTAACTGGGTGGCTATAAAGGTGCACTACAGGTATCTCCGAAAGTGTCTGTTGGGTTGGCACGAATCGAGACTGGGATTTGTCACTCCGTATGACGGAGAGGTATCTCTGGGCCCACTCGGTAATGCATCATCATAATGAGCTCAATGTGACTAATGAGTTAGCCAGGGGATCATCCGTTACGGAATGAGTAAAGAGACTTACCGGTAACGAGATTGAACGAGGTATTGGGATACCGACGATGGAATCTCGGGCAAGTAACATACCGATAGACAAAGGGAATTGTAACATCCCAAAATTCTAAATTTTGGAATGTTATAATAAATAGATAGATTTGATTGATTGTTTGATTGATTGTGTGTAGTTGAGTGAAAATTCGAAAAAAATTGAAAGTTAAATGAGAGGGAGTAAAAGGACTTTCCCAAACTTTCATTTTGCTTTTATGATCTCCATGAATTCAAATTCTTTTCATCGCAAAACCCTGGAGAGAAGATGACATGACTTCTTCCATTTATTTAAATGACAAGGGGTGTTGAAAATATTTGAATTTCATTTGTAAATGTTTCCAATTCTGAAACTTTATGCAACTCAATGATTTTCACGAGAGAAGATAAAATGACTTCTTCATAATATATGAAATATGAGTTGGGAGTTTCAAAGGATCAAATTCAAAGTCCTTTTGGGAATTATTTTTAATTTGGAGTTATTTGGGTTTTATTCAAATTATTTTTCTCCAAAAATAAAATACATGGAAAATAGGGTAACATGATTCCCTACATCAGAAAATTGGAGATAAATAAATTTGAAATCATTTTGGTATTTTTAAAATGATTTTTATTGGATTTTAGTAGAGCAGTAGCACTCTTTGATTTATTTGAATTTGTGTGGATTTTATTTAATGCTAGAAAAATGCCCATGCTGTAGGAAATCTTTTTCTGAAAATTTTGATATATTATATGCCTATATAATAGTTTTATTTATTTCGTTTTTATTATTTTTCTTTGTCTGGTAAATGTTTAAAAAAACTCTTCGAACAGTGCCAGGCCGAAGCCCAACACTGCTCTCTCTCTCCTCTCTCTCCCTCCGCCAAACTGGGCCGGCCCAGCCAACCGGGCCAGGCCAGCCGCAGCCCAGCAGCTCCCCGCACGCGAACCGCCTTACGCTCGCTCGCCCGCTCGCAGCCCCGATCGGTCGCCGCCTCTCTCTGCCGCCGACAGGTGGGACCCACCTGTCGGGTCCGTCCCCAACCTCGCGACTGGAGTCCGTCTCCAGCACGACTCGCCGGCCGCCGCCGTGTCCGAAAGGGACACCGTCCCCTCGCCCTGCCCCTTGCCGAAGCCTCGCCTCCTATAAAGCCCTGACCCCGGCCTCTTTTTCCCTCAAACCGCAGCCACCCTCACCTCCCCACGTCCCGCACACCCTCGCCGGAGTCCGAGCTCCGAGGAGATCCGTCGCCGTTGCACCGCACTCCACCGCCGCCTACGCTCGACGCCACCACCACCTTCGGAGTCCCCTCGTCGCGCCGCTTCTCCCTGACCCCTCTGCCATGCCGGAGGACCACCGGAGCAGCTGTCCCCTCGATGCCCGAGCCGCCGCGGCCTCCTTCTCCGGCGACGTCGACCTCCACCGCTGCGGTACCTCCCAACTCCTCCCTCATCCGTTAGATCTAGGTTAGACGGTCCGGATTAGATCTAGGTTTCGTTTTTTTATTTCAACCGGTATGTTTAGCTAACGAACGTTCGTTCGTTTAGCGTTGGCAGTGGATGTTTTCGCTATATAAGCCTCGGCAGCGAACGTTCATATATTAGATTTGTTTTTGTGGCCAGGGACCCGTTTGTAAGTATTTTAATTGCAGTATAGCCCCTGGTTTTCAAACACCCACAACTTTTTGCTCGTTTGTCCAAATCCAATGAAACCAACGCCAAATTCTTCGTTATGATCCCCTCTATCCAGTAATCCAACCCAAACATGTTTTTGAAATCTTAAAATTTGAATTAGATCAGATTTGAATTCAAACTTCGTTTGATCGTAACTTGAGTTTCGTAGCTCCGTTTGAGTTGATTCTTTTTGCTAATCGAAGCTCTTGACCTAAACTTTCTGATAAGGCCAAATTAATATAATTTTGGTACTGTTAGAAAGTGTTTTATGTTGCAAGAGTTATTTGCTTGGTTTTGATGTTTTCCGAATCGTCTTCTTCGTTCTTTCTGATCTTTTGAGTGATTGCTTATGTGTGGTTACTATTGCTTGCTTACGATAGATTGAAACGGAGTGTGACAAGTAGAACTATCAAGAGTTATGAGTGCGAATCATCTTCATCAACATTGCAGGCAAGTTCACACTTTGATCATACCTCTTTACTACCCAGTTTTATTGCATTAGATCAATCCTCAAACATTGCATGATTAGGATCTAATTAAATTGTGGGTATTGGGAAGTAGATGAGGTAGTACCTATTGCCCTGTTTATTATCAAACCCTTGGGAGTTACTTCTACGTTGCTCATATTACTATGCTATGCTAGTAGACGTGGATTGGGTTTGAGTGTTACCATGACAGATGTGAGATTGTTAATTAATGGTTAACCTTAAGGTGGCAACTAAAACTCACATCTGGGTGGATTGAGGTACCTGGGTATTCCAGGATTGCCTGTTTTTCTTTTGGACCGCCACCCAGGTTCAAAGGGATCATGAGATTATTCATGCTAGAAACTTCCGTGTGCAGCCACAAGCCATTATGGGCTCTGGCATAGTTGAGTAAGTTGTGTGAGCTCTTGAAGAGGTGGACTAGCAGATGTAGGGGGATTGTAGGTGTAACGGTCTGCCCGGAGTAGAGAGTAAATGCTTTTGAAAGACTGTGTCTCGATCATCCGTTTCTCAAACACCAAGTAGTGCGAGAAATCCAACGGAGGAGATCGAGTCTTGTGGGGAAAAGTGCGCAAACCTCTACAGAGTGTACAAACTAATCATGATTAGCCGTGTCCCCGGTTATGGACATCTTGAGTATCTAGTTCTTTGATTATCATATTGATCTCATCACGTTACTTTAATTAATTTTGTTGGGTTTTGATGATGATACTTAATTGGGATTGAGAATGCTGTCAACCATTCTCAATGTTTAACAACCACCATGATAGTTAAATAAAATTTATTCCTTTACAGTAGGGAAAAATTGGCTTTTCGCAAAAACATTATAACCATAGAGCTTTTCCACCATCCATATATGCATGTAGTGATAGCCTTTGTTCATCATTTCTCTATGGTGTGAATTTGCCAGTACATTCAATGTACGGACCCTTTGTGGCTGCAACGTCTCATGTTGCAGGAATCTTACGACAAGTAAGTGATATGTTAGGGTTACGATTTCTACACTCAACTTTGCCGTTGCTGTTGATGGGAATCCACAACCTTGTTACTTCCGCTATTTGGATTGAGGTAATAGTATTTACGTTATTTTATACATGTGATTTACCTCTGTTATAAATCCTCGAGTACTGTGTGTGTCAGCATACCGATCCAGGGATGACACTTAAGCACAGAGACTTGACCGTCTGAGGTCGGGTCGCTACAGGAATTGTATATGGGGTTGATTGAATCCCCGACATCGTGGTTCATCCGATGAGATCATCGTGGAACATGTGGGAGCCAACATGGGTATCCAGATCCCGCTGTTGGTTATTGGCCGGAGAACGTCTCGGTCATGTCTGCATGGTTCCCGAACCCGTAGGGTCTACACACTTAAGGTTCGGTGACGCTAGAGTTGTAATGGGAATAGTATGTGGTTACCGAAGGTTGTTCGGAGTCCCGGATGAGATCCCGGACATGACGAGGAGCTCCGGAATGGTCCGGAGGTGAAGATCGGTATATTGGACGAAGGGTATTGGAGTCCGGAAGTGTTCCGGGGGTACCAGGCTATGGCCAGCATGTCCGAAAGGGGTTTCGGAGGCCCGGGCAAGCGTTGGGGGGCCTTATGGGCCAAGGGGAAGGGGCAAACCAGCCCACTAAGGGGCTGTGCGCCCCTCCCAACCCCTCTCACATAAAGTGGAGAGGTGGGGCGCCACCCCTAGGGCAGCCGCCCCTCCCGGCTTGGGGGGCAAGTTTCCTAGGGGGTGGGGGCGCCCAAACCCATCTAGGGTTTCCCCTGGCCGCCGCCCCTCCTCTAGATCCATCTAGAGGGGTCGGCCCCCTCTCCCCTTCCCCCTATATATAGTGAGGGGGTGGGAGGGCAGCCACACCCTTCCCTTGGCGCAGCCCCTCCCTCCTCATACATCTCCTCCTCCTCCGTAGTGCTTGGCGAAGCCCTGCTGGAGAACCACGAGCTCCACCACCACCACGCCGTCGTGCTGTCGGAGTTCTCCCTCAACTTCTCCTCTCCCCTTGCTGGATCAAGAAGGAGGAGACGTCCCCGGGCTGTACGTGTGTTGAACGCGGAGGCGCCGTCCGTTCGGCGCTAGATCGGATCTTCCGCGATTTGAATCGCCGCGAGTATGACTCCATCAACCGCGTTCTTGTAACGCTTCCGCTTAGCGATCTTCAAGGGTATGAAGATGCACTCCCTCTCTCTCGTTGCTAGCATCTCCTAGATTGATCTTGGTGACACGTAGGAAAATTTTGAATTATTGCTACGTTCCCCAACAGTGGCATCATGAGCTAGGTCTATGCGTAGATTCTATGCACGAGTAGAACACAAAGTAGTTGTGGGCGATGATTTGTCCAATTTTCTTGCTGTTACTAGTCTTATCTTGATTCGGCGGCATTGTGGGATGAAGCGGCCCGGACCGACCTTACACGTACACTTACGTGAGACAGGTTCCACCGACTGACATGCACTTGATGCATAAGGTGGCTAGCGGGTGTCTGTCTCTCCCAGTTTAGTCGGATCGGATTCGATGAAGAGGGTCCTTATGAAGGGTAAATAGAAATTGGCATATCACCCTTGTGGCTTTTACGTAGGTAAGAAATGTTCTTGCTAGAAACCCATAGCAGCCACGTAAAACATGCAACAACAATTAGAGGACGTCTAACTTGTTTTTGCAGGGTATGCTATGTGATGTGATATGGCCAAAAGGATATGATGAATGATATATGTGATGTATGAAATTGATCATGTTCTTGTAATAGGAATCACGACTTGCATGTCGATGAGTATGACAACCGGCAGGAGCCATAGGAGTTGTCTTAATTTATTGTATGACCTGCGTGTCAATGAAAACGCCATGTAATTACTTTACTTTATTGCTAACCATTAGCCATAGTAGTAGAAGTAATAGTTGGCGAGACAACTTCATGAAGACGCGATGATGGAGATCATGATGATGGAGATCATGGTGTCATGCCGGTGACGAAGGTGATCATGCCGCGCCTCGAAGATGGAGATCAAAGGCGCAAGATGATATTGGCCATATCATGTCACTTTATGATTTGCATGTGATGTTTGTCATGTTTACATCTTATTTGCTTAGAACGACGGTAGCATAAATAAGATGATCCCTCACTAAAATTTCAAGAGATGTGTTCCCCCTAACTGTGCACTGTTGCGAAGGTTCGTTGTTTCAAAGCACCACGTGATGATCGGGTGTGATAGATTCTAACGTTCGCATACAACGGGTGTAAGCCAGATTTACACATGCGAAACACTTAGGTTGACTTGACGAGCCTAGCATGTACGGACATGGCCTCGGAACACGGAAGACCGAAAGGTCGAACATGAGTTGTATAGCAGATACGATCAACATGAAGATGTTCACCGATGATGACTAGTCTGTCCCACGTGATGATCGGACACGGCCTAGTTGACTCGGATCATGTATCACTTAGATGACTAGAGGGATGTCTATCTGAGTGGGAGTTCATTAAAAAAATTGATTAGATGAACTTCATTATCATGAACATAGTCAAAAGGTTTTTGCAAATTATGTCGTAGCTTACGCTTTAGTTCTACTAAGATATGTTCCTAGAGAAAATTTAGTTGAAAGTTGATAGTAGCAATTATGCGGACTGGGTCCATAAACTGAGGATTGTCCTCATTGCTGCATAGAAGGCTTATGTCCTTAATGCACCGCTCGGTGTGCTGAACCTCGAGCGTCGTTTGTGGATGTTGCGAACATCTGACATACACGTTTTGATGACTACGTGATAGTTCAGTGCGTAATGTTAAAACGGTATAGAATTGAGGCACCGAAGACGTTTTTGAAACGTCGCAGAACATATGAGATGTTCCAAAGACTGAAATTGGGATTTCAGACTAGTGCCCATGTCAAGAGGTATGAGACCTCTGACAAGTTTCTTAAGCCTGCAAACTAAGGGAGAAAAGCTCAATCGTTGAGCATGTGCTCAGATTGTCTAAGTACTACAATCGCTTGAATCGAGTGGGAGTTAATCTTCCAGATGAGATAGTGATGGTTCTCCATAGCCACTGCCACCAAGCTATTAGAGCTTCGTGATGAACTATAACATATCAGGGATAGACATGATGATCCTTGAGCAACTCGCGATGTTTGACACCGCGAAAGTAGAAATCAAGTAGGAGCATCAATTGTTGATGGTTAGTAAAACCACTAGTTTCAAGAAGGGCACGGGCAACAAGGGATACTTCATGAAACGGCAAATTAGTTGCAGCTCTAGTGAAGAAAGCCAAGGTTGAACCCAAACCCGAGACTAAGTGCTTCTGAGATGAGGGGAACGGTCACTGAAGCAGAACTACCCTAGATACTTCGTAGATGAGAAGGCTGGTAAGGTCGACAGAAGTATATTGGATATACACTATATTAATGTGTACTTTACTAGTACTCCTAGTAGCACCAGGGTATTAGATACCGGTTCGGTTGCTAAGTGTTAGTAACTCGAAATAAAAGTTGCGGAATAAACGGAGACTAGCTAAAGGTGAGATGACGATATGTGTTGGAAGTGTTTCCAAGGTTGATGTGATCAAGCATCGCATGCTCCCTCTACCATCGGGATTGGTATTAAACCTAAATAATTGTTATTTGGTGTTTGCGTTGAGCATAGACATGATTGGATTATGTTTATCGCAATACGGTTATTCATTTAAGGAGAATAATGGTTACTCTGTTTATTTGAATAATACCTTCAATGGTCTTGCACCTAAAATGAATGGTTTATTGAATCTCGATAGTAGTGATACACATGTTCATGCCAAAAGATATAAAATAGTAATGATAGTACCACATACTTGTGGCACTGCCACTTGAGTCATATTGGTATAAAACGCATGAAGAAGCTCCATGTTGATGGATCTTTGGACTCACTCGTTTTTGAAAATATTGAGACATGCGAACCATGTCTATTGGTATATATGCATGAAGAAACTCCATACAGATGGATCGTTTGGACTCACTTGATTTTGAATCACTTGAGACATGCAAATCATACCACATGGGCAAGATGACTGAAAGGCCTCGTTTTCAGTGAGATGAAACAAGAGAGCAACTTGTTGGAAGTAATACATTTGATGTGTGCACTCCAATGAGTGCTGAGGCACGTAGTGGATATCGTTATGTTCTTACTTCACAGATGATTTGAGTAGATACTGAGTATATTTACTTGATGAAACACAAGTCTGAATTATTGAAAGGTTCAAGTAATTTCAGAGTGAAGTTGAAGATCGTCGTGACAAGAGGATAAAATGTCAATGATATGATCATAGAGATGAATATCTGAGTTACGAGTTTGGCACACAATTAAGACATTGTGGAAATTGTTTCACAACTAATACCGCCTGGAACACCATAGTGTGATGGTGTGTCCGAACATCATAACTGCACCCTATTGGATATGGTGCATACCATGATGTCTCTTATCGAATTACCACTATTGTTTATGGGTTAGGCATTAGAGACAACCGCATTCACTTTAAATAGGGCACCACGTAATTCCGTTGAGATGACACCGTATGAACTATGGTTTAGAGAAACCTAAGCTGTCATTTCTTAAAAGTTTGGGGCTGCGACGCTTATGTGAAAAGGGTTTAGCCTGATAAGCTCGAACCCAAAGCGGATAAATGCATCTTCATAGGACACCCAAAACAGTTGGGTATACCTCCTATTTTGGATCCGGAAGCAAAAGTGATTGTTTCTAGAAACGGGTCCTTTCTCGAGGAAAAGTTTCTCTCGAAAGAATTGAGTGGGAGGATGGTGGAGACTTGATGAGGTTATTGAACCGTCACTTCAACTAGTGTGTAGCAGGGCACAAGAAGTTGTTCCTGTGGCACCTACACCAATTGACGTGGAAGCTTATGATAGTGATCATGAAACTTCGGATCAAGTCACTACCAAACCTCGTAGGATGACAAGGATGCATGCTACTTCAGAGTGGTACGTAATCCTGTCTTGGAAGTCATGTTGCTAGACAACAATGAACCTACGAGCTATGGAGAAACAATGGTGGGCCCGGATTCCGACGAATGGCTCGGGGCCATAAAATCCGAAAGAGGATCCATGTATAAAAACAAAGTGTAGACTTTGGAAGAACTACTTGATGGTCGTAAGGCTGTTGGGTGCAGATGGATTTTAAAAGGAAGACGGACTATGATGGTAAGTGTCACCATTAAGAAAGCTCGACTTGTCGTTAAGATGTTTTCCGGCAAGTTCAAGGAGTTGACTGCGATGAGACTTTCTCACTCGTAGCGATGCTAAGAGTCTGTTGGAATTATATTAGCAGTTACTGTATTATTTATGAAATCTTGCAGATAGGATGTCAAAACATTGTTTCCTCGACGATTTTCTTGAGGAAAGGTTGTATGTGATACAACCAGAAGGTTTTGTCAACCCTGAAAGATGCTAACAAGTATGCAAAGCTCCAGCAATCCTTCTAAGGATTGGAGTAAGCATCTCGGAGTTGGAATGTACGCTTTGATGAGATGATCAAAGATTTTGGGTTTATACAAAGTTTATGAGAAACTTGTATTTCCAAAGAAGTGAGTGGGAGCACTATAGAATTTTTGATGAGTATATGTTGTTAACATATTATTGATTAGAAATGATGTAGAATTTCTGGAAAGCATATAGGGTTGTTTGAAAAGTGGTTTTCAATGGAAAACCTGGATTAAGCTACTTGAACATTGAGCATCAAGATCTATAAGGATAGATCAAAGCGCTTAATAGTACTTTCAAATGAATACATACCGTGACAAGATTTTGAAGGAGTTCAAAATAGATCGGCAAAGAAGGAGTTCTTGGCTGTGTTATAAGGTGTGAGTATTGAGTAAGACTCAAGACCTGACCATGGCATAAGAGAGAGAAAGCACGAAGGTCGTCCCCTATGCTTTAAACGTAGGCTCTACAGTATGCTATGCTGTGTACCGCACTTGAAGTGTGCCTTGCCATGAGTCAGTCAAGGGGTACAAGTGTGATCCAGGAATGGATCACAGGACAGCGGTCAAGGTTATCCTTAGTAACTAGTGGACTAAGGAATTTTTCTCGATTATGGAGGTGGTAAAAGAGTTCGTCATAAAGGGTTACGTCGATGCAAACTTTGACACTAATCCGGATGACTCTGAGTAGTAAACCGGATTCGTATAGTAGAGCAGTTATTTGGAATAGTTCCAAATAGCGTGTGGTAGCTGCATCTAGGAGATGACATAGAGATTTGTAAAGCACACACGGATCTGAATGATTCAGACCCGTTGACTAATAACCTCTCTCACAAGCAAGATATGATCAAACCCAATGGGTGTTGGATTCATTACAATCACATAGTGATGTGAACTAGATTATTGACTCTAGTGCAAGTGGGAGACTGTTGGAAATATGCCCTAGAGGCAATAATAAAATGGTTATTATTATATTTCCTTGTTCATGATAATTGTCTATTGTTCATGCTATAGTTGTATTGACTGGAAACCGTGATACATGTGTGAATACATAGACCACAACATGTCCCTAGTAAGCCTCTAGTTGACTAGCTCGTTGATCAATAGATGGTCATGGTTTCCTGGCCATGGACATTGGATGTCGTTGATAACGGGATCACATCATTGGGAGAATGATGTGATGGACAAGACCCAATCCTAAGCAAAGCACAAGATCGTGTAGTTCGTTTGCTAGAGCTTTTCTAATGTCAAGTATCATTTCCTTAGACCATGAGATTGTGCAACTCCCAGATACCGTAGGAATGCTTTGGGTGTACCAAACGTCACAACGTAACTGGGTGGCTATAAAGGTGCACTACAGGTATCTCCGAAAGTGTCTGTTGGGTTGGCACGAATCGAGACTGGGATTTGTCACTCCGTATGACGGAGAGGTATCTCTGGGCCCACTCGGTAATGCATCATCATAATGAGCTCAATGTGACTAATGAGTTAGCCACGGGATCATGCGTTACGGAACGAGTAAAGAGACTTGCCGGTAACGAGATTGAACGAGGTATTGGGATACCGACGATCGAATCTCGGGCAAGTAACATACCGATAGACAAAGGGAATTGTATACGGGATTGATTGAATCCCCGACATCGTGGTTCATCCGATGAGATCATCGTGGAACATGTGGGAGCCAACATGGGTATCCAGATCCCGTTGTTGGTTATTGGCCGGAGAACGTCTCGGTCATGTCTGCATGGTTCCCGAACCCGTAGGGTCTACACACTTAAGGTTCGGTGACGCTAGAGTTGTAATGGGAATAGTATGTGGTTACCGAAGGTTGTTCGGAGTCCCGGATGAGATCCCGGACATGACGAGGAGCTCCGGAATGGTCCGGAGGTGAAGATCGGTATATTGGACGAAGGGTATTGGAGTCCGGAAGTGTTCCGGGGGTACCAGGCTATGGCCAGCATGTCCGAAAGGGGTTTCGGAGGCCCGGGCAAGCGTTGGGGGGCCTTATGGGCCAAGGGGAAGGGGCAAACCAGCCCACTAAGGGGCTGTGCGCCCCTCCCAACCCCTCTCACATAAAGTGGAGAGGTGGGGCGCCACCCCTAGGGCAGCCGCCCCTCCCGGCTTGGGGGGCAAGTTTCCTAGGGGGTGGGGGCGCCCAAACCCATCTAGGGTTTCCCCTGGCCGCCGCCCCTCCTCTAGATCCATCTAGAGGGGTCGGCCCCCTCTCCCCTTCCCCCTATATATAGTGAGGGGGTGGGAGGGCAGCCACACCCTTCCCTTGGCGCAGCCCCTCCCTCCTCATACATCTCCTCCTCCTCCGTAGTGCTTGGCGAAGCCCTGCTGGAGAACCACGAGCTCCACCACCACCACGCCGTCGTGCTATCGGAGTTCTCCCTCAACTTCTCCTCTCCCCTTGCTGGATCAATAAGGAGGAGACGTCCCTGGGCTGTACGTGTGTTGAACGCGGAGGCGCCGTCCGTTCGGCGCTAGATCGGATCTTCCGCAATTTGAATCGCCGTGAGTACGACTCCATCAACCGCGTTCTTGTAACGCTTCCGCTTAGCGATCTTCAAGGGAATGAAGATGCACTCCCTCTCTCTCGTTGCTAGCATCTCCTAGATTGATCTTGGTGACACGTAGGAAAATTTTGAATTATTGCTACGTTCCCCAACAAAAGTTTCAACCTGATAAGCTCGAACCAAATTGGAGAAGTGCGTCTTCATAGGATACCCAAAAGAAAATGTTGGGTACACCTTCTATCACAGATCCGAAGGCAAGGCACTCGTTGCTAAGAATGGATCCTTTCTAGAGAAGGAGTTTCTCTCGAAAGAAGTGAGTGGGAGGAAAGTAGAACTTGATGAGGTAATTGTACCAGCTCCCGAATTGGAAAGTAGTTTATCACAGAAATCAGTTCCAGTGATTCCTACACCAATTAGTGAGGAAGTTAATGATGATGATCATGAAACTTCTGATCAAGTTACTACCGAACCTCGTAGGTCAACCAGAGTACGTTCCGCAACAGAGTGGTATGGTAATCCTATTCTGGAGGTCATGTTACTTGACCATGACAAACCTACGAACTATGAGGAAGCGATGATGAGCCCAGATTCCACGAAATGGCTTGAGGCCATGAAATCTGAGATAGGATCCATGTATGAGAACAAAGTGTCGACTTTGGTTGACTTGCCCGTTGATTGGCAAGCCATTGAGAATAAAATGGATCTTCAAGAGGAAGACAGACGCTGATAGTAGTGTTACTATCTACAAAGCTCGAATTGTCGCAAAAAATGTTTTCGACAAGTTCAAGGTGTTGGCTACAATGAGATTTTCTCACTTGTATCGATGCTTAAAAGTCTGTCCGAATCATGTTAGCAATTGCCGCATTTTATGAAATTTGGCAAATGGATGTCAAACCTGCATTCCTTAATGGATTTCTTAAAGAAGAGTTGTATATGATGCAACCAGAAGGTTTTGTCGATCCTAAAGGTGCTAACAAAGTGTGCAAAGCTGCAGCGATCCATCTATGGACTCGTGCAAGCATCTCGGAGTTGGAATATACGTTTTGATGAGTGTATCAAAGCACATAGTTTTATACAGACTTGCGGTGAAGGCTGTATTTACAAGAAAGTGAGTGGGAGCACTACAGCCTTTTTGATAAGTATATGTGAATGACATAGTGTTAATCGGAAATGATGTAGAATTTTCTGGAAAGCATAAAGGAGTGTTTGAAAGGAGTTTTTCAAAGAAAGACCTCATTGAAGCTGCTTACATATTGAGCATCAAGATCTATAGAGATAGATCAAGACGCTTGATAAGTTTTTTCAATGAGTACATACCTTGGCAAGTTTTTGTAGTTCAAAATGGAAAAGTCAAAGAAGGAGTTCTTGCCTGTGTTGCAAGGTGTGAAGTTGAGTAAGACTCAAAGCCCGACCACGGAAGAAGATAGAGAGAGAATGAAATTCATTCCCTATGCCTCAGCCATAGGTTCTATAAAGTATGCCATGCTATGTACCAGACCTATTGTATACCCTGCCCTGAGTTTGGCAAGGAAGTACAGTAGTGATCTAGGAGTAGATCACTGGACATTGGTCAAAATTATCCTTAGAGGACTAAGGAAATATTTCTCGGTTATGGAGGTGATAAAGAGTTCGTCATAAAGAGTTACATCGATGCAAGCTTTTACATCAATCCAGATGACTCTAAGTCTTAATCTGGATACATATTGAAAGTGGGAGTTATTAGCTAGAGTAGCTCCATGCAGAGTATTGTAGACATAGAAAAATTGCAAAATACCTACGGCTCTGAATGTGGCAGACCCGTTGACTAAACTTCTCTCACAAGCAAAACATGATCACACCTTAGTACTCTTTGGATGTTAATCACATAGCGATGTGAACTAGATTATTGACTCTAGTAAACCCTTTGAGTGTTGGTCACATGGCGATGTGAACTATGGGTGTTAATCACATGGTGACGTGAACTATTGGTGTTGAATCACATGGCGATGTGAACTAGATTAGTGACTCTAGTGCAAGTGGGAGACTAAAGGAAATATGCCCTAGAGGAAATAATAAAGTTGTTATTTATATTTCCTTATATCATGATAAATGTTTATTATTCATGCTAGAATTGTATTAACCGGAAACTTAGTACATGTGTGAATACATAGACAAACAGAGTGTCCCTAGTATGCCTCTACTTGACTAGCTCGATAATAAAAGTTGGTTAAGTTTCCTAGCCATGGACATGTGTTGTCATTTGATGAACGGGATCACATCATTAGAGAATGATGTGATGGACAAGACCCATCCGTTAGCTTAGCACTATGATCTTTTAGTTTGTTGCTATTGCTTTCTTCATGACTTATACATGTTCCTATGACTATGAGATTATGCAACTCCCGAATACCGGAGGAACACTTAGTGTGCTATCAAACGTCACAACTTAACTGGGTGATTATAAATATGCTCTACAGTTGTCTCCGATGGTGTTTGTTGAGTTGGCATAGATCGAGATTAGTATTTGTCACTCCGTGTATCGGAGAGGTATCTCTGGGCCCTCTCGGTAATGCACATCACTATAAGCCTTGCAAGCAATGTGACTAATGAGTTAGTTGCGGGATGATGCATTACGAAACGAGTAAAGAGACTTGCCAGTAACGAGATTGAACTAGGTATGAGGATACCGACGATCGAATCTCGGGCAAGTAACATACTGATGACAAAGGGAACAACGTATGTTGTTATGCGGTTTGACCGATAAAGATCTTCGTAGAATATGTAGGAGCCAATATGAGCATCTAGGTTCCGCTATTGGTTATTGACCGGAGATATGTCTCAGTCATGTCTACATAGTTCTCGAACCCGTAGGGTCCGCACGCTTAACGTTCGATGATGATTTGTATTATGAGTTATGTGATTTGATGACCGAAGATAGTTCGGAGTCCCAGATGAGATCACGGACATGATGAGGAGTCTTGAAATGGTCGAGAGGTAAAAATCGATATATTGGAAGGCTATATTCGAACATCGGAAAGGTTCCGAGTGATTCGGGTATTTTTCAGAGTACCGGAGAGTTATGGGAATTCGCCGGGGGAAGTAGTGGGCCTTAATGGGCCATACAGGAAAGGAGAGAAGGACCTCAAGGGGTGGCCACGCGCCCCCCATGGGCTGATCCGGATTGGACTAGGAGGGGGCGGTGCCCCCCTCCTTCCTTCTCCCCTCTTCCTCCTTCCCTCCTTCTCCTACTAGAATAGGAAAGAGGAGGGGAATCCTACTTGGACTGGGAGTCCTAGTAGGATTCCCCACACCTGGCGCGCCCCCTTGGGTCGGCCACCTCTTCCCTCCCCTCCTTTATATATGTGGCCAGGGGTACCCCAATAGCACATCAAAAGTTTCTCTTAGCCATGTGCGGTGCCCCCCTCCACAGTTACACACCTCGGTCATATCGTCGTAGTGCTTAGGCGAAGCCCTGCGCCGGTAACTTCATCATCACCGTCGCCACGCCGTCCTGCTGACGAAACTCTCCCTCGGCCTCAACTGGATCAAGAGTACGAGGGACGTCATCGAGCTGAACGTGTGCTGAACACGGAGGTGCCTTACGTTCGGTGCTAGGATCGGTCGGATCGTGAAGACGTACGACTACATCAACCGCGTTGATAAACGCTTCCGCTTTCGGTCTACGAGGGTACGTGGACACACTCTCCCCGCTCGTTGCTATGCTTCTCCTAGATAGATCTTGCGTGATCTTAGTAAATTTTTGAAATTACTGTGTTCCCTAACAGGAGTAGCGAACAAGATCAAAACAAGACCTCTTAGGATACCAAATGCCAAAATTTGGTGTATGAATTAAATATCTCACTGTCCTTTTCACAACCTTAAGATGACATTCTTTGGGGGGCGCTTGATATCATGCACACATGCACACACTTAGCATAATGTCGGGACGGGAGGCACATAGATATAACAATGAACCAATCATAGAGCGGTAAACCTTTTGATCAACTCGTTTTCCATCCTTAGTCAAGTCAAGACGTCCACTAGTAGGCATGGGAGTTTTCATACCTTTGCTTTCTTGCATGTTGAACTTCTTGAATAAGTCCTTGGTATACTTTGTTTGAGAGACAAAGGTACCTTCCTTAGTTTGCTTGATTTGCAAACCAAGAAAGAACTTGAGTTCACACATCATAGGCATCTCAAACTTCTTTCATAGGCATCTCAAACTTCTTCGACATTAGCTTTCCAAACTTTTCACTAAAAGGGTTAGTGGAACCAAATATGATATCATCAACATAAATTTGGCACACAAATAATTCACCATTAACCCTTTTAGTAAAAAGAGAAGAATCAATTTTTCCAATCTCAAAGCCTTTCTCGATAAGGGATTTGGTCAAGCATTTATACCACGCTCTAGGAGCTTGTTTAAGACCATAAAGAGCTTTGTGAAGTTTGTAAACATGGTCGGGTTTCTTAGGATTAACAAAGCCGGGAGGTTGTTTAACATAAACTTCCTCCTCAATTTCACCATTTAGAAAAGCACTTTTAATGTCCATTTGGTATAATGTGATATCATGATGATTGGCATAATCAAGTAAGATGCGTATGGACTCAAGTCTAGCAACGGGGGCATATGTCTCACCATAGTCCATACCTTCGACTTGAGTGTAGCCTTGAGCGACGAGACGGACCTTGTTGCATACAACTTGTCCATCTTCATCTTGCTTATTCCGAGACACCCATTTGGTACCAATGATATTGTGGTTGTTGTCGGGCTTCTCAACCAATGTCCACACTTGGTTCCTCTCAAAGTTGTGTAGCTCTTCGTGCATGGCATTTATCCAATCCGGATCTTCCAATGCTTCTTCAACCTTCATAGGTTCAATGCTAGAGATGAATGAATAATGTTCACAAAAATTTGCCAAATGAGTTTTAGAGCGAGTAATTCTCCCAGTTTGGATATCGTCAAAGATTTTCGACGGGATGATCTCTTGAGACTCTTGCTTTAACTCGTGAGAGATTTTGTTTCGGTCAGGGTGGAACATCTTCTTCATCATTTTGTTCTTCCTCTTGGCCTTCTTCGTTGTTGGTGTTGTTCTTCTCTTGTGGAGGTGGAGAAGGAGGTTGATGAGGTTCATCTTGGTGTACATCCTCGTTTTCTTCATCTTGGCGTGTCCCACTTGTGGATGCCTCCGAGTCAACTCTTGGTTCACCTTGTCGTGAGGTAGAAGCTTCCACTTGGATGGACGAGTTACTCTCCTTCACCTCCGTTGGACGAACCTTGCCTATAGACAAGTCTTGGGTTGCTTCTGAAGGGTCTTTATCTCCTACATCAATTGCGAATTGCTCTACTTGCGAGCCGTTAGATTCATCAAACTTCACATCTACCATCTCTTCAACCTTTCGGGTGAAATTGTTGTAGACACGGTAAGTGTGAGAGTTTGAGCCATAACCGAGTAGGAAACCCTCATGAGATTTAGGAGCAAATTTAGAACGATGATGCTTATCAAGAATATAACACTTTGCCGAATACTCGAAAGTATCCAACTTGGGGTTTGTTACCGGTGAAAAGCTCGTATGCCGTCTTGCCGAGTAGCTTGTGAAGGTATAGACGATTTGTTGCATGACAAGCTGTCTCAACCGCTTCCGCCCGAAAGTGTTTTGGCGTCTTGTACTCATCAAGCATCGTTCTCGCCATCTCGATAAGAGTCCGGTTCTTCCTCTCAACAACTCCATTTTTTTGAGGCGTTTACGTAGCCGAGAACTCATGTGAAATCCCTTCTTCATCAAGAAAGGTGTCCACATTTGCATTCTTGAACTCCGTTCTGTTGTCGCAGCGAACCTTCTTGATCTTCACTTCAAATTGATTTTGGGCCTTCCTAGTGAAGTTCTTGAAGATCTTTTGGACCTGCGATTTATCATCAAGAAAGAACACCCACGTAAATCTTGAAAAATCATCGACTATGACTAAACCAAATGAGTTTCCACCAAGATTTTTATAGGCGTTTGGACCAAAGAGATCCATATGAAGTAGCTCGAGCGGTCTTCTCGTGTTCATGATGTTCTTCACGGGGTGGCTTCCTCCAACCTGTTTTCCTGCTTGACAAGCACTGCATAATCTATCCTTGTCAAATATAACGTCTTTACTCCAAGGATATGATCACCTTTAATAACCTTATCAAGATTTCGCATGCCCACATGACCTAACCTTCTATGCCACAACCAACCTTTAGAAGATTTAGCAATTAAGCAAGTTCTAGGTTGAGCCTTTTTAGTGAAATCAACAATGTATAGATCACCTCTACGTATACCGGTAAAGACCATATTATGATTATCTCTTTGAAACACTTGGCAATCTACTTCAGTAAATAGGACATTGAATCCAAAGTCTGCTAGTCTAAATACGGAAAGTAAATTATAGCCAAAAGATTCAACGAGCATAACATTTTGGATGGAGCTGTCATGTGAGATGGTCACCTTACCAAGTCCAACCACTTTACCCTTTGAGTTATCACCAAAAGTGACATACTTTCAAGGGTCGTCGTTTTCAGCAAGCACACGAAACATATCCTTGTCTCCGATCATGTGATCTGTACATCCACTATCAAGAACCCATTCCTTTCCTCCAGCCATGTAGCTGCGACGATTAGCCATAAGACCAAAGTGTCTCATCGACTCATCGAGATCAAAGTCACTATCATCATCTTGCAATTGATCATTTCCTAGAGAGAGTGATTCATTAGATATATGATCATGAAAATGTTCATCTTTATGAATTCTAATGACTTCGGAAATGATGTTGCTAATGATTCCAACATCTCCTTTGGCACGCATAAGGTCACGAAGCTCAAATAGACAATCACCAAACTTAGGATCATTGGAATTCATCTTACTTAACGCAGTTGACTTATGAAGAATCACATCTAGATTTTGCAAGGATAGTTTGGAAATCGTTCCTCAAGAAATGTCCATATGATGTAAGCACAATCAAGAGTAGGCAAGAAAACAAGCAAATTTCTAGGCAAACCTCTAGTAATAAGATTGACAGTTCTAAGGTTGCGGATCATGCCAAAAGACTCATAGGGAGTAGGATGCAAAGGATCAACAAGGGGTGCACAAAGGCTAGTAATGTACTTGTTCAAGTGATATTCATTGAAAATCTCAAGCATCTCATTTTTCCAAGCATGAAAGAACTCTCCATGAAGTATAGGCACTCTATGTCTAAAACTCCCCAACGTAGACTCATCCATCTTCCTCCAATGGTGATTAAACCAAAGCAATGGAGATCAATGCTCTGATACCAATTGAAAGGATCGAGAAGAGGTGTCTAGAGGGGGGTGATTAGACCCTCAACAAAGAAAAGTAGCAGTTTTTAATTTCTTCAAGTTAAGGTGGAGTTTTAGCACAAGTTTAAACATTCACAATACATTTCAAGCAAGCATGGCAAGAGTATATGAGCAACGGAAAGTAAAACATGCAAGTTGCAAGAAAGTAAAGGGATGGGATTGGAGTATGCAGACGCAACTGGAGACACGGAGATTTTTGGCGTGGTTCTGATAGGTGGTGCTATCATACATCCACGTTGGTGGAGACTTCAATCCACAAAGGGTAACGGTTGCGCGAGTCCACGGAGGGCTCCACCCACGAAGGGTCCACGAAGAAGCAACCTTGTCTATCCCACCATGGCCATCGCCCGCGAAGGACTTGCCTCACTTGGGTAGATCTTCACGAAGTAGGCGATCTCCTGGCCCTTACAAACTCCTTGGTTCAACTCCACAATCTTGATGGAGGCTCCCAAGTGACACCTAAACAATCTAGGAGACACCACTCTCCAAAAGGTAATAGATGGTGTGTTGATGATGAACTCCTTGCTCTTGTGCTTCAAATGGTAGTCTCCCCAACACTCAACTCTCTCTCACAGATTTGGATATGGTGGAAAGATGATTTGAGTGGAAAGCAACTTGGGGAAGGCTAGAGATCAAGATTCTTGTGGTGTTAAGCCTTGCCAGGTCGCTTTTCGGTTAACTCTCTATACAAAAAACTTTCAGACAGCATGCCTTTAGGTCACTCTTTGCTCCTTTGGCAAGCGGTTATGTCTCTCAAAATCATGATTTTCTTATGGCAAATGATGTGCAACTGCTTGCCTTCTTTTCTTAATAGTGGTCGTAATGGCCCTTTGAAAGTTCGTATGCGCTTTGTGGGACGCCTGGAGACACTAACCACACTTTTCCATTGCGTGATGACCAAGTTCGCTTGGAGCTGTGTCCGGGAGGCATTTTCGAGCTTGAACTTATTTCCCTTGTTTCCCGCCTTTGGGGTTCTTACAAGCCTGTTGCTTGGCATTGTATTGCGGCTTTTTTGGGGGCTTTTTGGGATGTTTATAACAAGCTTGCTATAGAAAAAGTGTTCCCTTCTCATCCTACTGGTTGCATCTTTAAATGTGTCATTTTTCTACCAGAATGGACACCGGTAGAGAAGCAGGAGAGGGACGAGATGAAGGTGGCGATCCTCAAGGTTAAGACAGATCAACACCATAGCGCAGGCCCCTCCCGTTGGCACCCAGGGATAGGTGCCTTTTGCCGAGTCCATGTATTCTGTTGCGAGCCTTGACTCTGTATGTTAGAACTCCGTTTTATTTTGAATCGCATCCCTGTCTCTCCGTTATTAATTTAAAGCGGGGCGCGCCTTCATTCTAAGAGAAACCACGGTTTGAAGTCTCAAATTTTCAAAAAAAAAAAAACCCACTAATATTCAAGGATCCAAAGAACCGACATCAACGATAAAACAGGGCCAATAAAGCTAAAAAAAGGCAAAACAGAGACAGTACAAGAGTGACGGCGAGCGATCTCTCACTAGAGTTGTGCATTGTGCCTCGGCTGGAGCTGCACGCTGCATCGATGCGTACAACCATGTGGCCTGCCCTACTCTAGCTGTAAACTATGCTAGTTTAACCCCTTGCTCACTCCAAGTTGATTCTTCGGTGGGTTCGATGTCATATTGTGTATAGGGCTCGACGTCAACGTTTTTGACCAAGTCTAAGCACTTTTCAGTTTTGTTCGCACGAGCGGCACAAATTCTGAAGGGAATCCCGAGTTCCTTCCTGCTCCTTACGATACTACCAATTACCAAGATTCTGTTACTCTGCGATTTTACTCGGAAATTACCAGACCATTAATTCTCAGTCCAAATCTTCGACACTAACTAAGACTAGTCACAGTGGGAGTAACTTGACTAGTAACATCACACATTTCAATATAAGATTGCTTATGTGGCAGCTAATTAATGAGGAGAGAGGGATTTGTGGTAACTTAGCTAGTTACTGTAACATCACACATTTCAAGACATAATGAGTCTATAACCTAATAAATGAACTCTTTCATGATATCACTCATATGTTACTACCCACTACGGAGGTAATAACATAGACTAGTAACATCGGCAAGTTACTACTCTATGTTACTACTCTATGTTACTCCCCACTGTGAGCAGTCTAATACTACAACCTATGCAAAATAATCAAAAGCCACGCAGAAGGGACTAAAATCAGCAGGCGCAGGCAGCAGGTCAAACTTCGTTGAAATCTAAAATTGAGCCAATGAGAAAAATGAAATGCACATCAACCGTAACGAGGTCAACATAAAACGGCTGCTGTCCAACGATAAGAATGCTCCACCAATAGGCTATCATAAACTAGAAGAACTACGATCAAACATAACGAGATCAACATAAAATGGCAGCTTTCCAGCGATAAGAATGCTCCGCCAAGACTATCGTAAACTACAAGTAGAAGAACTGATCAGAGAAGCAGCCATATTGCCTAAACCTCAGAAGTACTGCACTGCCCCAACAATCAATAGATAGAAAAGAAACACAATTCCAAATAACAGGAACATGTCGCAGAAATGGAATGGTGTACTATCAAATAACAGGAATACTCTGAATTATTGTAGAAACGTGTCACATACATAGAACGGTGCATCAAAACAGTACAGGAACGCATTGCTAATAAGTTCAAAATGGAACATCAAACAGTACTAGGGGTAAAAGGAGCAGACATCAAACTGCTTTAGTTAAAAGGCCACCACGGAGGTGCAGGACAAGATGAAGAGTGGATTCTTTTTGGATGTTATAATCTGCCAAGGTACGCCCATCCTCCAGCTGCTTCCCTGCAAAGATAAGCCTCTGCTGATCTGGAGGAATTCCCTCCTTGTCCTGGATCTTGGCCTTCACATTATCGATGGTGTCGGAGCTCTCCACCTCAAGAGCGATGGTCTTTCAAGTTAATGTCTTACAAAAATCTGCATGCCACCACGTAGGCAGAGGACCAAGTGAAGAGTAGACTCTTTCTGGATATTGTAATCAGCCAGTGTACGCCCATCCTCGAGCTGCTTTCCAGCAAAGATGAGCCTCTGCTGGTCAGGCGGGATACCCTCCTTATCCTGGATCTTGGCCTTCACATTATCAATGGTGCCAGAGCTCTCAACCTCTCAAGTGTAATGGTCTTCCCGGTTAGCGTCTTGACAAAGATCTGCACCCCACCTCGGAGGCGTAGGACCAGGTGAAGGGTAGACTCCTTCTGAATATTGTAATCAGCCAAAGTGTGCCCATCCTCGAGCTGCTTTCCGGCAAAGATGAGCCTCTGCTGGTCAGGCAGGATACCTTCCTTATCCTGGATCTTGGCCTTCACATTATCAATGGTGTCGGAGCTCTCCACTTCAAGAGTGATGGTCTTTCCAGTTAGCGTCTTGACAAATATCTGCATGCCACCACGGAGGCGGAGGACTAGGTGAAGGGTAGACTCCTTCTGAATGTTGTAATCAGCCAATGTGCGCCCATCCTCAAGCTGCTTGCCAGCAAAGATGAGCCTCTGTTGGTCTGGTGGGATGCCCTCCTTCTCCTGGATCTTTGCCTTGACATTGTCAATGGTGTCCGAACTCTCAACCTCTAGAGTTATGGTCTTCCCGGTAAGAGTTTTCACAAAGATCTGCATCCCACCTCTCAGGCGGAGAACAAGGTGGAGGGTAGACTCCTTTTGGATGTTGTAATCGGCCAATGTCCGGCCATCCTCTAGCTGCTTGCCAGCAAATATGAGCCTCTGTTGGTCCGGAGGAATGCCCTCCTTGTCCTGAATCTTGGCTTTAACATTGTCAATGGTATCTGAACTCTCGACCTCAAGAGTGATAGTCTTGCCTGTGAGGGTCTTGACAAAGATCTGCGTCTGTTTCACAAAAAATATGACTATGTCAACAAACAGAACTACATTTGAATTTGGATAGACCAGCGCAAAACATAGAGATCCATATGAAACGGAAAGCATGTGTACATGCAATGCAATTGTACCGCATAGCAAGTTGTATATACAGCCCAGAAATACTAAAGCAACTTCTTTCTACACTAGGAAATCTTCGAGACCAAACATAATTCACGAGGTCAATATCCACATCAAGAAGCAAAGGTCATTCTTGTTGTAGTAAAGAATGTCTACAGATAACGCATCTATAGCCAAAAGATTGTTTAAGCTGGATTTATTAACACCTGTAGTAGATTAGAATACTGCAACATCAACAGACTTCCGATCCCTCAACTAAAAACTTCATGTTTGCACAATGATAAATGCTAGATTGAGAAAAGACAAGCGCTGAATGCTATCTCATGGGTTATTGGGGACCAAATTAGTTTCAGGACAGGTTTTGCATCAACGAATGTTCTACTCCAAAATCCCAATCACATCGAACGCACAATATATGATCCAAAAAGAAACTCTACTCCACGGTTTATAAAATAAATAAATCAAACCCCTGACGGTGCAACGTACTACAAGTTCAGAAAAACAATAATGCGAACAGTCGTCAAACAACAATTAATCTGACTCATAATTCACAAAGCATAAATTAGATCACTAGAATCGTAAACATACAGATCAAAACTCTATTTTCACCGGCGAACCGACAATGGAAACTGAATATAACTTTGTAATCTCAAGGAACCAAACATTGCCATAAAATCAGAACGACGTCACTAGACCTAAACCACGGCCTCGAAGTCGCATCAGAGTGCACAATCAAATCACAAATGCCTCGACTATACAGACCCTATCGCAACCACCTTATGAACCGGAACCTAGTTTTCAGTCGAATCTCAGTACTGGGGACGGCGCGGGAAGCGGAACCAATACCTTGGCGGGGCGACGACTGCTGTCGACGACGGTGCGGCGAAATCGGGCGCGGGGAAACGACGACGAGTGGATCGGGGGAGAAGGGTTGTAGCGACGGGGATCTGCTTCTTCTGAAGCTGTGATTGCACTATTGGAGAGTTGCGGACGAACTATTTATGAGATGAGAGACCGTGCCTTTTTTTTGTTTTTGGAGTGCCTTGGTGGTTAAGGGTAGCCCGGGTTCGACCGCGTTTCCTACGGGCCGTGGTCGGCTTCTAGAACTATCGAGGCTGATCTGGTGGCAGAGACGGGCCTACTAACCGTACGCTGCGGCCCATGAAATGTTCCGCATCCAAAGCCGGCCCAAGCGGCTGCTGCTGCAGTCGGCCGACCTATTCCACCGATGTCGGCCCAGTGAAATAAAACGGCGCCCACCGGTGAACGCGAAGACCCCCACTTCCGTCGACGTCGAGCTCACGCACGCTGCCCGGTGGTCCACCGCTCAACCCCACCACCAATCCAATGCGCAGCCGCGGCCGCGGTCGTCGTGGGCACGAGGAGCTGTTGGCGGATGTGCCTTTCCTGCGTCGAAAATAGCATCCCTGAGAGCATCTCCAGCCGCGTCCCCAACAAGGCTCCCCAGGCGATTTTTCGGTCGCCGGCGTCAAAAACACGGCCCAGTCACGCCTCCAGGGGCCCTTTTTTCGTCGGCTCGGGCCGAAATTGGCGCCGGCGGACCCAACCCGAACCCGGCGCGCTGGGGGCGCTCGGGGGCGCCGGGCGAATCGTTTTTGGCGCGAAAGCGCCGCGGGCCAGCCGCGTCAGCGACACCGCCCGCCTCGTCTTCTCCCGACGCCTTGGTTTCCCGCGAGGAATCAATGGCAAGGCTGCCGCCGGTCAACTTTGCCATTGATTCCTCACGGGCGGCGCGTTCACGGGGCGGCGCGCCGACGCCTCCCCTCCCTCGGACGCGTACACACGGACGCGGCGCGGCTATATGGCCTCGCTCGCATGTGATGAGTGCCACCTCTCCCGAGCGCCGCCGCCGATCTCTTCTTCCCCAGCCCTCCCTCTCCCGAGCGCCGTCGCCGATCTCTTCTCCCCAGCCACTCCATCTCCCCGATGGCCGAGCATTTCCCCGAAGACGAGGCGGCGGCCAACGGCTTCGGCCGCCGTTCGCTCCGCGAACAGGAGTCCTGGCTCCTGTTCCAGGCGAACATCCCGGCGCCGCCGGACATGCGCGCCGGGCCGACGGGCTGGAGGCTCAGCAATGGGGGAGTGCCCATCCCCCGTTGCCCGACGCCGTGGCCAAACCATCCTACTTCACCGACGAGGTCGAGATCGTGCGCGCCTCCCTCACCGACGCCGAGCTCTCCCTCCCCCAGTATGCCGCCGACAACCACGCGGCTTGGGCGGCGTACTTCGAGCGCCAGCCGCAGCAGCGGCTGGCGTCCACCAACGGGGCGCCGGTGGTCGGCGGCGTGAAGAACAGCGAGGGGCGCCACCTGTGGTGGGGCGCCCCCGGCCGCACACTTGAGGGCGTGCTGACGCACCTCGAGGGCGGCAACAACCCGCCGTTGGCGTACCCCCCGACGAGGGCGGCCGCCCCGGCGCACCGCCGACGCGACGGGCAATGGGCGCCAAGGAGGTTCGGCGCGTCCTCCTCCTCCCACTCCTCCGGCACTCCGACGCTGCTCGGCATCAAGGCCGAGCCCGGCATCGTCATCAACGAGGGCGGCCGGCGCGCCTCCTCGTCGGCTCCTCCTCCGCGCTTCGTCAAGCCAAAGACGGAGCCGGGGGGCTCGCGCCGGTGAAGACGGAGCATGGCGAGGTCGAGCTCGACGACGACGCGGCCCTTGAACGAGCAGCGCCGCCGAGGCCGCGACGAAGGAGGAGTCGTCATCATCGACGACACGACGACGACGACGACGACGCGCCGCTGCCGCCACCAGCCGGGGAGGGGTCCAGCTGGGGCGCCCGAGTCAAGGAGGAGAAGGCCGATGATGGTGGTGACGACGGCGACTTCTCGGCCTTCAGCAAGTTTTTTTTATTAGTTTTTATATGTAATCGCGATTACTCGACTTAAATCCGCGAATATAAGCCCAAGTTTGCCGAAATTTGGCGTGTTTTAGCCGAATTTTGCGTAAATTTGCTACACAATTTTTTTTCCCGCGCCTGGGGCCAGCCCTGGGAGCGGCGGCTGGGGGCCAACTCGCCCCCAGCCTAATTTTTTCGCCGGGTCATCTTCAGGCGGCGATTTTAGGCGCCCCATGGAGGGCCAACGGCTGGAGATGCTCTCGACATGCAAGCGGGCGCGCACACACTACTGGATAAAAAACTGTTCGGTTTGGAGCCGTGACCACCGCAGCCTCGCACTGTGCCCGTTTCAGAAAACTCGCTGACCTCCTCCAGATCCATTGCATACGCAGTACAGTACATACATATCTTTGCCGCAACTAGCGGACGACGCCGATGATGTTGATAAGCCAGGCAGTTGCGTGCTTTCGACGTAAGTGGCATTCATGACAAAGCTGTCAAGGTCCAACTGCTTCTCCCGCCGCACTGTTACGGATGTCACGGGGGGCACAGCTACGGGAGAGTGGAACCCAGCCCACGCACAGTTGTTGATCCTATCTCGCCGAGAGTCGCCGGCTCCGGCCACCGGCCGGGCCAGCTGCGTCCTGCACTGCATGCGATCGATGCGTGCATGGACCACCTGGCCACTCGACCGGTCGGAATTAAGCGAGCCACGGTACGTTGAGCTTGCATGATTGGCAGAAGCTCCTCACGTCGCATGCAGCCAGTAACAGTGACACGCTAGCTGCTCCTATCGTGTCGTGCCGTGCGTGTCTGCATGCGCATCGTGTGACCACAGGACATGTTACGGATGGACGCTGGGGCGGGCACGCTTTTGTTAGGCAGATCAGATGGCTCCAGTCGCTCGTATAGATAACCAAGGGAGGAATGTTCAAAAAAATGTTTAAAAAAAGATAACCAAGGGAGGGAGCTCCACATGATATGTTTAATGGCGCCTTAATAGGGGGGTTAAGCGGCTCCGGCAAAGCACAGCACCACTGCTGCTGGACGCCTTCGACGGTGGGTCTGCCTCCACGTGATATTGCTCTCTAGCTTCGCTTTGTTGTGTGTGCCCAGCCTCAATAATCCAATTTCTGAAATCTTATCCGCTTATCCCTCACCCATGAGTGACCGGGTCGTGGACGTAGAAATGGAGTAATGGTGGGGAAATATTGCCGGGAAATTGTTTAGTGTGCCGCATATATCTTGGTCACATGGCAATTTTTCGATGTTGTTTCACTTTTCTAAGAAAGGTGTTTTCTACACATGCCAATTTGTTAAAGAAAAAAAATCTCCTGATCACATGGAAAATTCATTAAATAATCTCGTTCACAAAAATGGCAAATTTAGGTCTTTTTGTAATGTTCCCATGACAAGATTTTTTTAGGGATTTTGCTCCCTTATTCATTACAATTTTTGGAAATGCTTCTACTTTTGTCACATGGCAATTTTACATTTTGTTTATTTTTTTCATTTTTCAAAGAAAAGTCATTTTTTTGTACTTTTTTATGGCAAACATATTTTTAGGCAATGGCAAAATTATCGTACACACCATGGCAAACTTAATTAATATCACAACCACGGTGATTTTATTTGAACATACCATGGTAAATTATTTTAGACCATGGCAAATTTATGAAACAAACGATGGTAAAACAATTTTTGTACCATGGAAAGTTGTTTTTGAACATTCCATGGCAAAATTTGTTTAACATACCATGACTAATTATTTGGACCTACCATGGTAAATTATGTGACTATTTTACAATTTTCATTTTAATAATTTTTTGCCGTTATCTCATGAAAACATTTTTTTTGGGTGACTATGTGATGACAAGAAACAATGTTTTCAATTTTTGCAGTGCTCTTTGAGAAACAATTTTCCCTTTAAGTTGCCAAGTGAACATGACTATTTTTATAAATCTTAGCATGATTTTTAGTAATCATATTTTCTTTCTTTTTTGTAAAATTGCCGTGTGGTTTTCATGATGTGTATTTTTCTACATACATATTGGCAATTACTTGTTATATATCATCGGATTTTGTGTGTTATTATTTTGACATCTTTCTTCTAGTACTGACTATTTTTTATCTACATCCCGGCAAATCTTTTTTTAACCTTTTTAGGAAAAGTTTGTAAAGGGATTGATGATTGGGTAGGAAGTCACACCAAAATGCATGTCTGACCGTTGGTTGGTTCACGCTGGGAGGTTCTCAACCTCATCCAATGCACATGTGCTTAGATGAGATGCTAGGTATATTAAAAAAATTAGCAACTAAAATCCTTAATGCATAGGTGCTAACACTACTAGGAAAAGGCTAATTAGTGGCGCACCTGTTTTGGCCATTAATGACGCACTATAGGTGCACCACTATTAACACGCCACTAGTAACAAATACTAATGGCGCACCTCTGGTGCACCATTAGTATTGCAGGTAACAGTGACGCACCTTGTAGTGCGCCGTTACTATTGCTATAGGTGTGCCACTGGTAACTTTTTTAAAAAAAAAATTGATTTTTTTCTGAATTTTGAAGGTGGGAAAATAGTAGTGGCGCACCGTCTTACCCCCACCGTGCGCCATTGCTACTTTTGAATTTTGAATTTGGATCTGGATCGCGATTTTTTTGCCCTTTTTTTTGCTCTTTTTTTGCACGATATTTTTCCAAATTTTGTTCTCGGTTTTGGATCTTGTACGTTCTTTTGCCGGAGAGGAGTTCGCCGGAGAGGAGGGCCGAGGTCACCGGAGAGGAGGAGGTCACCGGAGAGGAGCTCGCCTACATCGCCGGAGAGGAGGAGGAGGTCGTCGGAGAGGAGTTCACCGGAGAGGAGGGAGGAGAAACCGTGAGGGGAGGGGAGGAGAGGAGGAGGAGGAGCTCACCGGAGAGGAGGGAGGAGGAGATCACCGGATAGGAGGGAGGAGGAGCTCACCGGAGAGGATGGAGGAGAAACCGTGAGGGGAGGGGAGGAGAGGAGGGAGGAGTAGGTCGTCGGAGAGGGGGGGGAGGAGAGGAGGGAGGAGTAGGTCGCCGGAGAGGGGGAGGGGGAGGAGGTCGCCGGAGAGGAGGAGGAGGAGGAGGAGGTCGTCGGAGAGGAGGAGGGGAGTATGGTGGAGGAGAGGAGGGGAGATGGAGTGGAGGAGAACAATGAAGAGGTAAGGAGGAGAGGACCCCGCCCAGCCATATATATGGCATAGTAATGGCGCACCGTAGGCAGGTGCGCCATTAGTAACTTTTTTTTAATTTTTTGATTTATTTTGAATTTTGAAGGCGGGAAGATAGTAATGGCGCACAGGTGCGTCATTACTAACTTTTTTTAATTTTTTTGATATAGTTTGAATTTTGAAGGCGGGAAGATAGTAATGGCGCACCACGGGCAGGTGCGCCATTACTGAGTTTGATTTTTTTTTGCCTCTCCAGATCTTGAAAGCCCCGTAACTTTTTTCTGTTAGGTTTTTGGGGATTTTGAAAATGTTCAACGGGGCTCCCCCTGTTGAAATCGGATGTAACTTTTCGAGTAGATGATTTTTCATATAAAATACTTTTTCATCGGAGTTCGTATGCAAAAATTATGCCCATTTTACAAATTCTCGAGAGATTTTGCAAAAAAGTCGAAAATTCATGTTTGTAAATTTTGCTAACAACTAGACCACATATCACATGGGAATCTTATTTTCTTTTATTTTTTTAACATTTCTATCATTTTCTTTTTTTTTAACTGAAAAGGCGGTCCACGGGGGAGGGGGTGCATTTGGTGAATTTTTTGTAAGGCTCAGACGTGTGATGTGTAAATGTTAGTAGTGGCGCACCAGGGGACAGTGCGCCATTACTAGTTAAAACTAGTAATGGCACACTGTCCCCTGGTGCGCCATTACTAGTTTCGAAAAAAATAAAAAAAATTGTTAGTATTGGCACACAGAGTGTGTGGTGCGCCATCGCACTGTCCTCTGACGCGCCATTATTAGTTTTGGAAAAAAATATTGTTAGTAGTGGCGCACCGTGTGTGTGGTGCGCCATTAGTGATATGGACACTAATAGCGTACCTACACATGGTGCGCCACTGCTATATAGCAGTGGCGCACCACATATGTGGTGCGCCATTAATGTCCATATTAGCTATAGCCAATTTCCTAGTAGTGTAAGTTTGTTGTTGCTAAGTGTCATTCATTTAATTGTTTAACAACTAAACTCTTTCATGCATAGGGCAAACTTCTTTCATATAAGTGTTTTGCATAGGTCCGCATGCTTGGCATTGGTTCTTTCTGGAATCATCAAACTCCTCTCTTTTTTCTTAACTACCTTGTCACATCAGATTTTTTTTGTCTACATTCTTGGAGCACTGGGAAGGGCCTCATAGCAAACCAAAACGTTCGCTTGATATCAACCCTCCCACAGGGAGCCAATCGTTCGCGTCAGCCTCCGCCATTGGCGGCTGGATATTAGCATCCTAGTTTTATACCTATGTACTCCCTCCGTTCCTAAATATAAGACTTGTTTGAGATTCTAATAAGGAGCTACATATGGAGTAAAATAAGTAAATCTACACTATAAAATATGTATATATAGATTCATATATAGTTGTATTGAAATATCTAAAAAGACTTATATTTAAAAACAGAGGGAGTATGTATCTTGACATGCTTGTAGTAATCGAAGATTTAAACAGGCGGGTCGTGGTAGTTTGAAGAAAGTTAGAAAAGTCTGGAAGATCATCTGTGACGAAGCATGTACGAAGTACACATACATATTTAAAGAAAGATAGGGACTGACAAGGATTAGTCAACAGGAAAAAAAATTAGGTCGGTCGGTTTTTTCTGGATCGTCTGTTGTAAAGCCACAACCAAATGCCTTCTTCCATCTCCTGCCCTCCCTTATTCATCGTCTTCCCTAAACTGTGCATGGCCATCGGTTGACCTCCGTCCACTGCAGCTGGCAGCACTCCCGTGCCAGCCTTGCGACCCCACCCTCCCCTTACTACCGCCCACCGTCGTGCCGATGCCACCTCCAACCATCCCTCTAAACATGTGCACCAACGGATTCTTTCTCGGCAAACCTGCACACAACCCCAGCCACGCCCATCGGGAGAATATCCCTTGATACCAACTCTCATATGCTTGCATATGCTCTCATTTTTTTAAATACGTATGTGAATAGTTACTTTTTTGCCTTTGTCTTTTTGTAACACTATTTATGCTAGATTTATCTTTTTTGTTACTCAATGCGTCTTTTGAAATTGCATTTTTTTAGAGGCTGTAGACATATGCATTGTAAACATTCGTAGATACAGTCAGAAAATTTTAAGACATTTATATTTGTTTTTGGACGCCGATAACGCCCACACGTGTGGCATACTAGACATCCGTTCCCACACCGTGTGTGGCGTGAGCTGGAGGCAGCCAACACGGGTTGTGTTTGGGCGAACATTAGAATTGCCCACACGCGTGGGCGAACATTAGAATGGCCCACATGTGTGGGCACAACTACTTTATGCCACACACCCAACAAGTACTACTCATCTCAACCCCGCGCGTGTGGCAAGAAGCAAAAATACCCACCCGTCCTGGCGTAGCTACGTTACGTACACGCGGGATGACGATTTAGTTGCCATCCGGGATGGCAGCTGTAGTTATCCGGGATGGCAAATGTAGTTGTAAAATCATGGCAACTCTATCTGTTTTGATTAACTATAGTTGCCATGTCTAATTTATGTTAGTTGCCGCGTGTAATCAAACCATAGCTGCCGTGTGTGATTAACTACTTGCCACATATGATGAAGCAGTAGTTGCCATGCATGTTTATCTGGTTGCCACGTACGCGCAACTGCAATTGCCGTCTAGCAAACGAATCATAGTTTCCATGTGTGTTTACCTCGTTGCCACGTACGCGTAACTGCAGTTGCCATCCAACAACGTACGAGTGTCGTGTGGGCGAAAAGCAGTTCGCCCACACGCGCGTGGACTAGGTGTTGGCTGTGTGGGCAGAAACTAGTTCGCCCACACAGCGCAGCTGCAAACTGCGCGCTGCGGGGCGTGTGGGCGAACTCTCCAACGCCCACACACCAGCTCCGTCCTACGTGGCACGCAAAATCTGTCTCAATGTGTCAAGATTCGTGCAAACTCGACTGGACTGTGATCCACGTGTGTATGCGAGTTGCAAAACTGCCACACGTGTGGGCGTTAGTATCTTCGTTTTTTTTAAGTAGGATAATGGAAGCATTTAAGGGATGGTATCACCGTCAGCTCATTGTCGACTATTGCTCATTTTTGGATGGGGCTCATTTAAGGGTTGGCCTCGGGCATCATTACTCTCTCCTCGGTGTTGCGCCATGTCGTTTGCTTTCTTCCCCCACGGATTCAACATACCCAAAATCAAAAATTGCACAACTTACATTAGGTGATTCGAGAAAGAAAAGAATGTGCGGTAGCTAAACAATTTGGTTATCGAGTCTCATGCGAGGGCGTCAAGTCATGCCTGCTACCGACATGTGCTGCACGGTGGCTCTCGTGGAGGTCTCATGTCTAGCCTGCTGCTGCTGGATCGAAGGTGGTGCGGCAGTGGCGAGAGGCAGGCGGTATGAGACGTCTGTCTTCTGGTGTCTTCTCCAAAGGTATCCGGTTATTGAGGTGTTGATAATCGGATAAGGGATGATGGTACATACGGTTTCAACTGTTGGAGTTGTGTCGAATATAGTGTACAAGGTAGGTTACAGTTGGACTATGAGTTGTATTGAGTTTACATAGGATGTGGAGTCGTGTCCAATTAGGACAGTTGTATCCTAGACCTCTCATATATAGTGAGGGTAGACACACGATGTAACCTATGGCAACATAATAGCACCGGAACGCAGGGGAAGCCGGCGGCATGTGCCGGTGTCCAGGGCGATCGGGTGCGGTATTGTAGCGGTGTCATGGGGAGGAGCGCCCATAGTCAGACCCTCGGGATGTAGCCATATCGGTAAACCTTGTTAACAAATCTCGGTATCGTGCTCGTGTGATTGCTTGATCCTCGGATGATCGACGGAGTGCCTCGGATTTATTCTAACAAGTGGTATCAGAGCAAGGTTGTTCGAAGGTCGTTGGTGTTGATCTAGAGGAAGCGAAGCCGAGAGATCGCAGTTGTGGAGTTGAAACCGATTAGGTCGGAACGGTGGCAACGAGATCTATTCGGAAGCGGCGTAATAGCAATCGGAGCAGCAGGCGAGCACGGTTCTCAGCGGACGCGTGGGGCGGCAGCTGCAGGCCAAGCGGTGCGGTGGAGGGCTGTCCTAGCTAGGCTGGACGAGACCGCAAGTTGCGTGGCACGAGGCAGCTGCTGGCTGCGGTGCAGCGGGCGTTCCCCAACCGTTTGTGTGTACGTGCAGGTATGGATCTATACGTGAATAGTGCTGCTGAGTATACAAGGCATGAGATTTGTTTTGGACCAAAAGATAAGGGACCGAGTCCCTGGAGGCAGCACCCCATCTGTGTGACACGGAGGCAGGCAGATCAGATCGGCAAAGGAAAATATCCATCGGAAAGTAGAGGCAGTGACAAGGCAATACCTAACTTTGGAAAAGTTGAGCCAAGGGAGCTGCCCATCCCGTGGACCAGGAGGTCTTGTTTGGCTGGAGTTGTGCACGGAAGTACTTGTACTTCGGCGTCGCGGGGATAGCTCATGTATTTTTCACACAGTCAGTCATACGAAGAACCATGGCGTCAACGGGTACCAGTTTGAGGTGGAGAAGTTCACGGAACTGAAAACCTTGGGTTATGGCAGACAAGGGTGAAAGATTTGTTGGCACAACAGCGATGCTTGAAGGCGTTGCGGGAAGTCATGTCAGATGTGATGGATGGAAATTCATGGAAAACGATTTGGAAGCCTTGAGCGTGTCATACAGTCGGATAAGTTCGGCTGGGTCAGACTTGGACAGTCCGACGGATCGACGTGAGTCGGTTGGTACAGAAGACGGTGCGGGATCGACAACGAAGACATAGGAGCGTGATGCTGATGGTGACCGACTTCTGGGCGTGGAAACACGTGGCACGGGCCTGAGTGCTTGTGTGGCTTCGACAAGACTATGGTGCGAGATTGATTCAAGGTGGTGTATACACGGAGCTTGAAGTCGATGAGGCGCAGGGTGGACTGATCATCTACCATGGAGTCATGTTGAAGGTGGAGCTGGATTGAGGGGCTACGGCGTAAGTCGACTGAGAGTCGAAGCCTATTCAGCGAGGGAAAAAGCGAGTGACACGCAATTCGGACTGGAGCTCAGTGGTTTGATGGAAGCGTGAAACTCATCATCGGTCGGTGATGATCGGTGGTACTCTGCAGTGGGGGTTGAGTGGTGTGGGTGCGCGGCCTTTGAGACTCGACCGGGACAGCGGAGGCTCGACGCAATAATAACGGCGAGGCGTGCGGTACGCACGGGACATGGAGACGGGTCAGGGCTCTGGTGGTCATACATGTGGTGAGACAACTGCGAATTTGACTCGGGATGACTACAAGCAATGGTGAAATTCCTTCAAGTTTCACACAGGCGGTCAAGGAAGAGCGGTGATGTTCAGTTCAGGTAACTCTTATGTGTGACACCCAATATGTGAGTTGCTCACTTTCACGCAGGTCAGTGATCGGTGTGTGATGGCAGGGACGGATACTCTGGAAGTTGCGAGCACAAACTAGAGTAATGAGGAACTTAAATTTGCTTGAGCGTTGACTGTGGTCAAGAAAAGAAGGGACTACAAGTTGTAGGTGGAGTCATATGGAGTCTTTGGAGTAGCAGCGGTACTCATGGGATAAACTCAAGTCCAATGTACATGGAAGTTTGACGCATTGACGAATTCAAGGTGGTGGAGAATATTCGCCAAGGTGGAGTTTGTTGGAGTTGTGTCGAATATAGTGTACAAGGTAGGTTACAGTTGGACTATGAGTTGTATTGTGTTTACATAGGATGTGGAGTCGTGTCCAATTAGGACACTTGTATCCTAGGCCTCTCATATATAGTGGGGGTAGACACACGATGTAACCTATGGCAACATAATAGCATCGGAACGCAGGGGAAGCCGGCGGCATGTGCCGGTGTCCAGGGTGATCGGGTGCGGTATTGTAGCGGTGTCATGGGGAGGAGCGCCCATAGTCAGGCCCCGAGGATGTAGCCATATCGGTGAACCTCATTAACAAATCTCGGTGTCGTGCTCGTGTGATTGCTTGATCCTCGGATGATCGACAGAGTGCCTCGGATTTATTCTAACATCAACGACGACTTTATGCACTCTAGTGAAAACACATGATCTCTGATTAGGCTATGTCGAGGCGCGCGCGCGTCATGTGCTGTCGTTGGTGGATTGAAGCTTTGCTTCGGAATGAGAATCCGAAGTTTAACCTTGTGCTGGACTTGCCATCAGCGGCGTACGTGCGACGATTTATTTTTGAAGGCGTATCCTAGGAGTTGTGTATTTTTCATTTTAATTTCAGCTTGTATTATAGGATTATTAGTGACTATATGATGGAGTTAGTGTCTCCAGGCATGCATGCGGCCTCGAGTTTTCTTTTCGCTTTTTCTCTAGGTCGATGTTGTTCAGCTGCTGGATTTTGCAACCGTGTGCATGGACTGACGGAGAGGACGGGGTTACCCTACTTTTGGAAGAAAAGCTAAACAATTTGGTGATAGTTGCAACTCTCATCTCCTCTACTGGTAACCTGTCTTCTATGCCAATAAATTCCGTCGACCAATATACGAAATCAAAGTATCAAACCATGCATGGTGCGCGTTCATCGCTATACAGAGCCCTGCAATTCCGGCAGCGTCTTGGGCCAGACACCCATTACTAGTCGTGCGCACGAGAGGCTGCAGGCTAAAACAAAAAACCGCACCCATACATAGACAAACCTCCCCGTAATCCATGCCAGATGCCACGCCCGTGAACGGAACCAAAACCAGCCTGTGCTGTTCCCATTGACCACTCAGGCTAGCCATAGTGGGGGTAACATAAATAGTATCATGCACTTGGGACTTGCAAACATGCTTATGTGACAGGCAATTAAAGAAGAGAGAGATGGTTATAGTAACATAGGTAGATACCGTAACATAATAAATATGATGCTACTATGTGTCAGGCATGGCAATAAATAAGACCACTTATGATATTAATCTATGATACTATGCACTACAGAGATAGTAACATAGACTAGTAACATATGCATGTTACATGTTACTAGTCTAAGTTACTCCCCACTATGATCAGCCTCAGCAGTGCGTGCGTGCATCCGTCGGTACGCGTGCGTTCAGACGCCCGGACACAGCGCAAGAGCAGGACACGGCCTCGACGATCTCATCCATTTTCACGGGCAAAAGGAGGCGGGAGCGCGCGCGGCGCCGCAAGCGGCTGCCGGATCGATGAATCGGCCAGCGGGAGCGACCGGAGAGGCGGGGGGTCCGGACGCGGGCGCTACTGTAGATGTCGAGTCTGCGTGCGTGCGTGCGGGTGCGCCTTCGTTTGGAGACGGCGCACATGAGAAAGAGGACCTCTGTCTGTCGGGGACGAGCATTGGTCATGTCGTGTGCTGCTCCTCGGCGGCCATTTTTAATTGGGCCTCCGGCGGCGTTGGATACTCTGCATATTTTAATGCTCCATGATTTATTATTACTTGATTGGCTGCCATGGGCTGAGCCATGTTGTCCAAGCCTATCCCACTGAGCACATGCCCAGTCCATGCATGCATACGGCTGTTGGCAGCTGTGGAGCGGATCAGACCGGCCCCGGGTATATACACATCTCGCAACGGTTGCGCCGGGAACTAGTGATTTCGGGCACTTAAATGTGCACAGTCTAAAAGCTTTGCCCGTCACGACGGAGCAGCGGCGTGCTACAGGACGCAACCGAACAAACCGGTCAGAAAGGAGAGAGCGGTCGTGGTTGTTGCACAGCTGGTGCCTCGCTGGACACGCAGCGCGGCAGGTGGATGACAGCACGCCGACCAGTCCTACTCGGAGGTCGGAGCAGAGGCATCGGTCAAATCTGGACGACGCGGTCGTTGGCTCAACCGCTCCCTTCACGCCACCTCCACTGCGTGCACGTAGCAACTCCCGCGAGAAAATCCCATCAGTAACGGCGGCGATCCGCCATTAATCCCCACAGTAACACGCCAAATTCTCCGAGGGGCGAGCACCCATTTTCTCCCGATCCCGAGCTAATCTACGCAAGCACGCCACATGACCGTCCGTAACCTCCCGGCTCCAAACGTTCGTCCTACGTACCCTCGCGAATAATCATCATATTTCAACTGCTGCTCGGCTGCTCCGGTCCATTGCTTTGCTTGGGCAGCAGCGGAACTGACACTGTGCGTGCATAGTGGCGTGATCGCCCTGCATGAGGCGAGGCAGGACAGGGCAGGGCGAGGCGGACACGCCAATTAGGGCCATGCCAAGCCA